>NC_081841.1:27074023-27674023 GCF_963259705.1 Myotis daubentonii
GAACCCATAACTTTCTGGTGGATGGGACGATGTTCCTACCAACACAGCCACCTTGTCAGGGAAGATGTGGCTTCTTTAATGAAGTGAATCAATATAGCCCCTGCCATCTAGTATGCAGCTACTGACATGTCATATACTTATTTCTGTATAACAATTTATAAGGTAAACCAGGAACAGTGTGCTTTCACCTGATAGGGTCAGCAATATACTTTCATGGTTTTGCTTCCATTGTCTATGTTAGTTGACATAGTGGCCATCAGAAAATTGTAATCCACAGGCCAAATCTAGCCTGCCACTTTTGTTGTTCTTGTTAATCCTCACCCCAGGATATTTTTTTCCCATTGCTTTTTAGAGGGAGGGGGAGGCTGAGGAGGGAGGGGAGGGGGAGGGGGAGGGGGGAGAGGGGGAGGGGGAGAGGAGGGGGGAGGGGAGGAGGAGGGGGAAGGGGGAGGGAGGAGGGGGAAGGGGGAGGAGGAGGAGGGGAGGAGGGAGGAGGGAGGGGA
Organism: Myotis daubentonii; assembly: GCF_963259705.1. NCBI lineage: Eukaryota > Metazoa > Chordata > Mammalia > Chiroptera > Vespertilionidae > Myotis > Myotis daubentonii. The sequence goes on from NC_081841.1 coordinate 27,074,527, forward strand.
GGGGGAGGAGGGAGGGAGGGGAGGGGGAGGAGGGAGGGAGGGGAGGGGGAGGGGAGGGGGAGGAGAAGGGGAGGGGAAGGGGGAGGGGGGAGGGGGAGGAGAAGGGAGGAGGGGGAGGGGGAGGGGAGGGGGAGGGGAGGGGGGAGGGGGAGGAGAAGGGGTGGGAGAGGGGGAGGGGAGGGGTGGGAGAGGGGGAAGGGGAGGGGAGGGGGGAGAAGGGGTGGGAGAGGGGGAGGGGGGAGGGGGAGGGGGAGGAGAGGGGTGGGAGAGGGGGAGGGAAGGAGTAGGGGAGGGGAGGGGGAGGGGAGGGAGAGGGGGAGGGGAGGGGGAGGGGAGGGGGAGGGGAGGGGGAGGGGAGGGGGAGGGGGAGAGGGGGAGGGGGGGAGGGGGGAGGGGGAGGGGGAGAGGGAGAGGGAGGGGGAGAGGGAGAGGGAGGGGGAGAGGGAGAGTGTGGAGGGGGAGGGGGAGGAGAGGGGTGGGAGAGGGGGAGGGGAAGGAGTAGGGGAGGGGAGGGGGAGGGGAGGGAGAGGGGGAGGGGAGGGGGAGGGGAGGGGAGGGGAGGGGGAGGGGAGGGGGAGGGGAGAGGGGGAGGGGGAGAGGGGGAGGGGGAGGGGAGGGGGAGGGAGAGGGAGGGGGAGAGGGAGAGGGAGGGGGAGGGGGAGAGGGAGAGGGAGGGGAGAGGGAGAGGGAGAGGGAGAGGGAGAGGGAGAGGGAGAGGGAGAGGGAGAGGGAGAGGGAGAGGGAGGGAGAGGGAGAGGGAGAGGGAGAGGGAGAGGGAGAGGGAGAGGGAGAGGGAGAGGGAGAGGGAGAGGGAGAGGGAGAGGGAGAGACATCGATTGGTCGCTTCCTCCACATGTCCTGACCAGGGGCAGGGATGCAGCCTGCAACCCAGATAGGTGCCCTTGACCGGGAATCGAGTCTGTGACTCCTCAGTGTGTGGGTGTATTGGTCGATGCTCCCACCCCTGAGCCACACTAGCCAGGGCAAGCCTGCCACTTATTTCTATATAGCCCACAAGCTAAGAATGGTTGGCAAAAATCTAAAGATAAATAATACTACATGACACATGAAAATTATATAAAATTCAAATTTCAGTGTTTACAAATAAGTGTTATTGAAACATAGTCCTATTCACGGGCCATCTATGTGTTACCTATGTCTGTTTTTACACTACAACCACAAAATTGAATAGTTGAAACAGAATTCTAAAATATCCACTGTCTGGCTCTTTACAGAAAATGTTAATTTCTGATCTAGTTCAGAGAGACCATGATTATCTTGAAATACCACTGAACATCATGCTAGCCCACAACATAGATGATATTATGCTGAGTGGAACTGATAAGCAAGAAATAGTAAATATCCTATTTGCCAGAGTGACACACATGCAGCAATGGGTGGGAGATAAGGAAGGCCCATTAAATTCCTACTTTAGTGAAGTTGCTAGGGATTGAGTGGTGTGTGTCATGTTAGGATAGCTCCTCTTAAATAAAGAACAAGTTGCCGAACACTGCACTTTCCATCAAGACACTCCCCCCCCCCCCCCCCCACGGAAGGAAGGAAGGAAGGAAGGAAGGAAGGAAGGAAGGAAGGAAGGAAGGAAGGAAGGAAGGAAGGAAGGAAGGAAGGAAAAGGAGACACTTTGTGGGGGATATAGCTTGATTTAGAGGGCAATAAATACATATTTGAGTGTGCTGCCAGTTTGAATGGACCTATAAGCAACAAAAAGCTCTGCACCATGTAGGTCCTGTTCTGCCACTTGGGCCTTAAGGCCTATCAGATCCAATGGTATGCAGCTTGTGCAGCAGACTGGATGCTATTCAGAGTCACTAGAAAGTGGCAATAGGAGAATCACAGTGCAGCCATCTAAAGTATTGGAGGAAGCCATATTTTCTTCTGCAGGTAACATCTCTTTGGAGAAACATATCCTGCAGTTCTACTGAGCCTTGGTAAAGATCGAATAATGGATCATTAGCCCTCAAATAACCAAGGGAACTGACCTTCCCATCACAAATACTGTGTTCAGCAGACCCAATGGTCATGTATATACAGTATAGGTCTCAAAAGAATACTGAAGGAATAGCTAGTTGTTTGAACAGGTGGTGACAGGTTTCCAGGGTATCTACTTGCTTTATTGCCTATATCATCACATCTGTACAGGTCTGTGTCCACATTTTCTCTTCTTATAAAGACACCAGTCATGTTGGATTAGGATGTACCCTAATAACTTCATTTTAACTTAATTATCACTTTAAATAGCTCAGCTCCAAAAACAGTCATATTCCCAGGCACTGGGGGTTAGGACTTTAACATACGAATGGTACGGCAAGGGTTAGGGCCACAATTCAGCCCAAAGAGTATAATTTTGTGTGTATACTCCTATTTATTTGGGTCTATATTTACATACTATTTAATAGAGATACATGGGCATAAACAAGTAAAGGAAAATACACATTCAAACTTCTGTGTCTTTTTTATCACAATCAGGCAGGATATCCCTAACAAATGGTACAAATTTCTGAAGGTTGAAGAAAGGGGGTGCATGCCTTCAAATACATGGTTTAGTTCACAAATTACAACCATTTTGCTACTTTAACAGGTATTTTCTAAAATCATGTTTACAGTTTAATAGATAAGCTTTTACCTTTATGGAAAATGTTTATTGGTGACCATAGGTAAAAGTAAGACTACCTTAGGAATGACTAGTGCAAAATATAGTATTTTAGGCATTTTTAAACAAGGAATTCCCTGACAATAAGAAGAAAAGTTTGTGTCACATTTCTTTCCCTTAGAACTTTGTAGACCTAGATGTTTTCTGGAATTACATATTAGTAAAAGACCAATCTTTTATTTTCCTTCCTTTTTGGGGACTTTTTTTTCTGAGAGAGCTGGTTGATTAAAGAATTCTCTCTTTTTCTCATATCTAATTGTTAATCATTCTTATGTCAGTTTTCCATATATATTGTGAACTTTTATATGATGATTCAGCTATTCTTTTTATCAGAAAAGTTTTCTTCTTTTATATCTCTGAATCTTTTATATAAAGATATGTTAGCCCTAGCTGGTTTGGCTCAGTGGATAGAGCGTCGGCTTGCAGACTGAAGGGTCCCGGGTTCGATTCCAGTCAGGGGCACATGCCTGGGTTGTGGGCTCGATCCCTAGTAGGGGCATTCAGGAGGCAGCTGATCAATGATTCTCTCTCATCATTGATGTTTTTATTTATCTCTCCCTCTTCCTTCCTCTCTGAAATCAATAAAAATATATTTTTTTTAAAAAAGATATTTTAATATAAATATTCCACTGGGAGGAATCTAACCGCTAAAAAAATAGCAATTATCATAGTATTAAATCATCTTTGTTTTCCATCACTACCATTTTTTTCCAATTGCTCTTATCTTGATCTCGTTTCAGCCATTATTTTTTTAAGTTATCTTTATTGTTGAAAGTATTACAGATGTCCCCTTTTCCCCCCCTTAATCCCCCTCCACCCCACTTCTGAACCCTCCCCAGGCCTTCGAGACACTATTGTCTGTATCCATGGGTTATGCATACATGCATATAAGTTCTTTGGTTAATCTCTTCCCCACCCCCTTCCCTCTGAGATTCCTTAATCTGGTGTATGCTTCCATATCTCTGGATCTATTTTGTCCATCCGTTTATTTTGTTCATTAGATCTCATATAAGTGAAATCATGTGGTTCTTGTCTTTCTCTGACTGGCTTATTTTGCTTAGCATAATACTCTCCAAGTCCATCCATGCTGCCTCAAAAGGTAAGAGATCCTTCTGTTTTACAGATGCATAGTATTCCATTGTATAAATGTACCACAATTTTTTTGTCTGCTCATCTGCTGATGGGCACTTGGACTGTTTCCAGATCTTGAGTATTATAAATAACACTGCTATGAACATAGAGGTCCATACATTGTTTCTGATTGTTTCTGGATTCTTATGATATATTGCCAGAAGTGAAATCGCTGGGTCAAAAGGCAGTTCCACTTTTTATTTTTTTAGGAAACTCCATACTGTTTTCCATAGTGGCTGCACCAGACCGCATTCCCACCAGCAGTGTACTAAGATTCCCTTTTCTCCACATTCTCGACAGCACTTGTCATTTGTTGATGGTAGCCATTCTGGCAGCTGTGAGGTGATACCTCATTCTAGTTTTAATTTGCATCTCTCTAATGATTAGTAATTTTGAGGTTTTTTTATTGTGTCTATTGGCCAACTGTATGTCCTCTTTGGAGAAGTATCTATTTAGGTCCCTTGCCATTTTTTAATTGGGTTGTTTGTCTTCCTTTTGTTAAGTTGTATGAGTTCTTTATATATTTTGGAAATTAACCCCTTATCAGATGTATCATTGGCAAATATGTATTCCCGTATAGTGGGATCTCTTTTCATTTTTTTTCATGGTTCCTTTCGCTGTGCAGAAGCTTTTTATTTTGATATAGCAATCCCTATTAAAATACCAACAGCATTATTTCACATATCTAGAACAAATACTCCAAAAAATTTATATGGAACCAAAAAAGATCCTGAATAGCCACAGTAATCTTGAAAGAACAAACTTAGAGGGATCACAACACCAGATATAAAATTATGCTACCAAGCCACTGTAATCAAAACAGCCTGGTACTGGCACAAAAATAGGCATATAGATCAATGGAACACAACAGAGAGCCCAGAAATCGACTCAAGCTATTAGACTCAATTCATATTTGACAAAGGAGGCAAGAGCATACGATGGAGTAAAGACAGTCTCTTCAATAAATGGTGATGGGCCTGGCTGGTGTGGGTCAGTGGTTGAGCATCGACTCATGAACCAAGAGGTCAACAGTTCGATTCCAGGTCAGGGCACATGCCCGGGTTTTAGGCTCAATCCTCAGTAGGGGGCATGCAGTAGGCAGTCAATGGATGATGTTTCTCTAGCATGGATGTTTCTGTCTCTTTGTCTCTCTCTCTAAAAATCAATAAAAACACATTTAAAAAATTAAACAAAATTTGAAAATAAATAAATACTAGTAGTGTTGGGAAAATTGGACAGGTACATGCCAAAAAAATGAAACTAAACCACCAACTTACACCATACACAAGAATAAAGTCAAAATGGATAAAAGATTTAAATGTAAGTCATGAAACCATAAAAATTTTAGAAGAAACAATAGGCAGCAAAATCTCAGACATCTCTTGTAGCAGTTTGCCCATACATCTCCTAGGGCAGCGGTTCTCAACCTGTGGGTTGCAACTCCTTTGGCGGTCAAACGACCCTTTCACGGGGGTCACCTAAGACCATCCTGCATATCAGATATTTACATTATGATTCATAACAGTAGCAACATCACCATTTATTGAAGAGACTGTCTTTACTCCATCATATGCTCTTGCCTCCTTTGTCAGTTATGAAGTAGCAACGAAAATAATTTTATGGTTTGGTCACAACATGAGGAACTATATTTAAAGGGCCAGAAGGTTGAGAACCACTGTCCTAGGGCAAGGGAAACAAAGGAGAAAAATAAACAAATGGGACTACATCAAAATAAAATAAAAAGCTTGTCTCAGCCATTATTTAAGTGCTAGTCAGGTCTTACTTTACTTAACCCTTAAAACACACCTATGGGCTAACTGCTATGATTGTTCCCATTGTTTTGGTTTTTGGCCCAACAGGAAATATACTCAAGCTGGATTATTTAAGGAATCTAAATATATAAAATGCTAATATGCAAATAGACCAAACAGCAGAACCGAACAACCGGTTGCTATGATGTGCTGCTGACCACCAGGGGGCGCGCACGGAACATGGCGGGCATCAGCAGCAGCGGGATGGTGGCGCAGGTGAGCAAGGGCGCCAGACCAAGGCAGCACGCCAGTCGCTGTCACTGGGGCGAGCCTCTGGTGGTTACTGAAAATTCTTTGCTTCCGTGTGCCATGATCCCACCCAGCACACGCACCAGCTGCCAGCACCGGCCATGCTTGCACCTGCTGCTGGTGCCCGGCACCTCCCCTAATCGCTCAGCACCATCAGCAGGTGCGAGCGGCAGCTGTCAGCCCCAATTGCCCCTCAGGACTTCTCCACCTCCTCCTGCTTCTGAGGGGTGATAGGGGCTGGCAGCCACCTTGCGCACCCGCTGCTGTCAATGGCCCCGCTCGCACCTGTTGCCGGCGCTGGAGTCACCACTCACACCCATTGCCAGCTTCTGGCACTGATCCCAATTGCTCGGCGCCATCAGTGGGTGTGATGGTGGCTGCCAGTCCCCATCGCTCCTGAGGGCACTGGGCCCGCTCACACCCACAGTTGGCGCTGGCCCCAATCACTCCATGCCATCAGCAGGTGTGAGCGGGGCTGGCACTGTCAGCGCATGGGAGCGGTGGCAGCAGGAGCAGGGCTGCACAGGCATACAGAGGACCAGGGGCTGTGATGGGAAGGGCCAGGCGGGGGTGCAGAGGATGGGCTGAGACTCGCCCCTGTGCCCACTGCAGCCTCACAGCCCACAGTTACTTTCAAGGTGCACCGGGCCACTAGTCTACACTAATAAAAGACAAACATGCAAATTGACTGTACCTTTGCAACGCCTTAAGCCACGCCCACCAGCCAATCAGAGCGACTATATGCAAATTAACCCAACCAAGATGGCGGCCGGCAGCCACAGAGCTGGAGCAAGCAGGAGGCTTGGTTGCCCCAATGATGGAGGAAGCCAAGCTTCCCGCCGGCTCTGAGCTCCACTCAAAGCAACAAAGTTTCAATTATAGAAGGTAAATAAATCCCAGATTTTAAAAAAAAAAAAAAAAGAAAAAAAGGAGAGGCTGGGAGCTCCCATCGCTGGGGGTGCTTGGCCAGCCTGAAAATGGCCCTCAGCCCCTCACCCAGACTGGCCAGGCACCCCAGTGGGGACCCCCCACCCTAAAGGGGGTGTGGCCAGCCTGAAAACAGCTACCAGCCCCTCACCCAGGCTGGCCAAACCTCCATGGGGTGAGGGTCCCAACTGGGGAAGGGGGGGCTTGACCAGCCTGCAAACAGCCATCAGCCCCTCACCCAGGCTGGCCAGGCACCCCAGTGGGGACCCCCACCCTGAAGGGGGTGTGACCAGCCTGCAAACACCCATCAGCCCCTCACCCAGGCTGGCCAGGCATCCCAGAGGGACCCCACCCTGATCCAGGACACTCTTCAGGGCACACCAGCTGGCCCCCACCCATGCACCAGGCCTCTATCCTATATAATAAAAGGGTAATATGCAAACTCACCCTAACAGCAGAATGACTGGGAATGACTGGTCACTATGACACACACTGACCACCAGGGGGCAGACGCTCAAAGCAGGAGCTGCCCCCTGGTGGTCAGTGCGGTCCCACAGGGGGGGCTCTGCTCAGCCACAAGCCAGGCTGATGGCTGCCAGTACAGCGGTGGTGGTGGGAGCCTCTCCCACCTCCTCAGCAGCACTAAGGATATCAGACTGCAGCTTAGGCCTGCTCCACACTGGCAAGTGGACATCCCCCGAGGGCTCCCAGGCTGCCAGAGGGATGTCTGATTGCCAGCTTAGGCCCAATCCCCCGGGGAGTGTGCCTAAGCCAGCAGGTGGACATCCCCCAAGGGGTCCCAGACTGCGAGAGGGCACAGGCTGAGCTGAGGGACTCCCCCACCCACAGTGCACAAATTTTTGTGCACCAGGCCTCTAGTCTATATAATAAAAACCTAAGCGACTGTTACAGCAGAACAACCAGAACAATTGGTCGCTATGATGTGCACTGACCACCAGGAGGCAGATGCTCAACACAGGAGCTTCCCCCTGGTGGTCAGTGCGCTCCCACAGGGGGAGCACCACTCAGCCAGAACCAGGCTCAAGGCTGGCAAGCACAGCGGCAGTGGCGGGGGCCTCTCCCACCTCCGCAGCAGTGCTAAGGAGCAGCAAATCAAGCAGTAAGAAGCAAGCAGGCAGTAAGGAGTGAGGGGGTCCTGGACTGTCTGAGGGATTTCCTCCTCCCACCCCCAGTTAACGAATTTCGTTCACTGGGCCTCTAATATTTAATAAAAGAATCATTTACAAAGGTATGGGCAGAATGTAGAGTAGCCACAGAGAACAGTAAAGTGCTCTAGGTTTCATAATACCTAGGTACTGTTACCCTCCTTAGGCCTGAAGAACACAGGGGAAAAGTGATTACTACTTCCATGAGAGTAGACTATCTCTCAGGTAAGGGCCCTTCCCAGAAGAAAAGACCTTTAGTTACAGGAAAAGTCTTGTGACCTCACAGGGAGGGGACTGGGCAAATAAACACCCCACCTCTACTCTCTTCTCATCCTTTGATTTCCTCTGAATGCTTCCTATTGCCCAGATCCAATTAGAAGTTTTAAAAAAATCAAGGAAGCTTGTTGATAGTCTATATAGGTCAGCCTTTGACCCCTAGGACACAAACCAGAGTACAGAGAGTGGATAATAGATCTAGAGAGGCAAAAGGAAGATATTTAGCATATCCATTTTACAACCTAGAACTGTTACAGTCATGTGCCACATAATGACATCTCAGTGATGGACTGCAAATATGATGATGGTACCTCAAGATTATAATGAAACTAAAAAATTCCTATTGCCTAGTAGCATTGTCATTACTTGCCGGGAGCCGGTCCATCCTTGCTGTTTCAAGGGACCTGGCATATATGGCATACTGTTCTTAATATGTTTGCTCACCTTCTTGGCACTATGTTTTAACCAAGGTTACCTCTCTGAGAAAGGTTGTTTCCCCAGGTAGGGATTTTCCCCTGAAGTTAGGGAGGGAATAAAACCCCTTAACTAAGTGCCAGGCAGGTAATTAATCACTTTAACTACGAACAATCATGCTTAAGCTACATAATCTTTACTCCCTGGAATGGAGATAAGAAACGCCCTAACCTTTGGAATAGAGATTGATAGGATTGGAATCAACTGGTATAAATACAGATGTAACAAGACAACAGGACACAGAACCTAGACACAGAACCTAGACACAGAACCTAGAGACAGAAGAACTTCACTGGAGAGAACATGGCAAAAGATCCTGGACAGAAACTGGAAACAGAACCTAGAGACAGAACCTAGCGAGAGAACCTGACTGAAGAACCTAGAGACAGAACCTGGCTACAGGATCTGGACAGAACATGGCAAGAGAACCTGACTAGAACCTGGTGACTGAACCTGGCTGGAGAACCTGGACAGAACCTAGCTGGAGAACCTAGCGAGGGAACATGGCTACAGAACCTGGCTGGAGAACCGAGCAAGAGAACATGGACACAGAGCCTGGCTGGAGATCCTGACCAGAACTTCGCTGGAGATCCTGACCAGAACTTCGCTGGAGATCCTGAAGAGAACTTGGCTGGAGATCCTGGCTAGGCTGCTGATCAACTGAACGCTGCCTCCATGTCCTTCCTTTGCCGACTCCGTCCACACCTTTGGGGACCCCTGGACCTGCTGGGGTTGGACCCCAGCAATTACTCATGTCTTTGTGGTGATGCAAGTGTAAACAAACCTACTGTACTACCAGTTATATAAAAATATTACACATAAAATTATATACAGTACATAATACTTAGTAATAATAATAAACTACTATGTTACTATCTTATATATTTACTATACTATACTTTTTATCATTATTTTAGAGTGTACTATTTCTACTTATATAAACAATGTTTGCTATAATACATTATGCTGTGTTACCTTGACAGCAGCTTCATACATCTTGTGTTCATTGCATCTCTTGGTTGCATCATTTTTCTGCTTGTTTTAATCTTGTGTTGTTTTATAAATTTAGTGTAGTCTAAGTGTACAGTGTTTAAAAGTTTACAGTACAGTAATGTCCTAGACCAGTGATGGCGAACCTGTGACACGCGTGTCAGAGGTGACACGCGAACTCATTTTTTTGGTTGATTTTTCTTTGTTAAATGGCATTTAAATATATAAAATAAATATAAAAATATAAGTCTTTGTTTTACTATGGTTGCAAATATCAAAAAATTTCTATATGTGACACGGCACCAGAGTTAAGTTAGGGTTTTTCAAAATGATGTCACGCTGAGCTCAAAAGGTTCGCCATCACTGTCCTAGACCTTCACATTCACTCGCCAGTCACTCACTGCCTCATCCAGAGCAACTTCCAGTCCTGTAAGCTCCATTCATGGTAGGTGCCCTATTTGGGTGTGTCGTTTTTTATCTTGTATACTGTACTTTTACTGTTCCTTTCCTATGCTTAGAAATGGTTATATACACAAATACTTATCAATATGTTACAATTGGCTACAGTATTCAATACAGTAACATGCCATACAGGTTTATAGCCTAGAAGCAATTGGCTATCCCATGTAAGTAGTAGGCTATCCCATCTAGGTCTCTGTAAGTACATTCTATGATGTTTTCACAATGCACAATCATCCAACGATACATTCTCAGAATGTATCCCTGACGTTAAGCAACCTTTCTCTCTCCTGCAGTAGGTGATTAAGAAGTAGGTAGTCAAGTATTTGATGGGGTAAATAGACTATATATATTCTTTTTCAAACTAAACAAAAAAAATAAAATACAAAGGTCTTTTTTTTTTATAGACACATACCACATTATTTTTGGAAACCACTATGAACTTCCTATAAGCTTTCTTGAGTGTTACAATGCTTAACAGCTTCCAGGAGATGGCAGCATTGGTAAAGAATAGCACTATTTTTAAAAGTTCAAATGATTTTTCACAATTATCACTGGTTGGTAACAAACTTCCTAAATGGAAATAACTTTTTAAAGCATGGTTGGTCCTAAATAACAAAATGCAAAAATACTGAATTATTGTTTCTAGAATACATAAAATCCTCAAATCCAAGAGACACATATCTGTAAATATACAGTGTTAAGTAGTCCCCTCTTATCAATGGGGGATACATTCCAAAATCCCCAGTGTTTGCCTAAAACGGAGGATAGTACCAAACCACATATATATATAGTTTTTTCCTATACACAAATACCTAAACAGTGGGGCCTTGACTTACGAGTATCCCGACTAACGAGTTTTTTGAGATACGAGCCATCTCTCGGCCTATTTTTTGCTTTGAGTTGCAAGCTAAAATTCAGGTTATGAGCCAGCTTCAGATACCCCACCGCTAGTTGGTGCAGCAAACGTTACAGTGAACGCCACAACATCAGCCCAGCATCACGTGTCTCACTCGTTCACAATTGATTTGACATATGAGTAATTTGAGTTACGAGCTCCGTCACAGAACGAATTAAACTCGTAAGTCAAGGCCCCACTGTAGTAAAGTTTAATTTATAAAGTAGGCCCAGTAAGAAATTAACAAAAATTTCTGAGCCCTGGCTCAGTGGATAGAGCGTCAGTCTGAGGACTCAAGGGTCCCAGGTTCGATTCCGGTCAAGGGCATGTACCTTGGTTGCAGGCACATCCCCAGTGGGGAGTGTGCAGGAGGCAGCTGATCGATGTTTCTAACTCTCTATCCCTCTCCCTTCCTCTCTGTAAAAAATCAATAAAATATATTTTTTTTAAAAAGAAACAAAAATAACTAATAGTAAAATAGAACATAAAATAGAACAATTATAACAATGAATTAGTGCATAGGTGGGGTCCCTCGGGGTGGCCTGCAGGGATCAGGCCCCAGCTCACGCCCCCAGCCTTGCAGCCCCACAGCCCCTCCTGGCACCCCACCGTGGCCTGGCCCCACCCCCTCACCTGCTCCACCATCCTGCCACGGTTCCACGCTTTTCAGGGCCCATCGGGCCGGCAGCGCCTCCACTGCTGCCCGCTGCCAGCGCCATGTCACTGACGCCCTCCATGTTCTACACCAACCCCTGGAGGTCAGCGCACGTCATAGCGAGCGGTCGATCTCCCAATTAAACTCCTGAGGAGACAATTTGCATATCATGCTTTTATTATATAGGATACTGTAATAAAAGTTATGTGAATGTGGCATTATTATGTAAAATAAAGGTGACTTGAACACAAACACTGTCACACTTTGACAATTGATCTGATAACCCAAACAGCTAATAAGTGACTAATGTCTAGCATGGATATGCTGGACAAAGGGATGATTGAGGTCTTGGACTGGATGGAGAAGGATGGCAGATTTCATCATGCTATTCAGAACAGCACACAAATTAAAAGTTATGAATTGCTTATTTCTGGAATTTTCCATTTAATATTTTTGGATTGAAGTTGACGGTGGATAATTGAAACTGCAGAAAGCGAGACAGAACCAAGATGGCGGCATAGGTTAACGCAGGAGTTTGCTGCTTTGAACAACTACTTCAAAAGTGAAACTAAAACACAGAACGGACATCACCCAGAACCACAGGAACGCTGGCTGAGTGGAAGTCCTACAACTAGGAGGAAAGAGAAACGCATACGGACACTCAGAGGAGGCGCAGTGCTGAAGTCAAATTCTGAGGTGCGGAGTGCGCGGAGCGGGCTGGCGGCGGAGGGCGCGGTTGTTGTTTTCAATCGGGAGGGAGTCGCAGACTCTGAGCTCCAGATACAGGCGAGTCTTTAGGGACCCAGGCTCAAACGGGAGAAGCGGACTGTCTGGCTTCGGTCAGAGCGAGTGCAGCTTTCTCTCCGAGCCTTGCAGCGGGTGCTGGGACTCAGAGAGGCAGAGCCCCTGAGGACAGGACTGAGAGCCGCCATAACTGCTCTCTCCCGCCCACCCTGTTGATCCTATGCGACCCGCCCTGCCCAAGCCCTGCACAGAGGCATTTACCGGATAGCCTCAGGCAAAGGCTAGATTAGCACCTCCCTAGAGGACAGAAGTTCTCTCACTGCTGACACAGCTGATTCTCATAGCCACTTGGCCTGGAGGTCAAACCCTCCCTGGAATTAGCTACAACAATCAAGATTTATCTATAAGACTGCGAACAAAGACCACTAGGGGGTGCACCAAAGAAGCATAACAAAATGCGGAGACAAAGAAACAGGACAAAATTGTCAATGGAAGAAATAGAGTTCAGAACCACACTTTTAAGGTCTCTCAAGAACTGTTTAGAAGCTGCCGATAGACTTAATGAGATCTACACGAAAACTAATAAGACCCTCGATCTTATATTGGGGAACCAACTAGAAATTAAGCACACACGGTCTGAAATAATGAATATTAAACAGACGGCCGACAGCAGACCAGAGGAGCGCAAGAGTCAAGTCAATGATTTGAATTGCGAGGAAGCAAAAAACATCCAACGGGAAAAGCAAAATGAAAAAAGAATCCAAAAATGCGAGGATAGTGTAAGGAGCCTCTGGGACAGCTTCAAGCGTACCAACATCAGAATTATAGGGGTGCCAGAAGATGAGAGAGAGCAAGATATTGAAAACCTATTTGAAGAAATAATGACAGAAAACTTCCCCCACCTGGTGAAAGAAATGGACTTACAGGTCCAAGAAGCGCGGAGAACCCCAAACAAAAGGAATCCAAAGAGGACCACACCAAGACACATCATAATTAAAATGCCAAGAGCAAAAGATAAAGAGAGAATCTTAAAAACAGCAAGAGAAAGTAACTCAGTTACCTACAAGGGAATACCCATACGACTGTCAGCTGATTTCTCAACAGAAACTTTGCAGGCCAGAAGGGAGTGGCAAGAAATATTCAAAGTGATGAATACCAAGAAACTACAACCAAGATTACTTTATCCAGCAAAGCTATCATTCAGAATTGAAGGTCAGATAAAGAGCTTCACAGATAAGGAAACGCTAAAGGAGTTCATCACCACCAAACCAGGATTATATGAAATGCTGAAAGGTATCCTTTAAGAAGAGGAAGAGGAAGAAAAAGGTAAAGATACAAATTATGAACAACAAATATGCATCTATCAACAAGTGAATCTAAGAATCAAGTGAATAAATAATCTGATGAACAGAATGAACTGTTGATTATAATAGAATCAGGGACATAGAAAGGGAATGGACTGACTATTCTTGGGGGGGAAAGGGGTGTGGGAGATGCGGGAAGAGACTGGACAAAAATCGTGCACCTATGGATGAGGACAGTGGGTGGGGAGTGAGGGCGGAGGGTGGGGCGGGAACTGGGAGGAGGGGAGTTATGGGGGGAAAAAAAAAAGGAACAAATGTAATAATCTGAACAATAAAGATTTAATTAAAAAAAAAAGAAACTGCAGAAAGCAAAACAGCACATAAGAGGATATTACTGTGTATAGTTTCTTTATAAGCTTTACATAAATTATTAAATTAAAAAAGCTTGGATTGTAGATATGTGACATAATCTATAAATTGTATTCAAGAGCAAGTTTAATAACTAGAGGAAACTAGTCACAAAATATATACACAGTATCATATTCAGATGTGACAAATTAAAACCTGGATCATAGACATCACATTATCTATAAGGAAAAAAATTTATCTGTCATTGTCATTTCTAAACTGCTTTCATCATATCCAACATCTTAAACTTGTGAAATTTTATGCACTTAGATATTGTCAATATTTTGGGCCAGGTACTTAGCTAGGTATAGAGGAAAAAATGTTAAAAAGCCGTCTGACCCACTAAACCACTGGTGTGATAGGGGGCTAGGCAAACCCAACAAATCAGAATACAATTGGGTCTTGCTCTGATAAAGCAAGGCGCTATTGTAGCTGGAAGGGCCAGCTCACCTAACTCTATCTTGAGAGTCATGGAGGACTTCACCAAGGAAGGAGGACTGAGCAGAGAGGTTGAGAGATGAGCAGGTGTTTGCCAGGATGATCACCAGGTGACTCCATGCAGGAAGAACAGCAGACATGCTCTATCTCAGTGTTTAACCAAAAGCAAGCTTGTCCCTCAGGGATATTTGGCAATGTTGGAAATAGTTTTGGTTGTCATACTGGGTAGACTTACTACAGAAGTCAGTAGTGAGTAGAGGTCAGGTATGCACAAGACAGCCTCCCACAAAAATTAAATTATCTGACCCAAAATAGTGCCACTGTAAGACACTCTATTCTAACTGTAAACAGCATCTCTTTGAATGGCCAGGTTGCAGGGAGGGATAGGAAAGAAGCAAGAGATGAAGCCAAAATGATAAAGAGAACACAAAATTAGGAAAGCCTCACTGGAAAAAAAATTAGATTTTATCCTAAATGTGAGTGAAAGCTGAACATAATCAGATTTGCATAGTAGAGAAATTGCTGTGTCTACAGGAGAATAAATAGGTTGAGAAATGACAAACAAGAGAGAAACCAAGATGGCGGCATAGGTAAACACCGGAGTTTGCTGCCTCGAACAACCACTTCAAAAATACAACTAAAAGACGGAACGGACATCATCCAGAACCACAGGAAGGCTGGCTGAGTGGAAATTTTACAACTAGAAGCAAAGAGAAAAGCATACCGAGACTCAGAGGAGGCGCAGTACGGAAGTAAAATGCTAAGGTGCGGAGGTGCATGTGGAGCAGCCTGGCGGCTGAGGGCACGGTTGTCGTTTTCAATCGGGAGGGAGTCTCAGGCTCTGAGCTCCAGTTCTGGGCGAGTCTCTAGGGACCCAGACTCATACGGTAGAAGCAGGACTGTCTGGCATCAGTCGGAAATCAAGGGCAGCTTTCTCTCTGAGGGGCTTGCAGCAATTACCGGGACACTGAGAAGCAGAGCCTCTGAGGGCAAGACTGAGAGCAGCCATAACTGCTAGCCCCGCCCTGTAGATCCGGTGGGACCCGCCCCGCCCAAGCCCTGCAGGGAGGCTTTTGCTGGATAGCCTCAGGCAAAGGCTAGATTAGCACCTCCCTAGAGATCCAGGAGCCAGGAAACCCAGAGGTCAGAGTTGGACCATCCAGTTTGCAGCTCCGTGGAACCATAAAGGACACACTCAAGGGGCAGACTCAGTGAGCACCAAAGCCCCATTGAAGCAAGTCTTGCCCCAGAGGGGTGTCTCCAGCACAGAAGTTCTCCCACTGCAGACACAGCTGATTCTCACAGCCAATTGGCCTGGAGGTCAATTCCTCCCAGTGATAACAACAACAATCAAGTCTTAACTACAACAAGACTGCGCACAAAGCCCACAAGGGGGTGCACCAAGAGTGTCCTCCTCAGGTAATTGGGGAGGCTGAACCACTGGGCCCTAGAGGACACTCAGCACAGAAAACCACTTTATCAACACAGGGAAGCATAAACATGCGTAGACAAAGAAAAAGGACACAAATGACAGAAATGGAGGAAAGCAAACTACTGGATATAGAGTTCAAAACCACACTTTTAAGGTTTTTCAAGAATTTTCTAGACACTGCCAATAAATTTAATGAGATCTACAATAAATCTAATGAGACCCTCGAGGTTGTGATAAAGGACCAACTAGAAATTAATCATACACTAACTGAAATAAAGAATATTATACAGACTCCCAACAGCAGACTAGAGGATCGCAAGAATCAACTCAAAGATTTGAAATAGGAAGAAGCAAAAAACACCCAACCGGAAAAAAACAAAAAGAAAAAAGAATCCAAAAATATGAAGATAGTATAAGGAGCCTCTGGGACAGCTTCAAGCATACCAACATCAGAATTATGGGGGTGCCAGAAGAAGAGAGAGAGCAAGATATTGAAAACCTATCTGAAGAAATAATGACACAAAACTTCCCCTACCTGGTGAAAGAAATAGACTTACAAGTCCAGGCAGTGCAGAGAACCCCAAACAAAAGGAATCCAAAGAGGACCACACCAAGACACATCATAATTAAAATGCCAAGAGCAAAAGACAAAGAGAGAATCTTAAAAGCAGCAAGAGAAAAACAATCAGTTACCTACAAGGGAGTACCCATAAGACTGTCAGCTGATTTCTCAACAGAAACTTTGCAGGCCAGAAGGGAGTGGCAAGAATTATTCAAAGTGATGAATACCAAGAACCTACAACCAAGATTACTTTATCCAGCACAGCTATCATTCAGAACCGAAGGTCAGATAAAGAGCTTCACAGATAAGGAAAAGCTAAAGGAGTTCATCACCACCAAACCAGAATTACATGAAATGCTGAAAGGTATCCTTTAAGAAGAGGAAGAAGAAGAAAAAGGTAAAGATACAAATTATGAACAACAAATACACATCTATCAACAAGTGAATCTGAAAATCAAGTGAATAATCTGATGAACAGAATGAACTGGTGATTATAATAGAATCAGGGGCATAGAAAGGGAATGGACTGACTATTCTTGGGGGCGAATGGGGTGAGGGGGATGCGGGAAGAGACTGGACAAAAATCGTGCACCTATGGATGAGGACAGTAGATGGGAGTGAGGGAGGAGGGTGGGGTGGGAACTGGGTGGAGGGGAGTTATGGGGGGAAAAAAGAGGAACAAATGTAATAATCTGAACAATAAAGATTTAATTAATAAAAAAATAAAAGAAATGACAAACAAAACAGAATTTAAACAATTTCACTTGCATTTTCTTTATCAATGGGAATATCTTCAGCATGAAAAAAGTGAAAGACTGGAAGAAGCAAATTGAAATTCAGGATTGATGACAAGACTGTGAGAGAACAAGTAGCTGTAATTTCAAGGTTTCTGGTACAGATAAATTAAACAGTTACATATGCACCTTATTTCCTGAATCCCTCCCTCCACTGGCCAGCAAGGCTGCCCCTTCCTCTCTCTTGGTGAGCCTGGTGCCTCAAAGCCCTTCCCTTGGTTCCTTATCTTGACTGACCTTTTTCTTTTTTCATTTGTCCTGCTAGACTAGACCCCCATCTGACTTGTTCTTCCAGTTCTGATTGGAAACTATGAGTCTTTTGTGCAACTAAGGAAGGTTAAAGAAACTCCACCCCTTAGCCTCAAGCACAGTGAGACTGACTCATAACAGTGACAGAGAGAGGGAAGGAGAGGTTTGACAAATTACCTCCCAAGTGATCAGATGATTTGCAGAGGAGATTAGCAAAATGATTTTGTCAGTTCAGAGTAAGAGCCAAAATCCTTTCAATTTCTCTTGGTATCCCACTTCACCCACCCTGCCCTGATCTCTCACCTCCACTTCTACTACCCTGTCTCTCAGTCACTCAGCTCCAGCCCCACTGTCCTCCTTCAGCCCCAAAGAGTTTGCATTAGCTGTTCCATCTAGATGAGAAACAGAATTCCCCATGGAGCTCGTTAAAATGAAAGGAGGCCCTGGCCAAGTAGCTGAGTTGGTTAGAGTATCCTCCTGATACACCAAGGTTGAGGGTTCAATCCCTGGCTGGGGCACATACAAGAAGCAACCAACAAATGCATAAATAAGTGGAACAACAAATCAATGTTTCTCTCTCTCTCTCCTTCCCCCCTCCTTCTTCCCACTTTTCTCTCTAAAAATCAATCAACAATTTTTTTTTTTTAAATGAAACCACAGGCCCAAAATGGAGTAACTTGTGGTAAGCCCTACCAAGACTTACTACATAACCTAATTGCAGTTTCAGCCTCTCCCAAGAGTGGAATTTAAACTAATCAGTCTAGATCAGTGATGGTGAACCTTTTGAGCTTGGCATGTCAGCATTTTGAAAAACCCTAACTTAACTCTGGTGCCGTGTCACATATAGAAATTTTTTGATATTTGCAACCATAGTAAAACAAAGACTTATATTTTTTATATTTATTTTACATATTTAAATGCCATTTAACAACGAAAAATCAACCAAAAAAATGAGAGGTGACACGTGTCATAGGTTCGCCATCACTGGTCTAGAATCTCCTGGTCAGTACTAGTGAGGTAATCCACATGATAAACCTCCATTGCCTTCCCCCAAGGAAAGGTGACCTTGCCTGAAATATTCCACTCCTTTAACTTTCTTGCCCCACCCCCACCCCAACCTTGTGTCTGCCTATAAAAGCCTTCCATTTTGAACAGCTCCCTGGAACTCCCTTTTGTATGCTGGATGGTGTGGTAGGCAGTTAGACAGACATGAGCAGAGCAAGGACAATGGACCAGGTACAGAAGGTCATCAGGGTGGAAAGCCCTGGGTGCGTAGCAAAGGACAATTGTAGGATGGGACCTCGCCCCCAGAATGACCCTTCCTCCTGTAGCATATCACTGGTCATGCAGTTTGGACCCCTTGACCTTTCTTTCCCAAAAAATAACATTTAGACCTCAGTTGTACTTCAGCACCGGGCCCCCCAGAAAAGCAGCAAATCCCCATGACTGACCTTAGGACCAGCTTCTCTGAATAATGACCCCTGCCCTGATGCACACCAATCAATCAGTGGAGATCACAACTCTGGAAAGGACACTCATGGAAAGCTGCTGAATATTCTATTAAGATCTTCCCCAGAAGATCCACCCTTGAAACCCTTAGGCCGAGGATCCACTGAGCTCTCTCTCCCAGGAGCATCCAGAGCCTTTCCCTTTCCCTTTCCTTTCCCTCTCCCCATTCCCCCAGGTACCTTACCATCACCTTCCTCACTCCCAAGCTCCAAGGCCCTTCCTTTACCTCTACAACTTGTTTCCTAAGCCCATTTCTTCTATGAATTACTTCTACCACTGTGGTTTTCCAAATAAATGTTCTCTTATAGTTTCAGTCTTGGCTCTGAATTCTTTCCTAGCCAGAAGTCAAGTACTACGGCTGCTGAACCCAGGTTTGGTCTGACCCTACCTGGTGCCTTTCCCACCACCTACAACAATGGGATGCTGTCCAGTTCATGAATAATTCTATAAAGCCAATCAGATCTTCAAATTTACTTGGTTGAATTTTTGTTCTTTAACAAGACCTTTAACAAAATACCCAGATCCAACCTTTAGACTTTTTTTCTTTTTTTTTTAAATATATTTTATTGAGTTTTTACAGAGAGGAAAGGAGAGAGATAGAGAGTTAGAAACATCGATGAGAGAGAAACATTGACCAGCTGCCTCCCGCACACTCCCCACTGGGGATGTGCCCGCAACCAAGGTACATGCCCTTGACCGGAATCGAACCCGGGACCTTTCAGTCCGCAGGCCGACGCTCTATCCACTGAGCCAAACCGGTTTTGGCTAAACCTTTTTCCAAAGGGCAGATATATTTTTCCTTCTGAGTTTGGTTCCCCTTCCTTCTATCCTCTTTCACCTCTATCAATACCTCCACACCATCTCATCTCAAACATTTTTCCAGAATGTCTGAAGGACAAAGCACATCACAGCATAATTTATAGAATGAAAAAGACAGAGGAGAAACAAAAAAGAAAAGGAAAAAGAAACAGATTTATCTGCTCATCTCTCTCCCCTTCTTCCTCTTCCCTTAGGTCAAGGTTTACCCCACAAGGGGCTATTTTTCCTATCCCTGAATTTCAGAGTTGCAGCATCTGGTTTCTCAGAAGTGACTCAGAGGCCAAATCCTATAACTCATGTGTAATATTATACCCAAGACTGGATGTGGAAGACACTCATCGTGAAGTGAGCTTAGCACAAGCAGTTATCTGGGCTTTTGACTCAGACTCCAGCCAGCTTGGGGAGTCTGGCTAGGTCACCAGTAAAAGCAGCAGTATCAGTGAAATTAGAAGATGGCAGTGCCTTTAATATATATTTTTTAAATCCTCACCTGAGGATATTTTCCATTGACTTTTTTAGAGAGAGTGGAGGAAAGAGGAAAAGACAGAGAGAAACATCGATGTGAGAGAAACACATTGATTGGTTGCCTCCTGCACGAGCCTCGACCAGGGCCCAGGCCAGGGAGGAGCCTGCAACCAAGGTATGGTGCCCTTGACCGGAATCAAACCCAGGACTCTTTGGTCCACAAGCCGATGCTCTATACACTGAGCCAAACTGGCCAGGGCTAATATGTTTTTATTATTATTATTATTAATAGAGTAAGAGGAAGGGAGAGAGAGAGAGATAGAAACATCAATTGGCTGCTTCCTGCACACCCCCTATTGGTGACCAAGCCTGCAAGCTGTGCATGTGCTCTGACTGGGAATTGAACCAGGGGCCTCTTGGTGCATGGAATGATGTTCAACCAAGAAACGCTGGCCAGGGCAGTAGCAATGCCTTTAGAAAGAAAGTTGTGGTCCCAGGAATCTGAAGGACTGCACAAGGTTTGTGTCCAATATAGTATGCATATTTTCAGCTCCAACTGATGCTGCAAAATTGCTCTCCAACGTGGTAATACCAATTTATACTCCTACCAGCAGTCTACAAGATTCCAGTTCTACATACTTGTCAAAACTTAGAATTACCATGCTTCAGAAATTTAGCTAATCTGATGGATATGTAATGATATTTCATCTTGTTTTAATTTGCATTTAACTTATTTACAGTGAGACTGAATATCTTTGTATTCAGTGAATTATCTGTTCAAATCTGTTTTCAGTTTTTCTGTCAAGTTCTTTACCTTTCATAGACTGATTTGTAGAAGTTCTTTAAATCTTTTAAATAAGAATCCTTTCCCATATTGCAAACTTTTTCTCCCAGTCTGTAGATTATATTTTCACTTTCAATGTTGTATCCTTTTGTTAGTGTGGAAGGGCACATAATAAGAATAGAGCCACAGTTGTTTAATAATTATTCGCCTTACTAACTTTAGATAAGACGTTTTCTTACAGATGCTGGGAAACTGGAGGATGAAACAAGGCTGTAAAAAGATAAGATGCCTAAATGAATCCATTATTCAGAAAAAGAAAAAAACATTTGAGAACAGACCAAGAACAGGACATGCTTTGATTTGGTTGCTGTGCTGGAATCCTGATCCCTCCGGGAGTTTGCCTCAGGAAGGCTGACCATTCTCCGGTCCCAGGAACAGGCTGAGCTATTTATAACATCATTGAAGATTAGCCACCTTGTTATGGGACTTTAAGCTCCTGAAGGTCGGACTGCAGGCCCTCCCCTCCCCTTTCCATGTTACATTTGCAACTTGCAGCTGCACATAGCTATCTTCTCCCTTAATGCACAAAAAATCAACCAACTTGCAAGGGGGATCGGCGCAGAATTCCCAGGGTGACCAACTGCTCTCCCCATACTTCCAACATTACTGGAATAAATGCTCATATATGATTCAACCTTGCCTCTACTTAATTTGGCTCAAATAGTGACAGGAGGCCTTGGACCCATTGTGTCCAGTTTCACTTTGATGAAGAAAAATTTTAATCCTATATAATAATAGACAAACATGGTAATTAACCGTAGCTCCGACACGCTTCCCATAGGCTAATCAGGGCGATATGCAAATTAACTGCCAACCCAGATGGCAGCCGGCAGCCAGGCAGCTGAAGCAAACAGGAGGCTTGCTTGCTCCAGTGATGGAGGAAACCAAGGTTCCCCGCCTGCCGCTGCCGTCCTCTGAGCTTCCACTCTAAGAAACAATGTTGCAATTATAGAAGGTAAACAAAACCCAGAAACCTGCTTTCAGCCAGCCAGGCTTCAGCCAGCAGGATCACAACAGTATTTCAATTATAGAACCCAAACAAACCCAGATCCCTGCTTTCAGCAGCAGAGGTCTCAGAGCTGCAGCCAGGCCTCAGAGCTAAAGCTGGCTCTCAGCTCCAGTGACAGCCATAGAAGGTAAATAAATCCCAGAATAAAAAAAAGAAAAAGAAAAAAAGGAGAAGTTGGGAGCTTCAGTCGCCCGCCAGCCTGAAAACGGCCCCCAGCCCCTCACCCAGACTGGCCAGGCACCCCAGTGGGGACCCCCACCCTGAAAGGGGTGTGACCAGCTGCAAACAGCCATCATCCCCTCACTCAGACTGGCCAGGCACCCCAGTGGGGACCCCCACCCTGAAGCAACAAGATGATGGCTAATTTGCATACTGAAGGCGGGCGGCAGCGGGCAAGGCTGTCCGCGGTCCGGGACCCGATCTGTGACCCTGCCAGGCGGGGGGCAGCGCTTGAGGCTGTCCGCTGTCTGGGACCCGGATCCATGACCTGGCAGGCGGGGGGCAGCGCTTGAGGCTGTCCTCGGTCTGGGACCCAGATCTGTGACCCTGCCGGGCGGGGGGGCAGCGCTTGAGTCTGTCCACAGGACCAAGACACGGATCTGTGACCCTGCGGGGGAGGGGGGGGAGAGGGGGGGAGGCAGTGCTTGAGGCTGTCCGCGGTCCCGGGACCCGGATCCATGACCCTTCCTGGTGGGGCAGCAGCTCGCACAGGGGTGGATCGGCCAGGGTTGGGCAGGGCAGGACGCCTGGCTTCCACCCAGCCCCAGTCACTCTGGGCAGGTGAGCACGCAGAGAGCCTCTGGACAGGGGAGGCAGGCCAGCGGAGGGCGGCCTGTACTCCCCACATGGCGGTGGTGACAGCTGTGAGAGCGCAAAGCGGAGCCTGCAGGCTGAGCTGAAATAGCGCCTGCAAGCCATCAGCACCCAGGAGTGGCTGCGCAAGATCTGCCTCCTGGCCCAGAAGGTGCAGGATCGCAGGGACAGCCACCGTGGCGGGCCAGGCTGACATCCTCCTGGCTGCACCATGGGGGTTTGCGGACCTGCAAAGCCAGAGGCCTCCGGTGTGCACATCCCCCGCTGGCCTGCGAACATCCCCCAGCACACTGTCACCCTCCCGCGCCTGCAACAGTTGCAAACCAAGGCGTGCACAAGTTCCCCCCGCCTCTCCACCGCACTTCCATCAACCCAGCATGCCTAACACCCCCACAGGATGTGCACACATCCCCTCTGATGCGCTCACGTCCTTTGGAGAGTGTCTGGGTGTGCTGGGTGCTGAGGGTGGGTGCCTGTGAGATGACAGTGAGAGGGCAGGGTGGTGATGCCCTGTTCCCACGGAGGCCAGTGCAGCTACGAGATCACCTCTAGGGGGTTAATGCAGGTGCTGAGATGGGAGCAGATGCAGACAAACACACCTGGTGGGCGCGGGCGGCCCTCGCTGAGGTGCCTTCGGTCAGCGTTCAAGATCAAGAACCCAGAGGGGGAGAGGAATTCCGTCCTCTCAGTGAAACAGTGGGATAGTCGGGGCGACTGGAGAGGAGGAATGTGCACTTTGGGTGCCAGCACCCATGAGCAAAGGCTGCCCTGACTGAGCCTCACTTGCTTGGGGCCTAGCACACTCCTGCCAGGCAGCGGGTGACAGGACGTGCTTTTCCAAATTAATGAGAGAAAATGTTGATTCTCCTGCTGCCCACGAAGGTGGAAAGTGAAGTGGGGAGACATGTGGGGAGTGAGCGAGGTTCCCTGTCTGGGGGTTCCAAATTTGCTGTTGGTTTCTTTCACCGCTGACTAGAGATATACAGGGTGTCCCCCCAAAATGTATACACACTTTGAATATCTACTAATTCCAATGGTTTTAAGCATAAGAAAGAAACAACAATGGAGCTGTTATCTGTTAAAAGTGTGGGCACAAACAGGTAGTTGGACATTCTCTGAGGGGTCTCAGATTGGAGAGGGTGAAGGCCAGACTGAGGGCCCCTTTCCTCCCCACTACCCCAGTGCACAAATTTCGTGCACCGGGCTACTAGTTCCATTATAATCAAATATATTAATTCAGAGTTTTATTAGAAATGACTACTACAATTTACCAATTGTCTCTTCAAAATCTATTGATAAGATACAATTTCTTAAAACAATATAATCCTATATAAGAGAGGGATATGCTAATTAGCCCAGATATGCTAATTAGTCATGACCAGTATGCAAATTGACCATCACTCCAACACACAAGATGGCTGCCCCCATGTGGACACAAGATGGCCTGCAGGGTAGGGCAGTTGTGGATGATCAGGCCAGCAGGGGAGGGCAGTTGGGGGGGACCAGGCCTGCAGGGGAGGGAAGTTGGGGGGACCCAGGCCTGCAGGGGAGGGCAGTTGGGGGCGATCAGGACGCCAGGGGAGCAGATAGGCATCAATCAGGCTGGCAGGGGAGAAGTTAGGGGGTGATCAGGCAGGCAGGCAGAAGCAGTTAGGGGCAATCAGGCAGGCAGGCAGGCAAGCGTTCGGGAGCCAGCAGTCCTGGACTGTGAGAGGGTGCAGACTTGGCTGAGGGGGACACACACACACACACACACACACACACACACACACACACACACACCCATGCACAAATTTTGTGCACCGGGCCACTAATCCTATATGATAAAAGCCTAATATGCTAAGTGTCCAGTCATCAGGTTGTCCGTTCAACCAATCAAAGTGTAATACGCTAATGATATACTAAGGCCACTCAACCACTCGCTATGATGTGCACTGACCACCGGGGGCAGACGCTCCGACCTGTAGGTTAGCTTGCTGCTGGGGTCTGGTTGATCAGGACTGAGCAAGACGAGTTGGACATGCCCTGGAGCCCTCCGGCTGTCCCTCCCTGGCTGGCCAACCTCCCACATCTCTCCCCGGCCCCAATCATGCATCAGCAGGGTCCCTCGACCTGGCCTGCACCCTCCTGCAATCCGGGACCCCTCAGGGGATGTTGGAGAACCAGTTTCAGCCCGATCCCACAGGCCAAGCCGAGGAACCCCACTGGTGCACGAATTCGTTATTTCTAGTTAATTATATTGATAGTGTCACTGATGTTGAACTATCCTTGCAATCCTACAATAAATCCTAATTGGGTATTCTTTATTATTAATAGAACATGTTTCTTGATTACTTTTAATAGTATTTTTGCATCTGTACTACTGATAATAGTCTCTAATTTTGTTATTTGTAATATCCGTGTCAGGTATTGGTATTAAAATCATCCAGATTCATAAAAATAATTAGATTCCCAACTTTTCTGTCTGCCTGATGCCAAAGGCCTTAGTAAAATTAAATATAATTATATAAACCTACCTTCCCAGAATTTTGTCTGTTTCTTGCAAATATCCTTCCTCTTTCTTCAAATTCCTCAGCTCTAAAAATAGTCTATTCAGGATATACTTTGAAAACATCTCTTTTTGGGGGGTCTATCAAAACATACCTTTCACTATAGTAAGAAGACATCCTTTCAACAGTAATCTAAGCAGTGATATATGCCTATATGTTTAATTGGTTCTCAAAAACAAGCAAAACAAAACAAAAAAAACATGATCTGATAAGCCACCATGGCAAATTTCAAGTTATCAATGTAACCACTGAACATGGAATTGGGAAGAAACACCCACAAACTGGCTCTTGGGAACCAGTCAGAACTGGCTCCCGTGTACACTGAATCAAGGTCCTTCTTCCACACCTGTTAGAGAACTATGCCAGACTGTGGAGTAATTGAAACATTAAACAAAGAGGGTTGGACTTTACCCTGGATATAATAGTAAAACCAGTATCGCCCTTCCACCCAGGCAAGTAGAGCTCCTTCCCTACGTCCTAAGCGTCAGGGCCTCCCTTCTCTGCCACCCATGCTTGGAGTGACTTCTCAGTTTTCCAAGTCCCATCCAATGCCTGGGACCATCCAAGGTAACAGTGTTCCCATGCCAATTTCTTCTCTTCAGGACACTCTCCAACACCCTACCTGGCATGTGTCCCCTATTTTCCCACCCCTAAGTTGGGTTGCCCGGATATCTAAAGGAGTTCCTGGATTCATGCCAATGGGATTATACAGGGGTCCCATGGCTTTGCCCATAGCCACTTCCGTTCTGGAAAGGTGCCTGGTGACAGCAGTGTTACTTTGTGGGATCCCATAAGATTACGCTGCCAGAATAAGGTGAACATGCTGATTTTTGGTAACTAAAACTGTTGATATGAACAGGGACTCGCATAAAAAATTTTTCTTCTTTCACAATTAAGCCAGATAATAAAGACTTAGGGTTAGTGCTAAAACAGTGTAAAAGAAAGAAAAGAAGCCCTAGCCAGTGTTGGTCAATAGGATGGGAGTTGTCCCACACACCCACTGGCTGCCTGTTGCATTCCCAGTCAGGGCACATGCCGGTTTCAGGCTCAATCCCCAGTAGGGGGCATGTAGAAGGCAGCCAATCAATGTCACATTAATGCTTCTTTCTCTCTTTCCCTCTCCCTTCCTCTCTCTCTAAAAAATCAATTAAAAACCTTTTTCTTTTTTAAAGAAAAAAAGAAGAGGACTAAAATGAAATGTAGCTCTTAAAGGTTGGCTAATAATGAGTGCTAAAGTGGAATGGGAGAAGAGACAGAGATTTAAATCTTCTATCTAGAAGAAACATAAGAAGCCCTTATAGCAAATCATTCTATAAAGAAGCTAGTGTAGAAAAGGAAAAGCAGAAGAGGTTAAGGTTTGACCTTAAACTTTAAATACATTTGAAAGAAAAAGAGAAACTGGAAAAGTATATGAAGAATGGGTAGCTAAAAGGTTAAGAATTGTAAAGGATACAGAGCAATTCTCATCAATTATTATTTGTTTTATTTTGTTTTAACTAAGTCATGTTTGCAGTTAAAAATGAATTAGTATAAAAATTTATAGCCCTAACTGGTTTGGTTCAGTGGATAGAGCGTAGGCCTGCAGACTCAAAGGTCCCAGGTTCGATTCCGATCAAGGGCATGTGCCTTGGTTGCGCGCACATCCCCAGTGGGGAGTGTGCAGGAGGCAGCTGATCGGTGTTTCTCTCTCATCGATGTTTCTAATTCTCTATCCCTCTCCCTTCCTCTCTGTGGGAAATCAATAAAATACATTTTTTTAAAAAAATTTATAATAAAATTATGAAAAAATGTTCCTAGGAGCACAGTTTATAAAAAACTAAAGACCTGAAACAATAAAAAAAAAAAATAAGTTGTGGATACAATACAAAACTATACACCAAGGAGTATGTGAGTGCTTATAACAAAAATACATCTTTTCTCACAAATAGAATATTGACTAAAAAAAAAATAACATACTAGAAATAAAATCCACATAAAGTTCCCAAACAGACAAATTAATCTATACCTGTTAATAGTCAGGATAGTTGTTTACCTTTGGGGAGAGGCAGTAGTGATTAGAAGGGGCACAAGAGGAGCTTAGGGTACTGTTGTCCTTTTTTCCTGAGTGGTGGTGGTCAGAGGAGTGTGTTCTCCGTGCAAAAATTCATAAAATGATTGTTCCATATACTTAAAATTTGTATACATTTGTAAATATAAATTACTAGAGGTCCAATGCACGAATAGGGGCTGGGGAGGGACGCAGGAGGTTGGCCAGCCGGGGAGAGACTGCAGGACAGCCTCAGTCCTGATCAGCTGGACCCCAGCAGCAAGCTCACCTATCGGTCAGAGCATCTTCCCCCTGGTGGTCAGTGCACGCCATAGTGAGCGGTTGAGTGGCCTTAGCATATCATTAGCATATTACACTTTGATTGGTTGAACGGACGACCAGACAACCAGACACTTAGCATATTAATTAGGCTTTTATTAGATAGGACTAGGGGCCTGGTGCACGAAATTCGTGCACTGGGTGTGTGTGTGGGGGGGGGGAGTGTCCCTCAGCCCAGCCTGCCCCCTCTCACATACTGGGAGCCCTCAGGCGTTGACCCCCATCATCCTCCAATCGCAGGATTGGCCCCTTGCTCAGGCCTGACGCCTCTGGCCTAGGCGTCCGGCCCGGGCAGCGGGGACCTGCAGTGGCAGTGGGGGGCGCCGCGATCGCGCAGGCTCCGCCCCTGCCCCTGCAGGATGCCTCTAGCTGAGGCATCCGGCCCGGGCAGTGGGGACCCACAGCTGCAGCGGCCCCGCGATCGATCGTGGGCTTCGCTTTAGGCCCAGGCAAGGGGCCCCTAGCTCCTGGGACTGCCAGCTTCGACTGTGCCCAGCTCCCATCGCTGGCTCCACCCCTACTTCCTGCTATCACTGGCCAGGGCGGAAAAGGCACCTGATTCTCCGATCATGGCTGGGGGGCAGGGCAAAGGTGGCCCCAGGGCCGCCTTTGCCCTGCCCCCCAGCTCTTAGCTCCCCCCTGGGTTTCCGATCACTGTCAGTGGCAGGGGGCTTCTTCCTGCTTTCCCTTTCGCCTCCCTGCATTGTGCCTACATATGCAAATTAACCGCCATCTTGTTGGCAGTTAACTGCCAATCTTGGCAGTTAATTTGCATATAGCCCTGATTAGCCAATGAAAAGGGTATCGTCGTACGCCAATTACCATTTTTCTCTTTTATTAGTGTTGATACTTTAATCTGGAAGTTTAGTTTTTAATGTAAAACATACCACTAATTTTCCAAGTCACCCTAATCACTATTTTTAATCCCCAGAATAAACTGTGCTAACGGGCCCTAGCCAGTTTGGCTTAACAAACAGAGCATCGGCCTGCGGACTGAAAAGTCCTGGGTTCGATTCCAGTCAAAGGCATGTAACTCGGTTGCAGACTCCTTCCTTCCCAGCCTGGGCCCTGGTCGGGGCACGTGCAGGAGGCAAATGATTAATGTGTTTCTCTCAAATCGATATTTCTTTCTGTCTTTCCTTCTCTCTTCCACTCTCTCTAAAAATCAATGGAAAAATATCTTCGGGTGAAGATTAAAAAACAAAACAAAACAGGGCTAACAGTATACTGCCCATCGTTTCTGTTCACAGATTATTCTAGACAAAGAATTATTTAAGGTGTTAGGCCAAATTTCATTTCTGCCTGGTTGAAGCTAACCAGTCAGTATAGACAAACAAAGAAAATAGGAAAAAAGTAATCCTCTAAATAATGTTCATTATTTTCCTAAAATTTATTTAGGGATACAGTTCTTGGCAGAGTACATTTTGCTCAAGAGACATACCTCTTATCCTTGGTCATGTAGAGAATAGAAAGGCACTGATGACACATAAGTGAAGGATAAGATTAGAGATTAAATTTACAATTTAAGAAAAGGAGATATTGCATGAAACTAACAGTCACACAGAGGACAAGAAGTGAAGCAACCTACATTTATAAACCTTTGCTCAAACATGGGACCTTCCATATAACCTGTGTACCTCAGAATCATTCTACTCCTACCTAACAGCTTACCCTAGGAACAACATAATTGGTAAAAAGAGTAACTATATACTAATGGAATTTTGATAAACATTGATAATTCTATGAACAGCAGGCAGACAAAAGCATCATGTGATATGGAATAGTTTTACAAAACAAAGGTAGAATAGCAAATATCCACAGAATTTGTAACCTGAAGCTAAAGCTGAAAAAGGAAAAGATTAACATTTACCTATACAAATGAGCACAGAGATTTTTCAGAAAAACAGAGAAATAACTGTCAACAGACTATCTCTGAATATAGAAAATAGCAACAGCATACTGTTTTTTTTCTTTTTCTTTTTCTTTTTTTTTGTTTTGTTTTGTTAGTCCTCACTCGAGGATAGAGGATATTTTTCCCATTGATTTTTAGAGAGAGTGGAAGTGAAGGAGAGGGAGGGGAGTGAGAGAGAGAAATATCGATGATCTATGTGAGAGAGACACATTGATTGGTTGCCTCTCACACCAGGGCTAGCTGATCCCAACCAGGGCTGGAGACCAAACCTACAACCCAGGTATGTGCCCTTGACCGGGAATTGAACCCAGACCCTTTGGTGCACAGCCAACTTCAAAATTAATTGCATGTTTCCTTTACTCTTCCAATGATTATGGAAATAATTCTGAATTGTATAAATAATATCAGCATTGTCCTATAAAATAATAGATCAGCATGGTTCAAAATAGAGATTCAGTATTGTCATAGCATACTGGCATTAGAAGAATATTTAGGTGTTATGGAGTAATATTTGTTGGATTTTGCCTGCCATCATCTGTTCCCAGTCTCTGGATTTTCATTTGGAAAAATACCTTCTTCCTCACTCTGAGTTCCTGTGGTTAAAGTTGGGGCACTTTACCCCATCCTGAGTCCAATTATGGTCATAGGACCCAGGATTGGACAATCAACATATCCTACTGCCCTGGCTCTAGTGATTGTTCCAAGGAATGCACATGACCCACTCCAGGCCAATAGGAGGAAACCACAAAATTTTTTGCCGTTATCATTGAGAAAAAGATATCCACTGGAGTTATTACATCATAAGGACATAACCTAGAGCTGTCAAAAAGCCAGCAAATGTAGGCCTTCTTGAACATAAAATCAGCAGAGAAGAAAGCAAAAATAAGAATTGGACAGAGAATCCTAATGACCTCATTTTGGCCCTCAATCCAAATGCATGTGAAAATAGTAGTCAGACTAAATCATGTATCTTCAAAATTCATGTTGAAGCTTTAATCCCCACTGTGACTGTATTTGGAGATAGGGCCTTTAAAGAGGTAATTAAGGGTAGCTGAGGTCATAAGAATGGACCCTAATCCAATATGACTGGTGTTCTTTTATTAAGTGGAAGAGAAACCAGGGGTGTGTGTACCCAGAGAAAAGGCCATGTGAGGACACAGCAAGAAAACGACCATCTGTAAGCCAGGGAGAGAGGCCTCAGGAGAAACTAAACCTGCCAAAACCTTGATCTTAGATTTCCAACCTCCAGAGCAGTGGTTCTCAACCTTCTGGCCCTTTAAATACAGTTCCTCATGTTGTGGCCCAACCATAAAATTATTTTCGTTGCTACTTCATAACTGTAATGTTGCTACTGTTATGAATCGTAAATATCTGATATGCAGGATGGTCTTAGGCGACCCCTGTGAAAGGGTCATTGGACTACCAAAGGGGTCGCGACCCACAGGTTGAGAACCGCTGATCCAGAGCTATGAGAAATAAATTTCTGTTTTTTAAGCCAACCTTTCTATGGTATTTTGTTATGGCAGCCCTAGCAGACTAAGACAAGTGCCATCCCTGAACTTTTCATGTATGAGTCAATAGATTATCTTTTTTGTATAATGTGAGTTGGAGTTTTGAATCTTATGATGGAGACATAATTGCTTCAAATAGTATCAGGAATGTTGTATTTAAAATAACAGACCTTATAATGTGGAATTGGCTAATTGAGGTAAGGTGCAAAGCAGTAAGGATTTCCCCATTCCCCAGATTGGAATGATCATCAATTTTTGCTTTTTGGTAGGAAAGCAACCACTTTAATTGCTGTCTATTTGATCTTAGCACTCTCCATGTATCAACAAACAAAGCTGAATGTTTAAACACTAGGTAGAAAATATGTTTACAGGACTTGATATAAATTTTATTATGTTGGACTGTTACTTTTTGCTAAGGTCTAACAACAAAAAAGCAAGTTTTGTTTGAAGCTAGCTTGCCTAAAAACAGAAAATATAGAAAATACAGCTTTGCCTATGGTGAGTAATCCAAGATGGCTGAGAGTCAGTCCTCACCTTTTAGGATTAGAAATGTCCACATTCTGTATTCCAAGCTAAGTGAATGCTAACAAAGCCAGGATACTGATACCCACAGAACACTCCCAGTCACTTCCTGTTATTTATTCATTCCCTACCTAACAAAAGGGACAATTGTTTGACTGTCATTGGAATATAGCCAGAAAAGAACAGTTTGATTAGCTTTGTCTCCCTACCTCAGAACCATGGCAGAGTTTGTTTCTCAGAGGAGAAAAATAACTCTGATTTTGGTCAAAAGCTTGAGGAATATAAATAGGGAAAAAAAGTACTAATATTATAAGGGAGTTGTATTGCCTTAGAAACCCCAGACCTGACAAACAAAGCCTTATGATTACTCGACCTCTAAAACAATTAACACTCAAGCCCTAGCTGGTTTGGCTAGGGCATCGGCCTGCAGACTGAAGGGTCCCAGGATCGATTCCTTTCAAGGGCACATGCCTGGGTTGCGGGCTTGATCCCCAGTAGGGGGCATGCAGGAGGCAGCTGATCAATGATTCTCTCCCATCATTAATGTTTCTATCTCTCTCTCACTCTCCCTTCCTCTCTGAAATCAATAAAAATATATTTAAAAATAAAAATAAATTTAAAAACTAATACTCAAGTCCCCCAAAACCTTCCCCAAAGGAATTTGGCCGCTAAAGCAAAAAACAAAAGAATCTTCTCTAATGAACACCTCAGCTGTGGCCACACAGGGCAATGGAGAAGGGAAAGATTTTCATATACCAGTAGTAGAGCCCATAACAAACAGACTAGTTACCAAGAAACTTATGCCACTGTTAGGACAAGGAGTTCTGCTATTCCTATTCTTTCAGGATGTTATCTATGCCACAGACCAGTAGCCATTATATATTGTCTCCCTTTCTTCTCCTTTGAAAATGGTAGTTTTTAATGATGGTAAGACTCCTTTCATAATTGTGCAACAGATGAGTCAGGATGGTCAAAATCATAGGGAAATATCTCTAAGTCCAAACAACAGAAATGCATGACACCTAGATACTATAAACCTTGAGCTGAATAAGGTCACTAAATGATAATCTGAGTCTTTGTCCCTTGGAGACAAGAGTTTGTTTTTTATTCTTATGAATGGCATTATGTTAAATGGGGAAATTAGGGTATGCATGATGTTCAGCAGCCAAGTAGTTGACTGTCGTGAGCATTTTGTTTTTATTTGCCTGTCTGGAATGCATTCCCCCAATCCCATTATCAGTGCAAGTACTTCAAGTAGGCTGCTCCTCTTCCAGTCCTAGTTCCAAAGCAGGCACTCGAACTAAGTCTGCTCAAACATGTATTCTATATAGTCCATCCTCCCAGTCACAATCAGTTCAGGTTTAAGATATGCCTGGACTGGATATTGGCTATAACCATATGAAGAGTAAAGCTGCTGTGGTAGTTTAAGCTGTTAGAATGTAAATCTAGAACTGAACTGCAAAGGACCAGCACATGGAAATAACCTGCTTCAGAATGAAACCACAATAAGGAAAGCAGAGCCAAGAACTGGAAGAACTTGAGTCCCAGTGAAGTCATTTCAGCTCAAAACCCAGCTGTGCCTGAAGCAATTCTCCTGAACTTTTCAGCTATATTAACCAACATATTCCCTTTCTAAGTCAGTTTGAGCAGTTTTTGTTACAACTAAAGAGTTTTAATTATTAGTCATTTAGGTAAAGCTCCCACCCAAGGGAGGAATACCTTGTTTTTTCTTTTTTAATTAATTTTTAATTAAATTTATTGAGGTTACATTAATAAAATTATACAGGTTTCAAGTGTATAATTCTATAATACATCATCTGTATATTGCATTGTGTTTACCACCCAAAGTCAAATCTCCTTCTGTCACCATATTATTTGATCCCTTTTCCCTCATTACCTTGCCCCACCTTTGGTAATCACCATACTGCTGTCTGTGTCTATGAGTTTTTGTTTGTTTATCTTGTTTGTTCATTTGCTGCTATCAGTTTTGTTTTTGGTTTTTTTTTTTAAACCAAGCTCTGGCCAATTTTATTAAAGGAAAATTTCCCATGATTTACTTTTCACCAGTCTGTTATGGCATGCTTCTAATACCAGAATCACCTGGGTCAATGATAGCCAGTGTGCATACCCTATAGTATTTTCCACACGCTGCGCCCAATTCAATATTATTGCCACTGTAGTGATGGACACCAGTCTTGGCCAACATGGCATAGTACTCTATTTCAGATTTCCTCAAGGCCGGGCAGTTGTTGGCAAGGATGACCAGCTTCGCTTTGCCTTGTCAGAACATCTTCAGCGTCTGCTTATACCCCAGTGCGTACTTCCCACTTTTCATCACCAGCTGGAGCCTAGAGTTAATTGATTCCAACGACTTTTTCATCTTCTTTGCAGCCACCATCTTCCTGCCTCAAGTGCGGGAAAACACCCAACCAGATGCAGCCGCCAAGATGGCCGGGGAGCGAGAAAGCTGCTATCAGTTTTATATCCCACATACTAGAGGCCCGGCGCACAAAATTTGTGCACTGGACGGGGGTGGTCCCTAGCCTGGCCTGCGCCCTCTTGCAGTCCAGGAGCCCTTGGGGGATGCCTGCTCGCTGCACCTTATCACTTGGCTCACTGCTCCTTAGCGCTGCCACAGAGGTGGGAGAGGCTCCTGTCACCGCCACTGCGCTCGCCAGCCATGAGCCCTGTGGGAGCATACTGACCACCAGGGAGCAGGTCATGTGTTGAGCATGTGCCCCCTAGTGGTCAGTGCGCATCATAGCAATTGGTCATTCTGGTCATTCCACCGTAATGGTCGCTTAGGCTTTTATTATATAGATGAGTGTAATCATATGGTTCTTGACCTTTTTCTGTCTGACTTATTTCACTTAGCATAATATTCTTAACTTCCAATCACATTTTCGCAAATGGCAGTATTTTATCTTTTCTTATGGTTGAGTAATACTCCATTGTACACATGTACCACATCTTCTTTATCCAGTCATCAATCAAAGGACATTTCCACTGTTTCCATGTCTTGGCCCCTGTGAATAATACTGCAATGAACATAGGGGTACATATGTCTTTGTGAATAAATGTTTTCAAATTTTTCAGGTAGATACCGAGAAGAGGGGTGATGGGTCATATGATAACTCTATTATTAATTTGTTGAGGAACCTCCATACTGGTTTCCAAGGTGGCTGTGCCAAATTCCTACCAACAGTGAATTAGGGTTCCTTTTTCTCCACAACCTCTCGAACACTTATTACTTGTCTTCTTGATAATAGCCACTCTAACAGGTGTGAGGTGGTATCTCATTATAGTTTTGACTTATATTTTCCTAATAGCTAGTGAAGTTAAGCATCTTTTCATATGCTCTGTTGGCCACTGTATGTCTTCTTGGGAGAAATGTCTGTTCAGTTTCTCTGCCCATTTTTAAATTGGATTGTTTGATTTTTTTGTTGTTGAGTTGTATGAGTTCTTTATATATTTTGAATATTAACCCCTTGTTGGAGGTGTTGTTTCCAAATATCTTCTCCCATTCAGTTGTTTGCCTTTTTGTTTTATTGATGGTTTCTTTTGCTGTGCAGAAACTTTTTAGTTTGATACAGTTCCATTTATTTATTTTTACTTCCCTTACCTTTAAGGTCAAATTCATAAAATCCTCTCTAAGACTAAGCTCCATAAGTTCAGTACCTATGTTTTCTTCTATGTAATTTATTGTTTCAGGTCTAACATTTTGATCTTGATCCATTTTAAGTTAATTTTTGCATATAGTGACAAATAGCAGTCTACTTTCATTCTTTTGCATGTGGCTTTCCAATTTTTCCAGCACCATTTATTAAAGAGGCTTTCTTTTCTTCAGTTTTTTTTGTTTGTTTTTGTTTTGTTTTGTTTTGTTTTGTTTGTTTTGGCTCCTTTGTGAAAAAGTATTTGCCCAGGGGGCAGGAGAACCAAGAAGGCAGCATAGTCAAATTCCTGTACTCGCTGCCTCCCACAACCACATCAAAATTACAACTAAAATACAGAACAACCATAATCCAGAACCACTACAAAGCTGGCTGAATGGAAGTACTACAACTAGAGAAGTAAAGAAGAAAGCATACAAGACTGGTAGGAGGTACAGAGGCACAAAATGGGCTGGTCCGACACACACACGGGCCGCTTTTTTAACCAGGAGGGAGATCGCCTCTGCAGAGGCTGCCTGGAGGAGCAAGGGGTCCCAGCCCCACACCAGAAGCACAGCTCAGGGTCCTACAGCTGGGAAAATAAGTCCCTACAGGCAGTAAGAACTACGGGCTGTAAAACCCAGTGTAGATTGGAGCTGAGTGACAGGCTGCTGGAGACACAGCTGCTCCTCTTAGAAGGCCGGCACCACCAACTGAATTTACAAGCTCCAGCTTCCTTTGACCTCCAGTGCCAGGTGAGGCTCTGGGGAACCCAGACACATATGAGGAGAAACTGAACTGTCTGGCATCTGGGAAGGAACTCGAGGGCAGCTTTCTTCCAGATGGAGGTGCTCGCAGCAGTCATTGTTCCTGTGCTGGGACCTCCCCTGTTGCAGGGCTGACTGGCAGCCATTTCTGTTTGCTCTGCCCTGGTGATTCCCTGAGACCTTGCCCCACTCAATTTACAACCCCACCCAAACTGTGCACAGCAGCTTTTGCATATGAATGGCCTGTCCTTTCTCAGGCTAAAAACCTGTCAAATAAGTTGCAGTTCGGTCAGGGAGCCCCAAACCTATCAATAAAAGGCCCAAGACCCAGGACCAGCACCAGCACCAGCACCACTGCCAGCCTGCCTTGCTTCACAGCTGGACCTCATCTGAGCATTTCTAAACCTGATACAAAGAGGAGGAATCTGCAGATCTCTCTGTAGCTCCTGCTGGGTGACCCCAGGAAGTGGCTAACTTTGTATCTCTCTGGAGACCCAAGAGCCAATGTACCCAGTGGTCAGTGTCAGACCATACCAGATTACAACTCTTCACATCCATAAACAACACACTCAAGGGGCAGACTTAGTGAGCACCAAAGCCCCACTGAAGCAAGTCCTGCCCCATAAGGGTGTCTCCTGCACAGCAGCTCTCTCACTGTAGTCACAGCTGGTCCCCACAGCCAACTGTCCTGGAGGTCAATTCCTCCCAGTGACACCAACAGCAATCAAAGCTCAACTACAACGAGACTGTGCACACAGCCCACAAAGGGGTGCACCTAGAGTATCCACCTCAGGTGATTGGGGAGGCTGAGCCACTGGGCCCTATAGGACACCTAATACACAAGGCCACTCTACTAACTCAAGGAGACATAGCAGCTGTACCCAATACATAGAAACAAACACAGGGAAGCAGCCAAAATCTGGAGACAAAGAAAGATGTCACAAATGAAAGAAATGGAAGAAAGCAAACTACTAGATATAGGGTTCAAAACCACAGTTATAAGGTTACTCAGAAATCTTCTAGAAACCTCCAAAGGAATTAGTGAGACTTTCAAGGATCTTAGTGAGAATGCCAAAAAAAAAAAAAAAGAGAGAGAGAAAATGGAAAAGGACCACCCAGAAATTAAGCATACACTGACTGAAATAAAGAATAATATACAGGTATTCAACAGTAAACTAGAAGTTCCCAAGAATCAAATTGATTTGAAATATGAGGAAGCAAAAAACACCCAAGCAGAAGAACAAAAAGAAAAAAGAACCCAAAAATACAAAGATAGTGTAAGGAGCCTCTGGGACAACTTCAAGCATGCCAACATCCAAATTATGGGGTGCCAGAAAAAGAGAGAGAGCAAGATATTGAAAACCTATTTGAAGAAATAATGACAGAAAACTTCCCCTACCTGGTGAAAGAAATAGACTTATAAGTCCAGGAAGCACAGAGAACCCCAAACAAGAGGAACCCAAAGAGGACCACACCAAGATACATCGTAATTAAAATTCCAAAGGCAAAGACAAAGAGAGAATCTTAAAAGCAGCAAGAGAAAAGCAGTTAGCTACCTACCAGTACAAGGGAGTACCCATACGACTGTCAGCTGATTTCTCAACAGAAACTATGCAGGCCAGGAGGGAGTGGCAAGAAATATTCAAAGTGATGAATAGCAAGAACCTACAACCAAGCTTACTCTACCCAGCAAAGCTATCATTTAAAAATGAAAGTCAGATAAAGAGCTTCACAGACAAGAAAAAGTTAAAGGAATTCATCACCACCAAACCAGCATTACATGAAATGCTGAAGGGTATTCTTTAAGAAGAGGAAGAAGAAGAAAAAGGTAAAGATAAAAAATATGAACAACAAAGTGGCAACAAATACATATCTATCAACAATTGAATCTAAAAATCAAACGAATAAAAAGTCTGATAACAGAATAAACTAGTGAATGGAATAGAATCATGGGCATGGAAATGGAACAAACTGATGATTCTGAGGGAAGCAGATGAGGGAAGCTGCGGGAAGAGATTAGACAAAGATGTATGTATGCATTACCTATGGACACAGACAATAGGGTGGTGAGGGCCTGGGGTGGGGTAGGAACCAAGTGGAGGGGAGCTATTGGGGGGGGGGGAGAGGAACCTCTGTAATAATCTCAACAAAATTAATTTTTTAAAAATTATTTGCTCATATACCTGTAGGTTTATTTCTGGGCTCTCAATTCTGTTCCACTGGTCTCTGTGTCTATTTTTCTGCCAATACCATGTAGTTTTGATTATTGTCACCTTGTAGTATAATTTGAAGACAGGGAGTGTGATACTTCTGTTTTCATTCTTTTTTCTCAGGATTGTTTTGGCTATTTGGGGTCTTCTGGGGCTCCATACAAACCTGATGACTTTTTGCTCAATTTTTTTTTTCTCTAATCCTCGCCCAATGATATTTTTTTCCATTGATTTTTAGAGAGAGTGGAAGGATACAAGGGAGGAGGGGGAAAGAAACATCAATGTGAGAGACTGACATCAATTGATTGCCTTCTACATGCAACCCAGGTACATGCCCTTGACCAGGAATTGAACCCAAAACCCTTCAGTGCTCTGGCAATGCTCTAACCACTTAGAAACACTGGCCAGGGATTTGTTCTATTTCTTTTTTAAAAATGCCATTGGGCACTGGCTGGTGTGGCTCAGTTGGCTGAGGGTCCTCCATGCACTGAAAGATCATCAGTTCAATTCCCAGTCAGGGCACAGGCCCGGGTTTTAAGCTCAATCCCTGGTCAGGGTGTGTGCCAGAGGAGCAGATCAATGTTTCTCTCTTTCTTTCTCTCTCTTTCCCTCTCTCTCCCTGTTCCTTCCACTCTCTGTAAAATTAATAAAAACATATTAAAAATTAAAATTAAATTTAAAATGCCATTGGGATTTTGAAGGGGAATGCATTAAATTTGTATATTCCTTTGGGTAATATGGCCATTTTAACTATGTTGATTCTTCTAATACACAAACATATAGTATCTTTCCATTTCTTTGTTCCTTCTTCAATTTACTTTTAATAATATCTTGCAGTTTTGGGTGTATAGGTCCTTCACATCCTTTGTTAAGTTTATTCCTAGGTATTTTATTCTTTTTGTTGCAATTCCAAAGGAATTGTTTATTTCTTTTTCTGAAATTTCATTGTTAGTATATAGGAATGCATTGGATTTTTATTAGAGAAAGAGTTAGGGAGGGAAGGAGAGAAAAAAAGAGAGAGAAAGGGGAAGAGAGAGAGAGATCAGTTACCTCCTGTAACCAAGGACCAAACCTGAAACCTAGGTACATGCCCTGACCGGGAATCAAACCTGTGACCCTACGGTGTATGGGATGACACTCCAACCAACCAAGCCACACTGGCCAGAGCAGGAATGCACTGGATTTGTTTTCACTGGTTTTGTATCCTTTCACTTGACTGTATTGTTTGTTTCTAATAAACAATAGTTTACTGTTTCTAATAGTTTTTGGTGGAGTCTTTAGGGCTTTCTAAGAATCACTTTGTCTGCAAAAAGTGACAATTTTACTTCTTCATTACCAATTTGGATACCTTTTCTTTCTTTCTCTTGTCTGGTTGCTCTGGCTAGGATTTATAGTACTACTAAAGGCCCAATGCAAGAAATTTGTGCACTTGGGCTGGGGGGGGGGGCGCGGAGTGTGAGGGGGCATCCCTCAACCCAGCCTGCACCTTCTCGTAGTCCAGGAGCCCTCAGGGAATGTCCCACTGCAGGTCTGAGCTGTCAAACATCTTTAGCGCTGCAGTGGAGGTGGAGAGGCTCCCGCCACTGCCACTGCACTCGCCAGCCATAAGCCCAGCTCAGGGCTTCTGGCTGAATGGCACTCCCCCTGTGGGAGCACAATGCCCACCAGGGGGCAGCTCCTGCATTGAGAGTCTGCCCCCTGGTGGTCAGTGTGCATCATAGTGACCGGTCATTCCACCATTCGGTCAATTCGCATATTGGCTTTTTATTATATAGGATGCTGAATAACAGTATTAAGAGTAGACATCCTTGTCTTGTTCTTGATCTTAGAGGAAAAGCTTTCGGTTATGTATATTAGTATAATATTAGCTGAGGGCTTGTCATATATGGCCTTTATTATGTTGAGGTACTTTCCTTCTATATCCATTTTATTTAGTGTTTTAATCATAAATGGAGTTGTATCTTGTCAAATGCTTTCTCTGCATCTAATGATATGATCATATGATTTTTATCCTTCATTTTGTTAATGTGGTGTATCACTGATCAATTTGTATATGTTGAACTATCCTGTACCCATGGAATGAACCCCACTTGATCGTGATATATTATCTTTTTAGTGTATTGTTGTATGCAATTTGCTGGTATTTTGTAGGAATACCTTGTTCTTGTTCCATTCTTGTCAATGCTGCTAATGTAGGTAGGTCCAATTTTGTTTCTCAGAAGAAAAGACAGAAAAGAAAAAGCAGATAAATTCAACATAATCTCAAGTTTGCTTTCACTATTTTAGTGTATTTACAACGCTATAAAAACTACTGTTCTAGTTTCTAAGAATACTGAAGCCCTCAGAATTGATTTAAAGTAAAAATGTCTAAATTTATTCAAAATTGAATTCTGTATTTAATAAAATTCACAACAAAGGTAATTATAATACTGGAAGGGAAAGAATCAGAAAGTCTGGCACAAAAATGTTGTTTACTGTTCATACATGAAGAAAGTGACATAATTATGCCATTTTTCAAATTTTGGAGCAATTCATTGTGAAAAAGAGATTTTATTTTGGGGTGTTTTTTTTAAAAGTAAATTAAAATATTTACTTTTTCAGGATTTATTTTCAACTTTTATTCCAATCCAGTAATTCTTCTTTAATTGCATATGTGCCAATCCTGCTAATCCCATAGTATTATTGTATTTTTTTTTTTTTTTACTTTGGCCTGGTCATCGTGGCTCAGTGGTTGAGCATCAATCTATGAACCAGGAGGTCACAGTTCGATTCCCAGGCACATGTGGATTCTTTTTTTTTATTTATTAAATCTTTATTGTTCAGATTATTACATTTGTTCCTCTTTTTTCCCCCCCATAACTCCCCTCCTTCCACCCCACCCTCCGCCCTCACTCCCCACCCACTGTCCTCATCCATAGGTGCACTATTTTTGTCCAGTCTCTTCCCGCATCTCCCACACCCCTTTCCCCCCCAAGAATAGTCAGTCCATTCCCTATGTCCGTGATTCTATTATAATCACCAGTTCATTCTGTTCATCAGATTATTTATTCACTTGATTCTTAGATTCACTTGTTGATAGATGCATATTTGTTGTTCATAATTTGTATCTTTACCATTTTCTTCTTCTTCCTCTTCTTAAAGGATACCTTTCAGCATTTCATATAATCCTGGTTTGGTAGTGATGAACTCCTTTAGCTTTTCCTTATCTGTGAAGCTCTTTATCTGACCTTCCGTTCTGAATGATAGCTTTGCTGGATAAAGTAATCTTGGTTGTAGGTTCTTGGCATTCATCACTTTGAATAATTCTTGCCACTCCCTTCTGGCCTGCAAAGTTTCTGTTGAGAAATCAGTTGACAGTCGTATGGGTATTCCCTTGTAGGTAACTGACTGTCTTTCTCTTGCTGCTTTTAAGATTCTCTCTTTGTCTTTTGCTCTTGGCAATTTAATTATGATGTGTCTTGGTGTGGTCCTCTTTGGATTCCTTTTGTTTGGGGTTCTCTGTGCTTCCTGGACCTGTAAGTCTATTTCTTTCACCAGGTAGGGGAAGTTTTCTGTCATTATTTCTTCAAATAGGTTTTCAATATCTTGCTCTCTCTCATCTTCTGACACCCCTGTAATTCAGATGTTGGTACACTTGAAGCTATCCCAGAGGCTCCTTACACTGTCTTCGTATTTTTGGATTCTTTTTTCATTTTGCTTTTCTGGTTGGGTGTTTTTTGCTTCTTCATATTTCAAATCTTTGACTTGATTCTTGCGCTCCTCTGGTCTGCTGTTGGGAGTCTGTATAGTATTCTTTATTTCAGTCAGTGTATGCTTAATTTCTAGTTGGTTCTTTATCATAACATCGAGGGTCTCACTAGATTTCTTGTAGATCTCATTAAGTTTATCGGCAGCTTCTAGACAGTTCTTGAGAGACCTCAAAAGTGTGGTTCTGAACTCTATATCTTCTATTGACAATTTTGTCCTGTTTCTTTGTCTCCGCATTTTTTATGATTTCTTGGTGCACCCCCTAGTGGTCTTTGTGCGCAGTCTTGTTGTAGTTAATTAAGCCTTTGTTGCTGTAGTTAATACTGGGGGGGATTTGACCTCCAGGCCAACTGGCTGTGAGAGTCAGCTGTGTCTGCAGTGGGAAAACTTCTGTCCTCTGGGGAGGTGCTAATCTAGCGTTTGCCTGAGGCTAGCCGGCAAATGGCTCTATGCAGGGCTTGGGTGGGGGCGGGTCGCCCGGGGTCAAACAGGGCAGTCGGTGGGAGCAGTTATGGCTTCTCTCAGTCCCATCCCCAGAGGCTCTGCCTCTCAGAGTCCCAGCAACCACTGCAAACCTTGGAGAGAAAGCTGCCCTCACGTTCCGACCGATGCCAGACAGTCCCACTTCTCCCGTTTGAG
The DNA here is from genome assembly GCF_963259705.1 of Myotis daubentonii. Lineage (NCBI taxonomy): Eukaryota > Metazoa > Chordata > Mammalia > Chiroptera > Vespertilionidae > Myotis > Myotis daubentonii. The sequence goes on from NC_081841.1 coordinate 27,117,496, forward strand.
TCTGGGTCCCTAGAGACTTGCCCAGAACTGGAGCTCAGGGCCTGAGCCTCCCTCCTGATTGAAAACAACAACCACACCCTCAGCCGCCAGCCCGCTCTGCACACACCTCCGCACCTTTGTATTTTACTTCCGCACTGCGTCTCCTCTGAGTCTCGGTATGTTTTTCTCTTTCCTCCTAGCTGTAGAATTTCCCCTCAGCCAGCTTTCCTGTGGTTCTGGGTGATGTCCGTTCCGTCTTTTAGTTGTATTTTTGAAGTGGTTGTGCGAGGCAGCATTCTCTGGTGTTTACCTATGCCGCCATCTTGGTTCACATGTGGATTCTTAATCCACAATGTGGGGCATACAGGAGGCAGCAGATCAGTGATTCTCTCTCATCATTGATGTTTCTATCTCTCTCTCCCTCTCCCTTCCTTTCTGAAATCAATAAAAGTATATTTTAAAATATATTTTTTAACTTTTTAATTTATTAGGGTGACATTGGTTAATAAAATTATATAGGTTTCAGGAGTACAATTCCATAATACATCATATATATATTGTATTGTGTGTTCACGACACCAAGTCAAGTCTCCTTCCATCACCATTTATTCCCCCTGTACTCTCCTCTACTACCTCCAACCCCCTTGAAAAAGAGATTTTGTAAGAACATGAGAAGTAGCCAAAACCAGTTTGGCTCAGTGGATAGAGTGTCGGCCTGCGGACTAAAGGGTCCCGGGTTCGATTCTGGTCAGGGGCATGTACCTTGGTTGTGGGCACATCCCCAGTGGGAGATGTGCAGGAGGCAGCTGATCAATGTTTCTCTCTTATCGATGTTTCTAATTCTCTATCTCTCTCCCTTCCTCTCTGCAAAAAATCAATAAAATATATTTAAAAAAAAAAAAAAAAAGAACATGAGAAGTTGCTGCCAGCTATTTTCCCAGTCAGTGTAATCTGCTTATAACTAGATTTAGCAGTAAGGACAATGTTGTAAACTAATTTGGGAGAAAGCTGTAAAGATGTGATTTATGGATTCAGCCTCATTAAAAATCTAATTATAGAAATGAAGTAGACATGTAAAGAGAAGATGATAAAAAGAAAAAGAGTTTGATGATCTTAATATCCTTCATTCTATCGTATCTTAAGGCCACCTCCATGCCTATACTTTCTGCAGTTGGTTATGTCAACTGATAAAAATCCATTTTTCTCTTAAGCTACTTTAATTTGTATTCCTGCTCCTTGCAACCATGGAATCTTACCTGTTACAACTGGCTTTCCTTTACTACTGGAATAAATTCCAGAACCCTTTACTAAGGACAGAGCTTTCTTCTCCAGTCTTACAGGTCACTCTCTCACTTGCTAGACTCCAATCAGGCCTCTTGTAGTTCCTTGAATACTTGGGATTCTTTTCTACCTTAGGGCAAATACATGCTATTCCTTTGTCCTAAAATTACCTTCTTAAATCCTACTTATCCAGATTTCAGCTTAAACATTGCATCCTAGAAAATGCTCTCCTTGGGAGCATTTGAGATCTTGCTCTCTGACATATGTCATCAGTTTAGCTCAAATAAACTCTTGTAAAAATTAAAAAAAGAAAATGCTTTCCTGATCTCCCAATCTAAACAATGTATCCCTTCTGTGTTGAATTTACTGTCTTGTCATTTGGGGGTGTTTTGGTTTGGCTTTCTTGCTTTCAGAGCATTCTAAAATTCTACAATTTTAAATTCTAAAATTTTTAACCTACATTTGATTATTTACTTTTTTTACTCCTCTATCTCCCTCTCGAGATTATAGTCTCCTATCCATATCAGTGTTGTTTATCACTATGTTCCCTGAATCAAGCCTGGGCACATAACAGGGGCTCAGTAGATATTTATTGTATGACTACCATACTTTTCCAGAGAGTAATTTACACTTGCTGCCTCCTCTTCCCTGTATCAGCAGTCAGAGTTCAACCAAAGAAGTACAATCACTACAAGACTGAATAGATCGATGCCTACATACATAGATGGATACACAGACATATAGACTAGATAGGGATTGAGACATAGAGATATATACATACACACACAAAATATGGATCTTATATAATTGTGAGATCTAGGTAAACAGACTCTGTATGGCTATTGGCTTTGTGTCCGATGCTGGTATATGACAATTGCAGGTCAAACAATTAGAACCAGAAGATGGATGCAAAGTAAGGGAGAGTGAGGGAGAGCAAGGACGAGCTAGAACCCACAGCACAAACTGGGACCTTGTCAGTTCTTGCTGCCTTCAATCTTGGTGATGTGTGTGTTCTGTGGAAGAAGCTGGTATTCTTCATTACAGAGTTAAACACAGTGGTGCATGACTCTGAGAAGCTGAAGAAGGATTTAGGGCAGTGGTTCTCAACCTTCCTAATGCAGCGACCCTTTAATACAGTTCATGTTGTAGTGACCCCCAATTTCATTGTTACAAATTGAACATAATTAAAGCATAGTGATTAATCACAAAAACAATATGTAATTATATATGTGTTTTCCGATGGTCTTAGGCGACCCCTGTGAAAGGGTCATTCGACCCCCAAAGGGGTCGCGACCCACAGGTTGAGAACGGCTGATTTAGGAGGTGGAGCTCTGAGGGAGGAAAAAACATTTTCTTTCTGCCCTTCTAAATTGTTCTGGCTGGACTAATAATCAAATTGACATGAAACAGATTAACAGGATAAAATGATCGAATTTATTATATTATGTATGTACATATAGAAGTTTCCTAAGAATATGGGCTCCAGGACAAATCAGGCAGTTGAGGTTTATATATCACCTTGAGCTTAAAGAAGTGTGTGTGGGGGGCAGGCAAGGAGTGGGGGAACACAAGTCAGTGGGCAGAAAGGCAATTTACATGGAGATGGTAATGCAAATGTTTGGTAAACAAATGTTTGCTGGGCCATCTTTAACACAGAGATGATTTTGATCAAAGGGCCTTGCTAGGTTCCTTCCTGTCTATCACACAGGAATTAACTATTAAACATAGTTACCTATGATGATAGCTCCCTTCCTGGAACAGGTCCCCTATTTAAGTTCTTTTAGGCAGTTAGGACAGAGGTCAAAGATTCTTTCTGAGTCTTTTGTTTCTTAAAAATAACCAGCTTAAAATAACCAATATCCCATAGGCATATTTTGGGGTGGCAAACACTACGTTGCCTCAAGCAATTGAAAGCCTGGCTGTGTCCCATGTCAGTGAGTGAGCCAGCAGTGAAGAGACAATTTATGTGAGCCACAGAAGTACCTGCCAGCCCTAGCCAGATTGCTCAGTGGTTAGAGTGTCAGCCCAAGGACTGAAGGATCTCAGGTTCGATTCTGGTCAAGGACATGTACCTACCTGGTTGCAGATTCAATCCCTGGCATCGGTCAGGGTATGTGGGAGAGAAAACCAATTCATGTGTCTCTCTCACATGGATGTTTCTCTCTTATTCTACCTCTCCCTTCCACTCTCTCTAAAAATCAATGTCAAAAATATCCTCGGGTGAGGATTAAAAAAAAAACACCTGCCTCCATCTTCTGAAATAAAAAACAAAATGGCTGCTGTTTCACTTCAGCTGTCAAAATCTTCCAGATTAATATCGCCTGTGGCCTACCTTTTTTTTTTTTTTTTTTTTTTAATGAGTTTTATTTGAGCCAAAACGGAAGTCAATTGCCTGGAAGCAAGATCTCAAATGCTCCCTCCTGTGGCCCACGCTAAAAGGGAAGAGAAGGAAAGTGAGAGAAATATAGTTCAACCTCGCCAACTTGACAACATTGTGAAGCTCTCACTTTCTCTTAGTCCAAAGTGGCTTCTGCCTGAAACAGTTCATTAAAAAACTCCTAATACCAACTCTAGTGATCTTTCCACAGCCCTCACTGTCCTCAGCTTTTACTATATTTGACACTCAGCACATCCTTTCCTTCATGAAATCACCTTCCCCATTTGTTTTGATCAAACTATACTTTCCTGGCTTTTGTCTCTCTCTTTGCATCATATGAGATATGTCTCCCTTTTCTCTTCCCAACCCCAATGTAGATATTCAGCATTATTTTGTGTTTTCCACCCGCTTCTTCGCCTACATTTTCTTTTTTATCCTCACCTGAGGAAATGTTTCATTGATTTTAGAGAAAGTAAAGGGGAGAGAGAAACATCAATCAGTTGCCTCCCGTATGTACTCTGACCAAGGGTCAAAGGCACAATCTAGGTATATGCCCTGATTGGAATCTAACCCTCAACCTTTGATGTACAGGACAACACTCCAACCAACTGAGCTATCCGACCAGGGCTTCTTCCTCTACATTTTCATTCATCCTGTCATTTTTACAGTTTTAAGCAGGTCTCTTCCTGCCTCCAGCAACCTCCTCTTGGATATAATGAATAGAACTTGGGGCATTGAATTCAAACAGCCCTAGATACACAGCCCAGTGCTGCCACCTATGGCTGCATGACTTTGCACAAATTAAACTGTCCAAGTGCTTCAATTTCTCTGTTAGTAAATGATGCCTACCTATAATACCAGGAGGGCATGGAACACTTCTCTGGGCCGTAATATTATCCAGTGTTAGTCCCTTGCCTTTCTTCCCCTTACTTATTTCACCCTCCAAACTGCTACTAGAGTCATTTGGATGCTAGATGTTACATTCCTGCCTAAAACTACAGTGACCAACTCATCTAGGTTTTAAAACTGAGTTTCTCATGCAGGGACTCAGTCCTGGGCAAACCTAGAACTCTGCAGTGACTCCACTTTGACAACTATAGTTAAAACAGTACATTAATCAAACCTCTAGGGCAGTGGTCGGCAAACTCATTAGTCAACAGAGCCAAATATCAATAGTACAACGATTGAAATTTATTTTGAGAGCCAAATTTTTTAAACTTAAACTATATAGGTAGGTACATTGTTATTAACTTAATTAGGGTACTCCTAAGGCTTAGGAAGAGCCACACTCAAGGCGCCAAAGAGCCACATGTGGCTCGCGAGCCGCAGTTTGCCAACCACTGCTCTAGGGTACTGTGAGGATGCTTCAGTGGCTTCTGTAAGTGAATGTATTGGAATTCTATAAAATGTCTATGTTTTAGGAGTGCTCTGCTGAAAACCCCAGGCCTAGAGAAACTGCATGGCACCCAAGATCTTGGTGATCTAGCCTGAATGCCTCTTTGATTCTGAGAAAGGGCACATAATAAGAATAGAGCCACAGTTCACCTCACTAACTATAGATGAGAAGCTTTCTTACAGCCCCTGGGAAACTGGAGGATGAAACAAGACTAAAAAGATAACTCAATGGGTCCATTATTCAGAAAAGAAATACATTTTGAGAACAGACCAAAAACAAGACACACTTTCATTTGGTTGCTATGCCCAGACCCTGACCCCTTCCAGGAGTTGGCCTCAGAAATGCTGAGCATTCTCTGGTCTCAAGAAGAGGATGAGCTGTTTGTAACATCATAGATTAGCCACCTTGTTATTAGACTTTGAGCTCCTGAAGGTGGGACTGCAGACCCTCCTCTCTCCTTTCCCAGTTACACTTGTAGCTCGAAGCTTCACGGAGTTATCTTCTTCCATGCCCATCTATAATCAGCCAACTGACGAGGGGGAGCACAACAGAATTTCCAAGGTGACCAACTGCTCTCCCCATACTGCCGGCATTATTGGAATAATCACTCATATATGATTCAACCCTGTCTCTGCTTAATTTGGCTCAAGTAGTGACAGGCATCCTTGGGCCCATTGTGTCCGGTTTCATCTTCAGCCTCACTTTCCACTGCCTTCCCCCTATTACTCTATTCTCCACTCATATGGCTTTTTATGTTCCCCAGGTACAACATTCTATTTTAGATATCTATACTTGTAATATTCCACTTCCTCTGATCAACTGACATGTCCCTACCTAGTTTGTCATTAGTATAAACCCCCAATTCTCCTTTAATATCCCAGCTCTAGCAACACTTCTGTTAAATCTTCCTAAAGATTACCTTTCCCTTTCTATTTCTCAGCAAATCATCTGAGATCTCCATTCTCTGCATTGTGACACACTGTAGTTTGAACCTGTCTCTATTATGTGGATGAAAAAAAAGGGGTTTTATGCGTCAACAAAAAAAGGGCCCTATGGAAAGTAACCTCACAGGGTAATCTGACTATAAATCCTGGTGCCCTGGCCTGTGAGGCTAAGTTCGTTGAGCATTATCCCATGCATCAAGAGACCTGTTCATTTTCAGGTCAGGAATTGTGGGCTCAATCCCCAGCATGGGGCATGCAGGCAGCATCCCATAGCTGTTTCTCTCTCTCCCTAAAATCAATAAAAACATGAAAAAAAAATTTAATTCCTAACTGGGTAGATCATGGTGGATACTATGCTCCAGGCATATGACTTTGAATAGTATTATTAAAATTAACTTAAAGATAAATGCTTGTAAAGACTGGGTATTCTAAAATTCTGATAAATATAGAAACTAACCCAAATGTTTTTCAAGTTTACATAATCAAAAATTAATCTTTAGTAAATAAAAGCTAGCTTACGCTTGTAGGTTAAAGTTGAAACAGACATGTCTTTATTGTACCTGGGTTTTATAAAAATAAGTCCATGTTTATAATTGACTTTGATGTCTATAAAATATGTTTCTAGAAGTTATAAAGTGTCTTCATAAATTTGCAAGCCAAAATAAAGAATGCTAATTGCTTACTTTTTAGTTTTCATCACAAATTGAGATTAAAAGGTTTTAAATCTCAATATATGTAAGAATTACTTTTCAGTGTTCCAGAAGGGGCCCTAGAACACCTCAAAATATTTGAAATTGCATAGCAATCATCCTATATAATCTATATATATAAAGCCTAAGCGACCATTACAATTGGTCAACCGAACAACTGGTCAAATGAACAACTGGTCAACTGGTAGCTATGATGCGCACTGACCACCAGGGGGCAGACGCTCAATGCAGGAGCTGCCTCCTGGTGGTCATTGCGCTCCCACAGCCACCTCCCATGGCCGGCCAACCTCCCACAGTCCCTCTCCCTGACCAGCTGGGTGATCAGTGCTCTCCGAAAGCCAACCTCCCTCGGTCCCTCTCCCTGACCAGCTGGGTGATCAGTGCTCTCCGAAAGCCAACCTCCCTCGGTCCCTCTCCCTGGCTGGCTAGCCCCAATCAGCCCCTATCAGGACTGGGTGAGATGGCCCTGATTGCCAGCCAGGCCAAGGGACCCCAACCATGCACAAATTCGTGCTCCGGGCCTCTAGTAAAGATATAATATGCAAATGGTCGTTACGCCGACCGCATAACGACCGGATCACAGATCAGCAGGAGGGTGGGGCAGCGAGCTGCAAGCGGGCTGCGGAGAGGTACAGGAGAGGTCAGGGCAGCAAGCTATGAGGGGGAAGTGGGAGGAGGGAGCGCCTGGGGAGGTATAGGAGGGCAGGCAGCAGGTGGAGAGCTACTGGAGGGCGGCAGCAAGCTATTGGCGCTCCGATTCGTGCGCAGGGCTACTAGTTGTAAAATAAGTGATGAAAAACTTTTAGGATATACTGTATGAGTAAACAATACTTGTAAAAACAAACAAATAAAAACACACACACATACACACACAAAAAAAAAACACAAGTAGTTGACACTATACAAAACCCAAGATAGCCATTTGGTGCTTCCCTGCTCTCTGACTCTCTGTTTTTTAGTTTTTGTATTCCTTCATGAATCATAGTTCTATCAGAGAATTGCACAGGTGGAATTTCTCCAATGCTTGTGGCAGTGGGGTTCTTATGATAACTTGAGAAAAAGAATTTTCTAAGACTAGACTTAAATGAAGAAACTTATGAGCTGACATTATTGAAAGGAGACATTTTACACTATTGCCAAGGTCTGAGAGAGTCACTTCAAGAAAAAGTCAAGTTGGTAACTGCTTCCTTTCACAGTGAGATCCCAGAAGACAGCGACTTTAAAAATCATTGATTGCCACCTGGAGATTTTTATTTATTGGAAAGGACATCAAATAAAAGACACTCTTCAACCACATTGGAAAGGATCCCATCAGGTGCTTAACAGCAAATGGACATCTACTCTTGTCTCTGGCACTCAACAAAGAACATTAAAGACTCCTTCACAATGATAAACCACTAACATCAGAGGTAGACAGCTTTCCCAAGACATCAACAAGGCCTGTATACCTATATGAATTCATATGGAACTCAGGATTCATTTTGTTTGTCTTTACCTATCTGCTAATGATTATATATATATATATATATATATATATATATATATATATATATATATATATAAAAGCTCAAGTGACCGTTACGACAGAATGACCAGAACTGCCGGGAGCCGGTCCATCCTTGCTGTTTCAAGGGACCTGGCATATATGGCATACGGTTCTTAATATGTTTGCTCACCTTCTTGGCGCTGTGTTTTAACCAAAGTCACCTCTCCGAGAAAGGTTGAATCCCCAGGTAGGGATTTTCCCCTGAAGTTAGGGAGGGAATAAAACCCCTCAACTAATTGCCAGGCGGGTAATTAATCCCTTTAACTACGAACAATCATGCTTAAACTACATAATCTTTTCTCCCTGGAATGGAGATAAGAAACGCCCTAACCTTTGTAATAGAGATTGATAGGATTGAATCAACTGGTATAAATACAGTTGTAACAAGACAGAAAGACACAGAACTCAGAACACAGAACTAAGAAGACAGGGCTTGGAAGACAGGACCAAGAGAGACAGAGCCTAGGCACAGAACCTACACAGAACGTTCTCTAGAGACAGAAGAACTTCACTGGAGAGAGCATGCCGGAGGATCCTGGAGAGGGACTGGCCTCGGAGCCTAGAGACAGAGCCTAGCGGGAGAACATGGCAAGGGATCCTGGACTGAACCTGACTACAGAGATTGGCAGGAGAACCTGACTGGAACCTGGACACTGAACCTGACTGGAGAGCCTGGACAGAACCTGGCTGGAGAACCTAGCGAGGGAACATGGCTACAGAACCTCGCTGGAAATCCGAAGCAGAACCTCTCTGGAGATCCGGGCTAGAGATCCTGGCTAGGTTGCTGATCAACTGAACGCTGTCTCCGTGCCCTTCCTTCTTCGCCGACTCCGTCCACACCTTTGGGGACCCCTGGACCTGCTGGGGTTGGACCCCGGCATATGGCGCCCGAACAGGGACCCCTAGGTAAGCGCCCCACACTCGGGACGGATCGGACTCCACCGTAGGAAGAGGGTGGATAGTCTTCGCCGACTCCGTCCACACCTTTGGGAACCCCTGGAACAGGATTCCCTTAGGTAAGCCGCCCCATTGAGAACCTCCACACTCGGGACGGATCAGACTCCACCGTAGGAAGAGGGTGGATAGTCTTCGCCGACTCCGTCCACACCTTTGGGAACTCCTGGAACAGGATTCCCCTAGGTAAGCTCCCCTCCCCCATTGAGAACCCCCACACTCGGGACGGATCAGACTCCACCGTAGGAAGAGGGTGGATAGTCTTCGCCGAATCCATCCACACCTTTGGGAACCCCTGGAACAGGATTCCCTTAGGTAAGCCCCCCCCCCATTGAGAACCCCACACTCGGGACGGATAGGACTCCACCAGGGTGCTACAGACCCCCCTATAGAGGATAAGTAGGGTAAGAAGGTGGATAGTACAGAACTTAGATTGAGAAGATGTGCCATACTGAGTCCAAAGAAAGAAGACTCTGTATTGATTCTTAGATTGAGAAGATGTGCCATACTGAGTCCAAAGAAAGAAGACTCTGTATTGATTCTTAGATTAAGAAGATGTGCCATACTGAGTCTAAAGAAAAAAGACTCCGTATTGATCTTTTAACATATATGCTTGTTAGCAGAGGAATTAAGGTTACTCCCAGTCAGACAGAACATTTTATACAAGAAATACGTCCATGCTTTTCTGAGGAAGGAAAGGTGCCGGAAAGGTAAATGTAGAGGCATGGGAGAAGGTAGGCCCAAGGAGCCTTATCCTTAACCCCACTGCAGCCTTTCCACCCCGGGAAAGTGCAGGATTGGCAAGCTCTCCCTGGGGTGATAGATCAGGACTCAGGTAATAGCAGAAAGCGCCAATCCTACTCTTAAAATGGATACAAGAGAGCGTTTCAGGTTTTTCTTTTTAATGCCTGCTTTTAAAAAATAAAAAAGGGGGAATTTGCCGGGAGCCGGTCCATCCTTGCTGTTTCAAGGGACCTGGCATATATGGCATACGGTTCTTAATATGTTTGCTCACCTTCTTGGCGCTGTGTTTTAACCAAAGTCACCTCTCCGAGAAAGGTTGAATCCCCAGGTAGGGATTTTCCCCTGAAGTTAGGGAGGGAATAAAACCCCTCAACTAATTGCCAGGCGGGTAATTAATCCCTTTAACTACGAACAATCATGCTTAAACTACATAATCTTTTCTCCCTGGAATGGAGATAAGAAACGCCCTAACCTTTGTAATAGAGATTGATAGGATTGAATCAACTGGTATAAATACAGTTGTAACAAGACAGAAAGACACAGAACTCAGAACACAGAACTAAGAAGACAGGGCTTGGAAGACAGGACCAAGAGAGACAGAGCCTAGGCACAGAACCTACACAGAACGTTCTCTAGAGACAGAAGAACTTCACTGGAGAGAGCATGCCGGAGGATCCTGGAGAGGGACTGGCCTCGGAGCCTAGAGACAGAGCCTAGCGGGAGAACATGGCAAGGGATCCTGGACTGAACCTGACTACAGAGATTGGCAGGAGAACCTGACTGGAACCTGGACACTGAACCTGACTGGAGAGCCTGGACAGAACCTGGCTGGAGAACCTAGCGAGGGAACATGGCTACAGAACCTCGCTGGAAATCCGAAGCAGAACCTCTCTGGAGATCCGGGCTAGAGATCCTGGCTAGGTTGCTGATCAACTGAACGCTGTCTCCGTGCCCTTCCTTCTTCGCCGACTCCGTCCACACCTTTGGGGACCCCTGGACCTGCTGGGGTTGGACCCCGGCACAGAACAACCAAAATGACCAGTCACTATGATGTGCACTGACTACCAGGGGGCAGACGTTCAACACAGGAGCTGCCCCCAACCCGCAGGCCCCGATCAACGATGGGGCTTGCCGGCCAACCTCTCACTATTGCCAACCTCTCACCCTTGCTGTCCCTCCCTCTGGACAACAGGCCCCCGGGCTGGGACAGGGAACCAGGGGTGGGTAGCAGTGGACACAGCCCCTTTCCCAGGGGGGCCAAGGGCCAGCTCCCTCCTCGGGGCCAGCGGCCAACCTCCCGGGTCCCTCCTTCTGTCCCTCCCCCTGGCCGGCAGGCCCTGAATGCCTGATCAGGGCCTGCCGGCCAACCTTCTGGACCCTCCCTGCTGGTTGGCAGGTCCTGATCGCCCTATCAGGTCCAGGCAAGGAGGTGGAGAAACGTGTAGTGGTGGTGTGCGGGCGGCAAGGGAAGGAGGAGGTGGGAAGGCGGGGAACCTGATCAGCCCTGATCACCAGCCAGGCCTAGGGACCCCACCTGTGCACGAATTTTGTGCACCAGGCCTCTAGTTCATAATAATAGTCATACTTGTTCTTTGGGCTTTTCTATGTAGTTCAATTGTTTATGATTACTGAACATGTATGAGATAACTGTTACTGCTCTTTTCATGGTGTATGTAAATATACTAGATGCCAAGAATAGAAAAATGAAACAGACAGCAAAACTCAGCTCATTAATAGTTCAACGTGTTTTTAAAATGACCCAGAGTGTTTTTCACAATGAAGACTATAAGACCTGACTGCCATTTTCCATTTACCTGCCCTTCCCTTTTGAGGAAAATTCAGTTCAAATCAGATCCCATGATTACAGTATTCCATCATCCCTAGTGGTCAAAAAGACAATGTTGATACTGAGATTTCCCAGAAATGAGCCTTCCTAGCACTGTGAGACCACATTATCTGACCAAAAGGTTATCAATGATCCTTCAGATTGATTTATGACTAAAGAGGGAACTGATGATGAAAAAGTGGTTCTAAGAGAAGTAACCTTACAGAGTGATCTTTTCATAAGTTCCTAACTGGGCAGCTCTTGGTGGGCAGTTCTGTCACAGACATATGACTTCTTTAGTAAAAGGTTTATCTGGGCCATAAGATGTAGCCACTCTCAAGAGAGCAAACACTCTTAATTATCCTGTAATCCAATCCTCACCTTGCTTTCTCCCACCTCCTTGTAATCTTTCTTAAACCCCTTTTTAATTTCAAATACATACAGGAAACTGCAACTGTTATTCTCTTGAGCATTTGAGATCTTGCTCCCCAACATACATCATCATTTTGGCTCAAATAAACTCTTATAAAAATTATCTGCAGGTTTAGAAGTTTCTTACATCAACATGCATACTAAACCTGACAAGCTCAGGGAGGGGGTCGCGGGGATGGGGGGCCTACGAGGTGGCCTTACAAACTCAGAGACCTAAAATAACCACAATGGATGTTCTGAAATGAAAACTTTTTAACTAAAAGCAGTTTATGGTGGGTAGTCATATCCTGGGCCGGTATCTTCCCTGACAAAGGTCAATCTTTACCTTAACTGAGCCTTTCTATTGACTTTTTGCATCTATGATAGCATATCTTCAGAATGTCAAAGTAATTTTCCTTTCTTACGGACCCCTCAAAGCACAGACACCACTCTGTAATGACCACAAATCCTCTCATTGTTACTGAGTTCATTACTGACTGTTAATTCTCCTGTACCCACCTGTGTAAAAGATATTATGTATCTATCATTTTACATTTCATCCAATCCCAGAGGTTTCCCTGCTTTGCTTTCTCCCACCTCTCTATCTATCACCAATGGATTTCATGTAACCCACTTGTGTCTGCTCTTTTGATTGTAATCCTATGTAATAAAAGGCTAATATGCAAACTGACCAAACAGCAGAACTATGACGTGCACTGACCACCAGGGGGCAGACGCTCAACACAGGAGCTGCCCTGTGGTGGTCAGTGCACTCCCACAGGGGGAGCACCACTCAGCCAGAAGCCCTGAGCCAGCAGTTGCGCTAAGGATGTCCAACTGACGGCTTAGGTCCGCTCCCCCGAGGGCTCCCAGATTGCAAGAGGTCCCAGACCGGGCTGAGGGACCCCCAGCCTCACCCCCCCCCGAGTGCATGATTTTTGGGCCTTTAGTGTATAAAATAAAGGGCAAAACTGCCATTCTCTGGAGCATTATCTCATACCGTTGAAATTTTGCTTTCTGGCAACTGTCGACAGTTTGGCTCAAATAAGCTCACAAAAACTCTTCACAGGTTTGAATGTTTCTTACACTGACAAACATATGGAAAGTAACCTCACAGGGAGATCTGACCATAAATTCCTAACTGGGCAGGTCATGGTGGGTAGTCACCTTCAGCAAGCCCTGTCCATTGTGTCTATGCATTTAGGTAAACACACCTTGAAATGCCCCCTTTCAAGCCCCCCCCTTTTGTCTGACCACCTTCAAGAGAACACATAATCTTAATTATCGTGTAATCTGATGTCCACCTTACTTTCGCTCACTTCCAAGTAATCTTTCTTAATTTCAAATGATTAAAAGAAACTCCAGAGCATTTGCGATCCTATGCCCTGGCATATGTTGCCAGTTTGGTTCAAATAAACTCTTATAAAAATTCTCTACAGGCTTAGACATTTCTAACATTGATAATTATAGCCCTAGGATGAGGTAAAATTTTGGGCCTATACTATCATATACTTTGTACACTATATATTCCTACAAAGGAATTGTGCTTTCTCTGTGAGGGCTCAAGCAAGTTGCCCGTCTCAGTTTCCCCATCCTTCAAGTTGTGTGTGATGATTATGTTATACTAGAGGCCCGATGCACAAAAATTTGTGCACTCGGGGGGTGGGGGGAGAAGTCCCTCAGCCTGGCCTGTGTCCTCTCACAGTCTGGGACCCCTCGGGGGATGTCCACTTGCTGGCTTATGCCTGCTCCCGGCGGGATTGGGCCTAAGCTGGCAGTCAGACATCCCCTTTGGCAGCCCGGCAGCCATCGGGGGATGTCTACTTGCCAGCGGGGAGCAGGCCTAAGCTGCAGTCGGACATCCTTAGCGCTGCTGAGGACGCAGGAGAGGCTCCCACCACCACCACTGTACTGGCAGCCATCAGCCTGGCTTGTGGCTGAGCAGAGCTCCTCCATGTGGGAGCGCACTGACCACCAGGGGACAACTCCTGCATTGAACACCTGCCCCCTGGTGGTCAGTGGGTGTCATAGTGACCAGTCATTCCCAGTCTTTCTGCTGTTAGGGTCAGTTTGCATATTACCCTTTTACTATATAGGATAGAGGCCTGGTGCATGGGTGGGGGCTGGCTGGTTTTCCCTGAAGGGTGTCCCGGATCAGGGTGGGAGTCCCGCTTGGGTACCTGGCCAGCCTGGGGGAGGGGTTGATGGGTGTTTGCAGGCTGGTCACACCCCCTTCAGGGTGGGGGTCCCCACTGGGGTGCCTGGCCAGCCTGGATGAGGGGCTGATGGCTGTTTTCAGGCTGCCCGCACCCCCTTCAGGGTGGGGGTCCCCACAGGGATGCCTGGCCAACCTGGATGAGGGCTGATGGCTGTTTTCAGGCTGCCCGCACCCCCTTCAGGGTGGGGGTCCCCACTGGGGTGCCTGGCCAGCCTGGATGAGGGGCTGATGGCTGTTTTCAGGCTGCCCGCACCCCCTTCAGAGTGGGGGTTCCCACTGGGGTGCCTGGCCAGCCTGGATGAGGGGCTGAGGGCTGTTTTCAGGCGGGCCAAGCCTGCAACTGAAGCTCCCAGTCTCTCCTTTTTTCTTTTTTTTTAAATTCTGGTATTTATTTACCTTCTATAATTAAAACTTTGTTGTGGCTCCAGCTCCGAGGCCGGCTGGCTGAAATCAGGTTTCTGGGTTTGTTTAGCTTCTATAATTGCAACATTGTTGCTTAGAGTGCCGCTCAAAGCTGGGCCGCGGCAGGCAGGGAACCTTGGCTTCCTCCATCGCTGGAGCAAGCAAGCCTCATATTCGCTTCAGCTGCCTGGCTGCCGGCCGCCATTTTGTTGGCAGTTAATTTGCATATTACCCTGATTAGCCCATGG
The DNA here is from genome assembly GCF_963259705.1 of Myotis daubentonii. NCBI lineage: Eukaryota > Metazoa > Chordata > Mammalia > Chiroptera > Vespertilionidae > Myotis > Myotis daubentonii. The sequence goes on from NC_081841.1 coordinate 27,132,531, forward strand.
GAAGCATAGCAGAGGTATGGTCAATTACCATGATTGTCTATTATTAGATATGATAGCATTAGGACTTACAAGGCAACATTATCCTTAATGGCCATTTTGTTTTGTTTTAATATATTTTTATTGATCTCAGAGAGGAATGGAGAGGGAGGGATATAGAAATATCAATGATGAGAGTGATTGATCAGCTACCTCCTGCACACCCCACACTGGGGACTGATCCCGCAACCCAGGCATGTGCCCTGACTGGGAATCAAACCCTGACCTCCTTGTTCATAGTTTGATGCTCAACCACTAACCCATGCCAGCTGAACTTTAATGGCCATTTTGTAAGCTTCTCGCCAAAGGAGAACAAAGGTGTCAGACAGGAAATGCAGGACACCAGTAATCAAACCATATAAGGAACTAAAAATGCCCAGAAATCAGTATTTTTATTGACTTCAGAGAGGAAGGGAGAGGAAGAGAGAGACAGAAACATCAACAATTAGAGAGAATCATTGGTTGATTTCCTCCTGCACACCCCACACTGGGGATCGAGCCCACAACTGGGGCATGTGTCCTGACTGGTAATCCAACCATGGCCTCCTGGTTCATAGATCAACAACGCTCAACCACGGAGCCACGACAGCCAGGCCAAACTGATTTCTCTTGTTACTCAACATGCGTCAAATAGTCCAGCAGCAGCTCCCTTTACTGCTCCCTTCACATCTCCAAAGTCCAACTCATAGAAAACTGCTAAGGAAATGAGGAAGAAGAAAAAAACCCATTTCCTCTTCTGTGATAGTAAAAGCATGAATTTCCTTTGACATTTATATTCTCTGTGTTTATAGCATAACACTACATATTGTGGTCTTTTAGAACAGTGCTGTTCAAAGACTGTGAAACTATGTTGCATTTCTTAGCATTTTTATTTTAAGCTGAACAAAATAAAGCAAAACAACTACTGTCTATTAAGCTTTATCACAGAACTTCATGGCTAAGGCAAAATTCCTTGAAAGATAACATTTCAGCCCTTGCCTGGGTAGGGTTCAGTTGGTTGGACCATTGTTCCATATATCAAAAGGTTCTGGGTTCAATTCCCAGTCAGGATGTGCATGGGAGGCTACCCATCGATGCTTCTTTCTCATATCAATGTTTCTCTCTCTCTTTTTCTCTCTGAGTTGTTTCTCTCTCCCTCCTCCCTCCCCTCTTTCTCTCTCTCTAAAAATAAAACAACAAAAACATATCCTTGGGTGAGGATAATAAAAATAAAAACGATAAGCCCTAGCTGGTTTGGCTCAGTGGATAGAGCATCAGTCGTGCAGAAGGCAGCCAATCAATGATTCTCATCATTGATGTTTCTATCTCTCTCTCTCCCTCTCTCTGCCTCTCTGAAATCAGTAAAAAAATTAAATAAAATAAATAAGTAAATAAATAAAAACTATAGTATTTCATCTGAAGGTAAGAAAATTATGGCTAGCACAGGTTAACTAAATTACACAAAGGCATGTACTGAGATAATGGCACAATGAAAACGGGTATTCAGGACTTTATCATTCTCATGGGGGGGGGGGGGGGATGGGGACTAGGCAGCTACTGACAACCAAGCTTACTACTCCTGTCTCTGTTTAGGATTGGATTTTTATTAGGGTGGCTGAAACTCCTAATCCAGGGAAGGGAATAGCGAGCTAGAGACAGAAACAAGTCTGAAAGAGGGTGAAGGAGAACAAAGGAGTGCTGACTAATTTTCCCCTCCTGGCTTTGCCGGTGGCAAACTCTTGCTAGCTTCCTCTGTGTGCTCTGGCAGAGAAGCAGTACATTCCATCTAGCTAAGTCTCTGCTAGGGCAGCATGTTATTTAATTGCAGAAAATAAGGTGGGGGTAGGAGTGAGATTCACAAAAGGAATTCTTTTCCTTTCTTTTCACAAATGATAAGGAAAGAGGACAAATTAATATAAAGAACTATTATTCCCTCACAGGCTGATCAGCAGAACTACTATCTATTCCCATCCAGCTGCATCGTACAAATGGCAAAGCTCTTTGGACTTCTATTTATTTCCTCATCTGAAAAAGAGGGGATTGCGTTGGTTCTGTGTTGACTTATCTTGAGGAAATAATCACCAGTTTCATGGAAATAAGAAAGGAATATTTAGCAACATTTATCTTGTGCTAGGTAAGTCGAACTAAGGTTTTAAAAGCATAAACTTGTAACCCAAACAACTTGGGTTTCTGTATGTGCTCTGTCATCTACTTACAAACTGTGTTACTTTGGACACGTTACATAACTTCTCTGTGCTTCCATGACCTCAGCAGTAAAATGGGGACAATGGTACCTACCCAAAGGGTGGCTGGGATTAAGTGAATATATATATTTGGGTGGGGTATATATATGAATATCCTATATAATAAAACCCTAATATGCAAATCAACCGAATAGTGGAACAACCAGTCGCTATGATGCACACTGACCACCAGGGGGGAGATGCTCAATGCAGGAGCTGCCCCCTGGTGGTCAGTGCGCTCCCACAGGGGGAGCACCGCTCAGCCAGAAGCCAGGCTCATGGTTGGCGAGCACAGCAGCGGTGGCAGGAGCCTCTCCCGCCTTCACTGCAGGCGGGCAGTAAGGAGTGAGGGGTCCCAGACTGCGAGAGGGCGCTGGCTGGGCTGAGGGACCCTCTCCCCCCAGTGCACGGATTTCGTGCACCAGGCCTCTAGTATATGTATAATCAGATATTTTATATGTACAAGATGGTCCTCGACTTACAATTGGGCTACTTCCTGATAAACCCACCATAAGTTTAAAATATCACTAAGTCAAAAACAAATTTAATACACCTAACCTAACAAACATCATAGCTTAGCCTAACCATTTTACATATCACTTTCACACTATCATAAGGTCCATCTATGTATATTACATAAATATCACAGTAATATTATTTGTGTATATATAGAACAGTAACTGGCATAAAGTAATTGCTCTATAAATGCTATTATAATGATTATTACAACTCTGTTAAGTAGACATCCCCTTTTTATAGGTGAAAAACAAAATGAATGAGAAAACCAAGACTTCAGAACTTTGAGTTTTTCTGACTTCCATGTTTAGTTTCTTAACTATTACCCTAAACCAGCTCAAAGGAGTGAAAAGTTACAGCATTTGGTAAGCAGCTAGAAAAATTCTACTAGTTATACAACCATCAGTCAATCAAAACAATTCACTGAAAACAGAGTAAAGTTACATATCACAAAAGTCCTCCAACCCCTAGCACAGCTCTCTGGAACAGTGCAATAATAGCTAATTTGCATAGGTTAAGAAATCCCCAAAGGGATTACTCTTGTGTTGGGCTGAAATCCAAACAAGTACTGACATCTAAGCTAAAGGTTCTCAGAGATGCAAAGCGCCTACTTGAGATTCCAGGGAACTTATTTAATTACTTATTTTTTTTAATTGAATTTGAGATTCCAGGGAATTTAAATCTACATGAATGAGCCCTGGCTGGGTAGTTCATTCAACATTGTCACTATTGCCAAGGTTTTGGGTTCCATTCCTGGTCAGGACACTTACAAGAATCACCCAATGAATGCATAAATAAGTGGAAACAACAAATCGATGTCTCTCTCTCTCTCAAATCAATTTTTATAAAGACTCTGCATGAATGAGTCTGTCTCTGGACAACAGCAAGAGACTTTTTTGAAGAAGAAATTGGTAGACCCTTTCCCCCTGATGGTAGGGAAGGTTTTGTGGGGAGGGGAGAGGAACACTGAGCCATGTGAACAAATCAAACCCGCCACCTCTTGGTGAATGGGAGGACACTCCAACCAGCTGGGGCAGTGAGGAAGGTGCTGTTGACCACGTGTTCAGGAAGGTTCTCTGAGGAGGTGATGCACAAAGCAAGACTGACAGTGAGGCCTGCCCTGTGAGTAGGAGGAGCATTTCAAGCCTGTGAAACAAAAGGTGTGAGGATCCTAAGTAAGAAAGATTTAGGCTAACAATGAGAGGGCTGCCCTGGATTACCTGGCCTCCAACAGAGCATATACTATTTTTCTTCCCATAATAATTACTTAGGATTTTCAAATCCCATAAAAACAAATTCATTTGACCGATCCACCTTTTTTTCCTTTTTTTTTTTTTTTTACATACATCTGTAAGGTTACCTTGGCCCAACCCTGAGTCTTTCTTAGAGTCCTGACTCAAAAGACAAAGCCAGCCCCTCCCCTCTTGCGGCTAAAAATAGCTTTTCCAGATCTGCTGTCATAGTTGGCTTCTTTCCAGGGCTTTATGCTTTACTGAAACTAAACACTTAAATGAGCCATTTAACTGTAGTGTTTAGCCTGGGAGAAATGACATTTTTGGTTTTGCTTTGAGATTTAGAAATGAATCTTAAGTCGTGACCTTATAATTAGGCCTTTGCAACACCTTGGAAGCAAAACCTCTGTGACCCGCATTCAGTAAAACAGCCCTGCTCCTGCACACGGGGAAGACAAAATGCACCTCCGACTTGCGCCTCCACAGGCCCTGGGCCTGGGGGCACCGCCGACTGTGGCCAGCAGAGGGCGCCCGGCGCGCCGGCCAGCACCCAGGGGGCCACACCCAGATCATGGCTGCTGGGTGTGTTTTCTTCCTCTCATTTTTTCAAGAAACACAAAAAGAAAATGAAAAATTCTTGTCGAGAAACGCTTAAGAACTGAGGTGACAGTCACATCACATAAAAGGAAGCATTTTAAAGTGTACAATTCGGTGGCAGTGAGCCCATCTGCCATGGTGTGTAACCACCCCCTCTGTCTGGTTCCAACACACACGTTTTATGCTTAAATTGCCTAGAAAGAGAAGTTACAAAAGCCCACCCCTCGTTCGAGGCGTATTCCGTCCGGTTCCCGGCTCCGCCTGCACCTGCACCCGGTGCGGGCGGTTCCCGCGCACCCTCCTCCGCGCAGCCCTCGGGGAGCCGGACCCCGGGGCACGTTACACCTTCGGGCCGAGCGGTCTCCATCCTCCAGCTCCTCCAGGAACCGAAGGTGGTGACAGACACACAGGCTGGGTGGCTGTTTAAAACCCTACACCTACCACGTTCTCTCATTTCCCAGGAGAGGCACGAAGACATGGTTTTAATTAAATAGACCCACAAACCAGAAACTGGCCGGGTACTGCACCCACACTGTCGGCCTCTGGTGTGAAACTGATGTTCGCCCAGTGAAAATGTGAGGAACAGAGCCAGCACTTGCAAGGCACAAAATCAACTGGGCAGATGACGCATTTGAGAAAAGCAGAATTGAGTCGTTCATGGACTACAAGCTGAAGGTTTACCACCACCTAAATCCAGTATTTTATGAAAGAATTTAACCTATTTCATGGGGCCTTGGCACAGGGAAGGGCAAGAGAAAAAGGCAAGCTGGAGAGGCGGGGGAGGGGCGCACTGCAGTTGGCGGCTGGGAAGCCGGGAGGCAGGGAACTGAGGAGCAGACGAGGCCGGGTCCGCCCTCACAAAGAGGCAGAAACTCTGTCTCAACAGCCACCAAATCCGGTTCAGGGCGGTTTGAGCCGGTTTCGGAGCTGGATTGAGAACAACAGCCTCGCTGAGAGTAGGCCAGGGTGAAACAGAAAATGCAGCATGGACTTCGCAGAAAGAAGCGGACTTGGCCTGCACCAGCAGGAGCCTCAAGCTGTTTCCCGGAGTGGCAGAGTCCGAGGGAATACCAGGCCTGGATCCGGACCATGGCCGGTGACAGAAGGGAAGATGACAGAGCCCTGCCTCGGTGCCCGGATCCGGTCCGCGTTTTCCCTCTCACTGCCCCTGATTGTGGCTGGTGAGGGAAAAGGGCCTCAGGGTATCCGCTTTCAGAGAAGCTGGCTGCGGCGTGGGGGAGGGGAGGAGGGGAGGGTGGCGTGTCGGGGCGGTTTCGTGTGCGCTGAGGGACGGCATGTATCCTCGGAGGGTCTGAAGGAGAGGGAACCACACTTCACACCCTGCACTTCACACCAGCTCTCCGCACCTCGGCTGCCCCATTGCACAGCCTCAGACAGCACCGCACTTGGGTGCTGGGGGAGCGCCCCACGTACAACTGGCCCTTGCACATACACTGACCAGGCTTCTCCAGCCCTGTTCTGGCACCACTGACAACGAGCGCACTCAACAGGGCGTGCGCTCTTCCCTCGTGTGCTCAGCTACACGCAAGCTGCACCTACCTTCTCAGTCAGAGGCACGGCAGCACCAGGCAGCCGTGGAGGGGCCTCCTGGCCGGCCTCCCCTCCCCCAGGGGCCACGACCTCTTGACCTCGGGTCACGCCCACCCTGCGTGGCCCCGCGAGAGTGGGCCTCCGCTGCCCAGGGTGAGCACTTCCGGTGGCCAGGTGCAGCCGGGCCTTCCGGGCCAGGCCCAGGCCCAGGCCCAGGCCCAGAGCCTCTGCCCCGGGCCCCGCAGGCTCCGTGTGGAGTCCGGGCCGAGTGCAGGCCGCCTGGGGAAGGACGGGGAGCACACCTGGGGGCCAGGGCTGCTACACTCACTCTCCCCGAGGCCCCAGCTAAGCGCCTCCGCACCCCAGGCCGCCGAGGCAGCTTCTGAAGGGGAAGGCGCCCGGGTGTGGGGAGCCCTGAGGGGCCCCCTGGCGAGTGTAAATGTCGCACACGCTGCCCCGTGACCACCAGGTTTGTGGGCTTCAGAGACCCCCTCGGAACTCGGGGGAGGGGAGAGGGAGAAAGTGAAGCTGGAAGATGTCGCCGCGTTATTTCCATCTTTTCACCCTAGACGCGTTTGATGGGCGACAATCTCCCATAAACTACACTAGGTACAGTCACGTGCTGTGCTCCGCTTATGACACAAATAAGCAGCTGGCCCGGCACTTTTACATTCACCTGATTATTAACTACAGGCTTGGGCTGCTATCGACGGTGCTAGAAGGTCTTTTTGTTGTTGTTCGGGTTGGTTGGTTTTCAGTAGGGACGAGGCAGGAGGCCCCGGAAGAGACAATGACAGAAATGATCATCATCATCCTGATCCATAATAAGCCAGGCAGTCCCAAGTGTTTCAAACATTACACCGATACCCGCCGTATACTTTAGGTTCTACTGTCCCCATTTTAGGGATGAGGAAAATGGAGTTTGGAAAGGTGAGGTGTTACCTATTTAAGCGGCAGGCCAAGACTCCGGCTCCAGAGTCCGCGCCTTTAACCCGCTGCCTGACAGACGGTGACAAACGTCTTTCCAGACCCTTCTAGTGTTGGCCTACGGGGAGGAGGGCGGTGGGCCGGGAACGGCCTCAGAGAGCGGAGCTGACTGGGCGATGAGAAAGAACGTTATTCCTACCTTCAACAAGCTTTCCATCTAATGGCCACTTTCTTCAAGGACAATTCAGGCCTGCCTGGCAAGGGATTTTTGTGTGTGTGGTGGTGGTGGTTTTTTCCTGCCTCTGGGCCTCAGAGGCCGTCTGGGTCATGGAGTTGGGAATTTCTCTACCATTTCCGCGCGGCGCGAGGACTGTTTGAAGCCAGTGCCGCCGGGCCCGGCCGCGGCGCCGGCAGGGGCGGGGGAGGGGCGGGGCCGGCCTCCGGGGAGCCGTAGCCATGGCAACCCAGCCTGCTTTCCAGAACAATGTCTCCATAACCGGGAAAGGGCTCCAGAGAGCTTTCTCTCCGTAATCCCCGGCCAGCTGGGCCCGGGAATGCACAGAGGGGATCCTTTCTTTGTGGAGGAATGACTCTTTACAAGGCCCAGAACAAAGGGAGACATTTGTTGTGTAGGGTCTGTCTTTGTATTTGGCTGGAATCAAAGCAACAAAGTGCAGTTACTTAGTTCCTCTCCGCTGTTCACAGGAAATGAATTCAGCTGTTATGCAAGCTTCCTGTTTTGGGTAATATTTGTTTGATTTGATTTTATCCCCATTTTACAGATGAGAGATTAGTAAGCAGGAATGGACTTGCTCTCTGTAAAACTGTAATTAGGACACCAGGGCGTCCTTCCGGAAAGCTTTGTGAAGCTGGCCCTGGCCCTGCCTTTTTTATGATAATCCGACAGATAAAGTGAAGCGCCTTCAGGTCCACGTGCTGAGGGGCCTGCGAGCTACCAAGGCTCCCAGGACTTGGATCCTCCCACTCTCTGCCTCCAGCCACTCGCCCCTCCCCCCCAGCTGCCGCAGCCCCGAGGAGGGGGGGGAGGGGAGAAGGGGGAGGGGGAAGGACAGTGGGAGGAGAGAGAGGGGGAGGCGAGAGGAGCAGAAAGAGGAGGAAGGCAAAGGGGAGAAAGGGGAGGGGAGGGGAGGGGTGGGAGGAGGGCAGTAGGGGAGAGAGGGGGGAGGGGAGGAGGAGCAGAAAGAGGAGGAAGGCAAAGGGGAGGGGAGGGGTGGGAGGAGGGCAGTAGGGGAGAGAGAGGGGGAGGTGAGGAGGAGCAGAAATAGGAGGAAGGCAAAGGGGAGAAAGGGGAGGGGTGGGAGGAGGGCAGTAGGGGAGAGAGAGGGGGAGGTGAGGAGGAGCAGAAAGAGGAGGAAGGTAAAGGGGTGGAAGGGAAGGGGGAGGGAAGTGGGGGGAGGAGGAGGAGCAGAAAGAGGAGGAAGGGAAGGGGAGGGAAGTGGGGGGAGGAGGAGGAATGCGGAGAACATTCCAGCCCCACCCCTGCGAGTCTCCAGAGAATTTGGAAACTCCTGAGAGGGCTAAAAGAAGACAGTGTTCCTGAGGGTGACGGTACTCCTCCAGGCATTCAGGTGAACTACAGCCGGACTACACGCACCCTGTGCGCTGGAGAAGGTCTCTGGCTTTGCTGAGCCAGCGATGATCTCCAAAGGTGACAACTGGGCGGCAGCCGTCAATACCCGCCAGACTGAGAGCAAGGACAGCTACTACAAGCTTAGTGACTAACCATCTTCCGTAAATGCCCACATCTATAATGTAATTGTAACAGTTATGTAAACCAGAAAGAGTAAGAGTTCAGCAACCTCGTGGTAATAAAAAGCCCTGGCTGCCCTACAGGAGCCCAGTCTCACATAAAATCTCCCAGACCAACATCAAGTAGTTGGACACGTCACCATCAGTCTCCCTGCAGTGGTGAGGCGGGAGGAAGAATGGGCTTGTTCTCCTGAGGTGATTTATAGGAATTGCCTGAGGGGCTTGCTCAAACTACACTTTCTACACCATTCCTGGAGACTCTGTTGCCAAGCATCACCCCTCTCGGACCCTGAACAAAGTGGAGAACCAGTACCCGGTCACCTTCAGAAGGAGTTAATTGTAATTTGTTGTCCTTTCCACAATTATGTATATTTCTTTCTTTCTTTCTTTTGATTTGAGAGAGAGACAGAAACATTGAGTTGTTGTTCCACTTCTGCATTAATTGGTTGATTCTTGTATGTGCCCTGACCAGGGATAGAACCTGCCACCTTGGCATTCAGGGAGGATGCTCTAACCAACTGAGCTACCCAACCAGGGCCAATTATGTATATTTCAATAGATACTATATTGCCCTGTTGCTCAGTGGTTAGAACATTGGCCTGCGGAAGGGTAGTGAGTTCAATTCCAGTCAAGGGCACTTACCTCTGTTGCAGGCTCTATCCCAGCCCCATATAGTCGCATACAGGAGGCAACCAATATATGTGTCTCTCACATCGATGTTTCTCTCTATATATTTCTATCACTCCCCCCTCCCACTTTCTCTAAAAATCAATGAAAAAAAAAATATCCTTGGGTGAGGAATAACAACAACAACAAAAATAAATACTATTAGCTTACTCTGCTTTAGGAAATGGAAACAATGGATCTTGATAGTGAAATTTTAAACTCTTTTAGAGTATTGGAAATTCCTAGAACTCAGGGTTATATAATCCCTTATAATATTCAATGTTCATTCAACATTCATGGAACATCTCCTAATAATCAGGCACCATGGTACTACTAGTATTTATTCACTCCTCTAGACCTGTGAATTTTTAAAATCACAATTAAACATGGAACCTATTTTCAAAGAGCTTACAGGCTGAGAAGGAAGATACCCAGGAAATAAGGTATTGCAGTTTGGTGTGATATTTACCTTATAAAAATGGGAACAAGAAAAAAAAAATGGGAACAAGAAGATGTGCTGTAGGAGAAGAAAGGAGGGACATGAAAAACAGTAAGTCTGGGTGGAACAATGAGATAATTGGAGGACTTCTTAGAAAGTGCTGAAAAATAAAATGGAGTTAGCTAGAATATTATCAGAGTGAGGAGTCAGGAAAACTGAGTTTTAATTTAATTTCAGATTTATCAATAAGTTGGCTATCAGGAAGGCATAAAAAACCTTAAAGGCAAAAGAGGAACCTGAAGTTCAGTAGGTCAGGAGTTTGCAGACCTGAAATGGAAAGGCTAGCCTAGTAGGAGAATTGATCTATTTTCTTGGCCAGGTGGCTTCCATGCAACCTATTAGAATAAGAGCCACTCTACAAGCATGAAGAATCTGAGGAAGGAAAGATGAGCTATTGACCTGAAGACTTCAACACCACAACACTTTAAAATTTCAATACATTATTTATAACTTTAGGGTTATTAGCAAAACTACACATTATTGGGCCTGATATGAGCTGCAATTAAATGCTGAAGCTGAGTCAATACTGTTTTCATTAAACATTTCAAGTAGTTTGCTAAGACCTGTTCATACATGCTAGGCTAAGATCTAGCATCAATAATTGGGCTAGGATCTCTCCCTGTGCTTAAAATCCGATCTATTTAACCACTTCAGTTCTTAAAGACAAAGACAAGAAAAGAGGAATTCCTTACAAGGCGTGGGGAATGGCAGGGAGTAGTGTTAAAAGTCTGCTTTCCTGCTACAAGGACAATTTCTGGTCCCACGGCAAGCAGGTTTTGCAGACACTGATTTTCTTTTGTTGGTAACTCATCAGTGTTGTTCACCAAATATTTCTGCATCTCCAGTTTCTGGTTATAACCTAAGATTGTATTACTTGACCTCTTTGAAATAGAGATACAGTACTTACTTTGGTCAATAAGATAGGAGAGAAGGTGATGTCTGTCACTTTCAGGCAAAAGCTATAGGACCCAGTAAACAATTTTCTATTTTCCCATCCTCCCTCCAGGGCAGCAGTTCTCAACCTGTGGGTCGCGACCCCTTTGGCAGTCGAATGACCCTTTCGCAGGGGTCGCCTAAGACCATCGGAAAACACATATATAATTACATATTGTTTTTGTGATTAATCACTATGCTTTAATTATGTTCAATTTGTAACAATGCATATACATCCTGCATATCAGATATTTACATTATGATTCATAACAGTAGCAAAATTACAGTGATGAAGTAGCAACGAAAATAATTTTATGGTTGGGGGTCACCACAACATGAGGAACTATATTAAAGGGTCGCGGCATTAGGAAGGTTGAGAACCACTGCTGAAGGAGACTATACAAGCAAGTGTTGAGCTGAAACCTCTTTCAGCCAGGGTCTCCTTGCCAAACCACACTGGACAGGTAGTATGAGAAATGAACTTTTAGTGTGTTACACCATTGAGAATTGGTGGACAATCCTGATTAAGTAATTCAGTATCCATTTCTCTACCCGACTTTGTTTTTAACAAAAGTCGCTATCTGTACACAGTGTTCTGTTTCAGGGAAGCCAGATCCAGCTCCAGCTCCAGGGGCTGGTCTTGTTCAGCATAAGCCAATCATGCTAATAGTCTCTTACCAGTCATTGATTAAGACATTGGATATGACCCAAGTCTGCCCAGTGGGATGCTGAAAGAAGTCTGTTGGGAAGTCTCAAAAGTTTCTCCGAAGAAAGAGAGGGTTAGTTGTTTGTTCCCTTTTTTCTCTAGCTGTTGTTATATAGAAATATTACACTAGTTATTTAGTGCTATATCATGATTTACATTTATTAGCTTGACAAATATTTTTTGTGTGTGAGTCAGGAATTTAGGAGCAGCTTAGCTGGTTGGCTCTGCCTCAGGGACTTTCATGAGATTGTAGTTGATAATTTCCTAAAGCTGCAGTCATTTGAAATCTTAACTGGACTAGGAAAACTTACTTCCAATATGGTTCCTTCATGTGGCTATTGGCAGAAAATCTCACTTCATACAGCTCTGGGCAGGAGGCTTCAGTCACTTGCCATGTGGACCTCTCCATGTGTTAACTGAGTGTCCTCATGACGCTTTCCCCAGAGTGAGGGATCCAAAAGAAAGTTAAAGAAAAAGCATAACACCTTTGTGTCCTAATTTCAGGAGTAGTAACACTCTGTCATTTCAACCACATTTTATTTATTAAAAGTGAATCAGGAAATAAATACAGCCCACATTTAAGAGGGGTGGAATTAGGCTCCACTTTTGCAAAGAATTTATGGGCATATTTTAAACCAACATACATGTGACAGCGGGAACTTCTATGGCCATATTGAGATTATGAGGACTCCTCACTGAAGAAAACAGAACAGATATGAAAAGAACCTTGATGACATTGTTGGGGGTAAAATGGCTAAGAACATATTCAGAACCAAGACTCAAATGATAAAGGAAAGTTTATTTAAAAAGTCACAGAGGTAGAAGTGTTATCGGTGGAAGTGGTGTTCTTGGGGTGCTGCTGGAATAAGAATTTCCAGAGGCCCCCATAGGAAGATAAGGTATTATAAAAAGCTTTCTTTCTATGGAATTCTCCCTTTGAGTTTCCAAGGTCCCATTTCCCTTCATCCCTACAGAGAAGTATAGGTGTGGCTTCAGCAGAGCTAGGACCAAACCAGTGTCCAGAGTTTCCCTCCATGTGGGAAAACAGGTCGAGTCCAACATCAGGCTAGTTTATTTTATGTTTCCCTCTGTAGCCCATCAATCCATTGCATGTGGGGTCCATATGAGCCATGCAGCTACAGAGGGAACACAGGCAGGAACAAAGCCAGAGGAACCAGAGAGCCAAGAGAGCATGAACTGTTTTGTCTAGGGCAGCGGTTCTCAACCTGTGGGTCGAGACCCCTTTGGTGGTAGAACGACCCTTTCACAGGGGTCGCCTAGGACCATCCTGCATATCAGATATTTACATTATGATTCATAACAGTAGCAACATTACAGTTATGAAGTAGCAACGAAAATAATTTTATGGTTGGGTCATTGAGGAACTGTATTTAAAGGGCCAGAAGGTTGAGAACCACTGGTCTAGGGGATTATTTATTCCCAAATTTTCCTGGGCTTGTAGTGGCCCCACCCCCTCTGGCCAATGATTTCTGTTCCCAGGTTTAACTGGCAGGCATTTTCCCTATGTGATCCCGACTTCACTGCACATACATTTGTCTCCAGTGATCTGTGGGGAAAGGACCGCTGGTTCCCTGGGGAGGGTAAAATTGCAGCTTCCAGGTGAAGCTGCCCGAATGACATGCCTATAATGTCTGGCTTCCCCCTTTGCTCCTTTCCTCTTATCAATAAACTTACAACAGTATCAGAAGAAGTGAGCCGACAGAACCTAGACACAGAACCTACACAGAAGCTAGAGACAGAAGAACTTCGCTGGAGAGAACATGGCAAAAGATCCTGGACAGAAACTGGAGACAGAACCTAGCGAGAGAACATGGCAAAAGAACCTGGATAGAACCTAGACAGAACCTGGCAACTGAATCTGGCTACAGAATCTGGCGACCGAACCTGGCTGGAGAACCTGGACAGAACCTGGCTGGAGAACCTAGCAAGGGAACATGGCTACAGAACCTGGCTGGAGAACCTACAGAACCTGGCAATAGAACCAGGCAAGAGAACCCAACCATGCTGATCAACTGAATGCTGCCTCTGTGTCATTCCTTCTTCGCCGACTCCGTCCACACCTTTGGGGACCCCTGGACCTGCTGGGGTTGGACCCCAGCATCTGTCCTTATTTCTGTAAATCTGTATGAGCTATCTATGTTTGTATAACAAATTATCCTAAAATTTTATAACTTAAAATAACAATAAACATTCATTATCTCTCAAAAAAAAAAAGAAGAAGAAGAAGAAGAAGTGAGCCGTAGAATAAATGGGCTCAGGAAACAAGTTACAGAGGCAAAAGAGGGCCCTTGGAGCTCAGGAGAGAGAGATGTGTGTCTTGAGAGACCAAAGAGGGAGGAAATGCATGGGTTGCTCTGGATAAAGAGAGAGGGCTTTTATCTGGAGGTCTCGGCTTTCCAGGTGTGTCTTCTCAGGGTTGTGGTCTCTGATGATTGGTCAGCACCAGAGCAGGGGATCATTAGTCAATGCAGCTGCTCCTGACACCATGGTGTCACTCCAATTTTGCTGTTTTTCTGGGCCTGGAGTTTGCTGGGGTCCAGCCCCAGCGGGTCCAGGGGTTCCCAAAGGTGTGGACGGAGTCGGCGAAGAAGGAATGACACGGAGGCAGCGTTCAGGTGATCATCATAGCTAGGTTCTCCTCTTTATTGTCCTCTTACATCTGTATTTATCCTATTTGATCTTAATCCTATCCATTCTATTCCAAAGGTTAGGGCGTTTCTTATCTCCATTCCAAGGTTACTCTATTGTTCTATTAAGCTACAAGGAAGTAACTGAAGGAGTTTATCCTACCCAGTAAAGGTTATGTCCTCCCAGCCCTGCTGCTTGCCTTCCCTGGGACTGCCCTGTGTCAGTGGGTCTCCAGGGGTATAGGCTTTGGTGCTTTCCCTGGTGGGCAGACCCCTGGGGATGTGGGCCCAACAAGTCCCAAATTTATTGCCAGCAGTCTTAGTTCAAGTTCTTCATAAGTAGTACATGGTATTTCTGTAACACTAGAAGGATTTACTGATTTATCCTCTTCCTTAGTCCTGTTAACCCCTAACCTGGGGAAACAATCTTTCTCGGGGAGGTGGTCCTGGTTAAAACACATAGTGTTAAGAGGGGGAGCAAACATATGTCATATACGCCAGGTCCCTTGAAACATAAGCTGTGCAGATGTTTCTTCCCTGCAGCGACTGCGTCAAGCAGCAAGGGTGGATCGGCTTCCAGCAGGAGTTGAAACCCAGTTGAAGCCTAGTGTTATCTCCAGGGGTTAATGCTTAAGGGAATGAATGATTGTGCAGGGGCTTATACTTTTCCCCCGTTGCTAGGCACTTAGGCTGTCTGCCCTGGTGACCCTCTGCACCTAGCCTATCATTCTTATTCTGCTCATGCCTATCTGTCTACTACAACATTACTAAACCTGCAACCTACCCTGGATTACTAGTTATGTGAGAAAAATACATTTATTTCCTTAACATTTCAGCCTTTTTGAGATGGGGTTAGCTGGTATTTCCACCTGGGGTTGATATTTCACATCCTTGATCAGCATTATAAACTGTAAATTAACCTATGTCTCTCTATATAAATGTAAAAATTAAAAATATAATTCCCTCATTTCTAATTATTAAAGTTCCTAGTGGCCCAGTGCACGGATTCATGCACATTGAAAGGAAATTAATTAGAAGAAATATTTTAATATCGCTATTTGCCCTTTCTCTATAATAGAAGTGTCAGAGATGAAAGAAAATTAGTAAAATGTATATGAAAATAATATATAAATTGATTAATAAATAAACAATAACATGATATAACAACAACAAAGACATGATATAAAAACAACAAAAACATGATATAAAAACATTGATAAAAACAATGACTGATAAATTGATTAAACTTATTCTAATATCTCCCCGTATACCACATTAAGAGTAAAAACACTTTCAGAGTGCTTGACTAATTTCCCTTGTGATGAAGTATTTACAACTTTAACTTTAATGTCACACGCTCTTCAAACTTGAGAGAAAGCAACATATAACTGACCATGCCTGAAATGGGTTCAGGTAGGGATATTCCTACGCTGTCTAGAGTTTGTCCTTGTGATGTATTAATAGTCATTGCAAATGCTGGCATCATGGGAAACTGTCTTCGAATTAATTTAAATGGGAGGCCATTGTGAGACAGGGATAGATATTGTGCATGTGCAAGTCAATGTTTATTTTTACATTGCCAGTGTGTGTCATATGTATGGGCCGGTTAGTCAGTCAAACGGACGGATGGTGGTTGGTCACTTAGCCTCTTATATATATATAGACTATATGTATATAAAACTGTTTATTCAATTACATATGTCCATATGTAGGTATGAATGCATATAGAACTGCTTATCTATAATAATAAAAGGGTAATATGCTAATTAGACCAGACATCTTCCAGACATTATTCCGTACATCCTACCTGACAAAGCTGGGGCCAGAGGGAAGCCAGCTGGGGTCCCAGGTGCCTGCGGGCAGCCCAGGGGAAGCCAGCCTGGATCCCAGGTGCCTGCCAGTGCCAGAGGAGGGAAGCCTGGGTCCCAGAGGTAAGCCAGTGCCGGCAGCCAGGGGAAGGAAGGCCTACTCTTGCACAAATTTTCATGCATCAGGCCTCTAGTCCTGTATAATAAAAGACTAATATGCAAATAGACCGAACGGTGGAACAACTGAACAACTGGTCGCTATGATGTGCGCTGACCATCAGGGAACACGCGTGGAACATGGCAGGTATCAGCAGCAGGCGGCAGAGCAAGGAACATGGCGTTCATTGGCAGTGATGGGATGGTGGAGCAGGTGAGCAGCCCCACTTGTACCTGCTGCTGACTCTGGGGCTGCTGCTCACACCCACTGCTGGCCCTGATCACCCCTGAGGGCTTCTCCACCTCCCCCTGCTCTTGTGGGGCGATCAGGCCTGGCAGCCGCTGCTTGGACCCCCTGACAGTGCCAGACCCAATTGCTCCATGCTGTCAGCGGGTGCGAGGGGGCCAGCATGGTCAGCACATGGGAGTGGTGGCAGTGGGAGCTGGGCTGCCAGCAGACAGGGGACCAGGCCATGGCAGGAGGGGCTGGGTAGGGGTGCAGAGGATGGGCTGAGACCCACCCCTGTGCCCACCGCAATCTCACGGCCCACAGTTCCTTTTAAGGTGCATGAATTCATGCACTGGGCCCTTAGACATATGATAAAAGCTAGGTATGAATTGTTTTCCAAATTATTCTAATAATTTCCACATAATTTTTTAAACTATTTTATGTTATCTTCCAATGCAGCTCTCACTAGCTAAATGATGCTGCAGTAGGAGCCATGATTTCATAGGAAGAACTGCACAAAGCAACATTTCAATTGAATTGAATTTATATTAAGTGGCTTGGAATATAAATAAGTTTTCAATTTGTTTTACACCAGCAGTGTTATTCATGATACTGGTTTCTCAGTTTCCACTGAACTAACAGTGATTCTATTCAAACTATTTCTACTAAAATGTTTTTTGTAATACTTAGATTTTTATATTCTCAATATAGATATTATTAACAGTCAAATAAAAAATATCATTTAAAAATTACACAAAGATAATCCTCCAGGCCAGATGAAAGGTGGCAATTAAAGTGTGTTCATGTGTCACGTTGCCTGGGTTCAAATACTGGCTTGCCACATAAATTTTATTTTATTTATTTTTTTAATATATTTTCATTGATTTCGGAGAGGAAGGGAGGGGGAGAGAGAGAGATGGAAACATCAATGATCATGAGAGAGACAATCATTGATCGGCTGCCCCCTGCATGCCCCAACTGAGGATGGAGCCTGCGACCTGGGCATGTGCCCTTGACTACTAGTAAAATCAAACCTAGGACCCTTCATTCAGCAGGTTGACACTCTAACCACTGAGCCAAACTAGTTAGGGCCCCATAAATTTTAAATAATTTTCTGCACTTCAATTTTCTCATTTGTAAAATATGGTTTATGAATTTCTTTTTTTAAATATGTTTTAAAATAAACATTTAAAAGTGTTTTTCATTGATTTTATTGTTTAGGGAGAGAAGGAGAGAGGGAGAGAGAGAGGAAAAAAAAATCAACCCCTTAAATGAGCTAATATACTTTTAGAATATAACCTGACACTTAGAAAATGCTATGTAAGTATTAGTAACATTTTTGTTAATGAAATTAATGTTAATATCCTTGATCAATGAGCATTCAGTGAATTTTAATGAAGTCATCACATTAAATGGAGGTGACGCTGAAGTGATACCCATACTTCAGGTCATCCTTGGCTCTTTTTTTAAAAAAATATATTTTATTGATTTTTTATAGAGAGGAGGGGAGAGGGATAGAAAGTTAGAAACATCGATGAGAGAGAAACATTGATCAGCTGCCTCCTGCACACTCCCCACTGGGGATGTGCCCGCAACCAAGGTACATGCCCTTGACCGGAATCGAACCTGGGACCCTTCAGTCCGCAGGCTTACGCTCTATCCACTGAGCCAAACCAGCCAGGGCCATCCTTGGCTCTTAAATGCCCCCAAGAACATTTTCTTTTCCTTCATCCTCCCTTTTCTTTTGGAAGTATCTGCACCACCAATAGAGAGTACAGACCTTTATCTATCTGTGGCTGCATTTACCAATATTATGACCTGCCCAACTGAAGTTTCTCTCATTTTGCTCAGAGTCAAAATTCTACAGAGGCTGCAGCTCCCATAACCAGTCATGTGAGAGTCATTAAGCGGGTCCCTACAAGGACCCTAGGTCTTTGACACTGGAATGCCAGCATTGCATCAGGGGCTCTATGTTTCCAACTTTTCATTTTCATTGCTGGAAATGTGGGCTAGACAATGGGTGCCTGAGCCCAGCCCAGCAGTGATTGGCATGGACATTAACCAATCAGAGAGAACTGTGGCAACAGTTCTTGAAGCAGGGTCATTAACCCTTTCGTTGCTTGACCTTAGGAAGCAACTTGACCAGGGAAGGAGCAGGGATGATCAGTGCCCCAAGAGAGAGTAGAGACTCCAAGCCACTTAGGTCAGTGGTTCTTATAGCCAAAAAGTTTTTTTGTTATTGTTTATTTTTAAACAACCAGTGCCTCCACATTAGTGCATAACAGGGCTTCATACAGAAGGAAACTGTTTGGGGATGACAAATATTAATTTACCTTCACAACCCTTCACCACACCTCAGACTGTTGAGGAAAAACCTGTATAATGGGAGATATTTTTAAAAATTGATGAGAGAGGGAGGTGTGTGTGGCGGGGGGGGGGGGGGGGGAGGGGGGGGAGTGTGAAACATTGATTTGTTCTTTCATTTACTTACGCATTTCATTGGTTGATTCTTGTATATACCCTGACTGGGTATCAAACCCACAAACTTGGCATATTGAGACAATGTTTTAACCAACTGAGCTACGTGGCCATGGCCTATGGGAGATATTTTAGAACATCTCCACATGGGGCTTAGCCCTGGCCATATAATCAATATTTTTATATCTACTGTTTTATTTTTTATATTTTTAAAATTTATAAACAAAGAGTACAAAGTCTAGTAGTTATTCTTTTTAAATATATATAATTGATTTCAGAGAGGAAGGGAGAGAGAAAAGGATAGAAACATCAATGATGAGAGAAAAAAAAGAAAGAAACATCAATGATGAGAGAGAATCATTATCAGCTGCCTCCCACATACCCCACATTGGGGATCGAGCCCAAAACATAGGCATGTGCACTGAATGGGAATTGAACGTTGACCTCCTTCAGCTCAACCACTGAACCAGACTTCAACTTGTCTTTTAATCCCCTTTCATTGACAGAATCTAACCACAAACAGTTGGTAAATGTAGATTGCAGAACCTAAACACGCAGCAAAGCAAATAAGTGTGAGAATGAGGGTTGAGAACAAATAAGTAAATAACCAACCTGCGAGTCCTAAGGCAGTTATACCACATGAACTCCAACAGGGTGGAGACCAACTCCCTCAATTCCCAAGTTCTCTAAAGAGACTTGGCAGTACAGCTGTAGCAGCTGCTCAAGAGTCTTTAGTCCTCAGACACTGCAGGGATGATTAGGGGGCCAGGAAGCTTCAGATAAATGAAGATTCCCACCTTGAGCAAAGGATAAGGGATAAAAGCAGTACTGGTAATGTTACTGGAAAGGGACCTGCCCAGAGCCGATCTGCCTCGGGTGGCCTGTAGTGTGTGGGTTCTTGACTTCAGGCAGGAAAGATTTCACAATACAAGTCCAGTGATTTTGAGAGTATGTTTATTATGGGAAAGAAGTGAGCCAAGGTGGGGCTGCTGTCTGCTCACCGGAGAGTGAGAGAGAAGGGGGCCTTGGGGATAGGTTCAAGGGATTAGCTTGAGATGAGCTGCTGCTGCCCATTGCTCTCCTGGTCGCAAGTCTCCTAGGGTCCCTTAGAGTTTAGGAGATGTATACCTGTGAGGAAAGAAGTGGGGGAAGGAAAAGGCAGGGGCTTACTCCCCAGAGTATTGATATTTCCTCTTGAGGGTTTTATTTTTTAAAAAAATATATTTTATTGATTTTTTTACAGAAAGGAAGGGAGAGAGGTAGAGAGTTAGAAACATCGATGAGAGAGAAACATCAATCAGCTGCCTCCTGCACAATCGAACCTGGGACCTTTCAGTCCGCAGGCCGAGGCTCTATCCACTGAGCCAAACCGGTTTCAGCTCCTCTTGAGGGTTTTAAAGGCTAGGCCTTTAGGGGTGGTCTTAGGGAAGGATTTTAAGAGAATATTTATCAGCTTTTCCAGGTATGTCCTTTCAGGGTCATGGTCTTCACTGATTGGTCAGCACCAGGGCAGGGTGTCATTAGTCATTGCTGCTGGTCATGGTGTCACTTGCCTGATTTTATTGCTTTTCTGGGCCTGGAGCTAAAATACAACAGGTCTGATGTTATCACTAGATAGGGTCTAAACTGCATAACCACCAATATGCCAGGGGTGGTAAGCCACCATGGGGGCGAAGTCTGGCACTGGTTTTGGCTTGTTGCTGAGCACCTGGGGCCTTTTGCCCTGGTGACTTCTGTATCTGGTTTGGCCTATTTGTTCAGCTATCTATGTCAGTTTCCCCATTCTACTTGCTAAGGACTTTTCCCAGCCTCTTACTATCCTGTCTCAGTAAGATCTAAATATTGTTTTTGTGTGTGAATTTGATAGAGGGGAAAGGACATGTGAAAAACCTATGGCCTTTTCTCTTGGTGTTCTGTCTTGCCAAGATTTTTTAAAGTGCAGACTTTATTAAAAATCAAAGTGCACTAGATTTATTGTGATCATTTTGCAGTCTACACAAGTATCAAATCATTATGTCATATCCCTGAAACTAATGTTATATGTCAGTTATACATAAATTGGAAACACACGCACACCAAAAATAAACAAATACATGCAATCTTATCCAGTTATGAAAAGCATCATTATATTTGAAACTCTAAAACATCATGCCATTCATAATACGACAGTGTAGATGGAGAGAACAAGGTATATCAAATACTAGCCTCAAACAGAAAATTGCAAGGGTGGGCACTGTGGAAATAAACAAAGACCAACCAAATGAGAACAAGCAAAGGTTATTTATTAAGAGTTTGCTAGAGCAAGAGAGTAAGCCACCATTACTTATGTTTTGGCAGAAACTCAAAGGCTTGCAGAGGAGTGAAAAAGCTTCATAGTGGAAGAAAAAGAAGGCTTCAAATGTGGCCGGAATAAAGGCTGTTGGCATAAGGAAACTCTAGGTGAACTATCTGTAAGTGGAGCATTCTATGTGGTTGGTTAAAGGTGCATGTATGGCTTTTTCTAATTGGTTTTAAGTTGGAAGAGGGGACAACAGCTAGGGAAGCTGTCGGTTATTAATCAAGCCTTAGTCATTTGGGGCTAATTGTCACCAGGGTTATTGCTTTGTCTCCTGCACTATCACTAGAGATAGCAATCTGACTTCCTACCAGTCTAACTTATAGCTAGCTTTCTGAGCTGCTTATTGTAAACAATAGATTGGTTTCCTGAGCAGGTCGCTTTGTGGGTGTAGGGGAGGAAAAACTTTTTCTTCACCGTGTTAGGTTCAGTGACTGCACCCTGAGAATTAAGATGACGACCAATTAGGGAGAAAAGCGTTCAAATTGCATTTGATGTTCTGTTTTTATTTGGGATGGGGGCTTCATAGAGAAGTGAAAACCCCAAAGAAGTGGCTGACATACCATTTTAACCAAGGGCTCTATATTGTGGAATGATTAGACAAAGGAAGGGGGTTTGGTTGGGCTTCTATGGGCAGTAAATTTTGGGAAAGTGACTATGAAAAACATGGGGGAAACTAATGGAAGATAAGGGTTATTTTAGTAAGGTTTGTTCATGCAGACTCATGTTGGTGTTGATTCTCTCTCTCCGATAAGAAGAATGTTTTCCCTTCTTCCGTGTATCAAGAAGACCCCTTTCACCCTAACCAGTTTGGCTCAGTGGATAGAGCATCGGCCTGCAGACTGAAAGGTCCCAGGTTCGATTCCGATCAAGGGCATGTACCTTGGTTGCGGGCACATCCCCAGTAGGGAGTATGCAGGAGACAGCTGGTCGATGTTTCTCTCTCATCGATGTTCCTAACTCTCTATCCCTCTCCCTTCCTCTCTGTAAAAAATCAATAAAATAATATATATATATAAAAGAAGACCCCTTTCTTATGGAAATTTAGGCCCGCTTTTAGGCAGTAAGGGGGAAGAAAGTTTCTCAGTTGCTTTGAGTTCAAAATTATCAACATGCCCAAATGGCATATTTTAGGTGGAATGTTATCTCTCCATGGGTCACAGTTATCATACACACACACACACACACACACACACACACACACACACACACAGTGGCCTGGTGCACAAAATTCTTGCACAGGGGGTGGGAGAGTGGTGTCCCTCAGCCCAGCCTGCACCCTCTCCAATCTGGGACCCCTGGAAGGATGTCCTACTGCCAGTTTACAGGGATCGGGCCTAAACTGGCAGTCAGACATCCCTCTTGCAATCCGGGACTGCTGGTTCCTAACCGCTCACCTTCCTGCCTGTATGATTGCCCCTAACCACTCTGCATGCCAGCCTTCTTGCCCCCAACTGCCCCCCTGCCAGCCTGATCACCCCCAACTGGCCCCCCTGCTGGTCTGCTCCCGCTGGTTTGATCACCCTCAACGGCCACCACCTCTACTGGCCTGATCACCCACAACTGCCCTCCCCTCTTGGCCTCTAACTGCCTCTACCTTGGCCCTGCCACCATGGCTTTGTCCAGAAGAATGTCCGGAAGGTCTCCTGGAAGGTCTCCCAGTCTAATTAGCATATTACCCTTTTATTAGTATTGATAGAGGCCTGGTGAACAGGTGGGGGACTGGCTGGTTTGCCCTGAAGGGTGTCCTGGATCAGGGTGGGGGTTCCCTTGGGGCATGAGGCGGCTTGGGTGAGGGGCCTGTGGTGGTTTGCAGGCCAGCCACATCCCCTAGGGTGAGGGTCCCCACTGGGGGGGGGGGGGGGGCGTGACCAGCCTGGGTGAAGGGCTGAGGGCTGTTTTCAAGCTGGCCACACCACCTTCAGGGGTTCCCGCATGTGTCTATCTTCCCTATGTGGTTTCCTCCCCCAGTATTTAGCAGGGAACAAGCCTATAATGTCTGGCCTTCTCTTTCTCCTCTCATAATGATACAATAGTATCATATAGAATATGAGTATGTCTTCTTCACAGGCCAAGAAAATGAGGATGCAATTCCTTAACAAGTATTGAGATCTGAGAGAATTCAAAAGTACTTTATAGCAATTCTCTATGTTGCCTACCTTCTTTCTCTCTTCCTTGTGGAAAGCCCAAAAATATACTATAGGTCTGACTTCATTTTTAATATCAAGCTCTGACCTGTTCTTTTGTTTTGTTTTTTTTTCAGAACTGATTGTGGCTGGGTTTGGGAAGAAAAAATTATATGCATCACAATAGAAAACAGTAAAAACAAAACCAAGTGTTAGTGTTCCCACCAGATCTGTTATCCTAAGAAGGACATATCACTTTTGTCATTTTTCAGCCAGGAATGCATAATCTGAATTAAATCATGAGTAAACATCAGACAAACCCAAATTGAGAAACATTTTATAAAATAGAATAGATTCTTTAAAAATGTCAATGTTATGAAAAGCAAAGAAAGACTAAGAAGGTTTTCCAGATCAAAAGAGATTAAAACATGACAACTAAATGCAGTATGTAACCCTGGACTCCATCTGAAAACAACAAAAAAAATTGCCAAGGAGGACATTATTGGGACAAAATCAGAATATGATTTATAGAATAAAATATCAATGTTAAATTTTTGAGCTGGATAACTCTACAGTGGTTACATAAGAGAATATCCTTTTTCCTAGGAAATACACACAAAAATGTTGAGACAAAGGTCCAGAATGTGTGCAAATATGTCTATTCACAAATGTGTCTTCTTTAAAGAGTTAAGCTGTTTTGCAACTCTGGAATTCAAGATGATTTAATAAACATTATGAGAATTAGTGCCACTTTGGTGCACACACACACACCATGTTGGGGAGCACATGAGACTTGGTTGGAAAGTTTTATAAGGAGGACATTTTGAGAAAAGGGAAGTATGCGGAAGCCCGCCCACCCTGTTTATCGGAATTCTGACTTACAGGAGTGCCAAAGACGATGCCCCTAATTATTCCTTGACATTTCCAAACAAGTCTGTGCACAGGCAGACCCCTGGGTGTTTACTGGAATCCTTGTTTAATCTTTTGGGTGTCCTTGCTTAAAGGACATTACAAACACATGTGTCCTCCCAATATTACTTACCCTGCTGATTGTATCTAAAAGATAAACTTTTATCTCAAACTGCTGCTACAATAAAAGCCTAACAAGGCAGGCAATCAAGGCTGCCTGGTTCCTTTAGCCAGGCAGTCCTTTAGCTCTCTCTTTCACAGCAAACGTTGTGTCAGAGTACTCCATTCACCCATTACTCAGGGCCTGCTGGTCAGCTCCGGCAAGGTGGTGCCCTGTGTTAGAACCAAGGAACACAAGGAGATGCAGTGGAAACCTCAAAAATGAAGAGGAAGAAAACAAAGAGTAACTGCACAGTAAGTCATTGGAGCCCACTTGGGACTTCCAAGTTTGAGGGTATGTTTTTCAGCTAAGGTTTCACAATAGGAGAGCAGCTATCCACTGAGTAACAGATCTCTTTGTTACTTAAAAAGTTATTAAAAGCAAATGGTGCCTCAGTTATAGAAGAACAATTAAAGGGCCTGTGGCACTGTTATAATTTATAATCCTTGGTTCCCTTGGGCTTGCCAAATTTGAGGGAATTGTTTTTCAGCTAAGGTTTCATAATGGGACAGAAGTTGTCCATAAAACAACAACAATATATAACAGTGCTTAAGCCGTTGTTAAAAGCGAATGATGCCTCAGTTACAAGGAAACAACTAAAGGGCCTTTTGCAGACTATTATAACTTATAACCCTTGGTTCCCTGATGCTGGAATATTAGACCTTGATCTCTGGGAACAAGTAGGTAGGAATTTAAAGAGAAATCAGGCCCAGGGAAAAGAGTGCCTTTGTCATCTTTAACTATGTGGGCTCTTGTTTAAGCTGCACTATGCCCACTTCATATTGAGGATCAAAAGCCTACAGAATGCCAGGAGGATTTACCACCACTCCCTCCTCCTAAAGTAGAGCCTATAAAGCCTGTAATACCTAAGGCCCCCTGATACTCCGCTTCCCATGTGGGAAGGCTCATCAACTAGATAGATCCTCAGTTATGGGATCATGTGTCTGGCAAGCTATGTTAGAAGGAGAGCTTTTGGCTTGCCCAGTTATGCAAAATCAGCTAGGTAATCGGATACATGAACCACTCTCCTTTAATACCTTTGAAGAAATCAGAAAAAGTGTTAGAGAAAATGGGGCTAACAGTCTGTTTACAAAAGGACTCCTTAACACTTTGTCTGAAAATTACCACTTGATGCCTTGGTACTGGCGGATTTTAGCTAAAACGACTTTAGATGCCAGTCAATATTTGCTATGGAGAGCAGAATATGATGAGCTCTGTGAACAACAGACTGTGAGTGTTCACTGGCAACCCCACCTGGGAGCCCTCTGGGCCACATCCGGCTCTAAGTCCCGGGCAATGTAAAACATCTTCTGAAAGATCCATGAAAAGAACTCTGATTTATTAAGTCTTGTTTCTGTGTTATGTGAGCCGATGAGTGTCTGTTGATTATTGTTTTATGTGTCTTTGTTATTTGGTTTAATTTGTTTAAAGATGAGGCATATTTCACTTTGCTAAGGGCCCCAGCTATTTGTAGCAGGCTGAACACATAGCAGCTGCCAAGAATTCTTAATCTTGGAGATTTTTCCTTCTCTCCCTCTCAGGTTATCAGCCACAGGAAACGCTTAGCTAGTGAAAGTTCTTGTCTGTTTATAATGTAACTTGGTTATTGATGTTCTTTGCTTGCTTTCTTACCTATGGGGGACTTCAGTTTATGCTTAGCCATTCTATGAACATTGGGAATCCTCTGTCTCTGCTGTTTGGGCTTTACGCCACTCAGAATCCATTTGCTGGGCTGGGTCAGGGTGAGATAAGATTCTAAGGCTACTGTCCCAGTCCACTCTTTTATGAGTAGTCATTTATTTACTGTAGGGTTTTTTTTCTGTTTCTGTTTTTAATATCTCTTCTTATATGCAAGATTTGTTTGTCTACTCAGAAAGAAAAAAATATAGGAAATAATCATTTAAACTCCCCAAGTCTTTTTCCTAGAAGGATCAGACTTGTAGAAGTACCCTCCAGCAGGCTGCAGAAATAGCAGTGTGGGGGCCACTCCCATTTTTGTAACAAAAAAGAAAAAGAGAGTGCTTTAACATTAAAGCCACTGAAGGTCAGTGAGTTATCCCTGTTACAAAACTTTCCAAGAAAATGCCTTGGGTAATAATAATTGGCTTTAAAATCTCAAAGTTGTCAAGGCAAAATAAATATAACTAAAATGAAGGGTATATGATAAAGCTTTTTCAGTGGTAATTATATATGTCTAATTTTTCCAAAGTCTTTGCTAACTTAAAACTTTGGAGTTTGCTGAATTAAATAGTGAAAATTATTAAATATGTAGGTATTTTGAAATAACAAGCTACTGAAAAATTAATTAATCTCAGTTTGCCTTGTATGGAGAATCTAGAGCAGCCGCGGGCCGGATCCGGCCGGTTTGAAATGAATAAAACTATTGAAAAAAAAGACCGTACCCTTTTATGTAATGATGTTTACTTTGAATTTATATTAGTTCACACAAACACTCCACCCATGCTTTTGTTCCGGCCCTCCGGTCCAGTTTAAGAACCCATTGTGGCCCTCGAGTCAAAAAGTTTGCCCACCCCTGATCTAGAGGAAGGATTTGAATCTGTTAATGAATAAGTCTTGTATTTTATTTGAAATAGCTCTTAAAATGTGAATGTATTGCTAATCTGAGGGATGTTAATTACATGTCACCTAAAAATTAAGGTTTCTAAGGGTTAAGAATTCTAACTAATTAGAAAGAAATTATGGCTTTGGTGTAATAAAGCATGAGGCATGGAGATGCATTTTGAAGGAAAAAGAAAGTGGATTCTAAAACTGGTTATTTCTGAAAGTTGTAGGGTTCTGAAGAAAGGTTTGTGAAAGTTGTAGAATGTTTGTAAAGAGAAATGTTGAAAGGAAGTTATATAAATGACACAGGCCAGTTAACCAGGACAAGTAGAATAGGGAAACTGAGACGGTTTAACAGCAATTTGGAGCCACCTAGTAAATCCTATCTTTCCTAAACCAAGGACATTTAAGAGTAAATGATTTGCATTTTGCCTCCCTAACCAGAGGGTAAATATTTTATATCAATGTACTCAGGGAGACTGACAGCAGAAATCCAATTAGTGTCACTGACTATACCCAAGGACAAATGAAGTTAGAGAATAAACTTTAATTTAGTTAGTTCTCTCCTAGTCCTATAAATTATTAAAATGGTTACAAGTCATATTAACCAGGTATTTTTTAAAGCCATCTTTTAATCATGTAAACTGAAGTTTGCTAGCCTATTTTAGTGTCTAATACACTTTGATATATCATCTTTTGGCAAAATAAATTTCCAGGGTTTGAATTTTAAGAAACATTTTCTTGACCTGGAATTGGCTTTAGATCACTCTAATAGGCTCTGGAATGCCTCAAGTATTTGTTTTCTCTCTCATGAAGGAAAATTTTCTGCTTAAGGTATATGGGAAGCTTTGTCAAGTAATAATAATAACCATATTATGCTTTCATTTATAGCTCTGATTGTTATTCTGTGTTGCAGAAAAGACAAGATTCCATGTCATTTGCAAGTACTGCTGATTCTTAAACTTTCTGTTTTTCAGATATAAAGAAGCATTTTTAAAGCAATTTGGTAAATTACATATTTCTCTCCCTACCCATCCCTCCAGTATTTGGCAATTCTTAATAAGTTTTATTAATTCTTAATAATTCTTAAAAAGTTTGTTTGCATGAATTCAATAAGACCTGTTTCCAAATATAGCAATATTAACCAAGATAAAAACTGATAATGTAGCCATGGCTTCACCACCTTTTGTAGAACTTGGTCCACCAGCATTTCACAGGAATCCCTTACAATCCGCAAGGGTAGGCCATCATTGAACGTGCCCATGCTACT
The DNA here is from genome assembly GCF_963259705.1 of Myotis daubentonii. NCBI lineage: Eukaryota > Metazoa > Chordata > Mammalia > Chiroptera > Vespertilionidae > Myotis > Myotis daubentonii. The sequence goes on from NC_081841.1 coordinate 27,160,867, forward strand.
CTGAAGGGTATGCTAGTGAAACAAAAAAGGGAGAATATGGTACTCAAGGAGCCTGCTATACTACTATCTGAAGCATTCTTTATCCTTAATTTTTAAAATCAGAATGATCATTTTCAATCCTCAGTAACCCCACCTCAGAAACCACAAGTCTTGTGACAAGGTGTGGATAGTAATAACTGGACGGGACCCAATGAATTATTAACATGGGGGAGAGGATATGCATGTGTTTCTACCCCCACAGGGCCACTGTGGATTCCAGCTTGCCAGATTAAACCCTATCATGGCATGGCACTGGGCCAATCCTCTTCCAGAAATGAATTTGGGCCTGGGGACTCCACAGCACCAAATGTTGTGCCATCCCCAGACACAGATGGCCCCCGGAATAACCTGAAAAATGATGAGGCTGATGGCAGAGGTTGAGCAATTATTGGAGTGTACTCACACTGCACACATTCCAGTTAACTAACCATTGCTCTTTTTGTTTTTCTTATAGTCTGTAAAATCAGAACTGGAGCAGTAAATGTGCTTCATGGACCCTGACATTCCAAAGCAGAAAGTTCACCACTTCCCTCTGTCTTCTACATTCAGCAAAACAAAAAAGGGGGAGATGTTGGAGAGCACACAATTCTTGGTTGGAAAGTTTGTAAGGAGGACATTCTGAGAAAAGGGAAGTATGTGGAAGGCTGCCCATCCTATTCATCACAATCCCGACTTAGGGGAGTGCCAAAGGCGGTGCCCCTAATTATTCCTTGACATTTCCAAACAAGTCTGTGTACAGGCAGACCCCTGGGTGTTTACTGGAATCCTTGTGTTTAACCTTTTGGGTGTCCTTGCTTAAAGGACATTACAAACACATGTGTCCTCCCAATATTACTTACCCTGCTGATTGTATCTACTAGTAAAAGATAAACTTTATCTCAAACTGCGGCTGCTATAAAAGCCTAACAAGGCAGGCAATCAAGGCTGCCTGGTTCCTTTAGCCAGGCAGTCCTTTAGCTCTCTCTTTCACAGCAAATGTTGTGTCAGAGTAATCCACTCAGGGTCTGCTGGTCAGCCCTGGCAACACCAGATTGATTGTGGCAACTTAGCCCAAAGTCTCTGCTTCAGTAGGCAATATACCAAGGGCATGTCATTAATCTTTCCTCAGCTTTTAAATATTAAACAAACCCAAAAGTGGACCCTAACCCTTGCCTAGTGGAGCTCTCCCTAATCAGGGGTTCTACTTTGGGGGAGCTGAAGTGGAAATAGACAAACAGACTTTCAATAAAACTGATTTTTTCCCAAGCTAGTATTAATTATATCCTGGTGACATATTTGCAGTCTTTATTGATTGTTATTCATATAATATGGTTGTCTGATCAGGTAGCATGATAAACTTTCAACATAAAAATTATTAAAGAATGGATAAGAATCACAATAGAACTCTGGGACAGTAAGTGTATATATTATTAAGCTCTCAGGTTCTATCAGGTAAACCGGGTTATAAATGTGGCTTCACCACTTACTTGCTGCATGAGAGTGAGAATGTTACTTCTCTAAACCTGTTTTCACATCTGTAAAATGGAGGAAATAATAGTGCCACTAACTATGGTTCTTAGGAAGATTGAAGGGATAATACATGTGACTTCATTGGGGAAAAAGTTATCTACAGATGTCTTAAAAAACCTAATGTATTAGTGAAGTTTCAGTGATGGAATAGAGCTACTACATATTTTATTGGACAAGTGACTTATTACAAGAATTAGAGTTTACACAACTGTGGGAGGAGCTAAGGAAGTAAAGATCAGGAAGGACAAATTAGAGGAATAGTCACTAAGCAATCCTTCTGAAATCCTGTAGTGGGTGGACAAGCTGAAGCTTGCAAGAAAATCTGAGAAGCCAAGCACGTCCATCAGCCAAAGTGGGCCTGTGAATGGGGAGCTTGCTGAGCACGCTATGGGAAGCAATGCCTCTTCATAACTACAACCTCTGTGTACTCTCCATCTACTGCTAAGTGTCTGATGGAGGGCCTATGGCTGTTGTTGATCAGCAGGACTAGTGGTTGGGAAGAAGAACCTAGTATAAAACAGTGGAGAGCAGACAAGCAAGCTAAACGCACTTATGAGCAAATTCCTGTGGTGGTCAACTCTAACCCTTGAATCATACAGGGAAGATGATTATGGGAAACACATTTCCCAGATTAGTCAAATTGATAGCAGAACAACTCAGCATATCCCAAATAATACTGGTTTTAAAAGTATAATTTCTTTCTGTTAGAGCAGCCTAGAGGTAGTCATTCCACAGTGACAGGGATCTGGCTCTTTAGATCTTTGTGCACTACCACAGCAGGCAGCTTTACTTCATAGCTTAAGATGGGCAATGAAGCTCCAAAATTCATGTTTTCATTCTAGACAGAGAAAAAAGTAGGTAAAGCAAGCTTTGTCCATTCTTTACTTCCTGGAAAAGTCACACAGCTACAAAGGATACTGGGAATAGTAATCTTTACTTCAGGAAATCTTATATTCAGCTAAAACTTAAAAAAAGGAGAAAGCAGATAAAGAACAAATAGCTGTTCTTGCCATAGTACACTCATCCAAGGACTCCCTTTTTAAATATAGAAACGCTGTCCCTTTGAGACATAACTCCAAAGTGCCATCTGGTTACTGCATTAAGTTCAAAGTCCAGAAACACTAAGTGATATTTAGTCATCTTCATTATGGCAGGATTTAGCCACTCATAGTCCAGAAACCCATAAAGTAAAAGTTATTTGCACAACCTGCTCACTCATACTGAATATTTAATGTTAAAACAAGGATAGGATATCCTTAATTAAAATTCCAATGCGATAAGGAAAAAAAACACAAAACTTTTGCACAACACTCACTGGTACTGGTCCATAGAAATTATCAAACATTACAACAATTCCCTAGCCTAGGAATGGGGTTTCTTGATTAACCTATCAGACAGTCCTTGGTTCTGCTCTCTGTGATGAACTCCTTCACTTAATATTGTTGTTATGGGCTAAATTGCGTGTCCCCCACCCCACCTCTAAGTTCACATGTTGAAGCCTTAACCCACAATGTGACTGTATTTGGAGATAGAGCCTTTAAGGACGTGACTAAAGTTAAATGAGGTCATATGTGTAGCCCCTTAATCCATTATGGCTGGTGTTCTTAAGAGAAGAGAAAGACACCAGAGGAAAGGCCATGTGAGGACACAGTGAGAAGACAGCTATCTATATTCCAAGGAGAGATGCCTCAGGAGAAGCCCAACATACTAACACCTTGACCCTGAGCGTCTAGGCTCCAGAACTGTGAGAAAATAAATTTCTGTTGTTTAAGCCACCCAGACAGTAGTATTTTATTATGGCAGCCCTAGAAGACTAATACAATACTCATGGTCCCTAGCTTTGCTATCTCAGAAATTCCTCCAATATAATTCTTTCAAATAGGCATTCTTTTTTATTTATCTTCAGTCAATTCCATGTCCTTAACTTGCAGCCAAAGATCTTGGCTAGACATCTTTTTCTTAAGCCTAATCACTGGTATTTTGGTTATTAGTTAATAGTATTCTGCCCATCTATTTCTCTCTCAATTTAATGGAGCTATTTAGAAGTCATTTAAAACAGGCCTGGGTGAGAAGAAAGAACTTTTAATCTACTCTTTGCAGCCGGTTGATGCTTTTGTATGAATAGGCACTATTTTTATCTCCTGCTCAAGCGTCAGGGTTTTAGCCACTGTTTGTAACTGCTTCAGTTTGGGGTGCAGTGCAGTTTTCCTTTTCATCCTCAAAAGCCCAAATTATCAACTTAGATTGCAGGCCTCAAACAGATTGCAGCTCTCTTAGCAAAGCTGTAGCCCCTTCCCTCTCTGCTTCTATAACTGCCTGTCTCTAGCCTGCAAGGCTTTGCTAGAAGTGTCAAGCAGCAGCCAATACACACAAACATCTTTGATCTTTCCTATCATTTCCCTAAAGCTACAGCATCAGTCAGCGCATGGTCTGCTTTCAGCTAGGTATGGGAATATAGCTGAATTGCCAAGCTATTAGGAAGAAGAGACAAAAAGTGGTATTTTCTCTCTCTCTCTCTCTCTCTCTCTCTCTCTCTCTCTCTCTCTCTCCACTGTCCCAAAAAAGTGCTCACCAACTGCAGTTGTGCTCTATGGGTAGAAACATAGTTACTTGACGTGCCTACCTGCAAGGGCCGCTAGAAAATAAAGCCTTTATTCTAGGGAACCAAATGCCCAGCTAAAAATTGAGAGATTGAGAGTTGTATTACTAAGGGGAAGCCAAGAACAGATATCTGGTAACAAAGGGCAGACGTGGCCCAGGGAAGACCCTACACAAGGTGCTTTGTTTCACTCCTCCTCAGATAAATTTTTTTCCGTTTTTTTTATTTTTTATTTTAAGAAAAATGATTTTAAATATAATATAATGTTACATGCAATAAACCTTAATATTTCAAGAAAATGATATTAAATATAATAATGTTACATGCAATAAACATTAAGAAAAACAGTTGTAAATATGATGTTATATGCAATAAACACCAATTATTCAAGAAAAATGATCTTACATTTGATAATATTACATGCAATATACATTAATATTTCAAGAATAAAAAGATTTTAAGTATAATATTATCAAAACTGTAATAAAATAATGTGATATCATAAAAGTTGTAGAAAATATTAAAAATCTGCAACTAACAGGATTACTTCTATTATATACTAGAATATTTTCCCCCTCTGGCTCTATGTTTGTTCATCAGTTTATGTTGTTCATTATATTCCACAAATGAGTGAGATCATATGATATTTATCTTTTTCCGACTTGCTTTTTTCACGTAGCATGATGCTTTTAAAGTCTATTTTGTCAGATATGAGTATTGCTACTCCAGATTTTTTTTTCTTTTCCATTTGCATGAAAATTTTTTTTGCCATCCCTTCACTTTCATCCTGTGTGTGTCTTTTGTTTTGAGGTGGGTCTCTTATAGACAGCATATAGTTGAGTCATGTTTTTGTATCCATTCAGCCTCCCTATACCTTTTGATTGGAGCATTTAATTTATTTACATTTAGGATTATTATAAGGAGGTACTTATTTATAGTCATTTTAATTCTGTATGACTAGGTTTCTCTCTCTGTTTCTTCTTCTCAGCAATCCCCTATAGCAATCCCTTTAGCATTTCTTGTAATGCTGGCTTGATGGTGATGAACTCCTTTAGCCTTTTTTTTGTGTAGGAAACTCTTTATTTGACCGTTTATTTTGAATGATAGCCTTGCTGGATATAGTAATCTGGGTCTCAGATCCTTGCTTTCTATTACCTTGAGTACTTCATGCCATTCCCTTCTGTCCTGTAGAGTTTCTGTTGAGAAATCAGGTATCAGCCTTATGGGAGCTCCTTTGTAGATAACAGTTTTCTTTTCTCTTGCTACCTTTAAGATTCTCTCTTTGTCTTTAATTTTTGGCATTTTAATTATGACTTGTCTGGGCATGGGTCTGTTTAGGTTCTTCTTGCTTTGGGTTCTCTGTGCCTCCTGAACTTGTGTAACTTTTTCCTTTACCAGGTTAGGGAAGTTTCCTGCCATTATTTCTGCAAACACCTTCTCTATTCCTTTCAGCCCCTTCTGGCACTCCTACTATTCTAATATTGTTACTTCACATTGTCCCACAGATCCCTTAAGCTGTCCTCCTGTTTTTTAATTGTTTTTTTCTTTTTGGTTCTCTAATTGAGTGATATTTTCAACTCCATCTTCTAATTCACTACTTCAATCCTCAGCTTCCCCCAATCTGCTGTGTATTCCTTCCAATGTGTTCTTTATTTGTGTTATGTCATTCTTTATCTCACACTATTCTTTTTTCATAGTTACTATATCTTTTTCATACTGTTGAGCATTTTTAACATCATTACTCTGAACTCTATTTCAGATAAATTTCTTATCTCTGTTTCACTTATCTCTTCTTCTGGAGAATTCGCTAGTTCTTTCATTTGGAGGTTGTTTCTTTGCTTCCTCATTTTGATTGTCTGGGTTCGTGACTATGTTTTAGGTAGAGCTTCTATGGCTCTCAATCTTTAGTGCAGGACAGTGTCAAATGCTGTTTCTGACTAATTAGAAAAGGCAAAGACTCAAAGCCTCCAGAGATAGCCTCTGTCTACAGACTATTAGGATTCAGACTTGAATTGCCCCCAGGCAATCATCCTCAGGTGTGGTGAGAGTTTTTTCAACAGGGTGGGGCAGTTGCTTCTGACTGGAGGCTAATTGTTACTTCTAATCTCTTAAGTGGCCTCAGGACAAGGTGTTTTCCAATAGGGTGTGTTGATTGTCTTCTCCCGCCAGCCCTCCCTCCCCCACCCCGAAGGCAAGGCAGATGTCTATGTGGGAAAGATGTCCTCTGCTGTGTGAGGAAACAACTCAGCCCAGGATACTTCGGGTGTCTGCCTTCTGAGCTCTATACACCAAATCCTCAGTCCTGTGTTCTGCTCTCCCAGCTCCAGTCCACTTCACCCTCCCTCTGCCAGAACACAAGGTGAGTAGCTCCACAGGGAATTTTTGTGCATTGGCCCTTTAAGAGGGTGCCCAAACTCTCTGGCAGATAGCACCCCACTGCTTTTCACAGCTAGATGTTATGTGGGTACCCTCCTCAGTTTGGTGCTCTCCTGGGGATCCCAGCTTCAGGATTCGATCCCAGAATTCTCAGTGGCATCCCCCACCCCCGCGTGGCTGAGATATCTCTCTGGAACTTCATTTGCCATCTGTGGGTGTCCAGCCAGCACTTTTGCACCTCCACCCCTCCTACCAGTCTCTATGTGATCTCCACCTTCGGTCCTTGGGTATCAGGGTTTTCTTCTGTGAGTTTTCAATTGATTATTCAGTAAGCTTTTCTGTATTTCCGTCGTAATTCCAGCTTGCTCCTGGGAGCATGTCTGTGCAGCATCCTCCCACTCTGCTGCCATTTTTAATCTCAGATCATTTTTTTCCTTAATAGACATTTTTAGAGTTGTTTTAAGTTTACAGCAAACTTGAGCAGAAAGTATGGAGAGTTCCCATGTACCTCGTGCCCCCACACATCATAGCCTCTCCCACCTTCAATGAATAATCTTTTATGTTCACTATATAGAAGTGAAACCTAACATTCCACTTCTTAATATTCTCTTATTATTACCAGCACAAAAAACCCAGCTGATATTTTGAGCATGAAACTACTTGAAGAAATATTAGGGTACAAACTATATACATAAAGAAAACTGGCCCAGCCAACATGACTCAGTGGTTGAGTGTTGATCTATGAACCAGGTGGCCCCAGTTCAATTCCCCATCAAGGCACATGCCGGGGTTGCAGGCTCAGTCCCCAGTGTGGGGCGTGCAGGAGGCAGCTGATCAATGACTCTCATCATTGATGTTTATATCTCTTCCTCTCCATTCCTCTTTGAAATCAATAAAAATATATTTGAAAAAAAGAAAACTGAAATGGAATTTTAAGAAGTAAAACCAATGTTCTCTATACTTTCTTAAGTTTATATTATTAGCATATCTTATGAATGTTAAATAATAAAAGCAAAGTACAGATGACTAATATATTTTTTGTACCTCTAAGTATATGTACAATGTAAATAAGTATATTCTCTATTATACTATTCTACTTGGAGAGCAAATAAAAGTTAATATTGATTTAAAAACACAAAGAACAGTATGTTAAAATTCACCAAATCTTTGCTAACGGTTAAAAAAGGAAAAGATTTAGTGATTCTTAACTGGTTACAATCATAGGATAACATTTCAGGGGCCCTGGGAAGTGTTAGCCTACTCACTACTGCACTCCTCTAATACTGTTCTCTCTGTTCCTTGACATGAGAAATTCCTTCAAAAAGAGGTAAAGTCTTTTATTTCACACAGGTTTTAAAGAAAAAAAAATATTATTAGAGACCAAAGATAGAGACCTTTTCAGGGGTGGGGAATGTCTACTCTCAGGCCATATAAGGCCCTTGAAATAGTTTGGTTTGTTCCTGCCAAGACATTAGGGGTGAGTAATTAAGTATTTGACCAAATATAGCAGGCTAGTTTTTAAGTTGATAATTTTGTACGTCCTGAGAATGATGTTATAAATATCTAAATGGCCCTTGGCAGAAAAAAGTTTCCCCACCCCTGCCTTAGTGAAAAAGTGTGACTGCAAAGAAAAGGAACCCATTTGGGCACTCTAAGTAGGCTTTTGGAAATGAAGCTTGAGGGAGGAAAAAGTAGGATAGTTTTTGAAGTCAAAAGATCTTAAATATAATAATAAATAAACAGAAAAGTAAAAAAACAAAAACCAAAAAGCAAGCAAGCAAAACACAACAATAAAAATCATAAATTATATCTGCCCATATTAGGAAAGCAAATTTTCTGACTGATATCATTGATTACTGGTCCCTGGATTTACCAGATGTGTAAGCACTGAGCTGGTTGGAAGTGACCTACTGTGCATTTAGTGCCCATCTCAGGATTATGGCACCCAATTGCCCCTGCTGAGTATCTGAGGCTCCCCTTTGGGATCAGAGTTTTTAGCTTTCATTTGACATGAATAAAGATTATTTCACTCAGTCAAGTCTGCATCAGGGTCACAGGCTGGGTTTCTAGATCTATTAGGTGAAAGTTTTTCAAAAGTAAAAGATAAGTGCAGTTAAGTCTGAGGTGGTTGGATCCCTGGTTGGGGCATGTTCAGGAGGCACCAATTGATGTGTCTCTCTCACATTGATGTTTTACTCTCTCCCCCTCCCTTGTACTCTCTCTAAAAATTAATGGAAAAATAAAAATTATATTGTTCTCTAAAAGGATTCTGCCTAGGCAAGGAAAAGTTCCCGGGTGTTCTAAAAGGATTTTATCTTCAGGTTCATTTACATCTAAATGCGGAGTAAAAGGTTAGGGCAGGAGGAAAATTCTACCCTTCCTCCCTGTTGGAGAAATAAAAGTAGAGGGCGAAAAATAGTTTTCCACTGGTTACTTACTAAGTGGGAAACTACTCTAAGAACATTGTAGCTTCCCTTTTTTCTGTCATGGTTTTTCACACTAATTTAGTTCCTGGTTCTGACTAACAACAAAACTCCTGCAGAGAAGAAAGCCCCAGTCATAGGTTTGTCTTTAGAGCCTGACAGAAAAATGAGACATGGCAGCATTCGAAAGCAAGAAAGGAGACCATGAGTTGACACTGAGACAAGGCCCTGTGGCTGGTTAGTCTCCTAAGGCCCATGTGTGGGTTCCCAACCAGCTGCCATAACATTCTGAGTTTACTTTCTATGATCATTAGTCTAACATTTAGCTCCCAGAGGATGCCTAAGCATTCATGCAGTTGTTGGAGATGGAGATTCCTGGTCAGTGATTGGCCTCCTCACTCAAACTGGGCCAGCTAATCTCTATGGAGGGCATGCTTTCTGACCCCAACAGTCTGCTCCCCTTAGGGAAGACCTCCCCCAAGTTTTCAAGGTATAATTGTTAGCTGTATTTAGGTGGTGCTTAGCAACCTCCACTGTTAAGTCTCTTTTATCCTTTATCTTTTCACATTAACAGTAGCTTCCTGGGGCTAGGGAGAGGGATGGGGAAAAACAAACAAATAAAAAAACAAAAGAATTAGCCTATTTCCCCTAGTATTTTGCACAGGCACCCTTCCCCCCCCCCCCCCCCCCGCCCTTTTTATTTTACAGGCATCTATCGTTTATATATACAAACTATAACCTAAGTGATTTTTATTGTATATTTGTTCATATGTTTTATAGAGGCTTTTAATTGTTCTTGAAATAGGATAATAGCAAAGCCTCTAGGGTTTGATAATGAGTTCAATGGCACTCCTTTATTACATCACAAGAATCTACAGTTTCTGACTATTCATAATAGCAGGCTAGGAAGAGTATTTTTTAGTTTATGTTGTTTTGTCATTGTTATTTAAAATCTTCAAGCACAATTACCAATTTCTTGTTTCAATTTGCTAACTTCAAGCAATCAATTAGCAAATATTTCTGTAACCTAATTCTTATAACCCACTTTGTGAAGGTAAACAGCATAAGGCAAGTCTCCTGCTTAAAATCCAGTTGAAGAGATTGGATAGGAGGGGCTCTATTATCCTTTGGTCACTAGGGTTGATTCACCTTCTGAGATCACAGGGCTTCCCTTCCTGTCTCTTCAGGTCTTTGACAAAAAAAGTATGTTTCTCACATAGAGATATGAGAAAAATTCTGTATAGGAATCATTTGTTTACTAGTGTTACCAGAAAGGGGATCTGGCCCCTAGTGGGTCTGCTTAGGGCCAGTCCATAGTGTGTGGGTTCTTGACTTTGTACAGGAAAAGTTTCACAACACAAGTCCAGGTGAATTTTAGAGGATGTTTATGAAAGATGGGACAGTGAAAAAGGAAGGGCCTAGGATAACAGGAGAGGGACTAGGTGAGGAAATGAGTCCAGGCAGGGCTGCTTTGGCTCACTAAGATGTCAGAGAAAAGGGGACTTTGGGGATTGGTTCAGGGGGTTTGCTCAGGAAGAACTGCTGCTGCCATTGATACCCTGGTTGCAAGCCTCCTGGGGTCCCTTAGAATTTAGGAGATGCATGCCTGTGGGGGAAGAGGAGGGGAAAGAAAAGGTGTGGGGGTGGGGATGGAGGGGAAAGAGCACACACTGGAACCTTCACCTTGAGGGTTTTTAAAGGCTTGGGAGATTAGGGGAAGATCTCAATAGAATATTCATCACTCTTATGTTAATGAGCCAAAATAAGATTTTCTTAACTTCATCTGTCCTTGAAAGTGGTTGGCAAATGGCACTAATTGGATATATCTGCTATTTATCTCCCTGAGTAGAGTGATTTAAGCTATTTATCCTCTGGTTGGGGAGGAGAAATGCAAACCATTTACTCTTAAGTATCCTCGGTTTAGGGAAGATAGGATTTACTAGATGGCTGCATACTGCTTGTTTAACTATCTGTCTCAGTTTCCCTATTCCACTTGCCAAGAAATTTTTCTAGCTTCTTATTATCCTGCCTCAGCAGTATGAAGAAACACCTAAGGCATTGGAAAAACAAAAAAGATTACTGAATATACTTTTAATGCTATAATGTTGGGATTATTTGATCATATAAAGATATTCACTTTTCCTTTTGACTAGGATATTTTATAACTCTTTAGAGATTAAAATTAATGTGAAGAAAACAGGTAGAGGTACAAATAATTATTGTTCAGAGCCATGCAAATAAATTCTGTCTGGTGGGATGACAACTCCCTCTCTCTCAAGAGCCAGTTTGGCAGCCATTTGAAAATTTATTTCAATATCTCTGATCAATGAATGTCTGTTCTTTGGATTCTCCTTTGAGCCTATTGTATCATCTTGTTTCCTCATTTAAGTTAAGAGTTAGTAAAATCTTTGATATATGTTATTTTCATATTTTTATGAGAATCATGCTTTTATCATTTAAAAAAATTATCCTTTAACACTAGTAACCAAAAATCTACCAAACTAACATGGGCAGATGGGTAAATGTAATGGGAATTATTCAGGCCCATTTCAAGGAAAACCAAAGCAGGATGCATCAGGGCCTTACTAGGTATGGAACAGGAAATTTTTCTGGAGCTTAAGTGATTATTTTACCACCTTTTTCTTGTGTGTGTGTGTGTGTGTGTGTGTGTGTGTGTGTGTGTGTGTTTGGAAGGGGGGAGTGATTCAGAACTAATCTTTTATATTCTGCTTCTTCTTATTGACCAGTTTTATTTTTTTCTCCTTTCCTGCCTTCCTTTATTTATTTTTTATAACTCTTTATTGTTGAAGGTATTACATATGTCTCCCTTTTTCCCCCATTGACCCCCTTCAGCTCACCCCAAGCCTTTAGCTCCCTATTGTCTGTGTCCATGGGTTATGCATATATGCATACAAGATCTTTGGTGGATTACCCACCTACTCTCCCCCGCCTGCCCTCTGAGATTCCTCGCTCTGTTCCATGCTTCCATGTCTTTGGATCCACTGTGTTCACAAAAGTTACTTAGATTCCAAATATAAGTGTGATCATGTGATACTTTCTTTTTCTGACTGACTTACTTCACTTAGCATTATACTCTCCAGGTCCCTCCATGCTATCTCAAAGGAAAGAGATTCTTCTTCTTTTTTTTTTAAATGTTGCATAGTATTCCATGGTATAAATGTACCACAGCATTTTTATCCACTCATCTACTGATTGGCACTTGGGGTGTTTCCAGATCTTAGCTATTGTAAAATGAACATAGGGGTGCATACATTCTTTCTGATTGGTGCTTCAGATTTCTTAGGATATATTCCTAGAAGTGGGATTGCCAGTCAAATGGCAGTTCCATATTTAATTTTTTGAGTAAATTCCATACTGTTGTCCATAATGGTTGCACCAGTCTGCATTCCCACCAGCAGTGTAATAGGGTTTTCTTTTCTCCACATCCTTGCCAGCACTTGTCATTTGTTGATGGTAGCCATTCTGACAGGTGTGAGGTGATACCTCATTGTCATATTAATTTGCATCTCTCTGATGATCAGTGACTTTGAGCATTTTTTCATATGTCTCTTGGCCATCTGTATGTCCACTTTGGAGAAGTATCTGTTTATGTTCTTTGCCCAATTTTTTAAAAAAATATATTTTATTGATTTTTTACAGAGAGGAAGGGAGAGGGATAGAGAGTTAGAAACATCGATCAGCTGCCTCCTGCACACCCCTGCTGGGGATGTGCCGGCAACCAAGGTACATGCCCTTGACAGGAATTGAACCTGGGACCCTTCAGTTCATAGGCCGACGCTCTATCCACTGAGGCAAACCAGTTAGGACCCAATTTTTAATTGGATTATTTGTCTTTTTGTTAAGTTGTCTGAGTTCCTTATGAATTTTGGATATTAACCCTTTATCAGATGTATCATTGCCAAATATGTTCTCCCATGCAGTGGGCTCCCTTTCCATTTTGTTGATGGTTTCTTTTGCTATGCAAAGCTTTTATTTTGATGTAGTCCCATTCATTTTCTCCTTAATTTCCTTTGCCTAAGGAGATGTACCCATAAACGTATTGTTACAAGAGATGTCTGAGATTTTGCTGCCTATGGTTTCTTCTAGGATTTTTATGGTTTTACAACTTACATTTAAGTTGTTTATCCGTTTTCAGTTTATTTTTGTGTATGGTCTAAGTAGGTGGTCTAGTTTAATATTTTTGCATGTATCTGTCCAATTTTCCCAACACCATTTATTGAAGAGACTCTCTTGACTCCATTGTAGGCTCTTGCCTCATTTGTCAAATATTAGTTGACCATAATGGTTTGGGTAGATTTCTGGGTTCTCTGTTCTGTTCCATTGATCTATATGTCTGTTCTTGTGCCAGTACCTGGCTGTTTTGATTACAGTGGCTTTGTAGTAGAACTTGAAATCTGGTATTGTGATTCCTCCAACTTTGTTTTTCTTTCTCAAGATTGCTGCAGCTATTTGGAGTCTTTTTTTATTCCACATAAATCTTTGGAGTGTTTGTTCTAGCTCTGTGAAATATGCTGTTGGTATTTTAATAAGGATTGCATTAAATCTGTAGATTGCCTTGGGTATTATGGACATTTTAATGATGTTGATTCTACCAGTCCATGGGCACAGTATATTCTTCTACTTGTTTATATCTCTCTCTTTTTTTTTTTTTTTTGCCTATCTCTTTTTTTCAACATACTGTAGTTTTCTGAGTACAGGTCTTTTGCCTCCTTGGTTAAGTTTATACCTAAGTATCTTAAATTTTTTGTTGCAATGGTAAATGTGATTGTTTGTTTAGTTTCTCTTTCTGAGAATTCATTAATGATGTATAAAAAAGCCATCAATTTTTGGGTGTGCTTTTTGTATCCTGCTACATTGCCAAATTCATTTATTAAATCCAGTAGTGTTTTGGTGGGGTCTTTAGGATTTCTATGTACAATATCATGTCATCTGCGAATAATGACAGTTTTATTTCCTCCATTCCAATTTGGATGCCTTTTATTTTTTCTTCTTGTCTGATCGCTGTGGCTAGCACTTACAGTATTATGTTGAATAAGAGTGGTGAAAATGGACATCCATTGTCTTGTTCCTGTTCTTATGGGAAATGGTTTTAGTATTTGCCCATTGAGTATGACGTTTGCTGTAGGTTTGTCGTGTATGGCCCATGTTCAGCTATGTTCCCTCTATTCCCACTTTGCTTAGAGTTTTTATCAACAACGGATGTTGGATTTTGTTGAATGCTTTTTCTGCGTGTATTGATATGATCATGTGATTTTTGTTTTTCAATTTGTTTATGTGAATTGCAAGTATTGTACCAGCCTTGCATCCCTGGAGTAAATCCCACTTGGTCATGGTGTATGATCTTTTAAATATGTTGTTGGATCCGATTTGCTAATATTTTGTTGAGGATTTTAGCATCTGTGTTCATCATGGATATTGGCCTGTAATTCTCTTTCTTTGTAGTGTCTTTATCTGGTTTTGGAATTAGGATAATGCTGGCCTCATAAAAAGAGTTTGGAAGGTTCCTTCCTCTTGGATTTTTTGAAATAGTTTGAGGAGTATAAGTGTTAGTTCTTCTTTGAATGTTTGGTAAAACTCCCCTATGAAGCTGTCTGGACGTGGGCTTTTTTTTTTTTTTTTTTTTTTTTTGCTGGGAGTTTTTTGATTACTACTTCTATTTCATCAGTTGTTATTGGCCTATTCAGGTTTTCTGATTCCTCCTGATTCAGTTTTGGGAAATTGTATTTTTCTAGGAATTTGTCCATTTTATCCACATTGTCCAGCTTGTTGGCATATAGTTGTTCACAGTATTTTCTTATAATCCTTTGTATTTCTGTGGTGTCAGTGGTTACTTCTCCACTTTCATTTATAATTTTTTTTTATTTGGGTCCTCTCTCTTTGTTTCTTGATGAGTCTGGCTAACGGTTCATCAATTTCAAAGAACCAACGCTTGGTTTCATTGATTTTTTTTTTTTTTTTTTTTAGTTTCTATGTTATTTATTTCTGCTCTAATCGTTATTATTTCCTTCCTCCTACTTACTCAGGGCTTTTCTTGTTGTCCTCTTTCTAGTTCTTTAAGTTGTAGGGTTTAATAGTTTATTGCTGATTTTTCTTGTTTTTTTTTTGAGGTATGCCTCTAGTGCTATGAACTTCCCTCTCAGGACTGCTTTTGCTGTGTTCCAGAGATTTGGGGTTGTTGTGTGTTCATTTTCATTTGTTTCCAGGAAGTTTTTGGTTTCAATCTTGATCTTGTTGGTAACACATTCATTGTTTAATAACATGCTATTTAGCCAAAGCCGGTTTGGCTCAGTGGATAGAGCGTCGGCCTGCGGACTGAAGGGTCCCAGGTTCGATTCCAGTCAAGGGCATGTACCTGGGTTGCGGGCACTTCCCCAGTGGGGGATGTGCAGGAGGCAGCTGATCGATGTTTCTCTCTCATCGATGTTTCTAGCTCTCTATCTCTCTCCCTTCCTCTCTGTAAAAAATCAATAAAATATATTAAAAAAAATAACATGCTATTTAGCCTCCATGTGTTTGAATATTTTTTGGTGTTTTTACTGTAATTGATTTCTAACTTCATTCCACTGTGATCTGAGAAGATGCTTTATATGATTTCAATCTTCTTGAACTTGTAGGGACTTGTTTTGTGTCCTAACATGTGGCCTATATTTGTGAATGATCCATGTGTAGTTGGGAAGAATATATATTCTGCTGGTTTGGTTTGAAATGTTCTATAAGTGTCAATTAAATCCATCTAATCCAGCGTGTCTTTTAGAGTCACTATTTCGTTGTTAAGTTTTTATCTGGAAGATCTATCCTGTGAAGTCAGCAGGGTGTTAAAGTTCCTTACTATGACTGTATTGTTGTTGGTCTCTCCATTAAAGTCCTCTAGAAGCTTTTTATATATTTAGGTGCTCCTATATTGGATGCATATATGTTTATCAGGGTTATATACTCTTGTTGAATCAATCCCTTTAGTATTATGTAGTGACCTTTGTTGTCTCTTGTGATGGCCTTCATTTTGAAGTCTATTTTATTGGATATGAGTATTGCTACTCCAGCTTTTTTTTCTTTTCCATTTGAATGGAAAAATTTTTTCAACCCCTTCACTCTCATCCTGTGTGTGTCTTTTGTTCTGAGGTGGTTCTCTTGTAGACAGCATATAGTTGGATCATTTTTTGTATCCATCCAGCTACCCTATGCCTTTTGATTGGAGCATTTAATCCATTTACATTTAGGGTTATTATTGATAGGTACTTATTTATTGCCATTTTAATTCTGTGTGCCTAGATTTCTCTCTCTGTTTCTTCATTACAGCAGTCCCTTCAGCATTTCTTGTAATGCTAACTTGGTGGTGACATACCCTGTAACCTTTTTTTTTTTTTTTTTTTCAGGAAGCTCTTTATTTGACCATGTATTTTGAATGATAGCCTTACTGGATATAGTAATCTTGGTTTCAGATACTTGCTTTCCATTATCTTGAGTACTTCATGACATTCCCTTCTGGATTTCAGAGAGGAAGGGAGAGGGATAGAGAGATAGAAACATCAATGAGAGAGAATCATTCATTGGCTGCCTCCTGCATGCCCCCTTCTGGGGGGAATTGAGCCCACAACATGTGCATTCTGGGCCCTTGGCCAGAATCAAAACTGGGACCCTTCAGTCCACAGGCCAACACTCTATCCACTGAGCCAAACCAGCTAGGGGATGGCCTGTAGAGTTTCTGATGAGAAATCAGTTGTCAGCCTTATGGGAGCTCTTTTGTAGGTAACAGTTTGCTTTTCTTTTGATGCCTTTAAGATTTTCTCTTTGTCTTTAATTTTTGGCATTTTAATTATGAAGTGACTGAACGAAGGTCTGTTTGGGTTCTCTGTGCCTCCTGAACTCATGTGACTTTTTCCTTTACCCGGTTAGGGAAGTTTTCTTCCATTATTTCTTAAAACACACTCTCTATCCCTTTCTCCCCTTCTGCCTCTCTGGCACACCTGCTATTCTAATATTGTTACGTATTACATTGTCCCACAGCTCTTTTAAGATGTTCTCCTGTTCTTTTTTCTTTATGGTTCTCTGATTGAGTGATTTTTTCCAACTGTCTTCTCATTCACTAACTTGATCCTCAGCTTTCCCTAATCTGCTGTGTATTTCTTTCAATGTGTTATTTGTGCTGTCATTCTTTTTTTTTTTAAGTTTTGTTTTATTGCTTAAAGTATTACAAAGAGTATTACATATGTCGTTCCCCCTCCCCCCCCCCGCCTTGACCTTCCCCTGGCTCCCCTACCCCCCAGTGTCTTGTGTCCATTGGTTATGCTTAGCTATGTCATTCTTTATTTCTGTTTTCATATTTACTATATCTTTTCTCATGCTTTTGAGCATCTTTACCATCATTACTCTGAACTCTGTTTCAGATAAATTTCTTATCTCTGCTTTACTTATCTCTTCTTCTAGAGAATTCTCTTGTTCTGTCATTTGGGGGTTGTTTCTTTGTCTCATTTTGGCTTCCTGTTTGGGTTTATGACTATGTTTTAGGTAAATCCTCTATGGCTCTCAATCTCTACTACAGGACAGTGTCAAATGCTGTTTCTGACTAATTTGAAAAGGCAAAGACTCAAAGCCTCCAGAGACTACCTCTGCCTATAGACTGATAGGATTCCTCTTAAATTGCCTCCAGGCAATCATCCTCAGGTGTGGCGAGAGTTTTTTTCAGCCAGGTGAGGCAGTTGCTACTGCCTGGAGGCTGTTATTTTTAGTCTCTTAAGAGGCCTCAGGGAAAATTGTTTTCCAATAGCGTGGGTCAACTGTCTTCCTCACCAGGCAAGGCAAATGTCTGTGTGGGAAAGATGTCCTCTGTTGTATGAGGGAATGACTCAGCACAGGAAACCAAGGGTGTCTGCCTTCTGAGCTCTAATCCCTAAATCCCCAATCCTGGCTTCTGCTCACACAGCTCCAGTGCACTCTGCCCTCTCCTGATTTGAATAATGGGTAGTATGGACAGCATAATATTTTCAAGGTTCATCCATGTTGTAACATATATCAGAATTTCATTCATTTTTATGGGTGAATAATATATTATTGAATGTACATATCATATTTTATTTGTTCATCTGTTGATGGACATGTTTTTTCACATGTTTTGGCTGTTGTGATTAACCTATACTAATAAAAGGGTAATATGCTAATTAGAGTGGATGTCTTCTGGACATCCATCTGGACAAAGTCACAGTGGCTATGAGGGCCTAGGGCCAGTGCCGCATGGGAGGGGCTGGCTGTGGCTCAGGCAGCCACAGCGGCTGTGAGGGCCCGGGCTCACAGCCGTGGCAGCAGTGGCTAGCAGTGGCAGCAGCAGTGGGGTGATGGCGGTGGTGCCTTCCCCTAATTGGCCAGGTTGCCTCCCGCAGAGGGAGGCCAGACTGCAGCTTAGGCCGGGGGCGAGGCAGAGGTGTTTAGGAATGATCGGGTTGGGAGGGGAGCAAATTAGGGACAATCAGGCCGGCAGGCAGAGGCAGTTAGGGGTGATCAGGCATGCAGGCAGGCGAGCGGTTAGGAGCCAGTGGTCCCGGGTTGCGAGAGGGATGTCTGACAGTCGGACATCCCCCGAGGGGTACCAGATTGGAGAGGGTACAGGCCAGGCTGAGGGGCCCCCCCACCCCCTGTGCACAAATCTCATGCACTGGGCCTCTAGTCTTATATAATAAAAGCCTAACATGCAAATTGACTGAATGGTGGAACGACTGGACGCTATAATGTTCACTGACCACCAGGGGGCAGATGTTCAATGCAGGAGCTGGCCTCAGGTCAACCAAGGCTGGTGCCACTGGGGGCCCTCCAATTGCCCTGCTGCTTGCCCTGCAGAGGGAGGCAACCGGCAGCGGAGGTGGGAGGTGGGGCCAGTGAGTGGGTGGCACCAGGCTGGCCAAGGCGGGTGCCAGTGGGGGCCCTGTGACCACCCTGCCGGTCACCCCACAGATTGGCCCTGGTCACCGGCCAGGCCTAGAGACCCTACTCGTGCACTAATTTTGTGCACCGAGCCTCTAGTGCTATTATAAATATTTGTATACAAGTATCTCTTCGAGTCTCTGCTTTCAATTCTACTAGGAATATAACCTACGAATGAAATTGCTTTATCTGTGGTAATTCTATGTTTAACATTTTGAAAGAATGCTAAATTGTTTTTCATGGAGACTATCCCACCACCATTGCATGCAAGTTTCAATTTCTTCACATTATTGTTAACATTCTTATTTTCTTTGAGTTTTGATGATACTTCTAACTTGTGAGATGTGGTATATCATTGTGGTTTTGATTTGCATTCTCCTAATGACTAATCGTATTGAGCATCTTTTCATGTGCATATAGGCCATTTGTGTATCTTTTTTGGAGATGTGTCAATTCAAATCCTTTGCCCATTTTTGAATTAAGCTTTGTTGTTCTTGTTAAGTTGTAGGAATTCTTTATAATTCTCAATATTAGTTCAGATTTACAAAGATTTGTTCCATTAGGTGGCTTGTCTTTTCACTTTCTTGATAGTGTCCTCTGATGCACATAAGTTTTTAATATTTCAAAATTGAGATAAATGGACATGTAACTTTATATTAGCTTCAGGTGTACAACATAATACCTCACTCTCCAGCTGAAGAACCCCTGGACCTCTCCACAATCCTCCAACTAGAAGATCAACATCTGACTAAGTAGGGGGTCTTTAAGGCTGCTTCCATTCTAATAGGTCAATGCCTGGTGCCACAGGGATTCACAATTATTTTGAATATCATCCTACTGGAAATTGAAGCCATTCCTTTTTAACTCTTCAGTGTCTCTGCATTTCTGTCTTATCTAACTTGAATTTTATTCCTATTCTGACAGTATTTTTCGTTCTGCATTATGAGTCAGGTCAAATATTACCTCTTCTGTGAAGTTTTCCTATATACTGTGAGGATGATTTAGGTCCTCCTGTTTTATATTTCTTTTATACTTAGTGTATATCTCCATGATAGTAGTGATTTCATATGGTTTATCTGTATATATGACTCCCCATTAGAGGCAATGTTATTTCCCCTGGGCATCTCCAGTGCTTAGAATAGTGTGAGTACATACATATATTTGCTGAATGAAACAATAAATTCATTAGTTAGATCAACTATTAGGTAGACTGGCTAAAGAGACTATAAATGGTTGAGGATATTTGAATATAATAAAATATCCTAGTTGGAGTCTGAGGGAGACAAGTCTAGAATATGAGCATACCTAAGAAAATTAATGAATTGTTGAGTTAATGCTGGATTATTTTTCTTTTTGCCATTAGCCTAGACCCGTGGTCGGCAAACTGCGGCTCACGAGTCACATGCGGCTCTTTGGTCCCTTCAATGTGGCTCTTCCACAAAATGCCACGTGCGGGCGCGCACGTATAGTGCGATTGAAACTTTGTGGCCCATGTGCAGAAGTCGGTATTTTGTGGAAGAGCCACACTGAAGGGGCCAAAGAGCCGCATGTGGCTCACAAGCCGCGGTTTGCCGAGCTGCAGTTTGCCGGCAAAGTGAAATCATATGGAACTTGGAACTTTTAATCCAGTTATCTACTCTTATGCACTTGGACTGCTTCCAAATCGTGGCTATTATAAAATAACACTGCAATGAACACAGGAGTGCATATTATTATTATTTTTTTAATATATTTTATTGATTTTTTACAGAGAGGAAAGGAGAAGGATAGAGAATTAGAAACATGGATGAGAGAGAAACGTCGATCAGCTACCTCCTGCACATCCCCGACTGGGGCTGTGCCTGCAACCAAGGTACATGCCCTTGACGGGAATTGAACCTGGGACCCTTGAGTCCGCAGGGCAATGCTCTATCCACTGAGCCAAACCGGTTAGGCAGGAGTGAATATTATTAATGAACATAATAAACTAACAAAGTGAATACAGACTCATGGATACAGAGAACAGACTGGCAGCTGTCAGGGGGGCAGAGGTGGGGGCTAGGTGAGATGGGTGAAGGGATTAAATAAAAAAAGCGGACACAGATAACAGTATGGTGATTGCCAGAGGAAAGGGGGCTAGGGGAGGTAGAAGAGGGTAAAAAGGGGATAAATGGTGATGGAAGGAGACTTGGGGTGGTAAACATACAATACAATATACAGAGTATGTATTATAGAATTGTATTCCTGAAATCTATATAATTTTATTAAACAATATCACCCCAATAAATTCAATTAAAAAATCGAATTGTATTTTCCTGACTTAAATCTTTTAAGTGATTTCTCATTGCTCTCACAATAAAGTTCAGCTTTTAGGTAAGAAATCTATTGAATCAGTTCTCACATTAGAGATGACCTCTTCTAGGAAGGCATTACTGATTCTCCAAGTCTGAATTAGGTGATTCTCCTACCTATATCAACTAAATTGAGAGGCCCAAATTATAAAAATAAGCACTACTTTGCACTACTTTCTTATTACTCACAAACATTTCCCATTTACTATTCCGCCTCCTCCACTGTAGTACAGATTTCTTGAGGACAGGCGCCTAATATAGGTCTGGTACACAGTGATTATTAACTAAATATTAAAGGAATAGATTAATTTAAGGGAGAAATTACATTAAAAATCAACAACCAAACTCTATGATCTATTATTTGTCAGGCTCTTGTTGCTTTACAAAACGCATTTACTTTTACCCTGTCATTTAGTCCTCCCAACGGATTTTAACTGTAGGCATTATCACCATTTTAGAGATGAGAAAACTGAGTGACACACTTATTCCAAGTAACAGGCAAGTCCCTCCAATACTTGGATTTGAATCCAGAAGTCCCAACCGAGTAGCACCTTCCCGCCCACTGGTTTTCATTTAAGGGTCGGCTCCCAACGTAAGACTGAGGAACAGGGATCCTTCTGGTGGGAAGGTATGATCAGAAGTGCTTGCTCTGGCGCAGGACAACTGAAAGAAAAGACGTGTGTTCCTCATCGCCTCATTACTCATACAATTTAAAGCACACTTTGTGAATTTTTAATATAAACAATGAACAAATCAACACACTCCAGCCTTTTTTGAAAACCTTTTACCTCAGCTCTGTAACTTCCACCTACCTATCTCCTCACTTCCTTCTTTCTAAGCCTCACAGAGGGCGCTCACAAAGTGCTCCTCACTGGGTGAGGGAAGTTCTGAGAAAGACACCTCACCCTGCAACCGAAAGACACAGCGCCACCACCTCAGACCTTCCGTTTTCTACAGCAGGAGGCGGGGCCAATTTTCCTCATTCAAATAAAAAACCAGGCAATTTGCATGGAGATCAGCCAATCTGTGAGCCTATTGGCTGATAGCACAGAAGGCGTGGCCAAGAAGACGTCCACCGAGCCCCGCCTACATTAATTTGCATAACGGCCTCGCGTGCAAGGGAGAAGCGGGTTTGTTTTTGAATCTGCGGCAGCGGCGGCGGCGGCAGCTTCGGTGGTGGCGACTGACTCGCGCGAGCCGGAGGCGGCAGCGTTGGGGACGGCAGCGCGGAACGGCGCTGTGGGAAGGAACTTAGTTCCCCTTCCCTCATCTTCCGCCCAGAAAGGTATATGTGCATCCTAGGGGCTGTTATAACCATGTTTTCTTGAATTACTATTGTATTTCTGAAGAGTCAAGACCGCATTATGGCGGCCGCGGGAGTTGCGTTTGCGCGTGCGCGGTTGCGGGCGCGCGCTGCATGGGAGCACGTGATCTTGCGGGGTCGGCCTCTAGCTGCAGTTGTGCAGCTGGCGGGGCGGTGGCTGCGCAAGCGCAATGTGCATTTTCAAGATCTAATGTTCTTGTGGGACGCCATTTGGGTTCTAGATTTAATTTTCCTCATTCTTGAGAGGGTTACATTTTGTTACCCTCAAATTCCCACATTTCTCAAGAAAAACGCTTCACTGATGTTGAAGCGTTAAACTGACCTTAAACTGTTTTCTTCTGTTTCTCTGATTCTCTGAGAGGCTGTGGACTTAATTTTCTGTGAAAGTGATTGTCACCTATGGTTCTGGATTATGATTTCACTTTTAGAGTTTTGCTGGATTCAAGTTTATATTTAGGCAGGTGAAGATCAGCACCTAGTGTTGGTCATACAGGAAATGCATTTATTTGAACTGCATATTTGCAAATACATTTTTAACCCTGTTTTTACCAGTGTTGTGAATGTTTACAAAATAGAAACAATTTGAGTTTGGGAAATATGAGGGGGAGGGCCCATTGGAAAGACAATGTGATGTTGTTTAAAATGAAATCTCAATCTCCTTTCGGTATTTATTTTTAGAAAATATTTCATCCTGAGTCAGTGAAGATTTAATTTTAATTTGTGTGCTTCTGATCATACTTGCATTAGAGTTATACATTTTTTAGGTCTCTGATCACTTGCCCATTATTGCTTCAGTTAGATCATTTTTGTTCCTGTTTTAAAATTAATTCATTTTCTTAGCATTTTGTTTATGATATGTAAAATATAAAACGTGATGAATTTTTCTGATAAAGAATTCTGTAAAGAACTTCTAACTACACTGAGGCCTTTGTGAGGAAATTAAGTGAACCATCAATAAAAATAAAATCAGTTAATTTACAAAAATACACTGACCACATATGTATAAGGTAATATTATGTTTGATTTTTTAAAATTGTAAGTTTGTTCCTGGTTTTACTTTCGTAAAGAAGGTAGTTATAAGTGTGCTCGTGATTATTTTAGTTTAAAATGGTAGTGTCATTATATTTTAATCTTACATAACACCTCTGGGAGAAGTTTTATACGATTTAATATAATTCTACCATTGTGCAAATTATTTCTTACTGGTCTAAAAACTTGTAAATGGTTTTCGTAAGCTTCATCTATGGTTTGTATACAAAATAATTCCTTTCTCGATAAGTTTAAATAAGTCTCCTGTCAAATGAAGAAGTGGCTATTGCTTTGTAATCTTGGTTGCTTTAGGATTGTTTTTATTGCCTAAAATAAGTACCATTAGTAGTACTAACAAGATGTAGTTGAAAGGAATACTTGTGGTTGTGGATTTTTAAGAAATGATATCACATATGAGATAGAATGGAGTGATAGGCAATATTATTTTTTCTTCACAGAAAATTTGTTGCTGATATAGTTCCTGGGCTTCTGGAGTCTCCTACACAGAAATATATTTAGAGGGCACTTGTGCAATTTTCCCTTTTATGCTTCTGGAGTGGTTTACCCAGCAGACCCCTCTCCCACTTCCTTTGACATTGTTTCTGATGTTTTATTAGAGTTAAAAATATGTTGTACTTTCTGTATTTGTGTGTCTGTATGTGTGATATGTGTAGAGACATACATATTTAGGTAAAGAAAAGAACTTTGATCTTAGGGCATGGTACACTTTGCATTTCCAGAAAAGTGAAATATTTTGGTTTATATATTTAAGCTGATGTTTTAATTTGAATATACAAACGATTGCCTCTTAGGTTAATGCTAAAGATCATAAGAGGTACTTGGAAACACTGAAGAACATAATGAACAATGTAAATATTTATTGGTGGGACAATTTTGCTGTCATGTTTGTTAGAAAGGCAAATACAGTTCTATAAACTTAAAACTAAGATTAATGAATTGTGTGAACCTCCACTCTTTGTTCATCCGTGCGCTGTCAGTACAAGCTTGTTTTGAAATTCTACTTTGATAGTTACGATGCTGCAAAATTTTGACACGTATGCAACATATATAAATATTAAAACTAGGTTACTCCAGGAATGCATACAAGTTACTGGGGTTATTTTGTGAATTTTAAGCATTGTAGAATTTAGTTCAGATAAGGTTTGATAAAGCCATAAACCATTAAAATTGGCTTTTTAATAATTTAAATGTATGATAAAAATATAAATTTTTTTTTTTTTATAACACATTAGGAACATATTGAAATTAATTAACATTTAGAAATAAATGCTCTAAATGTTTTGGTGATTTTTGTGACCTTTGTGATAATTGATTGACCTGTTTTTAATTTAGTATTATAGTATTGTGGATATTTTCCCATTCTATTAAAATGTTCCTATTTTTATTTTTTTTTTACTGAGTGGAAGGGAGAGGGATAGAGAGAAAAACTGATGAGAGGAAACATCAGTTGGCTGAATCCTGCCTGTCCCCCCTACTGGGGATTGAGCCTGCACCCAGGCATATGCCCTGATCAGGAGTCGAAGCATGACACTCAACCACTTAGCCACATTGGCCAGGCTTATTATTCTTTTAGAATGCGTTTTTTTTTTTTTAAATATATTTTTTTGATTTTTTTACAGAGAGGAAGGGAGAGGGAAAGAGAGTTAGAAACATCGATGAGAGAGAAACATTGATCAGCTGCCTCCTGCACACCCCCTACTGGGGATGTGCCCACAAACAAGGTATATGCCCTTGACCGGAATCGAACCTGGGACGCTTGAGTCCGCAAGCTGACACTCTATCCACTGAGCCAAACCGGTTAGGGCTAGAATGCGTTTTTTTAATGGTTATATGATATATAGTGAAAATATCCCAAATTATTAAATATTCAACAAATGTTTTTAAATGGCCACATAATGTTATCACTGCTAGAGGCCTGGTGCATGAAATTCTTGCACTGGGGGGTGGGGGGAACCCTCAGCCCAGCCTGCATCCTCTCACAGTCCTGGACCCCTTGCTCCTTACTGCCTGCCTGCTTGCTGCTCCTTAGCGCTGCTGTGGAGGCAGGAGCGGCTCCTGCCACCACTGCTGCGCTCGCCAGCAGTGAGCTCCTGCGTTGAGTGTCTGCCCCCTGGTGGTCAGTGCACATCATAGCGACTGGTTGTTCTGGTTGTTCCGCCTTAAAGGTCGCTTAGGCTTTTTTTTAATATATATATATATATTTTAGTGATTTTTTACAGAGAGGAAGGGAGAGGGATAGAGAGTCAGAAACATCAATGAGAGAGAAACATCGACCAGCCGCCTCCTCCACAGCCCCCACTGGGGATGTGCCTGCAAACAAGGTACATGCCCTCAACCGGAATCGAACCTGGGACCTTTCAGTCCGCAGGCCGACGCTCTATCCACTGAGCCAAACCGGTTACGGCTAGGCTTTTATTATATAGATTTAGATTGTGCTGTGACTTACTAAACCTGTTTTGTTGTTGTTAGTCCTCACCTTAGGATATTTTTCCATTGATTTTTAGAGAGTGGAAGGGAAGGGGTGTGGTGGAGGTGAGAGAGAGAGAGAGAGAGAGAGAGAGAGAGAGAGAGAGAGAAAGACATCAATGTGAGAGACGTTAATTGGTTGCCTCCCGCACATGGGATCAAACCTGCAACCCAAGTATGTGCCCTGACCCTTCAGTGTGATGGCTGATGCTCTAACCACTGAGCACACTAAACCTTCTTTTCTTGTTGACCATTTTGCTTATTGCCCATTTTCTATTATAACTGATATTATAATTGAAGTGAACATCCTTGAACATGAGTCATGATCTACTTTTTATAATTTATTTGAAACTAGAGGCCCAATGCACGAAATTCGTGCAAGAGTAGGCCTTCGTTCCCCTGCTGCCAGTATATCATCAAGTAGTTCTTTGTTCTTGTAAGTTCCCTAGAGTATGTAGAAATTAACCTACCTACTAGAGGAGCTTCTTTAAAAAAAAAACAACTCTTGCTTATTTGATCTTGCTATGTGTTCTAGAGAGCCCTAGACTTCAAAAATTACGTCATAGCCCTGGCTGGTGTGGCTCAGTTGGTTGGGCTTCATCCCTGGAACCTAAAGGTTGCCAGTTTGATTATGGGTCAGGGCACATGCCTGGGTTTCAAGCTCCATCCCCCCACTGGGGTTGTGCAAGAGGCAGCTGATGGTTTCACTTTCATATCCATGTTTTTCTCCCTCTCCCTTCCTCTCTTTTTAAAAATTAATTAAAAAAATCTTTAAAAAATTAAATATTATTATTTCACAGTGTTCTTTTCTAGATTGTCTTATAATCTACAACGTAAATTCAGTAGTTTCTCCTGTCATGTTAGTTTGTTCAACAGGGAACAATGAGTTCCACAAAATTAGACTTTGTTTATATATGTTTCAAGTTGTACGGTGCAAACCATTCTCTAATGGATAGAGTATGAGTGCTGGGCAACATTTTCAGTTTTTTAAGTCCTATAAAAAAAGAAGATGTGGGGGGGGTTAGGGGGTGGAGGGGGGACTAATGCTTATTTATACAATGTGAATGTTTTCAGTTTTGAATTTTAATCATTTGGATTTTTGAGTCTTTAAGGTGATGACTGAAGCATTACCTTGGCCACCTTTCAAAAAGCGTTGCAGGCTTAGGCCTATGGGTATAGTTGATAGTGCCTCCCTGGCAGTCTTTATAATTGGACTTACATAAACACGAAAGTTGGGGAAATGAAGATGACCTATTAACTTTACCATCAGAAATGTTTACTTATTCATGTCTGCAATTTTTCATTGCTCAGAATAGTATAAAATTGTTGTGTATTTTGTATCTAGTAGCTAGGAATAACTAGCTTGAACCCTTTTGTTTGTGAGAGAGGGCCCCTTTGTATGATGGTGATGTGAGGTGGCAGTGTCAGAATGTCTTCCTTTCTTTGTTTGTATAACACTGTGCTGCTACTTTGGGGGAATTAGTGCCTTCATGGGTAACCAAGAATTATGTGTGTAGCTCTTTATGGCACTTTTACATTCTAATGAGAAATTTGAATTGTACATTAGAATAGTGATTCTCAGAACTGACATGATGTAAAAAGAATTCTCTTGGAGTTGGTAATCCTCAAAGATAATACCTTGCATTTTGTACAAAGGTAAACCTAGAAGGTGGAAAGAGAATCTGCTGTTTTGAGGACCAGGATAAAAAGTGTCTGGTGAGACAATAATGACTTGACTGTTTCAGCTCATTTTCAACTAAGGCTTTGGAGTTTAAGATGTATCTGCCCTGCTACCTAATATTAGATTAAATATCTTAAGAAAAGGAAGAAATAGCGGAAAGCATGGAAGAGAAAAAAGACTATCTTTCAACTTTTATTTCCTTTTAAGTGGTAAATATCAGGAGCTAATTGGATTACAGTAAAGACTAAACTTCTCTAAGAAACTCTATTACTATTGTTTAAGCATGAAAACTGTTTATTTCTCTCATATAACAGTACAGCAGAAGACTGTTTAGAATTTACAGCTGGCTTTGGTTTAACATGGTTTCCATATGTTGAACATGGTTTGTAGGTTGAACTACTATACAGTTTCACTACCCAGGGGCAAGGGAGAAAAGACAGTGAGTGGGAATGCTCATTCATTCTTTTGAAAACATGATTTGGAAGTGGCACATATCACTTTGACTCATGTTTTATGGGTGAAAATTTAGTCATTGGAACATACATAGCTGGGAAAGGAAGGCTGGGAAATGTAGTACACATTGGGACAACCATGAGGTTGGCTAAAATTAGCTTTATAAATGAAGGAGAGAAATGGATATTAGAGAACAACTAGCATTTTCTGCTACAAAAGGAAGCTGTAGAAGTAGTCTCTCTAAGTAATTCATAATTTGATATTGAAAACTTTTAAGTTAGATCCAGTTATAACTGTATCTTTTGAAATGGGATTTTGAGAGCTTTGTGTTCATGATTTGTGGCTGAGGTTCTAAGTTATTATAAGTATTTGGTAGAATTCTTCCTCTTTTTTGCTTCCCTTTGAAAACATTAAATCGTGATTAGTTTTGCAAGAATTGGAATTTCAATTTAATTTTTAAAACAACTGTAATATATTTTAACCTTGCCAGTTAATTTGTTTATTTTAAAAGGATGAAGGACAGTGGGTAAATTGTCTCCCACAACCTGGTGTATGCCCTGACTAGGAATCGAACCCTTGACCCTTTGGTGCGGGATGACGCTTCAACCATTTAGCCACACCGTCCAGCATGGGAAATAATGATTTTTTTTTTTTCATAGTGGGGAAATAATGATTTTTGAAGGCCTTGTAATATACTTAAGTAAAAAGATTGTGGTGGTGAATTATTTGCTTATTGGGAAAACTTACATGATTAATTAAGTAATTAAAAGTAGCTTTCTGTAGATGATAAATAAAACAATAGATGCTTGTGCAAGGCACAGAATGTGGGACTCTGTTGTGGGGAAATCAAGGAAATGTTATGTTAGGAGGACTCAAAATAGCCCCCTAATATAAATTCTTGATTTTTGTTAATAAGTCATTGCTGCCATGGTGCCTATATAATAAACCTAATAAAGGATCCGTTAATTATTCTCAGCTGGAAGTTCTCTTATTTCTCTTTTTACTTTGTTTTACTTTGTATATCCTTTAAAGGCATTTCTTTCTACTTTTATGCTTAGAGTTATTTGTGTAGTACTTTATAAGCTTTCTGCAGTTAGTAATATCTTATTGATATATCTGGAAAATGTCACACTTTAAAGACAGATCCCTTCTAATTAGGTATGCTTAAACCATGGTAAGACCACTGTTATAACTATGAGATTGCTTTCCACAATTCCTACCTTGATATTCAATAAATATTTGCTCATCAAAAGAATAGAACCTATTTGTTTTAGGTGGAGGTGAAAAAAAGGGGAGGCAGATAATCTAGTTCTTTCCTTTCATTTAACTCATTATCCATAGATGTTAGAACTTAAAAAAAAAAATCGAACATGTAATTTACTTAAGCACCCACTGGATAAATTTTCAAAGATTAGACATGCAGTTTGCACATAAAAAATTATAAGTAGTAAAACAACTTTTAGAAAAAAATTATTCATTAAGAAATAGAAGAAAGTTAAGAAAATGAGGAAACACTATTGCTTACCTATTAATAAGCTTCTAAAATATAACTCTGAAGGACATATGTATGCATATAAATAAGGGTGTAATAAAAAGATGAAATGACATAATTTTGTGTTTTAAGTTTGTGTGATTCCTTTGCCTCTCAAACTTATTTTAAGTGATTTAAAAGTTGGAAAATAAAAACAAATAAATGAATAAATGAGGAAAGAAAGAACAAGGGAAAGGACAAAGTATTTCCCTAAAACCAGTTAATAATATAGTAAAGTGAAAAGAACAGTAATTTTGTAGTGGGACATGGGCAATTAGTGTTTCCCAACAGTATTGCTTATATATGAAATGGTGATTCCAGCTCTGGCCTGGTCGCTTAGTTGGTTAGAGCATCATCTCATAAACCAAAAGGTTGTGGTTTTGATTCTTGGTCAGGGCACATACCTAGGTTGCAGGTTTGATATGACCATTAAAAATAAAATATTTCCCTGTGGGGTGGCTCAGTTGGTTGGATGTTGTCTCGTGCACCAAAATGTTGCTAATTTCATTCCTGGTCAGGGCACATGCCTGGCTTGAGGGTGGGATCTCTGGTAGGGGGCATGCAGGAGGAAGTCAATCGATGTTCCACTCTCACATTGGTATTCCTTTCTAAAAAAATCAATAAATATTAAAATATTAACCACAATTAAATCAGTTCATTTAATCCTAGGTAATTCTTGTTTTACTGCTCTAAAGTTAATCTATTTAACACAAAATTGTCTGCACCAGACTAACAGAATCATGGGAATCTTGACCCATTCTCTTGATACAGTTTTGACACACGTCGATTCATAGAGGTGATGTCATCTTTATACCAGGAGGTCTGTATCTATGAGTCTCTCGCATATAGTAATAGTTAAGATGATTTGGTAAAGTCCTTTATTAAGGATCTTTTGATGTTTACGTAGAAGACACATTTTCCCTTTTAGGAATAGTGGCAGCAAGGATCTTGGTTTCATTTTTGTTTCTCTTTATTTTTTTTAATTTATCTTTGTTGTTGAAAGTATTACAGATGCCCCCTTTGTTTTTTTTTCCCCATTGACTACTTTCACCCCGCACCCATCCGTCCCAGGCCTTCACCACACTATTGTCTGTGTCCATGGTATTTTTGTTTCTTGAGTTGCATTGCTCCAGTCTAGCCTAATTCTCTACATTTGGCGTACCACTGTCATCCTTAGAATTTTATTCATTATTGTGGGGATTTCCTTCACTCCTTTCTGGCAGAACCCTTGTTTTTTATTTTTATTTTTTGTTAATCCTTACCTGAGGATATATTTCCATTGATTTTTAGAGAGAGTGGAAGGAAGGGGGAAGACAGAGAGAAACATTGATGTGAGAGAAACACATCAATTAGTTGCTTCCCACAAGAGCCCTGACCACGGCCAGAGATCGAACCTGCAACTGAGGTATGTGCCCTTGACTGGAATTGAACCCATGGGCGGATGCTCTGTCCACTGAGCCAAACTGGTTAGGGCAGAACCCTTGTTTTTTATGCTATGTCTTTTTATTGACTTCTATCATTAGAGGGAAGGGGACCATATTGGCTAGTAACTTTTTGAGAAACAATATATGGGAGGTATATTTTTTGAGACTATGTATGTCTGAAAATTGTCCTGTATTTTTTTTATGCGTGATAGTTTGGCTAGGTATAGAAATCTAGATTAGAAATAATGTTTCTTCAGAATTTTAAGGGCACTGTTTTATTATCTTCTATTACTACTGAGAAATATGAAACCATTCTTATTTCTGATTTGCCCCTTAATAACAGCTTGTAGAATCTTTAATAGTCTCCAGTATTGTAAAAGTTTATTGTTGGCTGGCATTTATCATCAGGTCCTTTCAGTTTGGTAACTCTTAACCTGAAAATTTTTCTTAAATAATTTCATTGGTGATATCTTTCTTCTGCCATTCTGTCATTACAGTGTGAATTTTTGGTTGGGTACTCCAATTGTCTTATTTACAACTTTATCTTTGCTCAGTTAGATTTGTTCAGCTTTATCATTCAGTTTTTCTATTGAGATTTTTATTTTTTCCCCATTACGTTCTTTTTTGTTTTGTGTTGTTAATCCTGACCCGTGGATATTTTTTCATTGATTTTTAGAGAGTGTGGGAGAGAGAGAGGAACGGGGGTGGGGGAGGAGGGAGAGAGAGAGAAACATTGATGTGAGAGACACACCGATTGGTTGCCTACCACATGTGCCCCAACCTGGGCTGGGGATTGAACCTACATATGTGCCCTTGACTGAGAATCAAACCTGAGACCCCTCAGTACAAGGGCCAATGCTCTGACCACTGAGCACCACTGGCCAGAGCTATTGTGTTCTTAATTTGTGTTTTTCTTTCTTTCTTTCTTTTTTTAGCAGTTTATTTATTTTTATTTATTTTTTTGCCTTTTTTGGGGATTTATTTATTTATTTATTTATTTTTTATTGCTTAAAGTATTACAAAGGGTATTACATATGTGTCCTTCCCCCCCCCCCCCCCGCCCTTGACAATCCCCTGGCCTCCCTACCCCCCAGTGTCTTATGTCCATTGGTTATGCTTATATGCATGCATACAAGTCCTTCAGTTGATCTCTTACCCACCTCCCTCCTGCCCCCCAACCCTCCCCGGCCTTCCCACTGCAGTTTGACAATCTGTTTGACGCAGCTCTGCCTCTGTATCTATTATTGTTCAAAAGTTTATAATGGTCTCTATTATCCATGAATGAGTGAGATCATGTGGTATTTTTCCTTCATTGACTGTCTTATTTCACTTAGCATAATGCTCTCCAGTTCCATCCGTGCCGTTGCAAATGGTAAGAGTTGCTTCTTTTTTACAGCAGCATAGTATTCCATTGTGTAGATGTACCACAGTTTTCTAATCCATTCATCTACTGATGGGCACTTAGGCTGTTTCCAGATCTTAGCTATGGTGAATTGTGCTGCTATGAAATTTTGTGTTTTTCATTCCTTGTCTATAGTATTTTACTTTTGAAACATAAATATGACATTTTTTCTTATATACTTTTAAAGTTTTCCTGCACAGTTGATTGCTTTGTGTTATTTTCTTTTCTTTAGTCTTTGCCTTCCATGTTAGAATTTTCTTAGTTCTGTTCCTCTTCTTTGTCTTATTACATAATATGTTATGGAAGATTAAAAGTAATTAGAATATTTAAATAGATTAGAATATTTAAACTTGTCAGGTTGAACTTCACTATAGGCCGCTCTGGGTGGGTTAATTTTGGAGAGCTCCCAAGCTCTTAAGGTCTTGTATTTTGGGCTTGTTAGATGTCACCAGAGAATAGTCTTCCATGTTTGTACATAGAGACTCAAAGTCTGATTGCCAGCATTCTTGGAGATTAACCCAAGAATGTTGGAGATTAATGGAGCAAGAGGACTAGGGGTCTCTCTACTCAGCAGACAGTCCTCTCTTCTTGTTATGTTGCTTTCATTTTTAATTCTAGATTAGTGGTTCCCAACCTTTTTTTGGCTATGCTCCACCTAAGCATCTCTAAAGTCCTGACGGCTCCCCCCACCCCCCCTCCCCGTGACATATAATTCTTATTATTCAAAAAGTGAACTTCTATTCACGTGGAGGAAGCCTAAAAGGCCATTAACTTGGTCTAAACAAGCTTCCAAAGAACATGGCATCCATGAAAGAAAAAAATAAAAGAATGAAAGGACAGTTGAAGTACTGAGGAAGAAATCACTAATAAGTTGTTAAAAAAATATGCCCTAATGGTTTGGCTCAGTGGATAGAGCATTGGCCTGTGGGCACATACTCAGTAGGGAGTGTGCAGGAGGCAGCTGATCGATGTTTCTAACTCTATATCCCTCTCCCTTCCTCTCTGTAAAAAATCAATAAAATATATTAATAATAATATGAAGTGGTATGAAAAAATAGCAAATAAAGTTTCAAAACATATAATAGAGACTGAAATGCAATAAATGTCACAGTATATACTTAAATACTGTAGATGGGACCCCCTAGAACCATAAGAAATGTAAAAAATTCACTGTTAATAACTCATTCTCAAATTTCCTCCCTTAAAAATCAAATTGCCCCTGGTGGGGTATATGCCCCATGTTGGGAACCACTGCTCTAGATGTTTTTAGATATTGCTAGGATTGGGGAGAACAGGTATTCAGTGGAATGTGGTGAGGGCTTTCACTAGTATTCTCTTTTAGTCACACCATCCTGCTATTTGCTCCCTTCACTCTTATTTCCAAAGGTACCTAGTTCATCTAGTTCCTATGTTTTTTGAAGTTGCTGCCATGTTAATCAAATTGGTTCGTTTTAACTTGTCTCCAGTGCAGCTTGGAATATGGTGTTGTAGGAATTGCTAGGTAAGTTACCAGTGTTTCTGCTTATTCCCCATCTCCCCAAAGTTTAGTTATTGTTTCTTTTACTTTTCTACCCATTCTTGAGGTTTTTACTTCAAATATATACTTCTACTATAGTTTAAATGGGATTTGAGGGAGTGAGATTAGGTGTTGTTCAGTTTACCATCTTAATACCCTTCTGATGTTTCTTTTCTTTTAATAAGTATAATATTGATAATAACGTGTAATTAAAATATATTGACTAAATAAATGAAAAGTATGTTAAATTCCTACCAAACACAGTGAAACCTTTAACTTAGGGCGTATGGAATTTTCAACATATAGAAAGTTTTCTAATAGTGTAATGTATGATATATAAAAAGTATAGTAATTGACTAAGAAAAAAAAAGTATAGTAATCGTCCAGTTTTCTTTCATTGCTATTTGTGTGACCTCTGGCAAATGATTACATTCTCTGGTCATAAAAATTTTGGTTTAGCCCTGACCGGTTTGGCTCAGTGGATAGAGCGTTGGCCTGCGGACCAAAGGATCCCAGGTTTGATTCTGGTCAAGGGTGAAAAAGGGAAAAAAAAAATAAATAAAAAATTTTGTTTTATAGGACTGTTATTTTACATGGTCATTTTAAGAGTCAAATGAAACAATGTGAAAAGTGCTAGTTTTTATTTATGAAGAGCTAAAACATTGGGCAATCATGGAAATGTTTAACTGACATTAGAACTAGCTTCCAAATGTTTGCTTTTACTAATAAACAATTGGGTTTATTATGACTCACTTTATCTAAAACAAATTTCTTATAATCTATGACATTATATAATCAAGCTATATTTCTTAGTAATATTAAAATTTAAAGTAAATAATATACCTATGTTTTATAATTTTCTATAGACTTTCTCTAGAGTTCAACTCTTTTAAGCACATAGTAGCTCCTATGAAATGACTATAAAAACTAAAAACTGAAAAATGTTCTACAAAGTATATATTTTTTTCCATCTTGGGTTTTGAAATGTAGAAGTTTTTAGGCCAAGACTTAAAAGTTAGTTGACTTACTAATTGACTTATTCTTCTTACTAGAATGTAAGACTTGAGATCTTAAAAATGAAGGTTCTTGCCCTAACTGGTTTGGCTCAATGGATGGAGCGTCGGCCTGCAGGCTCAAGGGTCCCAGGTTCGATTCCGGTCAAGGACATGTACCTTGGTTGCGGGCACATACCCAGGGGGAGTGTGCAGGAGGCAGCTGATCGATGTTTCTCTCACATTGATGTTTCTGACTCTCTATCCCTTTCCCTTCCTCTCTGTGAAAAATCAATAAAATATATATTTTAAAAAGTGAAGGTTCTTAAAGATATAGAATTTTCGGAGATTTTTGTGGTTGAAATGAAACACTGGGAATGTTTCAACTTACCATCTATTAAGCAAATAGATACTAATGAAGTGATTGGGAAACAAATTAAGATATGATTTCTGTCCTTTAGAAACTCATATGTAAAGATATAGGTAATGCAATATAATAAGTAAAATTATGGTATGTATAAAAGATCTTGAAAGAGTAATTTACACTTCGCGGGATAGGCATAATGAGGAGAAAGGAGAGTAAGGAAAGGATTGTCAGTGATAATGTTATTAGTGAAAGTGGGGTCCTTGGGGTATCGCTGGAATTAGAGATCCCCACGGGAGGATGAGATATGGTAGAAAGCTTTATTTCCATGGAATTATATTTCTTTAGTAAAGCTAAAGTCAGAGCTAGTGTCCAGAGTTTTCTTTCCATGCTGGAGCTGAGTCCAGTTTAGTATCAGACTAGTTGTAGTCCATTTAGTCAATTGTGTGTGAGGTCTGCGTGGCTGTGGACCATGTGAGCAAATGCAGAAGAGCCCACAAGCCCAGAGTCACACAAGTCCCAAGAGTCCCTAGAGTAGCAAGGACAAAGAGGAACCAAGAACAACAAGAGAGTGAATTCCTTTGTTCAGGGGATTAAATATTTCAAATTTTGTGCCCTTGCAGTGGTCATGCCCATTCTGGCCAATGACCTTTGTTCTCATGTGTGACCAACAGTAGGCACCTTCCCTGTCACCCCAACTTTACTGGCATATGTCTGATTCCCCTTTGTTGGACCCCTGAGGAGTGTAAAGTAGCTTCCTGGCGAAGCTGCCCAAATGACATGCCTATAATGTCTGGCCTCCCCTTTACTTCTTTCCTGTTGCTAATAACGAGGTTAATTATAACGGTAACAATAAGATAATTTAGGTTGGATCATGACTAGAATATTTGAGGGTGTGTTACATAATTTAAATATTTGTGGAACAGACGTCCAAAAGAATCTGCTTCCTGAATATCAGAAGCTGCTCATCAGGGACCTTTAAATGTTTTGGCTATTTGTCTCCCCGTTAACTCTAGTCACCTTCCAGTACTATAATAATGTCTATTCTGTTCAAATCTTTCCAGTTTACCAACTCTTACTTTTAATGAATAGATTGAGCCACCTCAGAGAATTGGTTATAATTTTTGAAGGATTAATATGGCTTGGATCAAAAATTTTTTTTTTCTGATAACATACTTAAAGCAGTTTTTACATACATTGTCCAGTTTGCCACCTGGAGAATAAATAAGGACTTTTTAAAAGCTGAGTGTTTTGTTCTTTTTTAACTTTTATTATTGGAAAATGTTGAAAGAAATTGAGTGAGAAATAATGAACTTCATGTGCCCATCACTCAGCTTGAACAATCATCCATTATAGGGCCAGTCTCCTTTTAGCTATACCCCTAACACTTCTGCCCCCTTTTAAACAAGTTTTAATGAATTCCTACATCAAGTGGTGAATAGAGACAAGATAGCATTGGGCAACTACATTTTAGGAATGTAAACAAAGGAAGAGAGAAGGAAAAGGTGCATTTCCTACCTGATGTGAGCTATCAAGAACACAGGTTCTTTCTTTTTGCCCTTCACTTTTCTTGATGGGTAGGTTGCTGCTAAGACACATTTGTTGGGATCACTCTCAAATCTGTCTCATTAATATACCTACTTTCAGACTGAATTTTACCCTTTTGTTCTCCGTATTTGTTTTTTCCCCAAAGGTGTCTACTTTATTTTTATTTACTTTTCACTTATATTAAAATGTTGGGTCTGTGGCAGGGCATGAAATTTAATTTGCTCTGGGACCAAACACTTACCTGGAGATGTGTTTTTGACCACCTGGATTACAGAAGAGAAGGTTTTATCTTTATGGCAGATTAATCAAAATAAGCTTTGTTGCCATTATATCTTTAATGACTCTAGTCCCTCCCAGCAGTTATTTAAAATTATTGTCAAGATTCAAATACTTGATTGCAGCCTCTAGCCATTTTGCTAGATTTGAGCACATTGGGGCTTAGATTCTGGGGAAAAAATCTTTAATTAGTCTTCTAAAAATGGAAATTGACTATCAGGATTTAAATAACGTAATTTTCCAGAAATTATAAAAATTGACATTCTTTTTGTAATAAAAGTACTATAAAAGATTTTTTAAAAAGGGTCTTGAGCAGAGTTTGACTTTTTTTTTTTCTGGACTGAAATGGAGGCTTTCTTTCAAGCGAATTCCCTGATGTTTGCTGTGGGTGATTTGGCTCCATCTCTGTAGCTGCTAATATGTGGCATGGACTTCCAGCTGTCGGGGATCTGGATGTGCCCAAAGTCTGTATTGCAAGTCCGGATTCACGGGCATTATGTTACAAAACTGGCTTGCTGCCTTTTCTGTTTTCTGTGTCCTGAGTAGCTGCATTGTTTGTTGCAGTACATGCATTAGCTGTTGTCTGTGTTCAGTTTCCTGCAGGCTGACAAAGTGGGAGGGGCTTTGTTTGATACATAACTGAGCTGTCACTCTGAGTTCTGGAGTGCACACTGCAGCCATCTTAATTACACTCAGAGCAACTGAGACAGTGCAGCTCCTCAAAATGGCTGCTAGCCTGGTCTTTGTAGCTGCTTAGGCAGCAACTATGCAAGAGTGAGGACTGTCACAT
Source organism: Myotis daubentonii (assembly GCF_963259705.1). NCBI lineage: Eukaryota > Metazoa > Chordata > Mammalia > Chiroptera > Vespertilionidae > Myotis > Myotis daubentonii. The sequence goes on from NC_081841.1 coordinate 27,198,893, forward strand.
GCATCAGAACCAGAGGTAAGAACCAATTACTCTTTATTTTTGAAGATTTTAATGAAAAACATTTGAATTTTACTGAGTTTATACAGGAAGGTGAACTTAGAGCTTGCTTCCTAGGAAATTGAAGTGTTTGCTAATAGAACCTTTAAGCCTCTATTAAAGAAACAGTGCATAGGATGGTGAGGTCAAAGGTTAAATTCATGTAATTTCTCGCCATTTTATGTTCTGTCATTGCCAGACATTTGATCACTCAGTAGTGTGTTTCTGGCTCTAATTAACTTAATATTCCTTTTGTGTTGAATATTTTAGTTTTTTTGATATTTATTTGTAGAAATTAAAAACTATATTAATCTGAATAGATTTTTGGAAAGCCATAATTAAACCTTTTGCAATTTTTCTTGGTGTGTGTGCGTTTTGGAGGTATTGTTTGGTAGATTTCTGGGAAGAATGTTAATTCTTGGATATAAATCATAGTTACAGACAGAACTTTTTTTTTTTTTTTTTTAGCACTCTTAGCCTGTTTGTACTGTGGATCCCAATCTTTCTCATTATGCTGTCTCCTCACAGCCATCCAATTCTTTCACATTTTTAATGGTGCCAACTTTGTATCCTAATTAATTTTGCTTAAATTGGCATTCAAATGTAGATTTTGAACTTAGAAATTAAGTTCACATCTTCTAGGTTTGGTTATCCCTTTTCTTTATAGGTAACGTGTTCTAATGCAACAAAGCTGAAGTAAATACTCAGTTGTTTTAATTAACTGATTAATTGTTGATGTTTACTTTAGTTTTAGTTTAAAGTTGTGGTATATTTAATTAATATAACTCAATAGTTTTGTAAGGTTTTAAAATTTTCAAAAAGCTTTCGTAGTATTGTTCTGGAGTAGAAACATTTATTGAGATATTGTATATCCGCAGTGATCTAGAAAGGTAGAATGAAATTCTTATTCACGTAATATTTCAGATAGCAGAACAGTTATATTAGCACTAATGTTTAAACTGCAGTACTTAAAAATTTTTTTTCTAAGTGGTATAGTACATTTCTCTAGGTTTCTCAATACAGAATGAATATATCCCTGACTAATATGACATAGAACAGTAAGTTTTAAACTTTCTAAAAACAGCAATTTTTAAAAAACAGCAACTTTTGCACATTCAATTCTTATGAAAGCTCCCATTATATAAAAGGGATACATATTATTTTATTTTGGTGTACTTATTTTATAATGTATATTTATAACAGTTCTTATAAGCCTGTTAATAAAATGAGAACAGTAGGCTGTTATGATGAAAATAAAAGTTTGAAACTGGATCATACATGACAATTATGGTCTTATATTAGTGTTAGGATCTAGGTTGTTATTTGTAAAGCTCCAGGTGCTAAGGAACTGGAATTCAGTTTTGAGAGTATTCTAGAACATATATTATTTGTTCTTTCGTGATTTTCATGAAGGTATTTAATAATTTAAAGTTGCTGCCGTATTGTAAAACTGTGTTTATATCTATTAGTTTTTCTTTTTAATACATTTTTTTTTCTAACTTAATGTTCAGTGACCTAAGATGTTTGGGATCACTCGCTCAGTTTCATCAACATTTTAACATGTTTATTTCACATTCAGTAATTACTTTGTGAAGTTTTGGGAATTCTTATGTAATATGGTAGATTCTCATAATCTGAACATTACTTTACGTAAGTCTCCTAAAAGAGAACAAGAAGAAATTCAATAGGTGTGAGAGATTCTAGCCATCATGCCTTTCAGTAAGGTTGTGCCCTTGAGTATGATATAAGGAAGTGAATGTGCTGTGATCTTAATCTTTATTGTCCTGCCTCTCATAGTATGAATAACTCACTGTATTTCAGAAATTTCAAAAATACAAGTCATGTACTTAGAAAAACTGGCTAGGTTGAAATTACTGATCAATTTATGTTGCTCTTTAGAGTAGGACCTCAGGGAAATTTTAATGATCCACTCTTTTGCCTTCTATTGTGGACTATAAAATTTACCTCCACCCTCCACAAGGTGACTCCACTGATTATTATGTGTACATGGGGAAACAGCAACACTCTGGTTACTCAGGATATTAATGTTAATTCTTTCAGTGTCATGTTGCGTTTTTGCAACTGTGAGCATAAACTAGACCCCACTGGGATTATTACTTTGGGATTGGTGACAGTTTCAAATTTTCTGTGCTGAATTCCAAGTTATTTATTATGTTGAACTAGAGGCCCAGTGCACGACATTCGTGCACTGGGTGGAGGGGGTTCCTCAGCCCGGCCTGTGCCCTCTCACCATCTGGGACCCCTTGGGGGATGTCTGCCTCTCCGTTTAGGCCTGCTCCCCTAAGCTGGCAGGCAGACATCCCCTGAGGGGTCCTTAGCACTGCTGTGGAGGCCAGAGAGGCTCCCGCCACCACTGCTGCACTCACCAGCCATGAGCCTGGCTTCTGGCTGAGTGGCACTCACCCTGTGGGAGCGCACTGCCACCAGGGGACAGCTCCTGCATTGAGCGTCTGCCCCCTGGTGGGCAGTGTGTGTCATAGTGACTGGTCGTTCCCCCCTTTGGTCAATTTGCATATTAGCCTTTTATTATATAGGATAACTGAGGGCATAATAAATATGGGAGCTGGATAATTGAGGTTTATGGTATTGTTATCACTTATTTTCCTTCCCATTTGTTTACCCTTTTTCATAAGCCATTTCATTAACATAGGCCTTTACAAGGAATGTTGAGATAGTGGAAAGAACATTGCCCAAGAGTTCAAACCTAACTGTAAATTCTGTTTTTGCTACCTTTTTCTCATATTGGCCAACATGTTCCATTTTTTGACTTTTGTTTCTCACCTATGAAATGGGAAATTCCTATTCATTTGGCAAGGATATGCTGAAGATCAATTTATATAAAGTTTCTAAATAGTACCATGAAATGCACCACAAATATCTGGCATGCTAATTTTCCAGTAATGAATAATTTTCAGTTTATTTGTTTCTCAGATGTCATATGCTTTATCAAATGTGATTGGATCAGGGAATGTGGGAAATTTCTTATATAATATGCTCAGAAGCAGGAAGTGCTAACTAATATAAGTATATCGACTTAGTAATATGATATATTCACTACTGGGCTTTACTCTTGTAAATAACTTAGCGAGAATAGAATGCATTACACAGAGGAGTAGAAGAAATGTTTCACTTCTGGTCTGGCTGAGTGCTCCAAGTATATAGTGACAAAAATATTTCTGTAAAGAGATGACTTGAACCCTAGCTGGTTTGGCTCAGTGGATGGGGTGTAGGCCTTTCTTCTGGTCTAGAAACTGTATAAGCCTTCGGACTGAAGGGTCCTAGGTTCAATTCTGGTCAAGAGCACATGCTAGGGTTGCAGGCTCCATCCTTAGTGTGGGGCGTGCAGGAGGCAGCCGATCAATGATTCTCTCTCATCATTGATGTTTCTATCTCTCTCTCCCTCTCTGAAGTCAATAAAAATATGTTAAAAAAAAAAAAAAGAGATGACTTGAATTCAGAGCCTAGAGTTTTTTCTGTTTCAGTACAAAAGAGAATTGTAACTGCAGTTCTCTTTCAGTGGCCACAAACTGGCAGCCAACTGACTTGTTTTATCCCATAGCCATTACCCTATTTCCGTAGTTGTTAACAAATAAAGCTGTTAGATTTTACACAAAAATGTGGTTGTCTCATCTCTTGAAAAATAGAAGATTAAGCAGTGCTAGGCGTGTGTTTCTGATTAAGAAAGTAATTTACAGTTGAGTGGCTACTGTCTCCTTCAAATAGGGCCTTGTCTTCACATCTGGTCCTCTTCTCTTCATTAATTCACATTACCTGCTGGGCTCTGTAAGTGATCCTTTTACTTAGTTGACAGATTGTTGGCAGCCTTTAATATTTAAAATACAGTTTCTAGACCAGAAGAAAGTAAGCATAAGTAAAATCTAGTCTACTTCACTTGGTAGGAGAGATAGTATATGTAAAGTCAATTTACTCTTTAGAAGATATGGCACATTTGCTAACTTTTAGCCTTGTCCTGATTTTTATATTGGAGTACTGTGTTGGCTGATTGGAAGAGATACAGTGACATCAGCAAGAAGAGATTAAAGAAATACTAATTAGAAACAAATAAGTACTTTGAGAGTCTTTTAATATAATAAGTTATCTTTTTTTAAAAAAATCACTGTTTATCAACTTAATGATGATAGTAAAAAAGAAAAAATAATCATGGTATGCAGTTTACTGAATAGATAAATGAAATATAGGCAAAAATCTTGAGCTATCAGATTTTAGCACTTAAAATGAGTAAGATCCTAATAGAAGTTTTCCTAACTGCATTAAAGTAGATAGTGTCAGGGGCTATTATAAACTTATTTGTGTTAAAAGTTTGCATCTGTTTGCATTCCATTCACTGCCTCAACTATGTGAATGAAGACTACCTTGATCCTATGAAAAATGGTAATTTATAATCATGATCTGATGTGAATTTGAATTTTACATTTTCCAGAGTGAAAGCCAGCTTCTTAGCATTCATGTAATGCCATGCCAGTGGTAACTCTAGGAAAGTGCTAAAAGAATCTTATGTTTTGGAAAATGCTTTTCAAGTTAGAGAGAAAACTTTAGTGAAAATTGAAAAAGCAGTTAACTTGCACAGGAAACATTGACTCCCCTGTTTTCCTACTCCTCACACTCCCAAAAGAGAAAGTGATTTGGGAGAAAGCTTTAAGTTTATTCAAATAAGGATTTTAAAAAATGGCTCAGGTTAGAACTTTCACAAAATGTTCTCTATTAATAATTTGTTGTAACAGTCTGTTATTAGTCATTAATGTGTGAATATGGAAATGATGAAACAGTGCTATTGACTCAGTGAATCTTTGAGTTTAGTGAAAGAGGGAGTTGAATTAACACCAAGAGAGAAATCTGAGGAGTTGCTTCAGCATTTGCCTAAGGGCTTTAACCTTGCCTGCTGAAGTAAACCAGACCCAACTGCCCAGCAGAGCCATCTGACCTGGTGCTTTCCTTTGTAGACATAGAAGGGGCATGCGAAGTGGAAAGAAAGTATTAGTATAGAAGTCAGGAGACAATTATTTTTAGTTCTGGTACTGTTAAGTAATCTATTTTTGATAAATTATTTATGCTCTTAATGCCATTCCTTGACCATTAAATGTGGGAGGTGGTTGGACTAGATAAGGACACACATTTTGGTGTTAAACAGAGTCAAGGTGAATTCATGTTCTTCCACTCACTAGTTAAAGGTTTATATGAGAAGTGTATATATAGTGCTGAAAGTATAATGCCTATTCATGTGAGTGCTCAATAAGTTTTATGTATTATTTTTTTATGGAGTGAAGCTATAGTATTTGCAGAACCTGTTTTCGTAACTTTAAATAGGGATGAAGTCTACCATACAGAGTTGCTATTGGAATTTAAATGAACAGAACAAATATAAAGCACCTAGTGCAGTGTGTAGCACAAATTAAGTTGTGAGTAAATATTGATTGCTTTTTCCTCACAGGGTTCTCTCCAGCACAATTTATTTTATTTTTTCTGTTTTATTTCCCCTTCCCCCCCCAATCATTATGGAATTGGGAGAAATATGGACTACTGGATACTTAGAAAAGGATCTTTAGGGAGAGGAGGTTGTTAGGGACCTGGCTGATTTATATTAAAAATACCAGAGAGCAGCAAGGTGTTTATATGTCAATGTGAATACTTTAAAGAGCCCAAAGGGGACAAAACCAGAACTCTTATTTATGCTAAGGTAACAAGATAGAGTGAAAACAAAAATGGACTGTGGATTAATCATTTGATTCAACAAATTTAACAAATACTTATTATGAACCTATTATTTGCTGGGCACTATTTTCATGGTTGGAGTACAAGATCCCTGCCCTCAATGAGTTTACATTGGGTTAGGGGACATGTGAAGACAGTAAATATAAGAAGGTTAAAATACTGAAGGACTGAGAATGCTAGGTGTTGAGTGAAACAGGGAGCCAATAGTCACATGAGTACTAGTCATATTTGTCCTTGTCCTTTCATGTGCTGTTTGTGGAGCACAGATCCTGACAAGACAAAATAGTTATTTGAGGAAATCTATTACTGCTTATCAAAGATAACCCCAAGTAACACTTAGGATTATCCAGTTATTAGACGTCTACCAGGTCCTGTTGATACGTAACTTTATCATTCCCTTTACTTAGAACTGGTTTCATTTTCTTCATTGTGTAACAAGGATAATTTAAAGACTATGCTTTAAGACAGTGGTTCTCAACCTTCTGGCCCTTTAAATACAGTTCCTCATGTTGTGACCCAACCATAAAATTATTTTCGTTGCTACTTCATAACAATAATGTTGCCACTGTTATGAATCGTAATGTAAATATCTGATATGCAGGATGGTCTTAGGCGATCCCTGTGAAAGGGTCGTTCGATTGCCAAAGAGGTCGGGACCCACAGGTTGAGAACTGCTGCTTTAAGAGGACTGAAAATATGATTAAAAATAAGGAACACATTTGGATAACCCTTAGCATACCAAGTACTTTTCATTTTATTATCATTTTAGATGTGGCTCTAAATTAGTGACTGGATTATTATTTGAAAATGAAATTTAATATAGTTATAGTCAATAAAATAAGTGGAGAAATAGAAGTGGAGTTAATAGAATTATTTATTAGTAGGCCATAAGGTAATAAAAATTTTTAAAAGGACTTTATAGATAATGATTCAACTCTTGCTCAGTCATATCAGGCCAAGTAAGACAATACACAAAATTTAACATTGCTTAAGTTTAATATTGAGCACATGCTTTAGTAATATTAACGAGTGGTAAATATGAATTATTTAACCATTGTAGTAGTCATACCTGAAGATGCATTGTCTTATTATTTGGTGAAACATAACTCACTATGGTTCTAAAAGCAAATCTATTTAATGATCAATAAGTGATTAGTTGAAATTTGAAAGGCAGTTGTAGAATAAAATGAGGACAGCTTTTAGCTAATGTAAATTATTTATATTTTTAATGATTGTTAAAAATAGAAATCATTGGATTTGTGTAATCAATATTGGTCCATGTCACAAATATACTAAGATTTTGAATATTTCTGAGGGTTAAACATTTTTGGTGTAGTGGGGGTAGAATTTCATGTTATATAAGAATTATAAATTAATATTCTTCTATTACCTGGGTTTGAATCATATTAATAAATAGATAACTAGATACATTCTAGAGCCAGTTAGTGCCTGAGGGTAACGAATGGGGGAGGTTTTACTCAGCAGTATTCTCCTTTAGTTTGGTCATGAAATGAGGTCTGCTTTATGTAAATCAGTCTTACTGGCGCCAGCTAGCTGTAACTGCAGTCCGCCTGTGCTAGGGCAGCAAATAATATGTGGCGTGGATTTTCAGTTTGGAGTGTATAAGAATTCAGCCTTTTGGGCTGAAAGAACAGAGTTGATACATTAGAATAGGAGTACTGAGACCTGCACAGTTGACACATAAATATGTGGCATAATGAAAAGGTATATAAGCCTTTTAAAATTTAATTTTTCTTTTATATAGATTTATGCCTATTGATACTATTGGGTAATATGTGGGAGGTACTTCACTGCACACAGTTGCTGCAAACCTAATAGTTGGCAGCATAGAAAGCAGTACAAAAGAATTCTGATTCTAGACATCTTCACTTACAACAGTCCTTTGGAAAAATGTACTTTGTGTGTTCTGTGAGCTTCATTGACATACTGTCTGACGTTTTTTTTTGCTTTTGTGGTTAATGGGATGTTTGCTGCACAAACTACACAACAGATGTGAACCACTGTTTGAAAGGAATTTTAATAAGTAGCCAATCTACTGTATTCCTGTTTTTCTTATGAATATGAACCAAACAAGGAATTTAAGTTCAAGAAGGCTGATCTAGAAGTCTGCATCGGCTTTTAATATTTATATAAATGAAATAAGTAGCAGTGGTTTACAGAAGAGGAAATCCTTTTCACAATATCAAGCTGCCCACAGGTAAGAGATTCAGGTCCTTTTTCTGTAATCTCCTCCTCCCGCACCTCAACCTTTCTCCCTACTCCCTCAGGCCTTATATCTCTATCTCACCACTGGGAAGTTTTTTGTTTTAGTTTTAGTAATAGTAGGATTGGTAGACTGTTGAATATTAATTTTCAGGAATTTTGAATGCCATATTTGAATTTGATCTTAAAAAATTATTTTTATCTTCTATTTTTCCTCAAGTTTAAATTGAAGTGAACTAACAGTGGGTTTCATATATGAATATTACTCATACATACAATATGTTTATATTACATAGACATCAGTTTTAGATCTCTTTTCATAATAGTCCTATTACTGTGTTCTCAATTGTGGTGACACCACCTGGTACATATAGAGAGATGACATTTTTGTGACCTTAAACTATAAAGTTTTAGTGTAAATGTACCACTTTGAATTCATCATCAAAACCAGTGCTTATGTTTTCACAAGTGGCTTATTGACATTCATTAGATAATGTATATATTTATACATATAACTTGGCCAAGTTTTCCAATACCACCCTTATCATTTTCATTTCCACATATTTAAATTTATCACCTTTTAACAAAGTGAACTTAAGAGTCTAAAACTAAAGTGAATGTATTAAAAATTCCATTGAATCTAATATTTTGTTCCTTAAGCTAGGTGAAGGGTGCATAGGAATTTGTTATATTATTCTTTATCTTGTATCATGAAAATTGCATACAAAAATCTAAATGAAACAAAAATGAGCTATATAAAATAAAGACTATATGATCATTATGGTAAACATATGAACTTTTATGTTTACTAGTATAAAGAAATGCAAGTATGTGTGTGTATATGTCACTATGACCAATGATAAAATATATTACTGATTGATATCATTTTGGAGCTGAGTGTGGAGACATGAATAAGTAGGATAAGTGAAGAGTGGTAGTGAGTCTAGCTTAGAGAAGTGGAGGAGGAAAGTAATTATAGTAGGCTGTTCTCTGCTCTTTGCACCCCTTCTATGTAAGTTAAGCAGTAGGCTCTTTCTGCAACATAAAAGTGTTAGTTTTAGGTGGGACTTCCATTTCTCTTGATTCTGAAAGGCAATTTGTCATTTATTACTACACTAGAGGCTCGGTGCATGAAATCCATGCACTGGTGGGGAGGGAGGGCCCCTCAGCCCAGATTTCGAGAGGGAGCAGGCCAGGCCGAAGGACCCCACTGGTGCATGATTGGGGCCAGGGAGGGATGCGTGAGGTTGGCCAGCCGGGGAGGGACGGTGGGAGGGCTCCAGGGCGTGTCCAGCCTATCTCGCTCAGTCCTGATTGGCCGGACCCCAGCAGCAAGCCAACCTATTGGTCGGAGCGTCTGCCCCTTGGTGGTCAGTGCACATCATAGTGACTGGTCGACTGGTCAACTTTTTGCCCTCTAGTGGTCAGTGGACATCATAGTGAGCAGTTGAGCGGCCTTAGCATATCATTAGCATATTATGCTTTGATTGGTTGAATGGATGACTGGACGACCGGACACTTAGCATATTAGGCTTTTATTATATAGGATGGTTGGGTAATTAAAAATTAGAGGCCAACTGTGAGAAAGCCACAATTGTGTTTCAGGTGCACACTGTTTCCTGTTGCCTTTGAACAGTGTTGCTTTGCTTTTTAAAAATTGTTTTAATGTATGTTCTTTTAAACTATAAAATATGTATTTTTTGTATTTTTCTTTTCAGTAAATAATTTCATTTGGATTGGAGAAATGGTATAGTAGAAAGATAAAATTTTAAAAAATATGTTTTTATTGAGTTTAGAGAGAGGAAGGAAGAGAGAGAGAAAAAAAAAAGAGAGAGAAACATCAATTGGTTTCCTCTTACACACACCCCAACAGGGGATGGAACCTGCAACCCAGGCTGGGAATGGAACTGTGACATTTTGGTGCAGAGACAGCACTCAACCAACTGAACCATACCAGCTAAAGCGAAAGACAACAGTTTTGATTAATGTGCTTGAGGTTGGATGGAGAGAAGGTTGTACTTTTCTTGGTGTGGAGAACACACAAATCTAAAAGTTGGGAAATGTTTTTAGACTTCTCTTGAGCCACTCTTTAGGAAAATGTTGGATTGGGAAGATAGTTGAGATGGAATGACTGTTTTTAATATATAGGTAAAAAGACAAGGAGTTGTTAGACCATAATAGAGGAATTTATTGAATGCTATTAGAATTGGGGGTCATAAGACAGTGGAGTATTGCAAATATAGACAAACCTAAAAGAAAGCATATATGACAATGATAAAAGTCATGAGCATAAACATATGTAATCTTTGAGACTGTTGAAGTTGATCAAGTGTGAATGATCCAAAAAATCTGAGGGATAAAATTCAAGTTTTTTGTTTTTGTGTTTCTCTTTAGGCAACAGAATTTATTTAGCAAAGCAGTGTAGAATCACAAAATTTTCAATATAAATGGACCTAAGTGGTCAAATAGTTTAACATCTCACTTTGCACTGTTTGATTTTCTGGACAGGTAATGATTTAGTTTCTGCTTCAGCATTTATAATGACAGAAGGGAGCATCTCTGGTTTCATAAGGCAGTTCTTTTTTATTTTTAATCCTCACCTGAGGATATTTTTTCCATTGATTTTTAGAGAGAATGGAAGAGAGGGAGAAAGAGGGAAAGAAACATTGATGTAAGAGAAACACATTGATTGGTTGCCTCTGCATGCGCCCTGACTGGGGCCGGGAATTGAACCTGTAACCAAAGTATTTGCCCTTGAGCAGGAATTGAACCCGAGACCCTTCAGTACGCAGGCCAGCATTCTAACCATTGAGCAACACTAGCCAGGGCAAGACAGCTTCTTTTATTGGACATATGAACAAGTTAACCTTTGTTGATTTTGAGACTGAGTTGGCCTTCCATTGTTTTTGTTACTGCCTTTCCCCACCTGTGTCTGTCTCTGTATCTGTATCTCTTTTACCTGACAGGTCTGCATTATTTAAAAACAGCCATAAAAATTCCCTGTGTTTTCTAGGCTATATATCCTCCATTTTCCCAGCTATTCCTTACACAACATGTTGTTCTATTTCATTTTTTAGCCTGGTCATCCTTTTGTTTGATTTACTGTTTTTAAAAGTCCCTGTTTATCTATGATGCTTAGAACTAAATGTAATAAATGTAATACTAGAACATGGCTCCCTTCTCTTTGACTGTATACTTCTGTTCTACACTTTAACTCTGCACTGACATATTTGTCAGCCACCTAACACTATTGAATTTTCTTGTTTACAATAAGTTAAAAATCCCCTTCCTTTGAGCATCATTTTATTTTATTTTTTCTGTTGAGACTTTATTTCTCTACCCCTTACATATACAGCTGTCTTCATGGAAGAGCTGATTTCTTGAGTCTTAAAATGTTTCTACATTTTAATCCATTGATAAATTCCACCACTGAAAATATATCCAATATAAATAATTCCAAAGAAAGAAGAGCCTCTTTGGATCTCTCTCCTCTTTATTAACCAGCCCAAAGTGTGTACATTACCCCACAGTGCTGTGAGACAGGCTACAAAAGAAAAGTAAAAAATACAAAAATAAATAAAAAGAACAGAATAGAATTGCAACTGCAAAACCTACAACTAGCTTAGCATTTTGGTTGCTTGAGGCCTAACTCTTCTTCCTGGATTTCCTAATAAGAGGACTCATGGTACTGCTACATTTATCTCATCCTAGGTTCAGGGCTAATCTGAGTATGATTTTAGTTTAAAACCTAGGTTGTATTCTGTTAATACTTTGTTGTTATTTCACCACTTATATTGTCCTTAAGCCAAAAGATGAAAAAAAAAAATTATAAGGAGATAGTTTTCCTCTCATTTTATTGTTTATCTAACTTTATTATGTTATGGCCAGAGAATGTGGCTTGTGTGATTTATTTATTTATTTACTTATTTGTCTTTGAATTTATTAATTCCTTGTCACCGCACGAATGGTCAATATTAATGTATATTGCATGTGTTCATAAAAGTGCATATTCTGAGTTTGTTGAATATACAATTCTATCTTTTGCTAGATGTTTGAGAGATGCATTCTTTATATTACTTTTGTTTCTTCATCTGTAGATTTTAGAAAGAGGTGTGTTTATCTCTAATAGTGGATTTGTTAGTTTTCTTCCTGAAAATTTTAAACCTGTATTGCTTTATGTGATTTAAAGTAACATTATTTAGGTACATCAAAGATACATATTTCTAGTGTATTGTAACTTTTATCAATAGGAAATATATTTTTATTTCATTACTTTATTTTCAATTTGAATTATTTTTTGAATGTTATATATACATACTTTTTTTATTAGCAATTGCCTATTGTATAATTTTCTATTTCTTAATTTTCAGTCTTTCTGTGCTATTTATTACAAGGTGTGTCTCTTGTTTATAGTAAGATTTGATGACATTTTTGTTATAATTTTACCCATTTTGAAGCCTGTTATTTTTAGATTGATAGTTTACTTATATTTGCCCCATATTCTGCAACTCCTAAATCTCTTAATTTCTATTTTGTAATTATCTGGGATTTTAATTTCAGAATATTTATTTTAAAGATGATGGATCCTTAATTATTTCAGCCTGCCTGTGAGTTTTCATTTTTGGAGCATTGCTGTTGCTCTTATCTGAGTTTTTTTTTAGGGTCGTTGCTGTCTTGTATCTGTAGTATATCTATAAAATTATATTAACAACTAGGGGCCCGGTGCACGAAATTCGTGCACTGGGTGTGTGTGTGTGTGTGTGTGGGGGGGGGGGGGGGGAGTGTCCCTCAGCCCAGCCTGCCCCCTCTCATATACTGGGAGCCCTCAGGCGTTGACCCCCATCACCCTCCAATCGCAGGATCGGCCCCTTGCCCAGGCCTGACGCCTCTGACAGAGGCGTCAGGCCTGGGCAGGGGACCCTCATTTCCCCCCATCACTGGTTCTGCCCCCAGCCCAGGCCTGATGCCTCGGCCAGAGGCGTAGACCCCCATCACCCTCCGATCGCCTGATCGGCCCCTTGCCCAGGCCTGACGCCTCTGCCAGAGGTGTCAGGCTTGGACAGGGGACCCCCATCTCCCCCTGATCACTGGCTCTGGCCCCCGCCCAGGCCTGAGGCTTCTGGCCCAGGAATCATGCCTGGGCAGGGGACGCCCATCTCCCTCTGATCACTTGCTCCACCCCCCGCCCAAGCCTGACGCCTCTGACCCAGGCTTCAGGCCTGGGCAAGGGGACCATCATATCCCCCCAATCCCCGGCTCCTCCGCCCACCCAGGCCTGATGCCTCGGCCAGAGGAGTTGACCCTCATCACCCTCCGATCACCAATCACCGGATCGGCCCCTTGGCCAGGCCTGAGGCCTCTGGCAGAGGTGTCAGGCCTGGGCAGGGGACCCCCAGCTCCCCGTGGTTGCAGGCTCCGCCCCTGCCCAGGCCTAACACCTCTGTCCTAGGCGTCCAGCCCGGCGGGGACCCGCAGCTCCAGCGGCCCCGCGATCGTGGGCTTCGCTTTAGGCCCAGGCAAGGGACCCCTAGCTCCCGGGACTGCCAGCTTTGACCGGGACTCCCATCGCTGGCTCCACCCCTACTTCCTGCTATCACTGGCCAGGGCGGAAAAGGCGCCTGATTCTCCTGTCATGGCTGGGGGGCAGGGCAAAGGCGGCCCGAGGGCCGCCTTTGCCCTGCCCGCCAGCTCTTAGCTCCCCCCTGGGTTTCCAATCACTGTCAGTGGCAGGGGGCTGCTTCCTGCTTTCCCTTTCGCCTCCCTGCATTGTGCCTACATATGCAAATTAACCACCATCTTGTTGGCAGTTAATTTGCATATAGCCCTGATTAGCCAATGAAAAGGGTATCGTTGTACGCCAATTACCATTTTTCTCTTTTATTAGATAGGACTAGGGGCCCGGTGCACGAAATTCGTGCACTGGGTGTGTGTGTGTCGGGGGAGTGTCCCTCAGCCCAGCCTGCCCCCTCTCACATACTGGGAGCCCTCAGGCGTTGACCCCCATCACCCTCCAATCGCAGGATCGGCCCCTTGCCCAGGCCTGACACCTCTGGCCTAGGCGTCCGGCCCGGGCAGCGGGGACCTGAAGTGGCAGCGGGGGGGGGGGGGGGGGCGCCACGATCACGTGGGCTCCGCCCCTGCCCCTGCAGGATGCCTCTGGCTGAGGCGTCCGGCCCTGGCAGCGGGGACCCGCAGCTGCAGCAGCTCCGCGATCGTGGGCTTCGCTTTAGGCCCAGGCAAGGGACCCCTAGCTCCTGGGACTGCCAGCTTCGACCGTGCCCAGCTCCCATCGCTGGCTCCACCCCTACTTCCTGCTATCACTGGCCAGGGCAGAAAAGGCACCTGATTCTCTGATCATGGCTGGGGGGCAGGGCAAAGGTGGCCCCAGGGCCGCCTTTGCCCTGCCCCCCCAGCTCTTAGCTCCCCCCTGGGTTTCTGATCACTGTCAGTGGCAGGGGGCTTCTTCCTGCTTTCCCTTTCGCCTCCCTGCATTGTGCCTACATATGCAAATTAACCGCCATCTTGTTGGCAGTTAACTGCCAATCTTAGTTGGCAGTTAATTTGCATATAGCCCTGATTAGCCAATGAAAAGGGTAGCTCGTACGCCAATTACCATTTTTCTCTTTCATTAGTGTTGATGATCTGTTTCCTTAGTCTTTGCTCAGAATATCTTTATTTTTCTATTCTTATTGATCGCTAGTTTTTCTGACCATAGCATTCTAGGCAAAAAATATCTTTCCCCCTGAACTTTGAGGATAGTTTATTTTAGCATTCAGTATTGCTAAAGACAAGTCTGATGACAATTTAGTTCTTATTTCTTTGTAGCTAAATAATTTTTTTACTCTAAAATATTAGCACTTCCTCATACTTGTTTTCTGAAATTTTAGCACTTCATGTCCAAACATTTTTGCTTGTTTTAACTTAGTCTGTTTTGGTAATTAGTAGGCCCTTTTTATGGAAAGTATATTTAGTTAGCTTTGTGGATTGTTTGTTCTTATTTTCTTAATCCTTTTTTCTCAGTTCTTTTTTTCTGAAGCTCCTCTAACGTGAAAGTTGTTGCTTCTGTGTATGTCCTCATGTCTGTTAGCTTTTCTGTTTTTCTTTTGTGTAATATTTTGAGGAAACACCTGTTCTTGATTAACTTTAGTCACTTCAGTTGTATCCATGCAGCTTATCTTTTGAATTTCTAAGATTTCAGGTTGATTTCTTTTTATGCTTGTTCTTATGGGTAAAATAACATCCTATACCCTTTGAGAATATTTAATATACCATTTAAAAATATTTCGGTTCATTCTGCTACCAACTAGCTACTGTTTTTTTTTGTTTGTAAGATTTGGGACTTAATCTCCTTATTTAAAAAAAATTATTCTTTTTTTTTTTTTAAATTAAATCTTTATTGTTCAGATTATTACATTTGTTCCTTTTTTTTCCCCCCCATAACTCCCCTCCTCCCAGTTCCCGCCCCACCCTCCGCCCTCACTCCCCACTCACTGTCCTCATCCATAGGTGCACGATTTTTGTCCAGTCTCTTCCCACATCTCCCACACCCCTTTCCCCCCCAGGAATAGTCAGTCCATTCCTTTTCTATGTCCCTGATTCTATTATAATCACCAGTTCATTCTGATCATCAGATTATTTATTCACTTGATTCTTAGATTCACTTGTTGATAGATGCATATTTGTTGTTCATAATTTGTATCTTTACCTTTTTCTTCCTCTTCCTCTTCTTAAAGGATACCTTTCAGCATTTCATATAATCCTGGTTTGGTGGTGATGAACTCCTTTAGCTTTTCCTTATCTGTGAAGCTCTTTATCTGACCTTCTGTTCTGAATGATAGCTTTGCTGGATAAAGTAATCTTGGTTGTAGGTTCTTGGTATTCATCACTTTGAATATTTCTTGCCACTCCCTTCTGGCCTGCAAAGTTTCTGTTGAGAAATCAGCTGACAGTCGTATGGGTATTCCCTTGTAGGTAACTGAGTTTCTTTCTCTTGCTGTTTTTAAGATTCTCTCTTTATCTTTTGCTCTTGGCATTTTAATTATGATGTGTCTTGGTGTGGTCCTCTTTGGATTCCTTTTGTTTGGGGTTCTCCGCGCTTCTTGGACCTGTAAGTCCATTTCTTTCACCAGGTGGGGGAAGTTTTCTGTCATTATTTCTTCAAATAGGTTTTCAATATCTTGCTCTCTCTCATCTTCTGGCACCCCTATAATTCTGATGTTGTTACGCTTGAAGCTGTCCCAGAGGCTCCTTACACTATCCTCGCATTTTTGGATTCTTTTTTCATTTTGCTTTTCCGGTTGGATGTTTTTTGCTTCCTTGCATTTCAAATCATTGACTTGATTCTTGCGCTCCTCTGGTCTGCTGTCGGGCGTCTGTATAATATTCGTTATTTCAGTCCGTGTGTGCTTAATTTCTAGTTGGTTCCCCAATATAAGATCGAGGGTCTTATTAGTTTTCGTGTAGATCTCATTAAGTTTATCGGCAGCTTCTAAACAGTTCTTGAGAGACCTTAAAAGTGTGGTTCTGAACTCTATTTCTTCCATTGACAATTTTGTCCTGTTTCTTTGTCTCCCCATTTTGTTATGCTTCCTTGGTGCACCCCCTAGTGGTCTTTGTTCGCAGTCTTATAGATAAATCTTGATTGTTGTAGCTAATTCCAGGGAGGGTTTGACCTCCAGGCCAAGTGGCTATGAGAATCAGCTATGAGTGTCAGCAGTGAGAGAACTTCTGTCCTCTAGGGAGGTGCTAATCTAGCCTTTGCCTGAGGCTATCCGGCAAATGCCTCTGTGCAGGGCTTGGGCGGGGCGGGTCGCACAGGATCAACAGGGTGGGCTGGAGAGAGCAGTTATGGCGGCTCTCAGTCCTGTCCCCAGGGGCTCTGCCTCTCTGAGTCCCAGCACCCGCTGCAAAGCTCGGAGAGAAAGCTGCACTCGCTCCGACCGAAGCCAGACAGTCCCGCCTCTCCCGTTTGAGTCTGGGTCCCTAAAGACTCGCCCGGATCTGGAGCTCAGAGTCTGCGACTCCCTCCCGATTGAAAACAACAACCGCGCCCTCCGCCGCCAGCCCGCTCCTCGCACTCCGCACCTCAGAATTTGACTTCAGCACTGCGCCATTTTCTGAGTGTCTGTATGCGTTTCTCTTTCCTCCTAGTTGTAGGACTTCCACTCAGCCAGCGTTCCTGTGGTTCTGGGTGATGTCCCTTCCGTTTTTTGGTTTCACTTTTGAAGTAGTTGTTCAAAGCAGCAAACTCCGGCGTTAACCTATGCCGCCATTTTGGTTCTCCAAAAAAAATTATTCTTGATTATACTCATTTTTGTACTTGCGATTTCCTATTTTATCTTGGATGGATGCTGACTCAGGTGGTGGGAGGGGTGGGCAAGTAGTACTTGGCTGCTTATGGGATATGCTGGGAATTTGTCTTTTGGATGGTAATCTCCCTTCCCTGTCTGTTCTGGAGCTTAGTGTCTGTGTGGTTCACTACCTTAGCCACTACCCTATTCATAAATGTCACTGCTGCCCTGGCATTAGCATAGAAGAGATTGGGGAAAGTTGATGAGCTTAACTGTTAAGGTACAAATTACTAAATGAATGTTTTTTCTTGTGAAAATTGAAACTCCCATATTAAGTCTAGGTGAAAGTCTCTATTTGTTCTTTTCTTCACCCCTAGTGAATTGCTATAACTAGTTGGGCACTTATCCTTCCAGACTTTCAAATATCACTTTAATACATATATAAATATTTAGAGATAAAAGTTATTTTATGTTTTAAAACATGGCATAAAACTGGAAACATTTATTGACTGCTTATATATGTATTTATTTTCTATTTATTTTCTCATTTAATCCCCTTAAAATTTGTAGGAGAGCAGGCATTATATTTTCCCTTTCGTAGATGAGGATACTGAGACAAGGAGAGGATAAATATCTTGGACAAGTAACTTAACTAGGAAATGATAGTACCAGTATTAATAAAGGTATGTCTGGCTCCAATGTTTGTACTTTAATTACTATGAGTTCTACAGCTACTATGTTGTACAGTTAAATTCATGCCCATGAAAGAGAAAGAACCACATTCTTCCTAACTTCTTAGTGTCCTTTACTCTTTAGTGTGGATGCTCTACTATTTTTAAAAAACTATTAGTGATGAATGTTAAATTTCTTTGTTTTTTTGCTACTTAGTGCAGCAGTAGTTAGTCCTGATACATCACATTTTAAAGCATGTTAGTGTATCTTAAGATAGATATATCAAAGTGTGTTTGGTGTGTCAAAGTAATGCACAGTTCTTGCCTATTTGCCCTTAAAAATGGTTGACCATCAGGTCTTCTACCCACAGTGTATGAGACTACACATTATTGTATTTTGTTGTTAACCATAAATAATTGCCAATCTGATGTATAAAAATATATTTTCATTTTGTCTTTCCCTGATAATTAGTGAGGTGGAACTATATTTGTTGTTTTATGTCTTTCTTTGGTTATTATGAGGTAGAACTATATTTCTTCTTTTATGAATTGCCTGTTTGTTTTTTTATTTTTTTTGAATTGTTTGTCTTTTTTATTCATTAATAGATGTTCTTTTTTTGGGGGGGGATACCAATCCCATATCACTATGCTTTTTATTTTTCAATTCTTTCTCAAAATTTGTTGTTATTTGTACTACTTTCTGTGCCTTTGAAATGGATATTTTGTCTATATTGAGTTTTAGGTCCAACATAGCTCTAATGTTTCACATATTTTCATACCTTTGAATTTTTTCATATATATGTAATGTTTCTAGATACCTTTTTCTTGCTATTCTGAAGTAAATTTTTTCTTCATTTTATCTTCTGACTGAGCTCTTACTGCTTTTCAGGATAGCTAGAACAACATCAAATATAGTATCACAGCTTTTGTTTTTGCCCTTATGGAAATGCTTATGGTGTTTTACCACACAATATGAAGTTTTCTATTGGTTTGAAGTAGCCATTATCAGTTTACGGAGCAATGTTTTTGTTTTTAATTTTAATTTTTCTCAGTGAATGAGTGTTGAACCATATTCAATGCCTTTTCTGTTCTGAAAAATAACAGTTAATTTTTATAACTATTTTGGGTTGTTAATAATTAATTTTTGAATAAGCTTAACTTTTGAGTAGAGGTATTTAAAATGAAAAAACTACTGTTTGGGGTAGAAAATTTATCTTTTCTTTTACTAGTTAACTACGCATTTGAGAATAAAGGAATTTGAAGAACATGTACCGTTTTTTGTCTCCTGGCCTAAAAGATCCAACATAGAAAATCTGTCATTTCCCATAGACTGCTCTCCTAGTCTAAGAGCTATTTTTTACACAATATATTTATTAAGTCAATTGTTATGCCATTAACAATGACATGGCTAATCATAATGTCTCCCATTTTTCAGGAGGATAGCTTCACAGTTTTAATTTCAACATTAGAAAGATGATAAATTTAATAGAGAAATATAATAAATACCTGTAAATACAAAATAAGGTTCCTCATCTCAATTTGTGAACCTATGCTAAGAGCTTGGTGACTTACTGTATTTCCCCCCTCTCCATTCTTTTCTTCTTTTTTAAATTCTGGAGGCGCTAGACTCAGTTAAATATTTTCATGTGGCAGAAAGCCAGATTTCCAATAGCCCTGAACTCAGCATGTTGCTGTTGCTTAGCAACTACTTGTGAAGTCTTGTAGATATAACTGAATTATAAATAGAGTTATGAACAGAAGTGCAATTGAAATTGAGATTGGAAAGAAAGGCATACTCTTATTTTCCCCTTCCATTTGAATTTGAGTGATTCTTCATGCACAGTCAGTTTTCAGAACTCTGGCTCACCAAAATTGGGAATAAGTACTAACCTGATCAGGAAGACATTAAGGTATCTGTAAAGGTCTTGTTTGTAATTACACATGTGTTTTTTATTATTAGGATTAAACAGTCTACAGTATATTGGAGAGATGTCAGTTAATAGGAAATAGAGAACTTTTGATTTTCATGGTCATTCATGTAGAAAGATATCCATACATTGCATTACTGTTTATATATCTCTTCCACATTTATATTAATGTCTACATGCAGAAACACTTTTTTTTTTTTTGAAAGAGTGGAAGAGAGAGGAAAAGACAGAGAGAAACATTGATGTGAGAGAAACACATAGATTGGTTGCCTCCTTCATGAGCCCTGACCAGGGCCCCGGCTGTGGAAGAGCCTGCAACCAAGGTACATGCCCTTGACCGGAATTGAACCTGGGACTCTTTGGTCTACAGGCCGACACTCTATCCACTGAGCTAAAGCGGCTAGGGCTGCAGAAACACTTTAATGTTAGTTTATGTTTTTTGTACTTTCGATCACATTGTTTTTTAGAGTGTCTTAAAAATTATGCTATAATTGTGACCTCCATGGCATTTGATAAATATGGAATACACGAACACACCAACCTGTCTTCACCATTTCTCAGTAGAGCAATGGAATTTATTAAAATTTTATATAAGGCTTAAAACTTAAAGGATCCTTTCAGGTCTTCTAATAAAATTTCCATTTATTCCAGATGGAAAACTTTAGACCTAAAGCTGTTAAGTGATGTGCCTAAACTGTGTTTTTTCTGCAGTAATCTGTTACTGATGCTTATTTAGCAGCTCTTTAGTGTTTGCACTTACATTTCATCAGTTTACACAAGATTTAATTGTATTCTATGATTTATAATGAAAATGTACAACTGAATTTATTAACAAGTACAACTAATATGAATAGTTTAGATGAGGGCATAGAAACATGAGAACTCAGTGTGTTTGTGATTATTAGTCAATTAAAATGGGTAGAGAGTATTGGCTCATTGGGACAGAAGTTAAGAGAGTTTCCAAAGTGTAGTGTTATTTGCTCAGATCTCTGCAGATAATTTTTAGGTTCTAAAAAGATGAAAGAAACAGAGTGATAATTCTTGGTTTTGGATTTTGGAACTCTGTATTTTCTTAACATACATCACCAACCTGTGAAACTAAAATCTTTTTAGGGACATTTGCCAGAAACAAGTAGATTGTATTCTCATGTATTGTTTGCCCAGAAAATTTTAGAATGGGAATGTAATTTTTCTCCTTTTGCTCCCTGGGGAAATACTGGTCCATAAGTTCCAACTGAAGAAAGATATAGATCTATAAATAGGATTAGCTCAGAAAGTTGTGGCAAGTATAATTTTAATTAGATCTACAAGGAGGGATAACATACCAGCAGTATTTCTTTGCTACAGAAGAGGAAAATAATAGATACAAAGAGGAATTTGAGTTTCCTCCAGGATAAGAAAGAAGATTAGGGTCCTTCCTTTAGTTATATTTGTTACTAAAATTAGACTTCTGTACACATAGGCTAGGGCCATGGAACATCTGGCTCTCAGCTGCATTTTGAACTCTGTGGGTTCTTGGCGGAAGGGGTTGAAGAAACAAGAGAATGGAGAGTTGGAGTGTGAAGTTTCTGGAACTACTGAAACTTTTACAGGGTATTTTATCTGCCGTACTAATTGTTAATGTGAAGGTGCCATTGATTATTCAGTCCACCCAAAATTCAGATGTGTGACTACTTGAAATAATGTTTTGCAGATATTGCACTTTTTCTGTTTTCTTAAAATAAAACTGGGCAGTATAAGTAAAAATTAAAAAGTATATAACTGCTTTAAATAATACCTAAGAAAATATAAAATGCTGAGATTTATATTTAAAGTGATATTTGATTTACACATCTGGAATTAAAAAATAATTTTTCCTACTTATACTGCCTTGTTAATAAAATTTGACCCATTTGTTTTATTCTTCCCCACTAATTGTAACTTGGATTAGTTCATATTACTTTCCTATCTGATAAATAATAGTATATTTGTTCTGATAAGTAAAGATCTATGTGTATAAGATTTAAATTACCTTAAAGATGTAAATACAATTGTAGTTAGAGTCTGGATATCCAAGTCACATATGAATACAACATTAATAAACTAAGACAATAAGCAAAGTTACTTTTCATCCAGACCAGTGTTTAAAGTAACAGTATATTTCAAAATGCTTGGTTAAACTTAATTTTAGAATCTAGCTATCCTTAAAGATTGATTAAAATATTATTACATGGTAGATTGCTTACTTGATTTTTCTTCATCCTTCACTGGAACTCTTTTTGTTACTTAAAACTATCTGCATTTCTATGTGTTTCAAAGGCATTGTTTATAAGCTTTTTTCATGATTAAAATAAGTCCTTTATATATAATTTTCATAATTAAGTTTTTAAACTTTCCTAGTATTGAATATGTGAATTCATTTTGTATTTTGGATAACAGTGGCCAAAAAAAATCTTAAAATTAATTTACAATTTCATTAAAAGACATTGATGAACGTTGATATAAGAAATGCATAGACCATGCACTTTAATAAATAACTTTGTTTTAACGTGACTTGACTGTCTAACCAGCCTTTTATTTTAGAAGCTATTATTTAAATTCTTTAAAAAATACATATTTTTTAATCCTCACCTGAGGATATTTTTTCCATTGATTTGTAGAGAGAATGAAAGAGAGAGGGAAAGACAGAGAGAAACATTGATGTGAGAGAAATACATCAACTGGTTGCTTCCTGCACGTGCCCTGACCAGGTCAGGAACCAGGGAGGATCCTACTACCAAGGTATGTGTCCTTGTTTGGAATCGAACCTGGGACCCTTTGTCTGCAGGCTGACACTCTATCCACTGAGCCAAACTGGCTAGGGCTAAATTCTTGAAATTAAAAGTTTTTTTTCCTATCCTTCTTTTCTCCCCCTGATTTGGTCCTTTCTTACTGGCCCATGACCTTCATAGTTATTACATTAGCCTGTACATTGTTTGCCTCAATAATTTGTTTCCCTCACTGACAGGAGTTATTTTAATTTGAGAAAATAATTATTGAGTGCCTACTATATGGAAGACACTACTATATGTTGGAATAGCTTTGTATTAAAAATGAGTAAAGCATAATTCTCACCCTACTTAAAGATCTGCTGTTATTTAATCTTTTTATTTTTAATACATAGCAAACAATCTCTTACATGTAACTCAGATTCCCAAATAATTGCAGGGGAAATGTGCTAGAAAACAAATGCAGTCTGTTCAGATTTTGAGAGACTTCAGATACTAGAGATACTAGAAGTGTGATTAAAGTACCTCATTATTTTCCTGAAAAAAGAAAAACACTTAAATATTTTTGTACACACACACATATCCTATATAATAAAAGGGTAATATAAAAATTGACCCTAGCCGAAACCGGTTTGGCTCAGTGGCTAGAGCGTCGGCCTGCGGACTGAGAGGTCCCGGGTTCGATTCCGGTCCAGGGCATGTACCTGGGTTGCAGGCACATCCCCAGTAGGAGATGTGCAGGAGGCAGCTGATCGATGTTTCTCTCTCATCGATGTTTCTAACTCTCTATCTCTCTCCCTTCCTCTCTGTGAAAAATCAATAAAATATATTTAAAAAAAAAAAAATAAAAAAAAAAATAAAAATTGACCCTAATGGCGGAATGAGCAGAAAGACCACTTGATCAGTCACTATGAGGCGCACTGACCACCTCTTGGTTTCTTTCCCTGGCAGGCTGGCTCCGATCGCCCTATGGCGAAAGGGGAACTGGGGGTGGGTAGTGGTAGGGGGCGGAGCTGGCTGCGGGCAGCTGGCAAATTTCATGCGCCGGGCCTCTATTGCACATATAAAATAATATGGACCATGGTATGTAACTTAAAAGTACCTATTTATTTAGCTTAGCATTAATTTTCTTTAATTGCCACTTAGGAAAGTTTAAGTTAATATTTTAGATGATGAAATGTAAAGCACATATTTTTCCCCCTAAGAAAATAGTGTTTTTGTGGATAGTTTTGCTCTTATAGTCAAATCTGTTCTGGGATTCATACTAGCATATTGTTTCTATTTTTAGGCTGTTGCCAGGCAGATTTAAAACTTCTCCTCTTATGGTTGCCCAATATCTAGCTTTCTGATTGGCTATAAGAGCTTGTTTTCTTTGGCCAACCACAGTGACTATGCAAATTGTCTTTCAGTTTCTGTTGCTGTGAGAGAACAGATAAGATGGCTGCAGGGGGCTCCATTTGGGGTATGTTTATTATTTTAAAGAAGATTTTCATTATTATGTAGTTATAAGCAAAAGTAGATTTCTTTCAAAATGGTGTTTTATTTTTTGAAATATGAAATCAAACTAAACAAGTTTTATAAAAGCTGAAAAATGAGTCTTATGTCCTATTTGATTAATTTTAATGGTGTGCAGTACATATTATGTACATGTGGGCATACATTGTTACCTTTTTTTATTTTTTTTATTTTATTGATTTTTACAGAGAGAAAGGGAGAGAGATAGAGAGTTAGAAACATCGATGAGAGAGAAACATCGATCAGCCGCCTCCTGCACATTTCCCACTGGGGATGTGCCCGCAACCCAGGTACATGCCCCCGACCGGAATCGAACCTGGGACCCTTCAGTCCACAGGCCGACGCTCTATCCACTGAGCCAAACCGGTTTCGGCAACATTGTTACCTTTTTTAGTAAATAAGCATCCTGACTCCCCAAAGAGAGGTTGTCCTTTGTGTGTAAACTTACTGTATGTGAACATGCCAGCATGTTTGTTTACAATTTTGTTGAAAATATTCTAGATTACTACCTTTGTTTTCTAAAAGAATCAGTTTTCTCATTTAAGAATTATGTTAGTTATATATGTATAATTCATCATTCTTTTAATGAATATTTACTAAGTATATACTACGTGCCACACTGTGTAGCTCATTAACAGAATACTTATTATTTTTTTGGTAAATGACCTCTGAAGCACATTATAATGATATCAACATATTTTAAGGTGTTTTATGAAAACAAAACTTTAGATACTTAATGTATTAATCTTATAATAGGTACGTGATGAGATGTGCCAAAGTGTTTGATTAAACAATACATAAATATAAGTATTAAAGTCCACTTATGGTAATTATTTCTAAAGAGATACATCTAAAGTACTAGCAAATGTGGTATATGGTGGCCACATACATCATATGAAGCAATATTGTAAAATGTGACTAAGCCTTATGTAACTCCAGAAAGTTTAGTGAGTGTATCTCATTTTAAAATAAATTTATCAACATTAATTACATATGAAGCCTTTGGTTACAGTACCAGTTTATAATAGAAGAGAATGCTTCTATTTCACTTAAGATTGTCTAGTGCTTCTGGTAAAAAATAGTTATTTCCATTTTCTGTGTGTAGAAGATGTTATTAATATAGGTACATGGAGGGTTCATCTGCACCATTGCTCAGTGCTGTTTTTTGGTTGATAAAATTTGTTGTGTGTGTGTGTTTTAAATCCTCACCTGAGTATATTTTTTCTATTGATTTTTAGACAGAGTGGAAGGTAGGGAAGAGACACACAGAGAGAAACATTGATTGGTTGCCTCCTGCATGCACCCTGACCCCAACCTGACCAGGACATGCTCTTGACTGAAATTGAATCTGGGACCCTTCAGCCTGAGGGCTGATGCTCCAACCACTGAGAAAACTGGCTAGGACTGTTGTGTTCATTTATGCGTATCTCATGCTCATTGCTACCCTCACATGAGATAAGCATATTATAGAATTATGTCCCATTTAGGACAGGAGAAATGAGGAACTGTTTCCTCTAAGATGAGCATATAGAAAACAATGCTGCTGTTATTTTATATGTATTCCTTTCATCACCATGAAAGCACAGGTGTACCTGTTGGCCTAGAAATGTAAACTCCCTAAAATATGAACTATTACTTGGCTCTCTGTGTATAGTTGTTTTGTCCATGTCAGAAGTGTGATCCAGTAAAGGGAAGTTAGGTTAAAAACAATTGAAAAGCAAAAAATACTCAACTGTTTTTCTGCTGTTACTTAAAAAAATCAAAAACAAACTCCAAACAAGTTTATTGAGATACTATACAACTCACCTGTTTAAAGTGTACAATTCAGTATGTTTTAAATATTTATTTATTCATTTATTTACTTTAGTGGTTTATAAACAATATTCAGTTGTTCATCACTACAGCTAACTTTAGAACACTAGAGGCCTACTGCACGAAAATTTGTGCAAGAGTAGGCCTTCCTTCCCCCGGCTGCCAGCACCGGCTTCCCTCCGGCACCTGGGACCCAGGCTTCCCTCCTCCAGCTGCCCGGAGGTACCCGGACCCAGGCTGGCTTCCCTCTGGCCCCAGTTTTATCAGGAAGGATGTCCATAATGACACCTGGAAAACATTTGGCCTAATTAGCATATTACCCTTTTATTATTATAGACTAGAGGCCTGTTGCAGAAAGATTCCTGCAAGAATAGAGCTTCCTGAGGCCGGAGCAAAGCAGAGAAGGGAGCGATGCCGGCCGCCTTCTCCGCTGCCTCAGCTACCTCCCTCCCTTTTCCGCCGCCTTGGCTCCCTCCCTCCCTTTGCCGCTGCCTCTCTCCCTGCCGTCTCCCTCCCTTCTCTGCTGTTTCGCTCCCTACCATCTCCGCTGCCTCGCTTCCTCCCATGTCCACCACTTCGCTTCCTCCCGTCTCCGCCGCCTCACTCTTTCCTGTCTCTGCTGCCTCAGCTCTGTTCCCTTCTCCGCCACTTCGCTCCCTTCTGCAGCGCTTGGCTTCCTTCTACGCTGTCTTCAGTCTTCACTCCATGCCTGTGTATGCAAATTAACCACCATCTTTGTTGGGTTAATTTGCATATCGCTCTCATTGGCTGGTGGGCAAAGTGGAGGGACAGTCAATTTGCATGTTTCCTTTTATTAGTGTAGATTTTTATTTAGCCTATAAAGAAACCCTGTACCCTTTAGCAGCTACTCTCCATTTCTTCTCCAACCCTCCAATTTAGGGCCTTCACTAATCTGCTTTCTGTTTTTATAGATTTGCTTTAGCAATTATATTAAATTATTTTCAAAGAGAGAAGAAAATTGTGGTGAATATGTAGTTTATTGCTTAACATCATACAGTTTATTGCTGATCAAATAGAACACCTGTTGGTAGCAAAGTTTAAAGGCAGAAATGCATAAGAAAGGGTGCTGGTGTTAATAAAAACAACTACATGTTGAATGGGGTGTCCTTACTAAGTTAAAATTATTATTTATTTAATGGAATGCATAATAGCAGCATGGCTATTGATGTATTCAGATCACTTGTAAAGTTAAATTTATATAAATTGTCACTTAAATGAGAAAAGAAAATGCCTTGATGTAGTGTCTGATATATAATTGCCCCTTGATAAGCATCAGATAAAAACATGGCCTTCTGTTACTTCACTCATTGTCAGCCTAGGTGGTATTGGCTTTTGGTAAGTGGGACAAACTAGAAGGTAGGGCCTTGATGAATAGCTAATTTTTCTAAGAGGATGTAATTTGATAAATGTATTTTAAAATTGCATTTTAAAAAATATGGTCAGTTAGTTTTAATTTGTTTGTATAACAGCATGATACCCAAAATACACCTGGAAAAGTGATTTTAAGGTATCTTGAAATTTTTTCATGTAGATTACCATGGTATTTCTCAAAACAAAGCAGTGAATACAACAAATTAACATAGTGACCATTCTAGTTTTGATGTAACCAAAATTTCAAGAGCATGATTTACTCCTGCTTTGTCCAGGGAATTGTTGGTAAAGCAGACTCATTTCCTTCATTGTAAATTTTAAAAAATTTAGTTAGGGGATATTCCATTCCACATTTTGATACCCAGATAATATTACTAGATTGATGACAGATTATTCGGTTATTTGAAGTGTCATGATCACTGAGTACTGAATTCGTTAGTGCCCTGGGTCCTCAAGTAAATATTGCCAGTGCTTTGTGATTGGGAGAGAGGACATCTAGAAAGCAAAAGAATCAGCATATGAAACAGAAGTAGTGAAAGTAGTGATAATGTTTTATGAATAGTTTTGGAAAAATAAGTATTAATAGATGATGAGATATCCAGTGTTTAAGATAAAAATTTTGAAAGTCTATATATGAAATTTGAGTAGATAAGTATCAAAGTGGATGAAACATTGTATTATCAGGTTCAGTAGTCTCACTAATGAGCAGTAAGCAATAATCAGGTTATTAACATTTATTGTGCAATACACTGATTATTCTTCATGATTTTATTTTCAGGATTGTTGTGAAATACTTAAAATTTAGGGATGCAAAATAAAATCACACAGTTCTCAACCTGAGCAATTAAAATTCTAGTAGCAGAGTTGTATTTCTAAGAGTATAGAAATTAGCATAAAGTGATTATTTATGAATAGGCCATGATTAGTCAGGTCTATTGACTAATATTTATTTAAGCCATTTAAGGAAAACTCAAAATTTAAATAAAATTATTTTTAGTACCCCTTTTAGAATAATGTTATATTAATGTCCGTTAACAATGTGAATGCAATTGGAGTGCTGTGTCAAAAATAGAAGTGTCAAATTCATTTAAGTGGTTTTGCTTAACATTTTGTAAGTTTTTGCTAAGTTTTATTTTTAAATTTACTTCACCAGGTATCCATAACTTTGAGTTAATATAGTGTTTGATGTTTGTGCGTTTTGAACCAACAGTCCTGGCACTCCCTATTGTTTTGTCAGTTAAGCTGTTTGGAAAGCAGTTGTATAGACCCTTGTTTATTTAATCAGGAAAATCCTGCTTTAGAGCGTTATTCAGACAATGAACTGAGGGTATGTTACAAATATGTTTCAGTTTCATTGTTCACGTACGTTTTCACATTTCATAATATTTGGATTCTTGATAAAGCACTTGCCCGCATCTGCTTCCCCTGTTGCTGGGCAAGGTTCTGCTGCATGTATTTGATTGGTTTTAGGCAACTACTGCTTTGAGCCAATCAGACAGTTAATTTCATGTCTCTCAGGACTGAAGCATTCAAGCAGCTGCTGATTTATTTTGCCTATGGGGAGATTAAATAAACTAAGAGTATGGCTGCAGCAAGTTCCCTCTTGGGTATGTTTTGAAAAATGACAAGGTTCATCTGTAACAGAAGGAGAAAAAATGAGATTTAAAAAACTTGTTTATTAAGAAAATTTGATAGGTAGTGAAGTTGAGAAAATATATTCTTTGAATGGATTTCCTATTTTTATTCTACAGTTGTGCTTTTAAAGGAATGTAGAATTTTGTAATAAAGAAAAAATTCCCCTCAATGTACATGAATGTTTACTCTCTAATCTACACCTTTGCTTTATTGCTTTCAAAGGGGAGAGCTCATATAACCTTTTTGCAACCTGCTGTGAAAGGCAGTTAAGGAGAAAAGGATGTAGTAATTGTACTTACAATACAATATAGGTTGTTAAGAAATAGATATCCATAGTTCAGTAGACAACAATACATTATATTGCTATCCATAATAAACCTTTGGGTCCAGAATACTATTGATTTTTGGAATTGACAATCTTTAACAATAGCAATAGGTGGGTATGAAAACAATCTTGTGTTATTTAGGTTTAAGGGTTCGCTGGATTTTTAGTTAAAAATGTTTTATAAATAATAGTGACTGGATTTTTAAAAAGAAATTTACATTTGAATTTTGCAGATTCTAATCTGTTGTGTAAAAAAGTATGTTCTTGTTATATATGTCCATGTTTGACTCATTCCCCAGGTAGGGAATTGATTTGTATTTCTGGAAACATGCCTGGACATTTAAATGAAGATAAATTAAAATAGCATTAAAGGTGTAAATCTTATTTACGTATAGGGTATGTTTAATGTTTTTTATATGTATTTAGGATTTTATGCAGTTATGTTCTAGATTACTTATATCAGACAAAGAAAAAGAACCTTACCGAAATATTGCAGGTCCAGGTTTTAACTATGTTTCTCTGACCTTATTGTCTGTCTCCTGTTGCTGGGCAGGAATCAGAATGCTGGTTACTGATTGGCTGAATTAGTGAGCAGCTCTTGAACAGCCACTTAAATTTTTGAGCTTTCTGAGCAGGCAGATTGTAGGCTAAGACAGAACAGCTTTTGGAAAGACTTCTCTTTCTTGTTTCATAGCTGTGATCTCTTTGCTAGAAAGTACAGTGAAAGGAGTGGGTGGAGGGGGATGAAGCAGAGAAGAAAATAATGTTTTCACTTAAAGAAGAAGAGGCTCATTGGGCTTTCCTTAAAAATAATTTACCCTAAAATTGAAAAATAATTCCAAGATATAGAGACTTATTTGCAGGTAACACACCTTTCTTGGTTATTTGAATATAAATTCCTTTGGTAAAGGGGAAACTTTTGTTAATGCTGTACAAAAATATTTTGTTAGTAATAATATTTCCCCAGAGTTCTTGAATCTAAATATATAAAGACTTAAAAAACATTTTTAAAAATTATTTTCTTTATGGAAATATATTTACCTTAAAAATATTTTTTTGACTAACTTCCTCATAAAAGAATGTTTTCAGCAGAAAGTTCATCACATTTTACACATTTATATCTAGATATGGCAGACATTTTGTACTGTAAAATATAAATGCTTTTTTTTGGGAAAATGAATTACAGGCATGTGAGAACTTCATGGTTGTAGTGTTGCCACCTAAAAAAGGTAGTATTTCTTTTGTAGAATAGTTTTGTGAATGGCATCTGTTACAGATGACGGTACTTAAAATGATCCTTAAAAATGTTTTGTTCTGGTAATACAGCCATGGAAACTTATTTGCAGATAACACACCCTTTTCTAATGTGTGTCTTTCTTAAATATATTTTGCTTATGCAAAATAGATTTTTAAAAACATGCTGATTGGTTTGCATGGATATGGCTGAACTAGTTTGAACTGGTTGTTCATGCTACTTCCTTATTGCTTTGTCTGTTTTTCATTGTACTTAGAACCCATGAAGTATCTGGTAAATGGCTGTAGTGTGCTCCCTTGTGGGTATAGATGGTAGTTATTCTGTAATTCTTTGTACAGTACTTTATTATTTCTGAATTGAATGGCAATTTTGTAGATAAAACCAGCTTGCTTGTATTGTATTTATTTTTATTAAATGTTATTTTGTGGTGGCAGTTTATTAAATGTTATTTGGGGCTGATGTTTGCATGTTGGATTTTCTAATTAATATATAAAATAAAAATATTTAAGAGAAATTTGTCTCAGGTTGTCTAGTTTATGCCTTAAAACATTCTGAATATACATAGACAATTATGATTGTATTTTTTGAATTGTTTACATCATTCTAAGTGCTTAATGTATAGAATCTCATTTAATTATCACCACAACTTCTGTTGCAGGTACAGTTATTTCCTTTTTAAAGAAATATATGTTAGTAATTTTTTTGCAGAGAGGAAGGGATAGAGAGTTAGAAACATCGATGAGAGAGAAATATTGATCAGCTGCCTTCTGCACACCTACTGGGGAGGTGTGCCTGCAACCAAGGTACATGCCCTTAACCAGTATCAAACCTGGGACCTTTCAGTCCGCAGGTCGATGCTCTATCCACTGAGCCAAACCGGTTAGGACTGATATTCCCTTTTTAAGGTAGCTGAAACTAAAAATGGAAATGTTAGGTAACTTACCCTATGTCACATAAGTACACGGGAGAACTGGAGTTCAAATCCATGTTTCTGTCTATGGAACCTGTTATGGTTACTAAAAATTATGAAAATATACTTTTTTAGAGGAATGCTTGCTTTTAATGCAACTAGTAATAACTGCCAACTATTCCTATAACAGCTGAGAAATGTGGATATTACGAGGTCCAAGTCCAAAAGAATTGCCGTTTAGTATTTGAAAATATTTAAAGGATAATTATACTTCTATTTAAATGTATTTCTTTTGTATCTTTGGAGTCAGCAGAGAAAAGTGACTACAAAATTTGCATTGTATCATCTTTACAAAAAATTTTCAGTTAGCATGAGTTTGGAATGGATGGGGGGGAAACTTGAAATTTAAATTTTAGACTGCAATTAATAATCCTTAAAATAGTGCCTATAATAATTTTGCGTTGAAGTTTCTGCTTGGTTGTACGATACTTTTTTAAAAATAGTTTTACTCAGTTCCATAATTTAAATTAAAAGGCTAGCAAGCTAAGAAATGTATAAGTAATTTCTTTTTAAAAAATATAGTTTATTGATTTTTTTACAGAGAGGAAGGGAGAGGGATAGAGAGTTAGAAACATTGATGAGAGAGAAACATCGATCAGCTGCCTCTTGCACACCCCCCATTGGGGATGTTGCCTGCAACCAAGGTACATGCCCTTGACCGGAATCGAACCTGGGACCTTTCAGTCCGCAGGCTGACGCTTCATCCACTGAGCCAAACCGGTCAGGGCAGTAATTTTCTTAACGTGACAGGATAGATGCATAATGTATCACAATCTAGAAGTACTATGACAAGTGGTAGATTCTCAAGCAGTACTGACCTCCAGCGCTAGGCCATTGTTTGATGACTTGCAGCTAAAGGGAACAATGTAATACTGGGGAACATACCTATAATTGAACAAGTTGGGTTTATTATTTGTTGCAGTGACAGAGAATGCTTACCAGGGGAAACTGTGAGGCACATTAGTAAGAGGGTGCTAAAAGAAATTCTAGTATAGGATTTGGTCATAGATTGGGTTATTTTGGGGAAGGTTTGAGGAACTAGAACCTCATTCTGTATTGGGTGCTGTCAGAATGTGGGGGCTATTCTATGCTTGGATATCTCAATAAGTCTTATCTATAGTGAGGACAGACTACAGTGAGGATAAAGCTGCAATTGATAAAGAGGTAGCCATTACTTGTTTTTTAGAGAGGGAGATGGTTGATATTTTATGGGTTGCATTGTGACCTTACCTAATTTGAATGTAGGGATGGTTTTATGTCCAACAGGAAAACAATATGACTTAGTCGTAAGCATCAAGTCAGTGTATAGTAACGTAAGGCTTGCCTGTGAGCCTCAGATGAGTTCCGATACCTCAGAGGCTGCTTTATTCCCTTCTCCAGCCAAGGCAAGTGTTCCTACCATCATTCCTACTGGGTAGTAGAATGTGAAAGCGTTATCCTTGCTCCTTGTACATTTTAGTCCTTAAAGGACTTTTGTTTTATTCAACTGTAGACTGGTGACTGTCTTTCTCTGGGACCAAATCTGTTGCCCTCTTTTGCTTGCCTTACCGAACTGGCCCGAAATACTGAGAAAGAGCATCCTTGTCTTGGTTCTGATCTTATTTCACAATTAAGTATGATTTCTGTAGTTTTTTTTTTTTTAACAGATATCCTTTATTATATTTGAGTTGTTTCCTTCTATTAAGTTTCCTGAGAGTTTTAATTATGAGTCAGTGTTGAATTTTGTCAAATGAATGAATATTCTCTATCTGTTGAGATCTTTTGTTTATTTCACACTCTATTCTGTTTATGTGATGAATCACATTGCTTTTCCCTCCTTCAATAACAGAAATTTAGTGTCTCACAGTTTTGGATACTAGAAGTGTGAAATCAAGGTGTCAGCAGGGCCATATTCTCTCTGAAGGCGCTAAGGAAGGATCTGTTCCAGACCTTTCTTCTAGTTGTGGCTTGTGGCAGCCTAACTTTAATCATCACATGGTGTTCTTGCTTTGTGTGCGCCTCTGTACCAGTCCTATTGGATTAGGACCCATTGTAATGACATTATTTTAATTTGATTATCTCTGCAAAGACCCTATCCCAAATAAGGACACATTCTGAGGTATTAGGCCTTAGGGCTCTAATTTTTATCAAGTGAACACCTGGTTGGGCCTGAAAAAGAAAGCCATAATGCTTTATGACTCACTTGTAATCTGTACCGCTTGATTTTTGAATATGAAACCAACCTTATATTTTTTAATGAGCTTCACAGGGTCATAATGTGTTACTTTTTAAAGGAATATACTTCTAAATAACTCACTGATGAAAGAAGTGACAATAGAAATTAGAATATACTGTAACGGAACAACAATGAAAATATAACACATCCAAATGTGGGATGTAGCTAAAGCAGTGCTTAGGGGGCAATTTATAGCTTTACATACATACTTTAAAAAAAGGAATGGGCTTTAGGGTCGGTAGGTCGCCGCTGTCACAGGTGTGCCCTGGGGTTGCCTCTCGCTGCCGTGCGGTCCCTGCAGCTGCGCCTCCTGCCTGGGACCCGGCTCATCCGGTCTCCTTGCCCTCCTCCCCTTAACCATCCCGGGTTTCTGCCGTCGGGGTCCCGGGCCGGGCTAATGATGCCAGAGAACGGAGTGGAGCGCTCGGACCGGGCGGCTGAGCTAGTAGGGACGGCTGCAGCCTTGGCGGTGGCCACGGCCGCCCAGGCAAGTGGCGGCCCCGACCCAGGAGCCGCATCAGCCTCCCTCGGACCGCACCTGAGTGGGCTAGGCTGGCCGCAGGTGAAGCGGCTGGACGTGCTCCTGAGCGAGCCAATCCCCATTCACAGGCGCGGCAACTTTCCAACGCTGAGCGTGCAGCCCCGGCAGATCGTGCAGGTCGTCCGCAGCAGCCTAGAAGAACAGGGACTGCGTGTGCATGGTGTGCGGCTACACGGCTCAGCTGCCAGCCACGTGCTGCACCCTGAGAATGGCTTGGGCTATAAGGACCTAGACTTAGTGTTCCGCGTGGACCTGCGCAGCGAGGCATCCTTCCAGCTGACCAAGGAGGTGGTGCTGGCCTGCCTGCTGGACTTCCTGCCTGCTGGACTTCCTGCCTGCTGGCGTGAGCCGGGCCAAGATCACGCCACTGACACTCAAGGAGGCCTACGTGCAGAAGCTGGTGAAAGTGTGCACAGACACGGACCGCTGGAGCCTCATCTCGCTGTCCAACAAGAGAGGCAAGAACATGGAGCTCAAATTTGTGGACTCAATCAGGCGCCAGTTCGAGTTCAGCGTAGACTCCTTCCAGATCATGCTGGACTCCCTGCTGCTCTTCGGCCAGTGCTCATCCACGCCCATGTCTGAGGCCTTCCATCCAACGGTGACGGGCGAGAGCCTGTATGGGGACGTCAACGAAGCCCTGGAGCACCTGCGGCACAGAGTCATCGCCACACACAACCCTGAAGAGATCCGCGGTGGCGGCCTCCTCAAGTACTGCCACCTCCTGGTGCGTGGCTTCTGGCCACAGCCCAGCACCGACGTGCGCGCCCTGCCACGTTACATGTGCTCCCGGTTCTTCATTGACTTCCCGGACCTGGTGGAGCAGCAGCGCACCCTGGAGCGCCACCTGGAGGCCCACTTCAGCGGGGAGACTCAGCCCGCCGCTACGCCTGCCTGGTGACACTACATCAGGTGGTCAACGAGAGCACTGTGTGCCTCATGAGCCATGAGCGTCGCCAGACACTGGACCTCATCGCCACCATGGCACTCCAGGCTCTGGCTGAGCAGGGCCCAGCTGCTGCCGCTGCCCTGGCCTGGCGCCATCCAGGCCCTGATGGGGCTGTGCCTGCCACTTTCAATTACTACGTGACCCCTGTGCAGCCTCTGCTGGCCTGGGCCCACTCCTGCTATCCCACCTGGCTGCCTTGTAACTGACTGAGACCCTGGTTAGGAGAGACTGGGTCTCCCCCGATGTAGTGGGGCCTCAAGGCCTGTGTGGAGGGCATGACCAGAGATAGGCAGCCTGTGCCAGGTGGCCCAGCACTGCTCCAGGGTTGGGCCTTCGACTAACAGACCAGACTCCCTGAGTGAGGCCTCTGTGGGCTTACGGCCAAGCTGGGGTTCTTTGCTTATTGCAGCACACTTTTAGACTAACATGATTGTGGGGTGCAGGAGCTGTTTGTCTTGGGGGTTAATTGCCTTTAGGAGACAAAGCATGTTTGGGGTGTTAGTCTCAATGGCCATCATCGTGGTTTGATTTCTATGGCCTAAGAAGGGTCTTTTTGGCTAGGGCCAGCCTATAGTGAGCCCAGCAGCCCCAAGGGTCTGCAGCCCACACAGTGGCTAAAATATGGTGCATTATGGGAACTAGTCACTTTGGGTCAGGTTGGGCCACTCACAGGCCTAGTAGTCCAACCTGGCTAATCACTGGGGAGGGAAAGGGAGGCATGAGACGGATACCTGGAGAGGGATATGTTTGGCCCAGTCCCCTAACACTCCTAACTTGAACAGTCAAGGTATGTGGTGGACAGGACCAAGTGGCCTGGGGTAGGACACAGCCCAAGACCCTTCCAGGGTGTTGCTCCCTTCCCCCATGTCACGAGGAGCCCTCCTGCCTGGGAGCTTGTTCTTAGGAGGGTACAGGGCCCAAATTGGCCACAGTCAAGTGTTCCCACCCCACTGGTCTGGTTACAGGGTCCTCAATTGGTGGAGGAGAACCATGCCCCACCTCTGCACTCTTAACACCTGCCAATAAAAATTGTCTACACTGAAAAAAAAAAAAAAAAAGGAATGATCGAAAGTAATGGTTAATGTTTAACCTGTTGAGGAACTGCCAAACTGTTTTCTAAGACAGCTGCACCATTTTACAACTTTGTGTGAGTTTATCACCATTGTATGAGAGTTCCAATTTGTCCACATCCTGTTTTTCTCTTTAATTATAGTCATTACTAGCAGCCAAGTGCACGGATTCATGCACTTTGAAAGGAAATTAAATAGAAATATTTTAATATCGCTATTCACCCTTTCTCTATAATAGAAGTGTCAGAGATGAAAGAAAATTACTAAAATGCATATGAAAATAATATATAAATTGGTTAATAAATAAACAATAGCAACATGATATAACAACAAAGACATGATATAAAAACAAAAACATGATGTAAAAACAACATTGATAAAAACAGTGACTGATAAATTGATTAAACTTATTCTATTATCTCCCTGTATATGATATTAAGAGTAAAAACACTTTCAGAGTGCTTGACTAATTTACCTTGTGATAAAGTATTTACAACTTTTACTATAATCTCAACAAAAACAACTAAATTCATGATCGACAATGACAGATCGAAGCACACGTGTGCAATTTGGCACAAGCGAGAGCTTTATATGTATTGTGCATGCACGAGTCAGTGTTTATTTTTAAATTGCCAGTGTGTGTCATATGTAGCGGATGGTCGGACGGATGCACCGTTAGTCACTTAGCCTTTTATATATAGACTAGAGGCTTAGTGTATGAAATTTGTGCATGGGTATGGTCCCTAGGCCCGGCCTGCGATTGAAGCACGAGCATCTGGTGTGGAAGGACAGGTCTCAGCTGACCTCTGGGCCGTGGGCAGCACCTGCGCCTCCGGGTCTCCACGTGCCCCCCTCCACCTGAGTCACAGCGCCCGAGTCCCCATGCGGAGATGCGGTGAGTGCGGTCGGACACTGCGGCTGGGGCACAGTGTGGGCTTCTGGGCCACCCAGCAGCACTGCATGGAAACCGGGCAGGCAGCATACTCTCTTCCGGCCAGCCTCCCAGACCAACTCCTGCATGAACCCATGGGGAGCCCTACCAGCCCCTGTGGTCCCGGCAGCTGTGGCCTGGCTCACTCAGAAGATGGTGTGTGGGGGCGGGCTCTTCGTGGGTGCCCAGCACCTGAGCCATGAAACTTCCCTGGGGGCATGAGCCCTGGTATCCTGGGGAAGGGTAGCAGGAGGAGTGAGAGCGAGCTTGGCAGACATCCCGCATTCTCACCACACCTTCATCCCTGTCACCCCCGCCCCCAGTTAGCTGGCGAGAGGTCACAGCCCCCTGCTCGGGCACTACGGGAGGTTGGTCATTGCCACCCACCCCCAGTTCCCCATCCCAGCCTGGGGCTCAGCCCCGATTGGGCGATCAGGGCCTGCCAGCCGCTGGTCACCATCTGTGGGTCGATCAGCTCCCTCAATGCCTGGGAGCCAGGCGGAAGCCCCGCCCCCTCTGCCACTGCTGGTCGCCGTCTGTGGGGTGATTGAGTCCCTGCTTTCACCCACCTTGGCCTGGCGCCGCCTGCTCACCTGCTCCACCATCCTGCAGTGGTCCCACTCTCGTCGGGACCCATTGGGGCCAGTAGTGCCTCCACTGCCGCCCGCTGCCAGCATCACGTTGCTGACGACTGCCATGTTCCACGTCGTCCCCGGTGGTCAGCGCACGTCATAGTGAGTGGTCGAACTCCTGGTCGAACAATTTGCCTATTAGGCTTTTATTATATAGGACTAGAGGCCTGGTGCACAAAAATATGTGCCCATGAGGGGGGTCCCTCAGCCCGGCCTGTACCCTCTCGCAATCTGGGACCCCTTGGGGGATGTCCGCCTGCTGGCTTAGGCCCGCTCCCCAGGGGACCGGGCCTAAGCTAGCAGTCAGACATCCCTCTGGCAGCCCAGGAGCCCTCGGGGGACCAGGCCTAAGCTGCAGTCGGACATCCTTAGCACTGCTGAGGAGGTGGGAGAGGCTCCCACCATCACTGCTGTGCTGGCAGCCGTCAGCCTGGCTTGTGGCTGAGCATAGCTCCCCCTGTGGGAGCGCACTGACCACCAGGGGGCAGCTCCTGCATTGAGTCTCTGCCCCCTGGTGGTCAGTGTGTGTCCTAGTGACCAGTCATTCCCAGTTGTTCTGCTGTTAGGGTCAATTTGCATATTACCCTTTTATTCTATGCCTGGTGCATGGGTGGGGGCTGGCTGGTTTGCCCTGAAGGGTGTCCCGGATCAGGGTGGGGGGTCCCACTGGGGTGCCTGGCCAGCCTGGGTGAGGGGCTGAGGGCCGTTTTCAGACTGGCCACACCCCTTTCAGGGAGTGGGGTCCTGGTGGGGTACCTGGCCAGCCTGGGTGAGTGGCTGATGGCTGTTTGCAGGCTGGCCACAGCCCCTTCAGGGTGAGGGTTCCTGCTGGGGTGCCTGGCCAGCCTGGGTGAGGGCCTGAAGGCTGTTTGCAGGCTTGTCAAGCCCCCCCAGCAGGGTGTGGCCAGCCTGGGTGAGGGACTGATGGCTGTTTGCAGGCTGGCCACAGCCCCCAGCCACCCAAGCTCCCAGTGGAGGCTGACTGGAAGCAGGTATCTGGGGTTTATTTATCTTCTCTCATTGAAACTTTATTGCCTTTAGCAGAGGCCACAGCCAGCTAGGGCAGGTTGGGAAGCTTGGCTTCTTCCATCGCCGGAGCAACCAAGCCTCCTGCTTGCTCCAGCTCCGTGGCTGCCAGTTGCCATCTTGGTTGGGTTAATTTGCATATAGTCACTCTGATTGCCTGGTGGGCATGGCTTGGGGTGTAGCTAAGGTATGGTCAATTTGCATGTTTCTCTTTTATTAGATTAGATAGTTTTCATTTCTCTGGTGACTAATGATGTTAAGCCTCTTTTAATGTTCCTTATTCTCTATTGCCTTACTGGCTATTTGAGTATCTTTTAGAGCAATGTCGAGTTTTTTGCCCATTTAAAAATTTTTGTTGTTATTCAGCTGTAACAGCATTTTATATTTTCTAAATGCAAGTTATCATATCAAATACATTATTTGCAAATATATGATTTGCAGATATTTCCCTCTATTGTATAAGTTGCTTTTTCACTTTCTTAATGGCAGTCTCTTATTGCTATATTTTTAGCAATATAGCAATCTAGATATGCTTGGTTGTAAATACAATCTTATGTGTTTCTTAAATTTCCCTCCATTGTTTCTTATCTCTATACCTCTTTCCCATTCCCCTATTGTTTTCACTCTCTTACAGTTTTCTTTTTCTTTCTCCGTCTACTTTTTTTACTTCCATCTACTTTCTTAAGCTTATATTTACCATCGGACTTTCTAAACCCATTAGCTTACTGAGAATGAAAACTAGAAGTTAGTCAACTTTTTTCTAATACTTCCAGTAATTGATCTTCTGTGGACTGTACCTGTTCTCAATGTTATACTATACAAATCTAATAAATATAAAAATTAATATGCAGCAAGGATTATTTTGCTTTCTATAGATCATTATTTCAAAAGTACATGAAGTGATGCTTATAAGATCAATTTGCAGTGAGTCTATAATTAGGTAGCTTCTGTTTCAATTAAAAATAATTTATTGTAGAGAGTATTACAGATGTCTCCCTCCCATTGCCCTGCTCAACCTGGTTCTGCCACAGGCCTCACCATCGTATTGTCTCACCACCGTATTAT
The DNA here is from genome assembly GCF_963259705.1 of Myotis daubentonii. Taxonomy (NCBI): domain Eukaryota; kingdom Metazoa; phylum Chordata; class Mammalia; order Chiroptera; family Vespertilionidae; genus Myotis; species Myotis daubentonii. The sequence goes on from NC_081841.1 coordinate 27,238,872, forward strand.
TTGTGTCCATAGGTAATGCATATACATTCTTTGGTTAATCTCCCCTGCCACCTACCCCACCCCACCTCTTTCTCTCTGAGATTCTGCTGGGAGCCGGTCCATCCTTGCTGTTTCAAGGGACCTGGCATATATGGCATACTGTTCTTAAAATGTTTGCTCACCTTCGTGGCACTATGTTTTAACCAAGGTCACCTCTCTGAGAAAGGTTGTTTCCCCAGGTAGGGATTTTCCCCTGAAGTTAGGGAGGGAATAAAACCCCTTAACTAAGTGCCAGGCGGGTAATTAATCACTTTAACTACGAACAATCATGCTTAAGCTACATAATCTTTACTCCCTGGAATGGAGATAAGAAACGCCCTAAGCTTTGGAATAGAGATTGATAGGATTGGAATCAACTGGTATAAATACAGACACCAGGACACAGAACCTAGACACAGAACCTAGACACAGAACCCACACAGAACCTAGAGACAGAACCTAGCGAGAGAACCTGGCTGAAGAACCTAGAGACTGAACCTGGCTACAGAACCTGGATAGAACATGGCAAGAGAACCTGACTAGAACCTGGTGACTGAACCTGGCTGGAGAACCTGGGCAGAACCTGGCTGGAGAACCTAGCGAGGGAACATGGACACAGAACCTGGCTGGAGATCCTAACCAGAACTCCGCTGGAGATCCTGACCAGAACTTGGCTAGAGATCCTGGCTAGCCTGCTGATCAACTGAACGCTGTCTCTGTGTCATTACTTCTTCGCCGACTCCATCCACACCTTCGGGGACCCCTGGACCTGCTGGGGTTGGACCCCAGCATCATTCGTCATTCAGTTTCATGTTTCCATGCCTCTGGTTCTATTTTATTAATCAGTTTATTTTGTTAATTTGATTCCTTGTTCGTCTATTTTGACTTTTAGATTCAATTGTTGATAGGTATGTTTTTATTGTTCATATTTTTGTTCTTGTTCTTTTTTCTCCACTTCGTAAAGAATACATTTCAACATTTCATGAATTACTAGTTTGGTGATGATGAACCCCTTAGCTTTTTTTTGCCTGTGAAGTTCTTTATCTGACCTACAATTCTAAATAATAGATTTGCTGGGTAGAGTAATCTTGGTTGTAGGTCCTTGATTTTAATCATGTGAATATTTCTTGTCACACCTTTCTGGCCTGCAAAGTTTCTATTGAGAATTCAGCAGACATTCATATGGGTCAGGGGTAGGCAAACTTTTTGACTGGAGGGCCACAATGGGTTCTTTTTTTTTTAAATTAAATCTTTATTCAGATTATTACATTTGTTACTCTTTTTTCCCCCCATAACTCCCCTCCTCCCAGTTCCCGCCCCACCCTCCGCCCTCACTCCCCACCCACTGTCCTCATCCATAGGTGCACGATTTTTGTCCAGTCTCTTCCCGCATCTCCCACACCCCTTTCCCCCCCCAAGAATAGTCCATTCCCTTTCTATGTCTCTGATTTTATTATGATCACCAGATTATTTATTCACTTGATTCTTAGATTCACTTGTTGATAGATGCATATTTGTTGTTCATAATTTGTATCTTTACCTTTTTCTTCCTCTTCCTCTTCTTAAAGGATACCTTTCAGCATTTCATATAATCCTGGTTTGGTGGTGATGAACTCCTTTAGCTTTTCCTTATCTGTGAAGCTCTTTATCTGACCTTCAGTTCTGAATGATAGCTTTGCTGGATAAAGTAATCTTGGTTGTAGGTTCTTGGAATTCATCACTTTGAATATTTCTTGCCACTCCCTTCTGGCCTGCAAAGTTTCTGTTGAGAAATCAGCTGACAGTCGTATGGGTATTCCCTTGTAGGTAACTGAGTTTCTTTCTCTTGCTGTTTTTAAGATTCTCTCTTTATCTTTTGCTCTTGGCATTTTAATTATGATGTGTCTTGGTGTGGTCCTCTTTGGATTCCTTTTGTTTGGGGTTCTCCGTGCTTCTTGGACCTGTAAGTCCATTTCTTTCACCAGGTGGGGGAAGTTTTCTGTCATTATTTCTTCAAATAGGTTTTCAATATCTTGCTCTCTCTCATCTTCTGGCACCCCTATAATTCTGATGTTGGTGCGCTTGAAGCTGTCCCAGAGGCTCCTTACACTATCCTCGCATTTTTGGATTCTTTTTTCATTTTGCTTTTCCGGTTGGGTGTTTTTTGCTTCCTCGCATTTCAAATCATTGACTTTATTCTTGCGCTCCTCTGGTCTGCTGTCGGGAGTCTGTATAATATTCGTTATTTCAGTCCGTGTGTGCTTAATTTCTAGTTGGTTCCCCAACATAACATCGAGGGTCTCATTAGTTTTCTTGTAGATCTGATTAAGTTTATCGGCGGCTTCTAAACAGTTCTTGAGAGACCTTAAAAGTGTGGTTCTGAACTCTATATCTTCCATTGACAGTTTTGTCCTGTTTCTTTGTCTCCGCATTTTGTTATGCTTCCTTGGTGCACCCCCTAGTGGTCTTTGTTCGCAGTCTTATAGTTAAACCTTGATTGTTGTAGCTAATACTAGGGAGGGTTTGACCTCCAGGCCAAGTGGCTATGAGAATCAGCTGTATCAGCAGTGAGAGAACTTCTGTCCTCTAGGGAGGTGCTAATCTAGCCTTTGCCTGAGGCTATCCGGCAAATGGCTCTGTGCAGGGCTTGGGCGGGGCGGGTCGAACAGGATCAACAGCGTGGGTCGGAGAGAGCAGTCCTGTCCCCAGGGGCTCTGCCTCTCTGAGTCCCAGCACCCGCTGCAAAGCTCGGAGAGAAAGCTGCACTCGCTCTGACCGAAGCCAGACAGTCCCACTTCTCCTGCTTGAGTCTGGGTCCCTAAAGACTTGCCTGTATCTGGAGCTCAGAGTCTGCTACTCCCTCCCGATTGAAAACGCCAACTGCGCCCTCCGCCGCCAGCCCGCTCCGCACCTCAGAATTTGACTTCAGCCCTGCGCCTCCTCTGAGTGTCCGTATGGGTTTCTCTTTCCTCCTAGTTGTAGGACTTCCACTCAGCCAGCGTTCCTGTGGTTCTGGGTGATGTCCGTTCTGTCTTTTAGTTTCACTTTTGAAGTAGTTGTTCAAAGCAGCAAGCTCCGGCGTTAACCTATGCCGCCATCTTGGTTCTCTAGTTTCACACAATGGGTTCTTAAACTGGACCGGAGGGTCGGAACAAAAGCATGGATGGAGTGTTTGTGTGAACTAATATAAATTCAAAGTAAACATCATTACATAAAAGGGTACGGTCTTTTTTTTTTTTTTTTTAGTTTTATTCATTTCAAACAGGTCAGATCCGGCCTGCGGGCCGTAGTTTGCCCACGGCTGATATGGGTGCTGTCTTATAGGTAACTGACTGCATTTCTCTTGCTGTTTGAGGTTGAATCTCTTTACGATTTTCTCTTTTTATTTAACCTTTGGCATTTTAATTATGATGTGTCTTTGTGTGGCCCTCTTTGGGTTCCTCTTGTTTGGGACTCTGTGCTTCCTAGACTTGTAAATCTATTTCTTTCACCAGGTAGGGGAAGTTTTCTGTCATCATTTCTTCAAATAAGTTTTCAATATCTTGCTATCTCTATTCTCCTTCTGGCATCACTATAATATGAATTTTGTTATGTTTAAAGTTGTCCCAGAGGCTCCTTACACTATCTTCATATTTTTGGATTCTTTTTTTTTTCTTATTGCTTTTCTGATTGGGTGTTTTTTGCTTCCTCATATTTCAAATCGCTGACTTGATTCTTGGCATCCTCTACTGTTGAATCCCTGTACATTATTCTTTATTTCAGTTAGTATATGCTTAATTCATGACTGATCCTTTTTCATGTCTTTGCCGTTCTCATGAAGATCCTTCAGCATCCTTTTTTTTTAAATTAAATCTTTATTGTTCAGATTATTACATTTGTTCCTCATTTTTCCCCCCAAAGCTCCCCTCCCCCCAGTTCCCACCCTACCCTCCGCCCTCACTCCCCACCCACTGTCCTCATCCATAGGTGCACGATTTTTGTCCAGTCTCTTCCCGCATCTCCCACACCCCTTTCCCCCCCCAAGAATAGTCCATTCCCTTTCTATGTCTCTGATTTTATTATGATCACCAGATTATTTATTCACTTGATTCTTAGATTCACTTGTTGATAGATGCATATTTGTTGTTCATAATTTGTATCTTTACCTTTTTCTTCCTCTTCCTCTTCTTAAAGGATACCTTTCAGCATTTCATATAATCCTGGTTTGGTGGTGATGAACTCCTTTAGCTTTTCCTTATCTGTGAAGCTCTTTATCTGACCTTCAGTTCTGAATGATAGCTTTGCTGGATAAAGTAATCTTGGTTGTAGGTTCTTGGAATTCATCACTTTGAATATTTCTTGCCACTCCCTTCTGGCCTGCAAAGTTTCTGTTGAGAAATCAGCTGACAGTCGTATGGGTATTCCCTTGTAGGTAACTGAGTTTCTTTCTCTTGCTGTTTTTAAGATTCTCTCTTTATCTTTTGCTCTTGGCATTTTAATTATGATGTGTCTTGGTGTGGTCCTCTTTGGATTCCTTTTGTTTGGGGTTCTCCGTGCTTCTTGGACCTGTAAGTCCATTTCTTTCACCAGGTGGGGGAAGTTTTCTGTCATTATTTCTTCAAATAGGTTTTCAATATCTTGCTCTCTCTCATCTTCTGGCACCCCTATAATTCTGATGTTGGTGCGCTTGAAGCTGTCCCAGAGGCTCCTTACACTATCCTCGCATTTTTGGATTCTTTTTTCATTTTGCTTTTCCGGTTGGGTGTTTTTTGCTTCCTCGCATTTCAAATCATTGACTTTATTCTTGCGCTCCTCTGGTCTGCTGTCGGGAGTCTGTATAATATTCGTTATTTCAGTCCGTGTGTGCTTAATTTCTAGTTGGTTCCCCAACATAACATCGAGGGTCTCATTAGTTTTCTTGTAGATCTGATTAAGTTTATCGGCGGCTTCTAAACAGTTCTTGAGAGACCTTAAAAGTGTGGTTCTGAACTCTATATCTTCCATTGACAGTTTTGTCCTGTTTCTTTGTCTCCGCATTTTGTTATGCTTCCTTGGTGCACCCCCTAGTGGTCTTTGTTCGCAGTCTTATAGTTAAACCTTGATTGTTGTAGCTAATACTAGGGAGGGTTTGACCTCCAGGCCAAGTGGCTATGAGAATCAGCTGTATCAGCAGTGAGAGAACTTCTGTCCTCTAGGGAGGTGCTAATCTAGCCTTTGCCTGAGGCTATCCGGCAAATGGCTCTGTGCAGGGCTTGGGCGGGGCGGGTCGAACAGGATCAACAGCGTGGGTCGGAGAGAGCAGTCCTGTCCCCAGGGGCTCTGCCTCTCTGAGTCCCAGCACCCGCTGCAAAGCTCGGAGAGAAAGCTGCACTCGCTCTGACCGAAGCCAGACAGTCCCACTTCTCCTGCTTGAGTCTGGGTCCCTAAAGACTTGCCTGTATCTGGAGCTCAGAGTCTGCTACTCCCTCCCGATTGAAAACGCCAACTGCGCCCTCCGCCGCCAGCCCGCTCCGCACCTCAGAATTTGACTTCAGCCCTGCGCCTCCTCTGAGTGTCCGTATGGGTTTCTCTTTCCTCCTAGTTGTAGGACTTCCACTCAGCCAGCGTTCCTGTGGTTCTGGGTGATGTCCGTTCTGTCTTTTAGTTTCACTTTTGAAGTAGTTGTTCAAAGCAGCAAGCTCCGGCGTTAACCTATGCCGCCATCTTGGTTCTCTAGTTTCACACAATGGGTTCTTAAACTGGACCGGAGGGTCGGAACAAAAGCATGGATGGAGTGTTTGTGTGAACTAATATAAATTCAAAGTAAACATCATTACATAAAAGGGTACGGTCTTTTTTTTTTTTTTTTTAGTTTTATTCATTTCAAACAGGTCAGATCCGGCCTGCGGGCCGTAGTTTGCCCACGGCTGATATGGGTGCTGTCTTATAGGTAACTGACTGCATTTCTCTTGCTGTTTGAGGTTGAATCTCTTTACGATTTTCTCTTTTTATTTAACCTTTGGCATTTTAATTATGATGTGTCTTTGTGTGGCCCTCTTTGGGTTCCTCTTGTTTGGGACTCTGTGCTTCCTAGACTTGTAAATCTATTTCTTTCACCAGGTAGGGGAAGTTTTCTGTCATCATTTCTTCAAATAAGTTTTCAATATCTTGCTATCTCTATTCTCCTTCTGGCATCACTATAATATGAATTTTGTTATGTTTAAAGTTGTCCCAGAGGCTCCTTACACTACCTTCATATTTTTGGATTCTTTTTTTTTTCTTATTGCTTTTCTGATTGGGTGTTTTTTGCTTCCTCATATTTCAAATCGCTGACTTGATTCTTGGCATCCTCTACTGTTGAATCCCTGTACATTATTCTTTATTTCAGTTAGTATATGCTTAATTCATGACTGATCCTTTTTCATGTCTTTGCCGTTCTCATGAAGATCCTTCAGCATCCTTTTTTTTTAAATTAAATCTTTATTGTTCAGATTATTACATTTGTTCCTCTTTTTTCCCCCCAAAGCTCCCCTCCCCCCAGTTCCCACCCTACCCTCCGCCCTCACTCCCCACCCACTGTCCTCATCCATAGGTGCACGATTTTTGTCCAGTCTCTTCCCGCATCTCCCACACCCCTTTCCCCCCCCAAGAATAGTCCATTCCCTTTCTATGTCTCTGATTTTATTATGATCACCAGATTATTTATTCACTTGATTCTTAGATTCACTTGTTGATAGATGCATATTTGTTGTTCATAATTTGTATCTTTACCTTTTTCTTCCTCTTCCTCTTCTTAAAGGATACCTTTCAGCATTTCATATAATCCTGGTTTGGTGGTGATGAACTCCTTTAGCTTTTCCTTATCTGTGAAGCTCTTTATCTGACCTTCAGTTCTGAATGATAGCTTTGCTGGATAAAGTAATCTTGGTTGTAGGTTCTTGGAATTCATCACTTTGAATATTTCTTGCCACTCCCTTCTGGCCTGCAAAGTTTCTGTTGAGAAATCAGCTGACAGTCGTATGGGTATTCCCTTGTAGGTAACTGAGTTTCTTTCTCTTGCTGTTTTTAAGATTCTCTCTTTATCTTTTGCTCTTGGCATTTTAATTATGATGTGTCTTGGTCCTCTTTGGATTCCTTTTGTTTGGGGTTCTCTGCGCTTCTTGGACCTGTAAGTCCATTTCTTTCACCAGGTGGGGGAAGTTTTCTGTCATTATTTCTTCAAATAGGTTTTCAATATCTTGCTCTCTCTCATCTTCTGGCACCCCTATAATTCTGATGTTGGTGCGCTTGAAGCTGTCCCAGAGGCTCCTTACACTATCTTCGTATTTTCGGATTCTTTTTTCATTTTGCTTTTCCAGTTGGGTGTTTTTTGCTTCTTCGCATTTCGAATCTTTTGACTTGATTCTTGCGCTCCTCTGGTCTGCTGTTGGGTGTCTGTATAATATTCTTTATTTCAGTCAGTGTATGCTTAATTTCTAGTTGGTTCTTTATCACAACATCGAGGGTCTCATTAGATTTCTTGAGGATCTCACTACATTTATCGGCGGCTTCTAGACAGTTCTTGAGAGACCTTAATGCCGGGGTCCAGCCCCAGCGGGTCCAGGGGTTCCCAAAGGCCTAGACGGAGTCGGCGAAGAAGGAAGGACACGGAGACAGTGTTCAGTTGATCAGCAGCCTAGCCAGGATCTCTAGCCTGGATCTCCAGCCAAGTTCTGGTCTGGATCTCCAGAGAGGTTCTGCTGTTTATTGTCTTGTTACATCCGTATTTATCCCAGTTGATTTTAATCCTGTCAATTTCTATTACAAAGGTTAGGGCATTTCTTATCTCCACTCCAGGGAGTAACGATTATGTAGCTTAAGCATGATTGTTTGTAGTGATTAACTACCCGCCTGGCACTTAGTTAAGGAGTTTCATCCCCTCCCTGACTTCAGGGAAAAATTCCTACCTGGGGAAACAACCTTTCTAGGAGAGGCATCCCCTCCCTGACTTCAGGGAAAAATCCCTACCTGGGGAAACAACCTTTCTTGGAGAGGTGACCTTGGTTAAAACACACAGCGCTAAGGGGAGCAAACATATTAAGAACAGTATGCTATATACGCCAGGTCCCTTGAAACATATGCTGTGCAGATGTTTCTTTCCTGCAGCGACTGTGTCAAGCAGCAAGGATGGACCGGCTTCCGGCACCTTAAAAGTGTGGTTCTGAACTCTATATCCTCCATGGACAATTTTGTCCTGTTTCTTTGTCTCCGCATTTTTTATGCTTTCTTGGCTGTACCCCCTAGTAGTCTTTGTGCGCAGTCTTGTTGTAGTTAAGCCTTGATTGTTGTCGGCAATACCGGGGGTGAGTTGACCTCCAGGTTAACTGGCTATGAGAGTCCGCTGTATCTGCAGTGGGAGAGCTTCTGTGCTGGATCTCTAGGGTGGTGCTAATCTAGCATTTGCCTAGGCTATCCGGCAAATGGCTCTGTGCAGGACTTGGGCGGGGCGGGTCCCCGGGGATCTACAGGGCGGGCGGAGCAAGCAGTTATGGCTGCTCTCAGTTCCGTCCCTAGGGGCTCTGCCTCACAGAGTCCCAGCAACCACTGCACACCTTGGAGAGAAAGCTGCCTTTGAGTTCTGACCGAAGCCAGACAGTCCTGCTTCTCCCGTTTGAGTCTGGGTCCCTAGAGACTTGCCGGGATCTGGAGCTCAGAGTCTGAAACTCCCTCCCAATTGAAAACAACAACCGCGCCCTCTGCCGCCAGCCCGCTCCGCGCACATTCCGCACCTTAGTATTTCACTTCAGCACTGCGCCTCCTCTGAGTCTGGGTAAGGTATTCTCTTTCCTCCTAGTTGTAGAATATCCACTCAGCCAGCCTTCCTGTGGTTCTGGATGATGTCCGTTCTGTCTTTTAGTTGTTTTTTGAAGTGGTTGTTCGAGGCAGCAATCTCCGGTGTTAACCTATGCCGCCATCTTGGTTTTCTCCCCTTGAGCATCCTTATAAGCATTGTTTTGAACTCTGTATATAGTAGTTTGCTTGCTTCCATTTCATTTAGTTCTTTTTCTGGAGATTTCTTCTGTTCTTTCATTTATAACATAGTTCTTTGTCTCCACATTTTAGCTGCTTCCCTATGTTTGTTCCTCTAGATTAGGTAGAGCTGTTATGTCTAATGGAATTGGTTGAGCATCTTTTTAAAATAGGTTTCCTATAGGACCCAGTGGCTCAGCCTCCCCAGTCACTTGAACTGGGCATTCTAAGTGTGCCCTTGTGTGGGCTGTGTGTACAGTCTTGTTGTAGTTGAGCCTTGATTGCTGTTGGCATCACTGGGAGGAGTTGACCTCCAGGCCAATTGGCTTTGAGGACCAGCTGCGACTACAGCAGAAGAGCTGTTGTGTATGGGACACCCCTATGGAGCAGGACTTGCGTCAATGGGGCTTTGGTGCTCATTGATTCTGCCCCTTGAGTTTGTTGCTCATGGATGTGTAGAGTTATAATCTGGTGAAATCTGAAGCTGTCTACCAGGACCTCCAGGGAGTTGCAAAATTAGCCATTGCCCGGGGCCACCTGTCAGGAACGACAGAGTGATCTGCCAATGTCTGCTACTTGTGGTGGGCTTGGAAGTACCCAGGCAAGGCCAAGCTGTGAAGCAAGGAAAGCTGCTGCTAGTGTTGGGTCTTAGGCCTCTTATTGATAGGTCAGTGTCACGCTGATGTCTGCTGCTGCTTGTTTGAGAGGTTTTAGCTAAGTTTGATGCCTGAGCCAGAACAGGCCACTCATATGGAAAAGCCTCTGTGAACAGCTTGAGTGAGGCTGCAAATGTGGTGGTGTGGGGTCTCAGGGAATTACCAGGGTGGAGTGAACAATGTGAGCCAGTCTGATGGAAACTCAGATATGGCTGCCAGTCAACTCTGTGATGAAGGAGGTCTCAGCATAGGAACAATGACCCTGCGGGCACCCCTGTTTGGCAGAAAACTGCCCCCAAGTTGTTGCTCCTATGCCAGACAATCCAGTTCCTCCCCATTTTTCTCTGGATCCCCTCAAGCCTTTATGCTAGTGCTGGTCCTCAGAGTTAGTGAGTCCGAGTAAGTCCATCTGCCAGCCTTTAAGAGGAACTGCCTGGGTCTCCAGCAGCCTCCGTGTCATGCAGCCACATTCCCTGCTGGTCTTTATAGCCCAAAGTTACAAAGACTTCTCTTTCTAGCCCTGCAACCCTGGGTTGGGATCTGGTGTGGGACTGGGACCCCTTACTCCTCACAAGAGACCTCCACTGTTTAGATATCTTTCTGATGACAAAAATGCCACATGTGGCTTTTTGACCAGCCCGGTCCATACCTCCGCCCCTCCTACCAGTCTCAGTGTACATTCGTCTTTACTTCTCTAGTTGTAGGACTTCCATTCAGCCAGATTTCTGGCGGTTCTGAATTATGGTGATTCCGTATTTTAGTTGTAATTTTGATGTGGTTGTGGGAGGCGGTGAGTATTGGCGTTTACCTACGCCATCTTGGTTCTCTTGTTTCAATTATTAAACTCTGTCTCTCTCTTTCTTTTTAAAGATTCAAAATGGATAGTATAGAAGAACCTCAGAAAAAAGTCTTTAAGGCTCGAAAAACAATGAGAGTGAGTGATCGTCAACAGCTGGATGCAGTGTACAAGGTCAAAGAAGAACTATTGAAAACTGATGTCAAGCTGTTAAATGGCAATCATGAAAATGGAGATGTGGACCCAACCTCACCTTTGGAGAATATGGATTATATTAATGACAAGGATGAGGTGAATGGCCTTGAAGAACTTTGTTTTAATCCTGAGAAAAGTAAATCAGAATGGAAAGAAACACCTTGTATCTTAAATGTTAATGTAAAAAACAATTCAGATGATGATTTAAAGCATGAATCTTTGTCTCCTAGTAGTAAAACTCCTGAACTAAACTCTAAAGTGACCACTGAACCGGCTCCTGGTGATCCACCTTCAGGTGATTTGGATACTGGAGATCGGCCAGCCTCTGGAGATACGGCCTCTGAAGTATCAACCTCTGGTGATCCCACCTCTAGTGATCCCACCTTTGGTGATGCCACTTCTGGTATTCCAACCTCTGATGAGCCTGCCTCTAGTGATCCCGCCTCTGGTGATCCAGCCTCTGCTGAACCCGTCTCCGATGAGCGGGTCTTTACTGAAAACTCAGATATGGCTGCCAGTCAACACTCCAGTGAGCAGGTTGCTGGTGAACTGATGTCTGGGGAGCCAGTCTCTGGTGAACTGGTCTCCAGTGAACCAGTCCCTGGTGAACTAGTCTCCAGTGATCCAGTCTCTGATAATTCAGCTTCTGATGATCTGGCCTCTGGAACACTGGCCTCTGATGATGCAGCTTCTGGTGATCTGGCTTCTGGTGGTCCAGCCTGCGGTGATCTAACTTCTGGTGATCAGGTCTCTGGTGATCTGGCCTCTGGTGATCTGATCTCTGATGAACCAATTGCTGATAAACCAACTTCTGAATCAGCCTTTGATTCCACTTTTGAATCGAGTTCTGTACCAGTTTGTGTGCCAGTTCCTGACACTGAGAATACAGAACCTAGTAGCAATAAAGGTGATGATTTTCTTGAACAAAATGGGGATGATGAAAAGTTAGATGAAATTTTCTCATTTGATAAGAGTAAAAAAGCTGATAGTAATATTGATGCTGCTGAAGAAACTCTAGAAGCAGGTGATACAATTGTTTGTTCAGCTCCACCTCCTGAAAATGAAAAGGTAGAGGAAGATGCTGTCACAGAACCTGTTCTTGGAGAGGAGGATATATCTAGCAGTATGGAAATTGACCAAAGTGAAAAGAATGAAGGTGAAAATTCTGCAGACCTTGCAGAAACCATTAGTGAAAATGGTATAAAAGATGACAAAAATGAGAATATATTAGAAAGTACAGATTCTATGGAGACAGATGAAATTATTCCTATTTTGGAAAAGCTTGCACCTGCTGAAGATGAACTTACTTGCTTTTCTAAAACTTGTCTTCTTCCAATTGATGAAACAAATCCAGATTTGGAAGAGAAGATGGAAAGTTCTTTTGGTTCACCATCTAAACAAGAAAGTAGTGAGAGTTTGCCAAAAGAAGCCTTTTTGGTCCTCTCTGATGAAGAGGATATTTCGGGTGAAAAAGATGAGACTGAAGCTGTGTCACAAAATGAGTCATGCTCTCCAGGTTAGCATATTATTTACATTAAAAATTTTTTGATTAGCTTTAATAAACAAATAAAACATTCTCATAAAGACATATTTCTTTTAGTTGCAGAGAAAGTTGAGATTGATGGTGGCTAGAATGATCTCTTAACTTGATAGATTCTTAACTTCACAGAATTCAGAATTACAAAGTATCCACTTTGAATGGCATTGTGTGAAGCCCTAAGGGAGCTAAAGAAGAAAATATGGACCTTGCCCTTAAGGCAGTGGTTCTCAACCTTCCTAATGCCGCGACCCTTTAATACAGTTCCTCATGTTGTGGTGACCCTCAATTTCATTGTTACAAATTGAACATAATTAAAGCATAGTGATTAATCACAAAAACAATATGTAATTTATATGTGTTTTCCGATGGTCTTAGGCGACTCCTGTGAAAGAGTCATTCGATCCCCAAAGGGGTCTCGACCCATAGGTTGAGAACCGCTGTGTTAGAGCTTTCTGAGAGGAGTGACTTTATAGTATGAAACACAGCCTCTGGGTCCTAGTTTGTTCAAAGAATGAAAACATGAGGCAGAACTCAGAGACACAGAAGATTCCCCTCTCCCCCCCCCCCCCCCCCCCAATATATTATATCAGGTTTTGGAGGTAGAGATTTTTTATTATTAAATGATGACTTTATTTCTAAAGAGCATTTATTCATAAAGAGCCAGGCTCTTTATGATTCTGGGGATTTAAAGATAAAATTTAGTATTTGCCCTCAGGGTGTAGACAATAATTAAAACACAGGGCATTAAATACAAGGCTATGAATACAGTAATTATGTTAAATTGGTATTCTGGGTTTTTCCAGGAGAATATAAGATGTATTCAGGAAAGCACTTGCCTTTCACTATCTGTATAACAGGATTTTAAGGAAGAGTATTCCTTTTTTTGGCAGCTTTGTCCTTACTGCTCAGCCCAGAAACCTTGGAGCCATTTTTTCCCCTTCATATCCCATATCCAGTCCATCAGGATGTCCTGTTAGCTTTATCTTCAGAATAGATCTAGATTTCATCTTCACAGCTTTTATTCCTATGCTAAGCCCCTACCATCAAGCCAAAATACTTCTTGGGTTATAGTAAGTGCTCATTAAATATTTGTGGAGTGAATGAATAATTGGTGCTATAAGAGATGTATATCAAGGAGGACCTTAGTTCTAAGGCTAAAGCATTCTGATAGCATATATGCATACAAGTTCTTTGGTTGATCTCTTCCCACCTCACCTTCCCTCTGAGATCAACAGTCTGTTTCATGCTTCTATGTCTCTGGATCTATTTTGTTCAACAGTTTTTATTCATTAGATTCCACATATGAGTGCAATCATGTGATACTTACCTTTCTCTGACTGGCTTATTTCACTTAGCATAATACTCTCCAGGTGCCTCCAGGCTGTCTCAAAGGGTCAGAGATTCTTCTTTTTTATAGCTGCATAGTATTCCATGTTATAAATGTACCACAGCTTTTTTATCTACTCATCTACTGATAGGTACTTGGGCTGTTTCAAGATCTTAGCTATTATAAATTGTACTCCTATGAACATAGAGGTTCATACATTCTTTCTGATTGGTGTTTTGGGTTTCTTAGGTTGTATTCCTAGAAGTGGGATCACTGGGTCAAATGGCAGTTCCATATTTAATTTTTTGAGGGAACTCCATACTGTTTTCCATAATGGCTGTACCAGTCTGCATTTCCACCAGCAGTGTATTAGTGTTCCCTTTTCTCTACATCCTCTCCAGCATTTGTCATTTATTGATTTATTGATGGTAGCCATTCTAAGAGGAATGAGGTGATACCTCATTGTCATTTTAATTTGCACCTCTCTGATGATTAGTGATTTTGAGCATTTTTTCATGTCTCTTGGCCATCTGTATGTCTTCTTTAGAGAAATGTCTATTCAGGTCTTATGCCCACTTTTTAATTGTATTGCTTGTCTTCCCTTTGTTATGTCTGAGTTCCTTATATGTTTTGGATATTAACCCTTTATCAGATGTATCAAGCCAAATATGTTCTCCCATACAGTAGGCTCGCTTTGCATTTTGTTGATGGCTTCTTTTGCTATGAAGAAGCTTTTTATTTTGATGTTGTCCCATTTGTTTATTTTCTCCTTAGTTTCCGTTGCTCCTAGATGTATCCTCAAATATATTGCTACAAGAGATGTCTGAGATTTTGCTGCCTATGGTTTCTTCTAGGATTTTTATGGTTTTACATCCAGTCTTTTATCCATTTTGATTTTTTTCTTGTGTATGGTGTAAGTTGGTGATCTAGTTTAATTATTTTGCATGTGTCTGTCCAATTTTCCCAACACCATTTATTTAAGAGACTATCTTGACTCCATTGTATGCTCTTGCCTCTTTTGTCTAATGTTGTTTTTTGAGGTCTCTGTAATTTAATAGGGATTACATTGAATCTTTTGCTTTGGGTAGTAACATTTTAATGATGTTAATTCTCCCAATCCATGAACATGGTATATTCTTCGACTTGTTTATATCTTCCTCTATGTCTTTTTTTCAATGTCCTGTAGTTTTCCGAGTACAAGTCTTTTACCTTGTTGGTTAAATTTATTCCTAAGTATCTTAATTTTTTTGTTCCAATGGTAATTGGGATTGTTTGTGTAATTTCTCTTAATGAGAATTCATTATTGGTGTATAAAAATGCCATTGATTTCTGAGTGTTAATTTTGTATCCAGCTAGATTGCCAAATTCATTTAAATCTAGGAGTTTTTTGGTGGAATCTTTAGGGTTTTCTATGTACAATATCATGTATCTGATATTGATATTATATCATGAATAATGAGAGATTTACTTCCTCCTTTCCAATTTGAATGCCTTTTATTTCTTCTTCTTGTCTGATCGCTGTGGCTAGCACTTCCAGTACTATGTTGAATAAGAGTAGTGAAAGTAGGCATCCCTGTCTTGTTCCTGTTCCTAGGGGAAATGGCTTTAGTTTTTGCCCATTGAGTATGATGTTGGTTGTAGATTTGTCATATATGGCCTTTATTATGTTAAGATATGATCCCTCTATTTCCAGTTTGCTGAGAGTTTTTATCCAAGATTAGAGGCCTGGTGCACAAAATTTGTGCACTGGGGGGGGGGTCCCTCAGCCCGGCCTGCACCCTCTTGCAGTCCCGGAGTCCTCAGGAGATGTCTGACTGTCGGCTTTGGCCCACTCCCCTAAGCCGTCAGTTGGACATCCTTAGCGCTGCTGTGGAGGCGGGAGAGGCTCCTGCTGCCGCTGCTGCGCTTGCCAGCCATGAGCTCGGCTTCTGGCTGAGCGGTGCTCCCCCTGTGGGTACGCATTGAGTGTCTGCCCCCTGCTGGTCAGTGCGCATCATAGTGACCGTTTGTTCTGCTGTTTGGTCGATTTGCAGATTAGTCTTTTATTATATAGGGTGAGGATGTGGCTGCACACCAAATTTTGTGCATTGGCCCTTTAAGTGGGTGCCTGCATTTCCAGTCATCTGAATCCTGCTGCTTTTCACAGCCAGTTGTTATATGGCCACCTTTCTCAGTTCTGGTGCTCTGGGCTGGGCCACTGAGCTTGTGGTTTAGACCCTAGAGTTTTCAGTGGGAATGCCCCACAGCTGAGATATCTCTCTGGAAATTCAGCTGCTGTCTGTGGAAGCCTCGACAGTCCTTTCGCGCCTTTGCACTTCCTACAAGTCTCTAGCAGTCTCTACTTTCCGTCCTTGGTTATCAGGGTTCCCTCCAGCTAGTCTTCAGTTGATTATTCTGGATGGTGTTTCTGTATTTTAGTTGTAATTCCAGTTTGGTCCTTGTAGCTTCCACTTACTCTGCTGCCATTTTGGGAAGGAATTTTTTGTTTTGTTTTAAGTGTTCTTACAGAGCCAATAATCTAAGGCAGAGGATTGGCAAATTATGGCCTTAGGCCTTGTGTGTTTTTGTCAATAAAGCTTTATTGGGATATAGCCAGACCCATTTGTTTACCTTTTTTTTTTTTTTTGTCATTGATTAAATAAAAAATGTTTGCCAAACCCTGATCCAAGGCAACAGTTTTGTCTATATTTTCTTGGAGTAAAGTTCTATAGAAGGTAATTCTGAAAATGGGAAATTTAATTTCCTGATATAAATTTTGTCTTTTAATCCTCTATAGCATACCTTTTCTACCTTTATTTAATGGAATCTTATTAAAATAATGGTTATCAGATAGATATTAAACATTTTGTGTTGGCTCTTTTCCCATAGATTTTTAGGATTACTAAAGTTTTAAGATGTGGTACCTGCTCCTAAGGAGCTTACTGTTTAGTCCAGGGATTTTCCACCTTTTTCATCTCATGGCACATATAAAGTAATTACTAAAATTCTGTGGCATACCAAAATATATATTATATTTTTTGTCAATGTAACATTCAAAACATGTATAGTTTTGATTCATGCACAATGGATGGGTATTATGTTTGCTGTTGTCATTTTTTTTATTTGACAGTCTAAGGGAAAAGAGGTCAGTGCCCCTGACTAAATAGTCAGGTATTGCATATTTGTTTGTTGTGTGTTTTGTTTCTTTTGTTAATTCTCACCCAAGGATATTTTCCCCATTGATTTTTAGAGTGGGAGATAGGGAGGGAGGAAGGGGAGGGAGAAATATTGATATGTGAGACACATAGATTGGTTGTCTCTCGAATGCCAACTGTGGGGTGGGGATTGAACCTGCAACCCAGGTATGTGCCATTAACTGTGAACCAAACCCGGGACCCTTCTGTTCATGTGTTTACTCTCTAACCATTGTGCAGTACCAGCCAGGGCAGGCATTGCATGTTTTAAAAATTCTTATAGTACATCAGTATGCTGCACCACACTGGTTGAAAATTGCTGGTCTAGTCTGATTGAAAGAATCCCACACTTAGAACTGTTTATTAAACATGGCAGTTTGTAATGAGGCTATACTCAATACCAGAAGAATTACAGCAGAAACTATCTTTGAATGAAGGCAGTTTTAAGCATCCAGATGAGTTTCAGAAGTCTCAGGAACTACTTTAAATTATATATAAAAATGTGTGTACATGGGCCTTTGTTTATTATTCTGGGTTGAAGGAGGTACACTCAGATTCTCTTGAGACTTTAGGAACAAAAAATAAAGAAATATAGGGCCTTACTCCTTTCTGTAGAGTCTGTTAATACCATTTTTCTTATCCAGAGTTCTTTAAATAAAACTAGAATATAAATTTTAATTCTATGTGTCTATTCTAAAATCCTAATGAGTATTTTAAGGGGTGAGAATCCAGGCATATCTTCTAAGCATATATGGAAAATGGAAATTAGGTGATAGGAGGAGGTTTTGAGTAAAATGAAAGAATCTTAAGCTAAGCTTGATATACCTGTAAGACAAGAGGGAGCTAATATATGCATAAAAGAGGTAGACTAAACCAGGCCAATTGCCTCTGCTGTGTTCTAGATTATCTGGCTTGCAGTTACCCTAATTGGAGCCATGGCTAATTTTGTTCTTTGGGTGATAAGATGATTTGCTCAACAAAGACTGTAAACCTTCATTACAGACAACGCAGTTTACTCGTGTGTCTGGAAACTGGGGACTAGGAAACTCAGGACCTGTCATCATTTTCAGTATTAAAATCAGAAATATTTGGAAAACTAAATACTACTGTATATAGAAAAAATGCTTTGTAATGAGTTTGTAGCCTACAAGGGAGCAAAATAAATTTCCATTTAATTGAAACTAGGATTGAGGCATGAGATTTTAAAAACATTTCTAATGCGTATAGGATGATAAATGGAAAGTTAATATTCTAATACTCATTTATTTTAAAGTTTAAAAATAGTTTTAATCTATACACACACACACACACACACACACGGTGCTAGCTTTTTTGTTTTATTTTGCTTTGTTTTACTATAGTCACATTTTACAACTTTATTGTTTTATTAGTGTGAAAATTGTATTTGTAAGAGCTTTAATAGTGATCCTGGTCTTTGCCTGTTTCCACTTAAAAGGTCTTTTAAGTTTTTTTAACTTGACTTTCTACCCACAGGGCTGTTGGGATGAAAACCCTGGCGTTTGCATAAGAAATGCCCTATCAAAATTTTTATATAGTGCACCTTGTGATTGCTTATTTTATTTTGGTTGCAGAATATGATTAAACAGCATGCCTTATTGAAGCGACTGGGGAGCCAGTTGCAGTGATGTAAAGGGGGATAAAACGGAAGCTCAAACATATTTGTGATTTGTTCTTCTCTCCCATTTAATGATTGATTAGTAGATGAGATATAGGTTTATTGGCCAAAGGCTATTTGTGGTACCTCTGGGATTTTGTTAGAGCAGTGAAATTGTATAGACACTTTTAACAATATTTTTGGGTAGCACTCTTTAATTGTTGTATTTTAAATGCCTCTAGTGAAAACAACTTATCTGAACTTTACTTTCCTCATCTATATGATGACAAAAATATTGTGTGTAGTGTAAACTTATACCGAGTATATGAAATAATATATGTTAAGCACCTAGCTTGGTTGTTGGGACTGGTATCAAAGTAGCTATTACTTTTAAGTAAAATGATCATTATTTTTAGGATAGCTTTTCCATTCCTCCTTTATGAACTGTCCCATAACCATTGAATAACAATGGTTCAACCTGTCTGGTCAAAATAATTAGGTGTTTTGGCAGTAGTTTGCCAGTGGTTTGTAATAGTCATAATCCCTTTTTTAGTTTTAGTAATTAAATGTAAGGAGTCTAATTGCTTTATGGTAGTTCTTAATATATTTTAGAAATCTGTGGCTGACAGTAAATTACTAAGTAGGAGTATTTATTTTAAAAAGTCTGTACTATTAATTTTTGTCCATGTTAAGAGATTATTATGAATTTGTAGGAACACTTGAAAGTGGACTTGGTCATTCATTTCTACCAGTTCTGCTCCCTTTTAATTCCTAAAATTTCATATCTTGAGACTGATTTCATAAACAATTATTAACTGAATATTTATACCAAAAGTGTAAATTTTCATATGCTGTTATAAATTCTAATGGAAGTAATGTTTTCTGTTCTCTTTTTTGTTACAGAGGTTCAAAATAATGAAAAGGACAGGAAACCAGAGGAAGAAGAGCAAGTAGTAGTACATGAAGATGAAAGAACTTCTAAGAAAAGTAAGCATGTACAAAAAAACTGAACTGGTTTGAAAAATAGTAAATCATTCATTCTAGTTTGAAGACTGTGGATTATACTTTTATGTCCATGAGATGATTATAAAATTTTGCAATTTAAGTAAGCCACCGTTAAATCATTTTGTTGATGGCTAAGGATCTTTGAAAAGATTATTTTATAAACTTCAGTGTTTTATTTTATTTATACTTTCTCTTGTTCCATAAGAAAGATTTAAGCTTAATATTTAGGTACTGTCTTAATATCTTGAGAGAAATTGTTTTAGATTTATGTTTAAAGCATGAGACTGTAAGGATTTTTTCTGGGGTGATATTAGTGAATGGAAGTATGTGTCTCACTCTCCTTAAGGTTCTTAAACTTTGTGGGAAACGATGGGACTGAGTATTATTAAGTTTATAGGAAGATCATTGGACTAGAAGTCAGGAAACCTGGGTTCTGTAACTATCCCTTCATACTGCTCTCTATGTATGACTTAAAGTTATGATTGTAAGTGAAGTCATGGCAGTGATGGCGAACCTATGACGCGTGTCAGAGGTGACATGCGAACTTATTTTTTTGGTTGATTTTTCTTTGTTAAATGGCATTTAAATATATAAAATAAATATCAAAAATATAAATCTTTGTTTTACTATGGTTGCAAATATAAAAAAATTTCTATATGTGACACGGCACCAGAGTTAAATTAGGGTTTGTCAAAATGCTGACGCGCTGAGCTCAAAAGGTTCGCCATCACTGTCATAGAGTATAACTGGATTTTAAAAATAGGCACATAGATATGGATAGAGAGTAAAGTGGAGATTGGTAGGTGTGTTCACATGAGGGCATTTGCCTTTAATAAGTGTAAAGATTTTAATATTTTCACTTGATTTTTCAAAATCCTCATCCAAGATTATGTTTTCATTGATTTTTTTGAGAGAGTAAGGGATGTTGGGGGAGAGAAAAAGAGAAACATCAATGTGAGAGAGAAACATTGATAGCCTGCCTCCCATGCGTACCCTGACAGGGGATTGAACCCACAGCCTAAGCATGTGCCTTGACTGGGAATTGAACACACAACCTTTTGGTGTATGGGGTGACACTCCAACCAACTGAGCCACCTGGCCAGGGGTTCACTTTTTATGTATTGAAAAAGAAACCAGTTAAAATTTGCTTATGAGCTCATGAATATTAACACTATTTGAAATAGAAATTTTATAAGTGAAGATCTTTGAATATTTATTCTTTACCAAATACACTTTTATAATTGTCATTAATTTTATTATTTTTATATATTTGAAATTCATTAGGATATGTTAAGAATTTCTATTATTTTTTTTTGCGATTAAAGTGGCCTCTTTATTAGAAAGAGGTGATTCCAGTAGAGGTTTTTCTTCCTCGGGCACTGCTCACATCCAAAAGGTCCCAGTTATCCTGCGTCTGCTCCTCTCAGACTTCAGAAGGGGAAGGGGCATGGAAGCTCAAGGGCGCGCCTCCTGCCGGGTGATGAGTCCTGCCTGCCTTCTGTGCACCCAGGGGCACTGCATCCTCCCTGGATCTTGCTCAGGGCCTGGGAAACAGTAGGCACTCACCAGGGAATGATATTCAGACTTATCTGATCTGTTGTACCCAATCCATTCCTGGATTCCCGACGCAGGTCTCTGAGATTCCACCCTCAGTGTGGATTGCTGGGGTCCAACCCCAGCAGGTCCAGGGGTCCCCAAAGGTGTGGATGGAGTCAGCGAAGAGGGAAAGACTCAGAGGCAGCGTTCAGTTGATCAGCATGGTTGGGTTCTCTAGCCAAGTTCTGGTCAGGATCTCCAGTGAAGTTCTGGTTAGGATCTCCAGCCAGGTTCTGTGTCCATGTTCTCTTGCTAGGTTCTCCAGCCAGGTTCTCCAGGTTCTCCAGCCAGGTTCTGTAGCCATGTTCCCTCGCTAGGTTCTCCAGCCAGGTTCAGTCACCAGGTTCTAGTCAGGTTCTCTTGCCATGTTCTATGCAGGTTCTGTAGCCAGGTTCTGTCTCTAGGTTCTCCAGCCAGGTTCTCTCGCTAGGTTCTGTCTCTAGGTTCTGTTGCCAGTTTCTGTCCAGGATCTTTTGCCATGTTCAGTCTCTAGGTTCTGTCTCTAGGTTCTGTGTCTCTATTATTTTTTTAAAAAAAGAATAACATTTATCATGTTATTTGCCTGAGGCTGATATTTAAGTAGGAGTTTTTTTCTAGATTTACTGAGGGAAATATTTACTGAGGAAGAAGAATTAAATAGTTAAAGCTGCACACAGAGACTGAATCTGTGACGGAGACTGAATACTGTATGTTGTCAGAGGATTAGTGTTCACTATAATATTTAGCAATGGGAATCAGTATAAGATTATTTCTTCTCATTTCATAATCACATTTTTAAGTGATTCTCCATCTTAATAGGAAGATTTCAATGATAAGGTATTTTGTATTTACAGTGTACATTGCTTAGCCATTAGGAAATTCTTTTTTAGCATATTGAAAATCATTTCAAGTTGAAAACTAAAAGCTACCTGTCTATTTTTCTGATCTCAAAAGTAATTCATAAAATAATTGATTGATAATGCTATTGTGATAGCTAGAAATAATATTTTGCTTAGGATGGAGAATTGGCATTAAGTTATATAATAAAAAACACCTGACAGATCATTATGCTTTTTGTCCTCAGTTGAATTTTCCAGAAGAAAACGTTCTAAATCTGAGGACATGGACAATGTACAGTCCAAACGTCGTCGATACGTGGAAGAAGAATATGAGGCAGAATTTCAAGTAAAGATTACAGCCAAAGGAGATATTAACCAGAAGCTGCAAAAGGTGTTATAGATTATAAATTGAAAACCATATTAAGTAAAAAGCACCACCATCTTTATTTTTCTAGGTCTTGAAAAATTTTTTTTTGTATTTTACTGAAATAGTCAGGTCACAGAAAAAGAGAACTTAAAGTGGTTGAGCTTATTCTTTTTAATAATTTAATTTTAAAATTTCTCTTTTTATGAGTCTGACGCGCTGCCTGTTGCGCTAAGAGCGCGCCTAAAATTTCTCTTTTCAAAGCTACATAATTTATTTTAGATATGGTAGTAATTACCAAATTGGAAGGGAGATTTGATGATGTCTTTTATTTACTTTAGTAACAAAACTTAGTTTTCAGATTTTATCTTTTCTGCTATATTGAACTTTATTGTAATAGAAACATTAGTCTTATATGTTACTATTTAAATCTTTATAATAAGCTGGTTTCATGGTTATAAGTCCCTACATTCTAAATTTTTGTTATGTACTTTAGACTTAGTATTAAAAATGGTAGAGATAAGGCTTTCCAAGGACTAGGGAGAAAGAGTGAAGTTCAGATTTTGACATCCCCCCAATCTGCTAAACTATACATACAACTGAAAATATGCATTATTTAATATATTTTCAAAATGTTTACACCAATGTTTATGACAAATTCCTTTTTAAGAGAGGAATATGCAACTCAGGTGAAATTAATTTTTCAAGTTCTTATCAATTTAATGATAAAACTTATAAATAATCTAGTTTTTAGACCAGTATGCTTCCACTAAGATAAATATAAATATCCATACTAGGAAAAGGCAGTAAGAAAAGTAGCTTTTTTTCTTCCAGTTTTTTTATTTATTTGTCATATGAAGGTAAATAATGTTTATTTAGTATTTTTATAGAGCTGTTAGAAATATGAAGATAGCTCTGTGAAAGAATTTTGTAAACTTTTATGTGTATTGAGAGTTTACTTCTCTTGAACAGTGTCATTCAAGTATGATTCATGGATATGTACCATGTTTCCTCTTTGTTATAGGTCCATAATGAGATAAAAATGGAAATTATGAGTATGCATTTAGAAATGTTTTACAGGAATTTTATAGTGCACTATAAGTATCTCACAAAAATATCTGGAACAGATTAGAAATTTAAAAATCTTGTTCTTTAATTTGTGTCCTTTAAATTATGATTGAGTGTATGGGAAGAAAATAATAAAACCTCAAATTATTTTTAAATTTCACCCTCTGAAAATTTTCTACTTTTTTCATATATTATTATTTTTCAGTAGATATATATCTAGAAGTAGAGGATTTCAGCGCATCCATTGTGTTATGGATCCCAGCCTGTTTTTTTTCATTAACCTAGTTTTACATAGTACTTAGGGATATTTACTGTTCAGTGCTTGCTGAAATGCCTTCTTTGCTTGTAACAAAGGAATGTGTATTTATTTAGGTTGTACAGTGGTTGCTGGAAGAAAAATTGCGTGCACTACAGTGTGCTGTATTTGATAAGACTTTGGCAGAGTTGAAAACACGAGTGGAAAAGATCGAATGTAATAAGAGGCATAAAACAGTTCTTACTGAACTACAGGTTTGTACACTGACTTGAATTGTATATGAATTTTTTTTGTATATGTATTTTATAACTTATTGTTTGTGATACATTTTTGAACTTGACAATAAAATATATCTAACTTCTAAATTTTAGAAGTAAGAAGGAGCCTCTGTTAGTTTCCTAGGACTGCCATAAAAGTGGTGCCATTAACTGGGTGGCTTAAACAACAGAAACGTATTGTTTCATAGTTCTGGAGGCTAAAAGTTGTAGATCAAGGTGTTGGCAGGACTGGTTCTTTCTGAGAGGTATGAGGAAGAATCTGTTCCATGTGTCTCTTCTGGTTTCTGATGGTTTGTTTACTGACAGTTATGAGTGTTCCTTGCCTTGCAAATGCATCACCCTGATCTCTGGCTTTATCTTCACGTGACTCTGTCTGTACCTGTTTGTGTCTGTATCCAAATCTCCCCTTTTTACAAGAATACATTGGATTGAGGACCACCCTTATTTCAGTATGACCTCATATAAACTAATTACCTCTGCATCTACCTATTTGCAAATAAGGTCACATTCTGAGGTACTTGCGGTTTGGATGTAGTATATGAGATTTGGATATACACAGCTTAACCCATAATAGAGCCTCAGAAATTATATACTTAGTACTTCTTAAATAGTTTTTTAGTCACTGAAGAAAGGCTGGTATCATCTCACTTGCCATAAGTATCCTAATCATATTAATAAAAGGCCAGAGTTGTCACGACCAAAACGACCAAACGACCGTCACCATGAAGTGCATGGAGCACCTCTCAGTCCCTCCCCTGCAGCCCACAGGCCCCCGATTGCAGCAGAGCTGGTAGCCGGCGGGCGCAGGCGTGGGGAGGCGCACATGGGTGGGTGGGGCCACGCGATTTTGCACGCTGGGCCTCTAGTTAGTTAAGTAATATTTGTTGTAAGTTATTCCTTATATATTAATCTACTTTGCTAAACAAGATCCAATGTGTCTGAATCCCAACAGTTGTGCAACTTATATTAAATAGCTACCATTATGCCATTACCAGGAAATTATAGATATGCCCGAATGGGGAAACCAAGAGCAAATGAAATAGAAGTAATCAAATACATAATAATAGACTATGACTGTCCTGAACTAAAAAAAAAAGTTCATAGCCTTTATTTTCTTTTAATTTTTATTTAAATATATTTTTATTGATTTCAGAGAGGAAGGAAAAGGGAGAAAGAGATAGAAACGTCAATGTTGAGGAGAATCATTGATAGACTGCCTCCTGGACATGTGCCTGGACATGTGCCCAGGAATTGAACCATAACCTCTTGGTTCATAGGTCAATGCTCAACCATTGAGCCATGCCAGCCGGGCTGTTTGTAGCCTTTAAAAAAAGAATCACAGAGTACTTGCCAAAATAGAAATTCAATCTTAGGCATACGATGGCAGATATTTAGAATTATAATTTAGAAAAAATTGTTATTTTCCTAGATTAAAACAACAAAAAGACTGTTCTTTGATTTTTTTCTTTTAAGAATAATAAATGACAAAAGGTAAGTCCATGTTCAGAACTTTGGTTTTCGTTCTCCGCTAATAGTTTACTTTTTCAAGTGATAAAATTCTTTTTTAAAAAGTGTTTAAATACTATAGATGTATATGATATGAAAATGAAGTCCTTCTCTGTATATTCTCCCTCATAGTCTGCCGATCCTAATCTGTAGAGGTAACCACTTTTACGTTGGGATTTATCCTTGTAGACATTTGCCCGTACATAGCAAACAAAAAGAAATTTTAAAAAATAATTTTTTAATTAGTTTTCATTTTTAAATAAAAATAGTATTACGTTACATACAAAACAATTTATAGAATATCCACTAGGTAGTCTGACTAAATTAAAAAATGAAAGATTCTTGTATAAGTTGGGGTATAAAAAACATCTTTTTACATACCTTTCTTGAAAAAATTGCATGAAATATTTTAGTCACAGAAAGGTAAATCCATATTAAGAATATAAAATCATTCTGTTCTATCGTTGGGTGTTAATAATCATAAATAACTAAGTCCTGAGGAAAATCTTCATTTTGGGAATCACAGGTGATTGTTTAGGCTTATGAGTGGGCTTAAATAAGTTGGAAGGTTTGGGGTCTCCTTTAGAAGTGACTACTTTCTGAAAGGAACTTTAAAAATAGATAATGCCATTTTTTAAAGTGATGTACTTATAATAGAAGAAATTCCCTGGAGGAGCTCTTCCTTAAGCCTCATGAATACATTTAGAAGCTTAGTTTATAATTTTTGAAAATATATTAGATATAAAATTGCAGTAGCAATAGTAGTAAAAAGAATTGACTGCCCTGGCTGGGTGAGTCAGTTGGTTGGAGTTCTTCTCATACACCAAAAGGGTTGATTCCTGGATTCCTTGTTTGATCCCTGGTCTGGTATATTAATACTAGCAAGGTAAAATTTTTGTCAGATTATTAAAGAATAACAGAATAATGAAATTAAATGTTTCAGAGTAATACTACATGAGCACTCATATAACTGCTATTGAAATTATAAATGAGCAAAGGCTTTCTGAAAAAACATTTAGATAAGAGCCTTAAAAATATAACTTAGGAGTTCTATTTCTGAATGTTGTCTATGGAAATCATGTGAAAGAACAAACATTAATTGCAGTGTTATTTGACTATGGCAATACATTGAGGAACATTGACATCAATCTGGAAAGTGAAATATATATGATTTAATATATATGATATACAGTAGGTCCTTGGGTTACGTTGGAGATCCATTCCTATGGCACGACGTAGCGGCGAGATGTAACTCCGTAAGTCGGAACCCACCTACTAAGCACCTATGTCACTCACATGGAGCACATACCCAGCAGTAATGAAGTGAAACAGTAAAAAAAAATTTAAAAGAAAGATAATTCCTGACCTTTACTTGTGGTAAATAAATAATAAAAAACATAAAGCACATACCTTTTTTTTTTTCATTTTATTTTTAAAAAATAAATGGGGGACGGCGATGTAACCATGAAACGATGTCCGTCAAGTCCGATGTAATCCGAGGACTGCCTGTATATATATAAAGTCAATGGTATATATTGATTCAATATATTATACATGTACCCATAAGTAGTATTGACAAGGGATCTTTATTACTTACAGATATGCTTATTTTTGCTCCTACAAAATTCTCTTGTGAGAAAGTGAAGTATGATTACAACTATGTTTAAAAGTAACAAAAAAAATCATACATATTCAGAAATGTACTGGTTTGTGAGCAAGCATCCATAGTTCTAGGAGGAAAAAAGCTAACCTTATAAGAGTGTTTACCTGTGGGTATCAAATTTAAGGCCATTTTAGTTTTCATTATAATTTTCTGTGTTTTTCAAATATATATTTTACAATCTGCTTACTTTATTTACTTTTTTGCTGTTTGCTATCTTTGAGGATCCTGTTATCTATGAGTTTCTTGTTATATGGGTTCCATTTTAATGCTATAATGCCACTTGGGTTCTGTTTCCATTTTTGCTTTTTGTAGGCCAAGGTAGCCAGGTTAACCAAACGCTTTGGAGCAGCCAAAGAAGATCTTAAGAAAAGACAAGAAGTAAGAATTTCTGTTGTTGCACAATTAATATTTAGCTCTAACTGATAATCTTAGTTAATGCTGAATTAGGAGGAAACACTTCCTTTATTACAGTTCTGAAGTTTGCTCTCATTCACTGTACTTACTGTATGTTGTTTCTGCAGCTCTATAATTAATTTTTAACCCTTTCTTAATTTTCAATTACTGTTTTCACATTTTAACACATATCAATTACTTTTATTTTATGGCATTCTTGAAGCCGTATTTTCTATACATGCGGACTGAAGAGTCCCGGGTTTGATTCCGGTCAAGGGCACATGCCCTGGTTGCGAGTTCGATCCCTAGTAGTGGGTGTGCAGGAGGCAGCTGATCAATGATTCTCTCGCATCATTGATGTTTTTTTCTCTCTCTCTTTCTCCCTCTCTGAATTCAATAAAAATATATATTTTTTAAAAATTATGTTTTTTGGGATTTGTCCTAGTCTAGTCTTGTTATTGCTTTAGTATTCCACTGCCTTCAATAGCCGCGTTCTGCCCTTCCTTTCTTATACTATGTAAGTTAAGTCCAAACATGGTAGCATAACATAAACACTATTCTATAGTCTAGTTTTTCTTTTTGTTGTTTCCTTAGTTACTCTGTAGTACATTATTTAAAAAAATTTAAAAATATGTTTTTATTGATTTTTAGAGAGAAAGAAAGGGAGAGGGAGAGAGAAACATGGATGTGAGAAACATCGATTGGTTGCCTCCTGCATGCATCCCAACAGGAATTGAGCTTGAAACCTGGGCATGTGCCCTCCCTGATCGGGTATCGAACTGGCTACCTTTTGGTGCACGATGATGACATTTAACCAAGTGAGCCACACCAGCTGGGGCATGCAGTACATATTTTTAATATAGCATTTGCATGTTGCTTTATAGTTTTTCAGTTGAATTTCTTTCTCTTCCTCTTGACTTTTTCCCCCATTTGAGCAATTCACATTTCTTTTTGTATTGATAGATCCACTATCTGGCACATGATAATTGCCAATAATAATTATTTCATTAATAATCACTATTTCTACAAGATTTTTCTGTCTTGATTCATCTTCTCACTTGACTTAAAAACAATTTTATAGTTTCAACCTTACCTTGTCCCTCCACCCCCGCTGACTCCCTTCCCCCAGCAACTAATAATTTGTTCTTCATCTCTATATTGTTTTTACTTAACTTTTAAAATTCTGTTTTCTCTCTTTTTTCTTGAGTAACTGACAATTGGTTTTTTCCTTTGTTCTATATAGACTAATTTCCCCAAACTCACTTAGACATATCCAAAGATTTTTTATTATAGTTTTTTTCAATTATGTAATTTCCTGATTTTAAATTCCACTTTCTCAACTTTGTTTCTTTGTCATAATGTGTAAAATGAACTATTTTATTTCTTATATTAGAAAATTTGTATAAATCTTTTTTGAACCGTTTTTATTTACTATGCCTAGTAAAATATATGTAGACATTCACTAGATATTTATTGAATGAGTATATCTGGTTTATTATTAATATTTTTATTGTTTTGTTTATTGAGCCCTACAGCATGTAAACCATTTTCATAGTCTTCATTTTATTTCCTCATCTCCAAAAACTGAGGTATCAGAATTATTACATTTGTCTTTTGTATAATAAGTAGTTGTTTCCATTAAGTACTGTGCTTAAGACAGCTAACAAGTGGCAATTCCAAGATTCAAATTCTTGTCTCAACTAATAATATTTTTCATGGAATTATAGAAGTAACAGATAATATATTGATAAAGCATTTAAGGTCTTATTTTTAAAGATTTGCTTTATATTGGGTTTTATTTTACCTTGGTATTTTTCTCCCTCAGAATCCACCAAACCCACCTGTACCTGTATCGCCAGGAAAGTCTATAGTTGATGTCAACAGCAATAACAGTGTGCCCTATAGGTGAGAATAATAAACAGTCCATTTGTCAAGTATTTATTCCCCCCCCCTCCCCCCCCCCCTTTTTTTTTTGCCTTTTTCTTATGTTAATCCTCACCTGGGGATATTTTTCCATTGCTTTTAGCTAGAGTGGAAGGGAGGGAGGGTTACTGGGGTGAGGGGGAGAACATCGATGTAAGAGAGACACATTGACAGGTTGCCTCCTGCATGTGGGGACTGAACCTACAACCCAGGTATGTGCTCTTGACCAGGAATGGAACCTGCAACTCTTTGGTGCATGGGCCGACTCTAACCACTGAGAACACTGCCCAGGGCCTCTTTTTCTACCTTTTAAAAATAAAATTTACTCATTTTTCCCATCCACCAGCCCCCACTTCTGGCAACTACCAATCTGTTCTCTATATGGATTTAAAAAATACATATTTTTTTTAGATTTCTTAAAATAAATTTTGTTTTTTTAGATTTCTTTCTCTGTTTAACTTCGCTTATCAGCATGTCTTCAGTATCCATCCATGTTGGGGGTCAAATGGAAAAAATTTTTTTTATGGCTAAATAATACTCCTATGTGTGTATATGTATAAAAGTTTGCTTACCCATTCATCCATAGGTGAACACTTAAGTTGTTACCATATCTTGGTTATTTTAAATAATGCTGCATTGAAAATGGTTGTGCATATTTCTTTTCTAATTAGTATTTTGGTTTACTTCCAACAAATATCCAGACGTGTAATTGCTGTATCATATGGTAGCTCTATTTTTAATTTTTTGAGGAAGCTTTGTACTGTTTTCCATAGTTGCTGCACCAATTTACATTTCCATCAATAGTGTGCAAGGTTTTTAAATAGCAAGTCTGTCAAGTTTTCAAATAACTCATATGTAGAATCTAATGAACAAAATTAACTGTTGAACAAAATAGACCCAGAGACATAGAAGCATGATACAGACTGTAGAATCTCAGTGGGAAGGTGTGGGTAGGTAGGAAGAGATCAAAGAACTTGTATGCATATATGCATAACCCATGGTACAGACAATAGGGTGTGAAGGCCTGGGGTAGTGGGTGGGGTGGTTAGAAGGGGTCAGTGGGGGGAAAAAGGGGACATATGTAATACTTTCAACAATAAAGATTTTAAAAAAATAAAGTAATAAGAGAACAAGTTTCTGATTTTATTTTGCAGAAACATCTTGGAATCTAATCTTAGGTATTTGTATAGAGACAAGTGGTATACCAAATTAAGTGTATTTCCTTCCTTTTTGCTTTGTTATGGATATTGGTTTTGGTAATTTATTATAAGGCTTTTTTTGGTCATTGCAGATTTCTTTTATCACTTGTACTAAATAGTATTCTCTCAAGTAACTGAGAAATGCTTTGGTCAGGGGTGATAAAAGCTAGTGTCTGCAGATTTTAGGACCTACATTTGGTTTTCAGGTAAAAGTATTGAGGACCTTAGAATATAAGAGGAAGACTTTTCCCTAATGCCATAGGACACCTCCCCTCCTGCCCCTAGCATTCTGAAGTCTATGTGGTAGTTTTCCCTCAGTGGATTCACTTGAAATTTAATGCTGCAATAGCTATGTCTAGCCACTCTTTTTTTTCCCCATGGGCCACTGCTTTATCTATACATAAATTGATGTTCCCTACAATGTTATATTCATGACTGACTATTTTTGTGTATATATATTTCATAGAAACACAGGTACAGTGAGACAGTTGCTGGAGTCCAAAAGAAATGTAAGCGAGAGTACACCACCATCCATTCAAACCCCTGTGAATACAGGTAACAATGTTTTTTAACACTTAGTGTAATTGGAGGCATTGGTTTTCTTTTCTTTTGAGGATGAAATTTGCTAGAAACTGAGCATATTGATCTAAAATTGAGTGCTTAAGTATATAATTTTATTTAAACACTAGAGGTGCAGTGCACAAATTTGTGCACGGGTGGGGTCCGGCTGGCCCGGCCCCAATCGGGGTGGATTGTGGCCGGGCCTGTCAGAAGGAGGAGATGGCGGGAGGTTGGCTGTCTGGCCCATCCCCATTGGGGTGGGGGGGCCGATCTGGGGTGGGGCCAGGCAGGAGGAGGGGCTGCAGGAGGTTGGCCGGCTCGCCCGCCCCCTATTGAAGTAGGGGGGTGTGCAGTCAGGGGAAGGGCCACCAGGGGGATGGGCTGTGGGCTGATCAGGGTGGTGGGGGCATGCCAGGGGGAGGGGCTGCAAGAGGTTGGCCAGCGAGCCCCTCTGATCAGGCGGTTCGCTGGCCACAGTGGGCATCATGACCAGTCGTTCTGGTTATTACGGTCTTTTGTTCTGGTTGCTGGCTTTTTATATATATAGATTAGGATTCCATATATGCATGGAAATACAGAAATTGAAATCTCTACTGTAGTGGTTCTCAAACTTTTTAGTCACCATATCCCTGTATAATCTTAAAAACTATTAAGAATCCCAAAGTTTTTGTTTGTGTGGGTTATGTTAATTGATATTTACTATAGTAAGAATATAAAATTCAAAAAATGTTTGCTTATTCATTAAAAAATAATAAACACTGCCTAGCCAGTTGGGCTCAGTGGATAGAGTGTCATTCTACATACTGAAGGTCCCAGGTTTGATTCTGGCTGAGGGCATGTGCCTCAGTTGCAGGCTCAATCCTCAGCCCTGGTCGGGTGAGTGCGGGAGGCAACCAACCGATGTATCTCTCTCACATTGATGTTTCTCTATCTCTCCTCCTTCCTTCAACTCTAGAAATCAATGGGAAAATATCCTTGGGTGAGGATTAACAAATTAAAAAATAATTATTAACACCTTATTTTGCAACACGTGTTTTAATGAAAAATAACTTATAAGCTTAAAAAAGTAATGAAAAGAGTATGATTGTCTTATATTTTTATACATTTCTTTTATCTCACTTAAAACATTAAGATCCCGATGAAAGCGGGATTCTTTTTTTTTAAAAAATATATTTTATTGATTTTTTACAGAGAGGAAGGGAGAGAGATAGAGAGTTAGAAACATCGATGAGAGAGAAACATCGATCAGCTGCCTCCTGCACATCTCCCACTGGGGATGTGCCCGCAACCCAGGTACATGCCCCTGACCGGAATCGAACCTGGGACCTTTCAGTCTGCAGGCCGACGCTCTATCCACTGAGCCAAACCGGTTTTGGCAAAAGCGGGATTCTTATATCTATATCTGCATTCCTTGTTGAAGTTTGTTGTTTTGATTGAAATATATGAAGAAAATTCTGCCTCATACAAATATGTGGTTGGAAAAGGTAGCTCTTTTAGAGAACTGTGGATACTTTCTTTGAAAATCAAGTAGTAGTTTGTTTGTTTGTTTGTTTATTATTGATTTCAGAGAGGAAGGGGGAGGGAGAGAGAGAAACATCAATGATGAGAGAGACCAGAATCGAACCTGCAGCCCTTCAGTCTGCAGGCTGATGCTCTATCCACTGAGCCAAGTCATATAGGGCTATTTTGTTGGCTTTTTTTACTGTGAACATGTGATGGTAAAAAATGTAGTGATAATTTTAGTACCACTACTTGATTTTTGTACTGAAGTATCAGAAGTTTTACTCATCATTGCTTTGGCTCCATCAATGCAAATATCTACATGGTGAAAAAGTAAAATAATGTTTTATTATTGTTATGAAAATAGTTTTGATACTGCAAAGCTCCTGAAAAGGTCTCAATTACCCCAAGTATCCCACTGAACTATACCTTGAAAATTGCTGCTCTCAGTATGCCTGTGATTTTGGAAGAAAGACTACAGATCAATGAGAAAGACACTTAGCCATCTAGCTTCCTTATTTCATCTCCCATCGACACTCTGCCATCTTCCATTTATATATATAAAAGGCTAATATGCAAAGTGGCCCCTCAGGAGTTCGACCAGGAGACCAGGAGTTTGATTGCTCACTATGACGTGTGCTGACCACCAGGGGGAAGCATGGGACAAAGAAGGCCCCGGCCTGCAGCAGGGGAAGGAAAGCTTCGGTCGGCAGTTGGAGGAAGGCCCCAGCCAGCAGCTGGAAGGCCCCGATCAGTCGTGATCACTGACCAGGCCTAGGGACCCTACCTGTGCATGAATTTTGTACCCTGGGCCTCTAGTCCTATAAAATAAAGAGCTAATATGCTAATTAGACCAGATAGTAGAACAACCTTCTGGAATGACCAGTGGGGGGGGGGGCAGGGCAGGGCCATGAGGCACGAATTTTGTGCATTGGGCCTCTAGTAGTATATAATGTTAATAGAGTGTCAGTGTAGGCAACCTTCTGTCTCTAGTTCCTCTCCCAGGCAATTCAATACAACTTGATCCGAAGATCTGATTTCATATGGTCCAAATGATAAGATACATGACCAAGTTTGCCTATTCATTAATAGTGGTGATGCTTACTAGACTTTCTATTTGAGTTTATATATTGCTAGTGTCCCAAAGCATTTTTAATGTTTTAAATGTAGTTTCAAAAATATCTAAACAATATTACCAATTTTTCAGTTATTTTTCAGTTATGCTGTAGTTATTACAGTAATTTTCAGACACTGTTTTGATAAGGAGATAGCAGTCCTCCATAATAATCATAAACCATGTGATGTTTTCATAATATACTGATCATAGATGCAAAATGCTTCTACAAATTTAACTCAAAGAAGTTCAAGAATTTAAATCTGGAAAAGATTTCATTATGAAGGACTTTACTGTATCTACTGCAATCCATTAAATTATTATTGTGTTATATTATCCTAGCTGATAAATGGAGATAGCCATTTAAACTGAGATTTCTTTTTTCTTTCTATAGTGTCTTCAACCAATCTTGTCACTCCTTCAACAGTTGTCAGTAGTCAACCTAAATTGCAGACTCCAGTGACTTCGGGTTCTCTGACATCAATTCTTCCTGCACCCAACACAGCTACAGTAGTTGCTACTACTCAGGTGCCTAGTGGAAATCCCCAACCTACAATCTCTTTACAATCATTACCAGTGATTTTGCATGTACCTGTTGCGGTATCCTCCCAGCCTCAACTCCTACAGAGCCATCCCGGGACTTTAGTAACTAATCAACCATCTGGCAACGTTGAATTCATTTCTGTACAGAGCCCACCTACAGTGAGCAGTCTCACCAAAAATCCAGTATCCTTGCCATCCTTGCCAAATCCCACTAAACCAAACAACGTTACTTCTGTGCCCAGTTCTAGTATTCAAAGGAACTCTCCTGCCAGTGCTGCACCATTAGGAACAACACTTGCTGTACAGGCTGTTCCAACAGCGCACTCTATTGTACAAGCCACAAGGACTTCTTTACCCACAGTAGGCCCATCAGGACTCTACAGTCCATCAAATAATCGCGGTCCTATACAGATGAAAATTCCAATTTCTGCTTTTAGTACTTCATCTCCTGCAGAACAGAGCAGCACTACTACCCCAAGAATTGGTAAGTCACTGTGTAGCTTTAATAATAGAAATAAAAGCTTGCTAATGATCTGTAGATAATTGAACTTTTCTGTTTGTTTGTAGAAGTGGCTAGCATCATTAGAAAAACAAAGTAAATGGAATATCCTGGAGGTTATTTTTAATAAGTTTTAGTTACATAAGAAATTATGTTGTTAAAATGGGATTTGAGAGAGAGTTTGTTTTGAGTGAGAGGCTAGCATTTGTATTTAACTTTTAGGCATTTTTCTAATCTGGGTGAATTTTTTTATTTAGGCTTTGTAGCAAGCATTATTTTATAATACATTTGTCAGGAATATATGAATAGGACAAATTTATTTTAAAGTATCTAATTGACCTAATATACGCTTAAAAGAGGAAAATAAACATCACATATTTTCCCTACCCATTTATGTGCTCATCACTCACATCTTCCAAATTTGAACAGTTTAAAAATAGGTTCTGCCCTCTCTAGTTTACTACGCAGTGCTTGATTGTGTCTTGTTTTCTCTGTTGTATATTTTCCCCTATGACATATTTTATGATTATGTTTGTATATATGTGTACTTTGAAGGATTGCAAAAGGAGAGCTTGATGGTATCTGCATTTAAAATCTTTTAAACTCTTTTTTTTAACTACATTTTGTATGCATTCTCTTTTTTTTCAATTATAGTTGACATTCAATATTTTATATTAGTTTCAGTTATAGAATAGTGGTTAGACATTCATATAATTTATGAAGTGTTAACTTTGATAAGTCTAGTAACCATCTGGCACTATGCATAGTTATTACAATATTATTGACTACATTTCCTACGGTATATGTTATATCCCTATGACTATTTTGTAACTACAATTTGTATTTTTTAATCCCTTTAGCTTTTTCCCCCAACCCTCATCCCATCTGGCCACCATCAGTTTGTTCTTTTGAATAATTAATGCTTAGTCTAGAGACAATTTAAGTCAAAGAGAGGTGCATGCTGGGTAACAAATCTCTTATAGTTATTTAAGTTATGTGTGTGTGTGTGTGTGTGTGTGTGTGTGTGTATACGTATGCATGTTTATGTATATAAAGCACAACCCAACTTTTCACATTTTTAGGTGCTTTTAAAAATGGCTGACTTTTTAAATTTTGACTCCTCAGAAAACCAGACAAACAAAACAATAGATGCTTCTGTTAAGAAAGCAGCTGATAGCACATCACAGGTAAGATTTTCCTTCTGTTTCAAATTAAAATTCTAATTATAGTCCACAAGACAATGGATTTCTACCAGTATTCTTTAAGACAATGAAAATTATTCTGTGTTCTTTACAACTCTTCAAAGATTTCCCAACAGCTTCTCTGTAATATTGAACAAGAACTGACTTTCTTTGCTTAGTAATTCTCCTAGAGGTAATGTTATTTTATTATATTGACTAACTGCTTGGCTTATATAATCGACAGTCCAGCTATTTGCCTAAGTGGCAAATATAAAACACTGTGAAACAGCCTGTGATTCTTTAGAGTGTCCCTTTCTGTTTACTTATGGCTAACTTATTTTTTTCTGTGACAAATCTTACTAGGTTGAACACTTTAAAGTTAGTAGAGTTTCAAAGAAATCTGAATGGGCTGTATGGAAATGGTTGTTGTTTAATCAGACCTAGTTAGGAACTCGTTAAATATGTAAAATATTATCTTTTTTTGTAGTCATTGAATGAAGATTTCTCTAATGTCCTCCAAATAATTATTTGTCAACATATTTCACATAGAATGTATTATTATAACATATTTTTTCACATATCTCATTTCATATAATACATCAATATATTTAATATAGTGTAAAAATTATCTATTCAAATTATCAGCATATATTATAAAACAATGTAGAATTTTTTATGCTGCTGTCTGTAATTATAGTGCTGATTTGAGGGACTCAGGTTCACCCTCAAGTTGGTTGATTTGCTAGAACAGTGGTTCTCAACCTTCCTAATGCCGCGACCCTTTAATACAGTTCCTCATGTTGTGGTGACCCACAACCATAAAATTATTTTCGTTGCTACTTCATAACTATAATTTTGCTACTGTTCTGAATCGTAATGTAAATATCTGATATGCAGGATGTATTTTCATTGTTACAAATTGAACATAATTAAAGCATAGTGATTAATCACAAAAACAATATGTAATTATATATGTGTTTTCCGATGGTCTTAGGCGACTCCTGTGAAAGGGTCGTTCGACCCCCAAAGGGGTCGCGACCCACAGATTGAGAACCACTGTGCTAGAAAGACTCATAAGGCCCATAGCAGGGTACTTACGGTTCATACAGCAAAAAGATAGAAAGCAAAAATAACAGGGAAAAGATAAGCATCAAGTAGGGTTCAGAGAGGTTAGACACAAGCTTCTAAATCTTCCCCTATCCATCATCACATAGCATGTGCTTTCTCTCTTATTATTAACTTCAGTGACAAGTACCAAGAGTCTCTGCCCAAAGAAGCCTGACTAACTCTCAAGGTCTGAGGTATTTTAGAGGGCTGGTCATATAGCAATATCTTTCTATGTAACCAGTCGAAACTCAAAACCCCAATAGTAAAATCAGACTTACATCAATAATCTTGATGTTTGTGCGAATCAATCTTGACAAGCCAGTATGACAAATTCCACTTTTCAAGGTGTTCAAAAGAAAATTATTAATCATTAATGGAAACTTTTCAAAGGCCACATTCTTGATAGCTAATCAAGTCTCAGTTATAGTTCCAAGTTCCCTTGGAGAGATGTGCAAAAAGTGAACAACCAGGTGTTTTGTGTTAAGTTCCTTCACAATTGGTGAAGTGCCCTACTGTAATTTTTCATATATGCTCTTTTTGTTTATTTCATTACAAAAAACCCACAAAAACAACCCTCTCTTGAAGTTTTCTTAGTGTTGACTTAATGAGAGTGGTCATATTGGAGAAGTATACACCATTAGATAACTTTTAATAAAATAGATTCTTAGTATAAAACCTACTTGACAACAACTAAGGGTTGTTTTTTTTTATAGTTTTAAATTGAGAACTTTAGTAAGATTTGTAAATGCAGATATAAATGTGTGATTTCTCTGATTAGATACGTTTTCTCAGAAGTGATGTCAGAAAAAATGTAAAAGTACCTATGTATATGTATATGTGTCTGTTTATAAATCTGCACCTAGTGGCATAGAAATAATAAGCCCTAGAGTCAGACAGCCTGGCTCCTGTCACTTTTTAGTGGATAGCTTTGGGCAAGTTACTTAATACCTTGGATTTCTCACCTATAAAATGTGGGTAATGCTATTTCCACTTCATAGGATTACTATAAAAATTAAATTTGTTAATCAATATAAAACATTTAACACAGAGCCCTATAGCAATAGTGTCAACTCTAATCTTATAATTGCTATTAATAATTATTGAAATAATTACCAATTTTATTTCTCAAGAAAAAAACATAGCTAGGAAACTACCTGTAATATATAATAATAGATAGTAAGTTGTATGTTAGGTTGTGACCAATAAAAATATAGATTAGATTTTTATTGTAGAGCTTCTTGTCCTATTATAGAGTATACATTATAGGAAAATATGCATCTCATAATAAAGCATCAAAACATGACACGAAGGCTACCAAATTTATGGAAGAAATAGACAAATAGGACATTTTATTATTATAAAGTTTCCCTCTTTGTATCTTGTCTAATATTTACATGGTCACAGCAGCTTTTTTATATTTACTTTTTTCAGTGTATTTATGTCTTCATATTTAAAGTGAGTATCTAGGAGAAAGAAACAAAGTTATTTCTTGATATCTTATCCCATGTGACAATCCATATATTTTGATAGGAAATTTTAGTCTGTTTACACGTGTTATAATTATTACTAGGGGCCCGGTGCACGAAATTCGTGCACTGGGTGAGTGTGTGTGTGTGGGGAGAGGTGTCCCTCAGCCTAGCCTGCCCCCTCTCACATACTGGGAAGCCCTCAGGCGTTGACCCCCATCACCCTCCAATCGCAGGATCGGCCCCTTGCCCAGGCCTGACGCCTCTGGCCAAGGCGTCTGGCCCGGGCAGCGGGGACCCACAGCTGCAGCGGCCCCGCGATCGTGGGCTTCGCTTTAGGCCCAGGCAAGGGACCCCTAGCTCCTGGGACTGCCAGCTTCGACCGTGCCCAGCTCCCATGGCTGTCTCCACCCCTACTTCCTGCTATCACTGGCCAGGGCGGAAAAGGCACCTGATTCTCCGATCATGGCTGGGGGGCAGGGCAAAGGTGGCCCCAGGGCCGCCTTTGCCCTGCCTCCCAGCTCTTAGCTCCCCCCTGGGTTTCTGATCACTGTCAGTGGCAGGGGGCTTCTTCCTGCTTTCCCTTTCGCCTCCCTGCATTGTGCCTACATATGCAAATTAACCACCATCTTGTTGGCAGTTAACTGCCAATCTTAGTTGGCAGTTAATTTGCATATAGCCCTGATTAGCCAATGAAAAGGGTATCGTTGTACACCAATTACCATTTTTCTCTTTTATTAGTATAGACTAGGGGCCCGGTGCACGAAATTCGTGCACTGGGTGTGTGTGTGTGGGGAGGGGAGTGTCCCTCAGCCCAGCCTGCCCCCTCTCACATACTGGGAACCCTCAGGCGTTGACCCCCATCACCCTCCAATCGCAGGATCGGCCCCTTGCCCAGGCCTGATGCCTCGGCCAGAGGCGTAGACCCCCATCACCCTCCGATCGCCTGATCGGCCCCTTGCCCAGGCCTGACGCCTCCGCCAGAGGTGTCAGGCTTGGACAGGGGACCCCCATCTCCCCCCGATCACTGGCTCTGGCCCCCGCCCAGGCCTGAGGCCTCTGGCCCAGGAATCATGCCTGGGCAGGGTACCCCCATCTCCCTCTGATCGCTTGCTCCACC
Organism: Myotis daubentonii; assembly: GCF_963259705.1. NCBI lineage: Eukaryota > Metazoa > Chordata > Mammalia > Chiroptera > Vespertilionidae > Myotis > Myotis daubentonii. Next base: position 27,278,298 of record NC_081841.1, read on the forward strand.
CCCCGCCCAAGCCTGACGCCTCTGACCCAGGCTTCAGGCCTGGGCAAGGGGACCATCATATCCCCCCAATCCCCGGCTCCGCCCCCCACCCAGGCCTGATGCCTCGGCCAGAGGAGTTGACCCTCATCACCCTCCGATCACCAATCACCGGATCGGCCCCTTGACCAGGCCTGAGGCCTCCGGCAGAGGTGTCAGGCCTGGGCAGGGGACCCCCAGCTCCCCGCGGTTGCAGGCTCCACCCCTGCCCAGGCCTAACGCCTCTGGCTGAGGCGTCCGGCCCGGGCAGCGGGGACCCGCAGCTGCAGCGGCCCCGCGATCGTGGGCTCCGCTTTAGGCCCAGGCAAGGGACCCCTAGCTCCCGGGACTGCCAGCTTCTACCGTGCCCAGCTCCCATCGCTGGCTCCACCCCTACTTCCTGCTATCACTGGCCAGGGCGGCAAAGGCGCCTGATTCTCCGATCATGGCTGGGGGGCAGGGCAAAGGCGGCCCCAGGGCCGCCTTTGCCCTGCCCCCCAGCTCTTAGCTCCCCCCTGGGTTTCTGATCACTGTCAGTGGCAGGGGGCTTCTTCCTGCTTTCCCTTTCGCCTCCCTGCATTGTGCCTACATATGCAAATTAGCCGCCATCTTGTTGGCAGTTAACTGCCAATCATAGTTGGCAGTTAATTTGCATATAGCCCTGATTAGCCAATGAAAAGGGTATCGTCGTACGCCAATTACCATTTTTCTCTTTTATTAGATAGGATTATTATTTTTTAAAAATATATTTACTGATTTTTTACAGAGAGGAAGGGAGAGGGATAGAGAGTTAGAAACATCGATGAGAGAGAAACATCGATCAGCTGCTTCTTGCTCACCTCCTGTTGGGAATGTGCCCGCTACCAAGGTACATGCCCTTGACCGGAATCGAACCCGCGACCCTTCAGTCCGACGCTCTATCCACTGAGCCAAACCGGTCAGGGCATGTGGTATAATTATTGATATGGTTGTATTTAGGTCTTCTGTCTTATAATTTTAAAAATTTGTTTCATCTAAATTTTGTTTCTATGTGGTTTCTTTTTTTTCCTCTTTATTTTGTGTTAATCTTATGGGGTTTTTAAAAACATTTTATCTTAATTCTCCTGTTTCCCTTTTATTTTCGTTTTTCAGTTTCTACTTCTTAATTGCACATTCATTAATATATTTCCTTTAATTCTCTCTCTTCCCCCCCTCCCCCCCCCCCCCGCCTCTCTCTCTCTCTCTCTAATCCTCACCGGAGGATACCTTTCCATTGATTTTTAGAGAGAGTGGAAGAGAGAGGGAAAGACAGAGAGAAACATCAATGTGAAAGAAACATATCAATTGGTTGCCTCCTGCACACACCGACCAGGGCCCAGGCCAGGGAGGAGCCTGCAACCAAGGTACCTGCGGTTGAAGGGAATTGAACCCGAAACCCTAAGCAGATGCTCTATCCACTGAGCCAAACTGGCTAGGGCCTTTGAATATATTTTTAACAGCTACTTTGCAGTTTTTGCTAAATTCAAAATCTGGCTTCACTTGGAACCATTTTCCATTAACTACCTTTTGTCTTTGGTTGTATTCTACTGGTCTTTGCATATTTGTCTAGTAATTTTTGTTGTTGGTTTTGTTGTTATTGTTATTATGTGGGTCCCCTGTGTCTTGCACAATCCCCATCTGCTCCCTGCAGGCATTTTAACTGACCCTCACCTACTTCCCCCACCTCCCATCAGGACCCCAGTTTAATGTAACACTCCATCTCCGGTATCTGCAGGAGGTGGCCTGTGGTGGGTGGAGCTCCAGGGGTAGTAATATTACTGTGTAGGAGGCTTAAAGTTCACAAAGGCGGTGTGGCGAATGGAGTTCCAAGTTTGGGGGCTCTGAGTCCAGAATACCCTGAGGGCTCAGGATGGAGGGAAGATGGATTTGGGGACAAAAGGTCGGTGACGTTCAGATTTGTGGTGGGGAACAGAGTCAGTTGAAATCCAGGATGGGGGAGTCTGAGTCCTGGAGGACCGATTTGGGATCGATTTGGGATCAGGCACTCCTAGGTGCTGGAGTCTGAGCCCGAGGCCATATTGTGGGGGAGGGGATGGGAGGGCACGCAGCCCAGGATGGGGAGCCAAGGCCGCTGGGCCGGGCAGCCCGTGGTGGTCGCGCACAGACGCACAGCCACGCGCAGCCTGGGAGCGAAGCTTCCCCAGCGATGGTGAGCAGCTCCAGCTCCTTACTCCTAATCTGCGCTTAATTCTGATCTCCAGCTCACAGAACCCGGGGATTGGAGGCAGAGGCAGGGCGAGCCGGAGGCTGTGGGGCCTGGCGGGCCGGGGGTGGGGTTGGGGTGGGGGGGCGGGGCAGCCATCTTGGGCTTGCCCTGGTGGAAGCGTGGAGGCTCACAGGGATGAGGGCCAGGCTCTCGGACCCAGGCCAGGGCGGTGGGGGGCCTCGGGCCACCAGCAAGAGCTGCTTCTGCGGGTCTAGAGAGGCTGCGGTAGGGCGTCCAGGGAAGGAAGTAGATGGGCGGGGCTGGCCACTGGCTCACTGTGGGGCAATTTTTGATAAATAAAAAATTTAGTAAATTTTGAAATGTGAACCTTAGAGATATGTTGTGGTGACTAGGTTCTGTTACATTCTTTGAGGCTTTGTTAAGTACTTTTAATATGAGTTTTACAGATTTGTGTTTGTTAAGTCATTTTCTATGAAATCATTGTCATAGAAAGGTTTATAATTGTAGGACTTAGAATTTATATCATTGTCTTGAGGTTGGGCCTGAATTTTGTACCCTGAAGAATTAGTTTTCTTTAACTTAACAAAACTTGAGATTTGCAGATGAAAAATTGATTTTAGTTAATCTGCGGTGTAATCTATCATAAAGTAATTATGATTAGCATTTGCAGTCATGCACCGCTTAACTGAGGTACCTTCTGGGAAATGCGTCGTTAGGGGATCACAGAGAATACTTACACGAGCCTGGATGGTATAGCTTACTACACACCTAGGCTACATGGCATAGCCTGTGGCCCCTCAGCTGCATGCCTGTACAGCGTGTTACTGTACACAAGAGAAAGTCATGCAATCATTGAACCAGGTTATTCATTATCTTCGTTTCTCCTCAGTATTATTTCATTTTTCCTTTATGTCTGCCAACGTTTCTTTTGCAAAATGAAGGTGTGTTGTTTTTCAGAGTGGAAAAGCCACAGCCAGTGATTCAGGTGGTGTCATTGATCTTACAATGGATGATGAAGAGAGTGGAACTTCACAAGGTATTTAAATATAAGTAATCATACTAAGTGATGCTTTGGTGCCATTTTTTTCTCTTAATCCAATTTAATACTCAGTGAAGATAGTTTATTCTTGGTGTATTTGTATCCTCTCCAGAATGAGTTTTTTTAGATTAGAATTAAAAAATAGAAATAAAATCTTGAAAGAATATGAAAAGGCATAGTGGAAAACGGAGCAATTAGGAGAATATTTAACTTATGGAACAGCTCTCTTTTTATATCTGTTATTTCACATGATCCTTGTAATAGCCATGTAATGCCCACTTGAAGTTGAGGATAGATTGATAGAGTATGAATCAGTAAGGGAAGTGGAAATTCAACCCAGGACTTCTGACTCTAAATGGTGTGTGCGTGTGTGTTTTAATCTAGGTATTTTTAAGTGTATATACACTTAATTTGGTTATTTGAATTAATTTCCTTTAGTGTTATTTAAAAGAAAATGAAAGTAATATTAAAAAGCATGCACACCCCAATATTGCTCTGTTATAATATTTAGAAATAGTATTAGGTAGATATTACCCAATATTCCAAAGTATTCTTCTGCATTTTAATAGACGTTCAATGAGTAAAAACTTTCATGGTTAAATATGCTTAGTAAATGCTTAGTAAACAAAATTATGTTTTTTTCTTTTTATTAATTTATTTTTATTGTTGAAAGTATTACAGGTATGTCTCCCTTTTCCCCTATTGACTCCCTCTACCCCACCTTTGCCCCCCCTAATGTTTTTTCTTAATACAGACTTCTCTAAGCCATTGCTAATTTATAATGAAATTCTCAGTGATTCAAGATATAAAGTAATTTTCAAACATATTTGACTGTACAAAATAACTTTGTTCATGGACGTATCTATAAACCTCTGGTGATAATTATATAATGCATGTGGAAAATCTAGTATCATGAGGTATTAGGGCCTTAAAGACGTTAAATTTAAAAAACCTAAACATTTAAAAAAATTGCATTTTAGGGGGTAAGATAGTTAATTTGGTTTTAAGAAAACAAAATTAAGTGGCTTTACAATTGATTATGGGACAGGAAAGTCAGTTATTTTTTTTTGGTGTAAAACTGCTGTAATTTTGGAAGATTTATGCCATCATTTGTCAAGGTTGAATTCATACCGGTATTGCTATTCTTAAAAAGTTTCAGGTTACCTGTAATCTTTTCACTATTATTTCATAGACAAGTTAAGTGTAATGAATTCCTAGAGGACAGAAATAAATATAGGTTATTTTTGAGAGGACACAGGTAGGGTTATTCTGAATTAAAAATAAACGTTTATTATCAGTGCTCTTGCAGTTTCTCTTTCTAGCATCCCTGCCTCATGGGCATTCTTTCCATTGCTTCACCTTTGAATGTACCTTAAATTCTCTTATTCTAAGGTGCATTATTTTCCATCAGCACCCAATTAAAATTTTACTTGCTAAAGCCTTAAATTTTATTTACAATTTATAATTTTATTTACATAGAAATTTATTTACATTTTAGAATTACATAGGACAGAAATCAGTCGGAATCATTTTGGATAGCAGAGCTTTTGGCTTACCCTCTTTATAATACACCATATAGTGGTTACCTGTTTTCAAGGGCTTTTTCTGAGATGCAAACATTAATTTCATAGGCTATTGTAGACTTTTTTTGAGATATACACTCTGTGTATTATATTTTAAAGACTGGATAATATAAATAGCCATCTGTGTTAAGCAAGAGAATCAACAACAGTAGAGTAATTGGAATTCAAGATCTTTGGTGAAAAACTCAGCAGTTTATAGGTATTTGTCTAGGGCAGTGGTCAGCAAACTGTGGCTCGCGAGCCACATGCGACTCTTTGGCCCCTTGAGTGTGGCTCTTCCACAAAATAAATACCGACTTCTGCGCATGGGCCACAAAGTTTCAGTCGCACTGTACGTGTGTGCCCGCACGTGGTATTTTGTGGAAGAGCCACACTCAAGGGGCCAAAGAGCCGCATGTGGCTTGCGAACCACAGTTTGCCGAACACTGGTCTAGGGGAATGTCCTTGATATAGCTATATATATATATATTACAAATATATACTAATGTAGGAAATGAAATTATTCTAATTGACATGATATTGTATTGAGTTCAGAAAAAGGATTGACTCATAAAAAACAGTCAAAACATAAAACTACCTTTTTGTACATTTTAATTAGGATCGTGAGAGAACTAACAGTGAGTTATTTAAGGTCCTGACTTGGTTTTCAGATTGGCAAATACACACCTACAATAATAAAAGCGTAATATGCTAATTAGACCAGACAGCCGAACGACCTTCTGGACATCATTCTGGACGTCCTTCTGGACAAAGCCGCTGTGGCGGGGGCCGAGGCAGAGGCAGTTAGGGGCGATCAAGCAGGCAGGCGAGCGGTTAGAGGCAATCAGGCTGGCAGGCAGAGGCAGTTAGGGGCGATCAGGCAGGCAGGCGAGCGGGTAGTGGCGATCAGGCAGGCAGGCAGAGTGGTTGGGATGATCAGGCAGGTAGGTGAGTGGTTAGGGGCAATGAGGCAGGCAGGCCAGCCGTTAGGAGCCAGCAGTCCCGGATTGCAAGAGGGACACCCCCCGAGGGGTCCCATATTGCTAGAGGGTGCAGGCTGGGCTGAGGGGACCCCCCCACAATGCACGAATTTCGTGCACCGGGCCTCTGGTAGTTAAATAGAAAGAAATTGTTTTGTTAGCGGTTAAATGTGACCTGGTGGCAGGCAAAAGTAAATTTTACCCATAAAGGAAATCCTGTATTTCTAATTTTTTTCTATCAATAATCATAATGTCTCACTTTTAATTAACAGACACTAAAAAGCCAACTCACACTCCAGTGTCAGCCATGAGTTCTTCTCAGTCTGTGTCTCGGCCGTTGCAACCTATCCAGCCAGCACCACCTCTTCAACCATCTGGGGTGCCAACAAGTGGACCATCTCAGACAACAATACACTTACTACCTACAGGTAAACTTGCTGAATCATTAAACCAAAGCTTTAGTTTTGTCTACAGTGAAATAGGACTATGGAATCAAGTGGAAAGATTAGACAAAAAATTCTTATTGTTATTTTGAAGATAATGTGCCTTTTGAACACTGTATAACTGAGTTTTCCTGTCATTAAGTAGCAGCACTTATATAGAATGGTTATACAGAAGGCTTAAACTACATGCCTTTGTCATTTGCTACTGAAAACAGCAGAAATGAATATCCTTTCTTAGGAAGGATGGGTGTAATGATTCATCTGGTTAAAACCAAGAAGGTATAATTGACTAATTAAATAAGAATTTAAAAATAATTCTTAACTTGAACTAGTTTTAAGTGGCCTAACACTATCAACAGGAGATATAACACTAATATTTTATTTGCACCTTCAAGAAGCTGTAAATCAGACATTTTCAAGGTATAGCCTATATTTCCTAAACTGTTTGGAAGCCAATCAAGACAGTTTTTCTTCATACAATAAACCATTGCTTATAGATTTATCTGCAAAATATTTACATAAACACAATTTTCATTAAGGAAAACATTGAATTCACATGGAATTGTTTCCAGTGAAATTAAAATGACACTCACCTAATTTAGAAAGAAATATCATCATGTAAACCCAAGTGCAGTATAGGTAACAAAAATGGGGACTAAAGACTGTCTTCCATTTTCTAACTCAAAAAATGAGGCTACATAAAGACTAAGGAGTCTTCAGTAAAGACACCTTTTCATCTTTGTTGTACCCAGCATTTACCTCCAAATGTATTTATAGAACCCATTTTTTCCATATGAAAGATTTGTTTTTTATTATAAAGTTAATATATGGTTATTTGTAAAATGTGATTCTAATTCAGAGAGTTATTAACAAGAAGCTAACTCCTAAAAACAGTATTGTAGTTCATGCTGTGAGTGAACATTTAAGATTCAGTTTTGACAGATATATATTAACGTCATTCAAGGCATTAATGCTCTTATGCCATAGGTTAGGAAGAATGCCATAGTAGAGAAGGAAGAAGTCTGTGTTTTAATGGATATTTTATTGTTTTGAATAGATGGTTTGGCTTACCCGAAGAAAATGTCAGTTATAATACCCAACCAGTTTCTTGAACTGTGGGAATACAGAGTTACTCTTGGATTTATGCTCATTTGCAGATAGTCTGGATGGCCTAAAGTTCCACTCTGCTATGAACATTTTAACATAGAGGAGGGAAAATCTGCTTTTTTAAGTCACTCCTATAAGTTAGTAATTTCAAATCTAAACCTTTTCTTTCGTGTTTATTATGTAGTCAAACTAAAGAGTGGAAAGGGCACTCTGGCCATTGTGGCTCAGAGTGTCCATCTGCACCCTGAAGGGTCTTAGATTCAATTCCCAGTCAGAAGCTGATACCTGGTTTGTAGGTTCAGTCATTGGCCCTAGTCAGGGCATGTGCAGGAGGCAGCCAATCATTGTGTCTCTCTCACATTAATGTCTCTCTCTCTCTTTTTCCCGTTTCCTCTCTCCCTCCCTTCCACTTTCTAAAAATCAATGGAGAAAATATCCTCAGGTGAGGAAAAACAAAAAAGTGGAAAGGGCATTGGACAGGGTTGAGATGTTCTTTTTCTCTGAAGTTTGTAGTAATATTAGTAATTTTGGTTGGCTTTATCACGATTGCAAAAGGAGACTGTTGTCTCTATATCTATTATTAGAGTTAGTACAGAGTTAAATAACATTTAATACTCTTCATTTAACATAGATTGTACTGTATTCTTATTATATTTTTCTGCTTTTTATTAGCTCCAACCACTGTGAATGTAACACATCGTCCAGCAACTCAGGTGACCACGAGACTTTCTGTACCAAGAGCTCCTGCAAACCAAGTGGTTTATACAACTCTCCCTGCACCAACAGCTCAGGCTCCCCTGCGAGGAACTGTTATGCAGGCTCCTGCTGTTCGGCAGGTCAATCCCCAAAATAGTAAGAGACTCTTTTCTTGTATATGGCCCAAGTTGTATATAGTTCTTTAGCGTTTAGTTGGAGTAGCTTTTAAAATAAAAAAATAAAATAAAGTGAACCACCATTGAACTCTCTACCAGGCTAAGAAATAGAGCTTTATCAGAATCTTACAGGCCTGTTTTATGTCCTTCCTTAATAGCGTCTCTCTTCCTTTCCATCAGAGGTAACCATCATCCTTACTTTGTGCTTTGCGGTATGGTTTTGCCACTTCCATAGTAGGTTTCAGTAAAAATCTTTAATTTTCCAAAATTTAATACCAAGGATAAATTTAGCTATTTAAAGATCCTGCAATAATGAAATGTTGGTTTTTTAAATATTTATTAAATTGATTGGGGTGAACATTGGTTAACATGAACATATAGGTTTTAGGTGTGGGTTTCTATGTTACAAGATCTGTATGCCCTCCACCCAGAGTCAAATGTTCTCCTATTACCTTATATTAGGACTCTCTTCTCCCCTTATCCCCTTCCCTCTGGCAATTACCACACTGCTTTTTGTGTTCAGGAGCTTCTGTTTTATATCCCAAATACAAGTGAAATCATATAGTTCTTAGCTTTTCCTGACAGATTTATTTCACTTAGCATAGTGTTCTCAAGGTCCGTCCATATTGTTGCAAATGATGCTATTTCATCCTTTCTTAAGGCTGAGTAGTATTCCATTGTGTCTGTCTATGTACCACATCTTCTTTATCTAGTCCTCTATAGTGGGACACTTTGGTTGTTGCCATGTCTTGGCCACTATGAATAGTGCTGCAATGAACATAGGGGTGCATATATCTTGGCGAATACATGATTTTGAGTTTTTGGGGTATATACCCAGGAGAGGGATTGCTAGGTCATATGGTAGCTCTATTCTTAATTTTCTAAGGAGTTGCCAGACTGCTTTCCATAGTGGTTGAACCAGTCTGCATTCCCACCAGCAGTGGATAAGGTTTCCTTGTTTCCATAACCTCTCCAACAGTTGTTATTGCTTGTCTTATTGATAATGGCCACTCTAACAGGTGTAAGGTGGTATGTGGTATCTCATTGTAATTTTGGTTTGCATTTCCCTAATTGCCAGTGAGGTTGAACATCTTTTCATATATCTATTGGCTGTTCATATGTCTTCTTGGGAGAGGTGTGTTTTCAGGTCCTCTGCTCACTTTTTGATTGGGTTGTTTGGTGTTGAGTTTTATGAGTTCTTTATATATTTTGGAAACTAAAGCTCTTTTGGAGCTACTGTTTGCAAATATCATCTTCCATCTGGTTGGCTGCCTCTTTGCTTTATTGTCAGTTTCTTTTGCTGTGTAGAAGCTTTTTAGTTTGATATAGTTCCATTCATTTATTTTTGCCTTTATTTTCCTTGTCTTTGGGATCAAGTTCATAAAATGTTCTCTGTGACCAAGGTCCATAAACTTGGTCCTTATAATTTTCTTCTATGTAACTTATTGTTTCAGATCTTATATTTAGATCTTTGATCCATTTTGAATTAATTTTTGGACATTGGGACAAACTGTAATCCAGTTTCATTCATTTACATGTGGCTTTCCAGTTTTCCTAGCATTTATTGAAGAGACTATCTTTATTCCATGTGTGTCTATGGCTCCTTTGTCAAAAATTATCTGTCCCATATACATGTCTTTTTATAGCTGGGTTTGGTTGCAATTACAAAAGGAATTGTTTGTTTTTTTTCCATTTCTTTTTCTGAAATTTTGTTAGTGTACAGGAAGGCAATGGATTTTTGCACATTAATTTTGTATCCTGCAACTTGACTTCTTTTGTTTATTGTTTCTAATATTTTTTGGTGGCGTCTTTAAGGTTTTGTATATACAGAAACACATTATCTGAAAAAGTGACAGTTTGACTTTTTTCTTCCCTATTTGGGTGCCTTTTATTTCTTTCTCTTGCCTTATTGCTCTGGCTAGGACTTCCAGCACTATTTTTATATATAAAAGCGACTGGAATGGCAGGACGACCAGTTCTACCAGTGTCTATGACGTGCACTGTGGCAACCAACCAGCCTGATCCAGGCCGGATTGGACGCGGGGTTAGCCAACTGCCCGTGGCCCCTCCCCCCTGCCGACTCAGCCCCATGGGCTCCTATCAGAGGGCAGGCCGGACTCCACCCATGTACGAATTTGTGCTCCAGGCCTCTAGTGTTGAATAAGAGTGGTGAGAGTGGACATCATTTCTTGTTCCTTAGCTTAGAGCAGTGGTTCTCAACCTTCCTAATGCCGCTACCCTTTAATACAGTTCCTCATATTGTGGTGACCCCAAATTTCATTGTTACAAATTGAACATAATTAAAGCATAGTAATTAATCACAAAAACAATATGTAATTATATATGTGTCTTCCAATGGTCTTAGGCAACCCCTGTGAAAGGGTCGTTCGACCCCCAAAGAGGTCTCGACCCACCAGTTGAGAACCGCTGGCTTAGAGGAAAAGCTTTCAGTTTTTCACCATTGAGTATATTATGTTGTATTGTCATTCTTACTTGTCTGTATATATCTTTTTATCTCATCTTTTATTTCTTCTTTTATCCAGTCATTATTTAGTAGTATGTTGTTTAATCTCCATGTATTTGTGGGTTTCTTTGCTTCCATTTTGCAGTTGATTTCTAATTTCAAGTCTTCGTGGTCATAGAGTATGCTTGGTATAATTTCAGTTTGAATTTGTTGATGTTAATTTTGTGATCCAAGATATGGTCTATCCTTGAGAATGTTCCATTTGCACTGGAGAAGAATTTATAATCTGATGTTCTGGGATGAAAGGTTCTATAAATGTCAATTATATCCATTCGGTGTAGTGTTTCATTTAAGGCTGTTATTTCTTTATTGATTTTCTGTTTGGTTGATCTGTCTAGAGCTGTCAATGATTGTGTTTTGATCTGTTCTTCTCTAGTTCTGTGAGTAATTTTGTATATTTCGGTGCTCCCTGATCGGGTGCATATATATTAAGAAATGTTTTTTTGATGTAGTGTTCCCTTTATCATTATAAAGTGTCCATTGTTGTCTCTAAATCTATTTTGTCAGCTATAAGTATGGCTTGTCTGTGGTTGTTATTTGCTTGGAGAATCATTTTCCACCCTTTTACTTTGACTCTACCTTTGTCTTTGCAGCTTAGATGTGTCTCTTGAAGGCAGCATATGCTTGTTTTTTTTGTGTTTTTTCTTTTTTTATCCACTCTGCTACTCTGTGCCTCTTAATTGATGAATTCAGACCATTTACATTTAGGGTAATTACTGATGTATGAAGATTTCCTATAGCCATTTTATCTTTTGTTTTTCAGTTAGCTCTGTGCCTCCATTGGCTCTTTCTTTACCTTTATGTTTCTGTCTGTTGCTTTTGTTTGGTGGCATTCCATGCATCTTTCCTCTCTTTTTAATCTGTATGTCCTGGTTTGGAAATTTTTGTGTGTTTTACCATTAGGTTTATAAAAATAAAATTGCATATATACCATAGTTTTGTTCCTTTTGAGTGCATCTGATCTTCATCTTCCTTTGCCAGTTCAGACCTTTTGCTTTCTCCCCATTTATGTTTTTGTTGTCATAAATTATCACTGTTAATGCTGTAAATTTTTTGGTGATTTTACTCGTAGTATTGTGACCTTATGTTCTTTGTTTCAGCTAGAACAGCCGTGGGCAAACTACGGCCCCCAGGCCAGATTCAGCCTGTTAGAAATGAATAAAACTAAAAAAAAAAAAAAAAAAGAGAGAGAGACCGTACCCTTTTATGTAATGATGTTTACTTTGAATTTATATTAGTTCACACAAACACTCCATCCATGCTTTTGTTGCGGCCCTCCGGTCCAGTTTAAGAACACATTGTGGCCCTCCAGTCAAAAAGTTTGCTCACCCCTGAGCTAGAATAACCCCTTGATTATTTCCTGCAATGGTTTTCTGGTGATAAACTCTCTCAGCTTCAGTATGTCTGGGAACATCTTTATTTCTCCTTCACATTTAAAGGATAATTTTGCTGGATATATTATTTTTGGATGGTAATTTCTCTCTGAATATTTGGTTATACTCTTTTCTGTCTTGTAGAGTTTCTGCTGAGAAGTTGGATGAAATTCTGATGGGTTTTCCTTTGTAGGTCACTTCCTTCTTTCCCTGGCTGCTCTGAGAATTTTTTCTTTGTCATTAATTTTTGACAGCTTCAATACCAAGTGCCTTGGAAGAGGCCTTCTTTGGATTGAGGTAGCTAGGTGTTCTATTTGCTTCTTGGATTTGAGGATCTAGTTCTTTCCATAGATTTGGGAAGTTCTCATCTATTATTTGTTTTGATAGACTCTCCAGTCCATGTCCCCACTCTTTCTCCTCCGCAATGTCTATAATTCTAATATTGCCTTTTCTGATGGAGTCAGATAGTTCTCATAGAGCTCTTTCATTTTTCTTTATTCTCAGGTCTCTCTTTTCTTCCCTCTGCATAATTTCTTGGTTCCTATCTTCAATATCACTAATTCTTTCCTCTATCTGTTTGGTTCTGTTTTCTGTGCTCAGTAGATCACTCTTTTTAAAAACATACATATTTTAATTGATTTCAGAGTACCTGCCAGAATTATAGCCCAGGGAAGTATGTAGCTCTAAATTTTCTGCTTCTGTTACCCTGATGTACGGCAAAACAGTTTTCTGTTGGGTAAAGTGAGTATCCATAACTGATTAGCAGAAGGCATGGAGAGAAAGAGAGGAACTTCATAACAGAAGGCAGGAATAACTTAGTAGGGTTTTTTTTTTCTTTTTTTCCATTCTTTATAGTGAAAAAGACATACCCTGGCTAGTTTGGCTCAATTGGCTGAGCATCGACTTGTGCACCAAAAAGGTCACTTGTTCGATTTCTGGGCAGAGCACATGCCCAGGTTGTGGGTTCAGTCCCCAGTCCGGATGCTTACTAGAGGCAACCGATCAATGTTTCTCTCTCCCTCCCTCCCCCTCTCCCTTCTCTCTCTAAATCCAGTAAAAACATATTTAAAAACAAAACAAACAAGACAGCAGAGACTTTTGTGGCGATAGCTTTATGTTTTCTGTCTTTAAGGTCACACTGCTCCATTCTGGGCTGTTTGCCTTCTACATGTGAGCCACCAGTGTTCCAGTGTTCTAGGATTTTGCTCATAGTCCTTTTAGTAGGGATTCCATTTGTTTCTCTCCTGTGCAGGAACCATTGTTCCTTGTGTCTACTCTTTTCCTCTTTATTTTCTCTTTTATATTTGTGATACACGTCCTCTGGAGGCTACTTGAGAAGTAGATTTTTTTTTTTTTTTTGGCTGTTTGCATATATGAGAACTTCTTTGTCTTCATGCTGGAATGATACTTTGGCTGAGTGTAGACTTCTAGGTTAGAAATATTTTTCTTTTCATATTTTAAAAATATTATTTTACTGACTTCAGGTATGTAATCAGTGTTCTGCCAAATGTAGAATAAAGTTCTAATTTATTTCTTAATTTTCTTTTGTAGGTGTCACGGTTCGAGTGCCTCAAGCAACTACATATGTTGTAAACAATGGAATAGCCCTGGGATCCCCAGGACCTCAGCTCACAGTGCATCATCGACCACCACAGGTGCACACTGTAAGTGTTGATCGTGACTCAAAATTCTCAGCTATGAAGCTGTCAGATATTATTTTTCTTTAAACTAGTTATATCAAAAGGAAATGACAGATCTTCCATTTTTCGTGCAGAAGTTTATTTAAGAGACTAGATCTTACATTATGAACAAATGTTCCTAGGGATGATGGTGGTCAAGGATTGTAGAGCTTGTGGTGGCTTATAATGTTTAAAAAGAGTCCACAGGTAGGGCATGTGAAATGAAAGAGATAGACTCATGGTTAAATTAAAAATATTTTAGAGTATTAAAAAGCATATTTTAAAAACTATTTTTTGATGCTCTAACTTTATTCTTTTCCTCAAAACATTATACCAGTTCTAATTACTACATTGCTGCCACTCTATTGTTTTTAATAATTCAGTGGTATTCGGAATTCGTTGCTCAGAGATAACAGAAAATCACAAGATTTCCCCTTAGATGTAATGTAGTCTCCAAAATAATGTCACATTATCCTGTGACATGATTATAACAGTATTTGGTTTGGTATACCATGTAAATGGAAATATACTGGCTTTATGAGGAGGGAGGAGATTGAGACATATCACTTCTTACCAAGCAAAGGATCATTCATTTTTTTATTACATGTAATAATGGCTAGCATTTATTAAGTGCTTACTATGTGCCAGACACTGTTAATATACTTAGTTCTCACACGGGACTCCTTTAGGACTCCTGCTCTCTATTTTTAATGATATGACAGCTAATGTACAGAGAAGCTGACTAAGCAGCCCAAGGTCATACTTTGTAGAAACCCATGTTCTAGGGCCTGTGCTCTTAATAGCTGTTATTTTTATTGTTCTACAATGAAAACATTAATATTAATGGAGCACTTATAATATACCAGGTACTCCAATTTAATTTAATGTGCTTTAATTTAATCCTCACAATTTTACAAGGATTATTAATTTCTTATAGAAAAGGATACTGTGTCACAAACAAAGATAAGTGGTTACTCTGTGTTACTTCCCAAGCTAGTGTCAGAGGCAAAACCATTTTATAACTCAGGCTGTCCGATCCAAGCCCCCTCTAGTCTGGCCCTATTGGGGTATGTGGCAAATTTACCATTACTGTTGTTTGTGTCTATAAATAATTCCTTTCATTCATTAGTCTTTCATAAAAAGTATAGCAAAAACCTTATAGTTTTGCAAATTAAATTTGATGACCTATCAGAGTTGTGTTGTGTTGTGTGTGTGTGTGTGTGTGTGTGTGTGTGTGTGTGTGTGTGTGTGTGTGTTGGTGGGGTCTTTTCTTTTTTTTTACCGGGTTCCATTCATGTGTATTGTCTTAGAATAAAGTGCATCTCACAGGAGGAACATTCTTTTAATTAATTTAAAAAATATTTTTAGCAATTTTCAAATGTATGTAGAAAAAATAGAGTAACAATTTCTGTATACCTGTCACACATCTTCAACAATTATTAGTGCTTGGCCAGTCTTATTTCATCTATGGTACCAGCCACTTATTTCCACAACCATGTACACACCAACTATTTTGAAGCAAATTCCTGATATCACATTATTTTATCTATAAAACTTCAGTAAAAGCCATTGCAACAACAAAAATATAACAACTCAGTTGACTTAGTTTTGGGACATGAGCAGATTCAGAATCCTAGAATTTTAAGAACTAGAAGGGATATTACAGGCCATTTAAACTATTGTCAAACTTCTTAAATTCCTGTGCTCCATCCAGTCAAGTATGGCTTCAGCCATTGTCTCTTACATTGTTAGCTATATGTTTATTTAATTTTACTTTTAAAACGATTAAGTCACTTTAGGAAAAAAGACAATTTGAGATAGGAATTAGATGCAATGGTTCTCAACCTGTGGGTTATGAACAATGAAAAAACATCCTGCATATCAGATATTTACATTACGATTCATAACAGTAGCAAAATTACAGTTATGAAGTAGCAACGAAAATAATTTTATGTTTGGGGGTCACCACAACATGAGGAACTGTATTAAAGGGTGGCGGCATTAGGAAGGTTGAGAACCACTGAATTAGAGCAACATGGTTAGCATTCAAATAAGTCCTACTTTTCAAAATACGTTTTTATTGATTTTAGAGAAATAAGAAGGGGGGGAGAGAGAGAAATATCGATGTGAGAGAAACATTGATCGGTTGCCTCCTGCTTACACCCTGACGGGGGATCGAACCTGCAACCTAGGCATGTATGTACCCTGACTGGGAATCACACCTTTGATTTGACAACGCCCAACCAACTGAGCCACACTGGCCAGGGCTCAACTTAGTTCTACTTCTTCAGCTTTCAATTTTTATCTATTTAAGTTTAAATTTTTTTCTCTCTAACTTTATATTTATTTTAACTTTTCAATTGAGATTATACCTTTTTCCAGACATGTTTGAATTTTTTTCCATTAGGCATAAGAATTTCAGCAGATTTATATTCCTTGACATTATTCAGCATATCCTTTCTGAGTTCTTCCTATGTACATGTTTCTGGTACTAAGTTTTGAGGAGGCATGGGAATTAAAAAGATGGTATCAGACTATCACAGAATTCACTATTTAATATATGCAAATTAGCCATTTAATAAAATATATATTAAAACAATTTTTGTTAAATGAATTTCAGTTAAGAGAATCTTATTTCATGACTTCCAATTTAAAGTCAGTGAGCATGCCTGGCCAGTTTGTTCAATGGTTAGAGCATCAGACTGGGCATGGAAAGGTGTTGTGATCAATTCTCAGTCAAGGGCGTGTACCTGGGTTGCACCAGTTCACTCCCTGCCCCTAGTCAAGGTGAGTGTGGGAGGCAACCAATTGGTGTGTCTCTCTCCCATTGATATTTCTCTCTCTCCCCCCCTTCCTTCCATTCTCTCTGAAAAACAATAGAAAAAATATCCTCGGGTAAGGATTAACCAAAAACACACACCAAAATACCACTTTCCTAAAGCCAAGTGGAATAATGATGTTTCACTAGAAAGAAAGAAAAAAAATCACTTAATATCCCTATTTCCTGGCTCTCACTTGAATCTTTTTTGGAAAAATTATCACTGTAATCTTAAAACCCAAATATAATAATATTAATGTCCAATGTTAGATAAGTGAATTTGACTTCTTAAGCTTAGTATTAATCCTTTCTCATTATCTAGCTTTAACCTACCTTTCGAAATTTATCTTTTCTTCTTCATATACCCTATATCTGAGTAAAAAGTTATCACTGGTTTTTGCTCATAAATCCCACATGCCTTTGCTCATGCTTTACGTATTGGCAGAATGGTACACAACTTTTTCTATATTTCTAAATTCCCTGTTTCAGGGTCTAATTTAAATGTCACCTATTTCATGTAGCCTGATCAAAAGCATAATGTACATTCATTATTAAATGTGCTTATTTCTTATTTGTAAGAATATGCTAGTCTTTATATGGAAAAACAGCTTTAAAATGAAAGTAGAGTTAAATACTCAAATTTTCTATGGTAGACTGACACACATAATATTTTATTTTTAAAGTTTTTAAAAAAATGTTACTGATTTTTGAGAGAAAGGAAGGGAGAGGGAGCGAGAGAAAGAAACACTGACATGATAAACATCAATTGGTTACCTCTCATACATACCCCAACCGGGGATCAATCCCACAACCTGGGTATGTGCTCTCACTGAGAAGCGAACCACAACCTTTTGCAGCACAAGATGATGCTCAACCAAGTGGGCCACACTGGCCAGGGACACATAATAATATTTTAAAATGTTACATTGTACTGAAAAAAGAAGCTGTAGCATACAGAATTAAATCATACATTATTTTGTTAGAAGTAGATGATTATTTCAATCTGTCAAGATGATGTTCCATCAGCAAGGGCTTTTATTTCCCAAGGAAAACTCTGTAGGTCTGGAAAGAATAGCAGGGGTTACCTCAGCATCATTGTTTGGGGTACAGTTGGTTACAGCTCATCAAATAAAACGTGCCAAATATTTGGTATTTCCCTGTATTTTGATATAAAATGTTCTCAGTAAGTGACCTCTAGGATGTCTTAGTTCTAATTCTCAAAAACAGCCCTTTGTGTGGTCATTATAAATCAACATGGCTCTTCTTGGTTAGGAGCCCCCACGCCCTGTGCACCCAGCACCCTTACCAGAAGCCCCACAACCACCACGCCTGCCCCCAGAAGCTGCCAGCACATCTCTGCCTCAGAAGCCGCACTTGAAGTTAGCACGAGTTCAGAGTCAAAATGGCATTGTACTGTCATGGAGTGTCCTGGAAGTGGATCGAACCTGTGCCACTGTTGACAGCTACCATCTCTATGCTTACCATGAGGAACCCAGTGCCACTGTGCCCTCACAATGGAAAAAGATTGGAGAGGTAAAGGCACTTCCTTTGCCAATGGCATGCACTCTGACCCAGTTTGTATCTGGCAGCAAATACTACTTTGCCGTACGGGCCAAGGATATTTATGGACGTTTTGGACCTTTCTGCGATCCTCAGTCAACGGATGTGATCTCTTCTTCCCAGAGCAGTTAAACCTTGGACCCTTTCTCTCTTCTTCTTTGAAAAGTTCCACTTTTTGGTCTTACTTTAATCTTGTGCATGATACCCATTGTAAAAATCTACATTGTGCGAGATTTCTTGGACAGATGTGTATATACACTACGTTTGTTTATAATCAGAGAATAAAATAAACTTAGCTCATAAAGCAAGAACCTTTTCCTGAACAATTCAAGCTTCAAGGTTTTGAAATGTAAATGTGCATCTTCCTTTAGTCTTGAGGCTGGGGAATAATATGTTTGGGTGTTTGTGTGGTTTTATTTTTTTCTATTTATATATGTTTGTTGCAGTGGAATCTCCCGTTTTCATTCTCAAATACCTCTCTTCTAGCATAAAGTAGAGCAAAGCATCTGAGGTATGTAACTGGCATGATTCTATTTCTAAGGGATCTGTAGTTTCATAGTTAAATGATTTAAACAGAATCTAAACAAAACCCAAAGAAAAAAATAAAAAGCAAAATGGTTAAAGAGCTTAAAATAGGTTAATTTGAACACAGGAAAGGATCTGTTTTATCTTTTGTTGTCTCTTCTGGGTTGTTAAATAGGCGAAAATATCTAAATGGCGCCTCCGTTTTCTAATCTTACTTTTACATTTATTTTGTGCCTTAAACATTAACTGCAAAAATAAACATGGCCATTTGTCCATTGTTGTTTCTTTCCTTTCAGCTTTTAGCCCTTCATTTTTCCTTTATCTCCACAAAATATAGCACACTCCCTCAAGTAAATGTTAAAACAAGGCTTTTATACATATTCTCATCAGTGGCATTACCATATCTTATTCCAAAATTTTCACTTGCTATTTTCTCCTAAGAATATAAATGCTTTTATTTTTGGTCACCATTTAAATTTACTTTATGTAAAGTAGACCAAGAGAAGACCGAACTGTGTAAGAAACTTTTCCTACAAAAATTTCAGTATCTGTGCTCACACGGTGTCAGAAATTATGAAAGCAATTATAGTTTATCACCCAAAGCATAATATTCTTTCAAAGGAAATAGTCAAATTTACAAAATACAGTGAGCTAAAATATTAAAGGGAAAGATACATTATCTCTTTATTGTATCATCGTTCCTTTTGTTAACTTTTAACTTTGTTTTGATGGTGCCAAGTTTTGTGTAATTTATCCTATGTCAGCTTTGGATAGAATTCAAAGCATATCCTTTGGGGTCAGTTTATGTAACAATTAGATATAACTTAGTTCTCTGTTCCTCTTCAAAGTTAATCAAAGTCAGCTTAGGTGTCCTGCATTTTCAATACGAGTGCGAGCTCTATTGGTATCAGATAGTTGAGTGTAAATAGTGTAGGACAGGACTTCCTGGGTACACTTGGGGATGAGAGTACGGTTGGGAATATTTTGAAAGGAATTCATGGAGTTCGTGAAATAATTTATCATCTTCCCTTATCATATTTGAATTCATATTTGTTCTCAAATTATACCTCCTGAAATTATAGGAGGGAGCAATCCTCTCCATTAATGCTTTGTTTGCCACATTGGTGGCTTGAAACTGGAAGCATTCTAGTTGTAAAGTCTTTAAATAGACTTTCACCAGTCAGTGTATATCATGTTATGTGTGAATTTTGGTTGATGCTGAAGAAAGCCTACAGGTTGCCAAATTATAAATGCTCCAAAACCTTCCTTTCACTTTCAGAAAATAAGGCCACAATGAGAACTAAAGTTTCCATGAATCAGATTTGCCAACCATGTAGCTATTACTCGTTCTAGGACTAATGACGATGGTAAAGAAGTTGCCAATGTCATGCCAATGAAAATTTCGAAAGGGAGGTAGATGTATATGAATACCTATCGATACCTGCATGTATATATGTTTCTACCTGCCGTGGATGCAACATTGATTATGTGCTCAAGATCATTCCTGTCAACAGAATAGAAAGCTCATGTTCAAAATTGTTCTTTATTGGCCTTTTTTTGGTCAGGTGATAACAATCTGCCTACCTAGCCTTGAAATGGTTTCCTTGGTGAATGTTTCTATTTATAGTCACTAATCCCTTTTTAAAAGAGTTTTTGTAGCACTATATAATCCTGTGAAGAAAGCCCAGTAGAATGCAAATATTTCATTATTTTAGTGTATACTGTGTTTTCTGTCAAAAAAATTTTCGAACAGTAACCTTAAAAAATATTTTGCTACAGTAAAATAACTTTTTATTCCTGATGGTGGGAGGAAGGTACAAAGAAATATTGTAATTATTTGAGGAAAAAGCATATTATAAATTGGCCTCCACAAATTAGTCTGACATGGGATTTGTAGGCAACAGCAGCAATATTGGATTAACTGAAAGGTGGTAGGCTAGAACTCTAGTCTTTTATTTGGGGCAGGTTTTAATGTTGATGGACACTTTTTATTCAGGAGAGAGAATGGAAGATTCAGCTAGAAATAGCTACTGATTACAGATTTTTTGTAGCAGTTCACACCCCATGATACCTTTTTTATTTTGTTGTGCCTTTTCACAAAGTATTACAAATAAGCTTGTTTATCCCATTTTGGGAATGCAAGTTTACTAAATTTTTTAGCCTGACAATACTTGTGTTAAATGTCACTTTATTGGAAATCCTGGAAATTTATGAAATTTCAACCCAAAATTGTTATGTGGCGTTTAAAGGTAACAGTGGTGTTTGTTACTCTTTACTTTGTACTCTGTTAATTTTCACCCTATTTAAGGTGTAAGCCTCTTTCCAAAATTATGTTATTGCCAGTAAATTTATAAATTACATATAAAGATAACATGTTATTAACAGTTAACTTGATGAGGTAACTATATCCCTCTATTTCTCTGGACTCACTTTTTAAAATATGCAGAATACTGTGTACTGTTTAACACAGTAGAAGTCAATGAGAAGAGTGAAGAGAGCTTTCTTCCTTAAAAGATATTTATTGGGGTACCATTTGCCTCACAGCGAGATGTTCCCCACTCTCCCCACCCCCAATGTCAGGTAAATGAAAGGTTTATTTGAAAAACAAGTACTAGAACAAGGAGCTTAGAATCTTTGGGGTACATTTCTACAGAACTCCTTAGGTGGGCTGCACCATACAGAATTCTCTTACTGTATTGCATAAGTGTTAGCTAAATTTTTGTTCTCTTTTGGTTATATTTTCTGAATTATTTATGCAACAAGGTGAGTGTTAATATTGCATGACATGCATTTATCTCGTTCCACGAATTTCCCAGTACTATACAAGATTAACAAAATAATGCCTGTAGTATCGTCTTCTCTTGCTTTTATACATGTGATCTTAGCACTGTTAGAGTACTGCAAAAACCTTGGGTTATTTCAGTATCTTATGATTCATTCGTTATTTTATTATTGGCCAGTTGTTATTGGCCTGTTTTATTCTAATTTCCAGAAAAATCATGTCTCAGTATTAGATTATTGCAAATAACTTTATCTAAAACCAATGTATGATTCTGCCTTCCTTACTGGGCAAATGATGTGTCCAGTCCTCCCACCCCACCTCCCCCTTTTTTTACATTGTGGGACAAAGGAAAAGATTAGAACAATTCTCATTAAGTGTTTTGTTAGTGTGGCAGACTTATGTAATTCCTAAAATCTTTTTCTCTTGAGCCAGCCAATGGGGAGGAATAGGACCATACAAATAGTTTTATCATGTTAAATAAGTTTTTTAATTTCTAGAGTCAGCTAAATACCAAGCATTTATATTTAAATGCTGTCTTTTTTTATTTTTGTTTTATTTTGTTTGTAAATAAGGTAACTGGGCAATCAAACACCTTTTGGAAATCTTGGCTTTAGTATTTCATCAGCCATTTCAAAGTTAATATAAAAATACTTTGTAGGAAACTTGCATTCTGATTTTTCTTTATTGCAGTTGAAGTGTAAATAATAAGACAATGTTAAGATCTTCCTAATGTCTAATATAAACCGGCTAAAGCAAGTTGTCCTATTTTTATTAGGTTTTAAAGGTTTTTGTGTTTTTTTTCTTTTCTAAATGTACAGTAGACTGGTGTCTGTTTAAGTGTTACCTGTAGTGGGATTTGTCCAGCAAGCCTGAAATTTATACTTTGAAATAAACTATGGGTTTTTAACATTCTGAGTACTCTGATTCATTCTGATTATTCTTGCCCCTTGTGTTTGTTTCTTTCGAAAGTCTCTCGCTTTGTTAAGGCTCACTCATTAGACTGTACAGTGTGGTTTCTTTAGCCTCTTTGACAATACCACAGCACTGAAAGTACACACAGTTCTCAAACTTTGAGAGAAAAGCTGTTACACAGAGTTGCTCTCAGATGAGATGTGCTGCTTTTCAGTAATGGGAGACAACATTAAGGTTTGCTATATTGTGTGCCTGGCCTGCACCACAAAAAGACTCAACTGATACCTGTTAATGCCAGAAATATCACTCCTTGCATTTCTGTAAGAGGTCCCATTGGAAACACAGCTCCACCTTTCCTTTGGGCTTTGTCACTAAGTATATCCAGCCAGGGAAGGAAGGGGAAAGAGCATGGAGGAGCACAGGTTCTTAGGGGCCAGGCCTGAAACAGGCACTCATGTCAGATTCCACTGACAAGAACTGGTCATGTGGCACAACTACCTAAGGGAACCTGGGATGTGTGGACTGTGTGGCCAGGCATAAAAGAATATGGATTTTGATGAGTAAGGGAACAGTTTCTGCCATACCCTCTTTTTTAAAAAATATATATTTTTATTGATTTCAGAGAGGAAAGGAGAGGGAGAAAGAGAGAGAAACATGGATGATGAAAGAGAATCATTGATTGGCTGCCTCCTGTATGCCCCCTACTGGGGATTGAGCTTGCAATCTGGGCATGTGCCCTTGACCAGAATCAAACCCAGGACCCTTCAGTCCACAGGTCGAAGCTCTATCCATTGAGCCAAACCAGCTAGGGCTGCCATACCCTCTTGTATATAAGTTTGTATGTTGAATTCTAGTATTGTTAATCATATGTAATGTTTCTTCTACAGTGAATGCTTGTTAACTACACAGTCAACAGTGGGGAATGACAGTAACAGACTAAATTTAATACGTTTTATTAAGACTAATTGTGAATGGAAAAACATAGCTAAAATAGTGCCTTTGGTATCTTATTTGCAGCCTTCTATTTTCTTATCGTCCTTCATTTTATGTCAGGTTTCAAAATTGGCTTCATGGTAATAAAATCAAAGTTGTAGGCCTCTGGCATGCCCTCATGGAGAGTGTTGTTGAACCGCTTCCAGTGAAAAACAGGGAGGCCACCTTGTACTGTGGGACCACTAATGGCATGTGCTGTGTACTCTAATGCTAGGTACATATCTGCCACCTGGAGAGAGAGAAGAGGTAGACATTTTAGAAAAACAATTTGGGAAAAAAATGGACTAAATCCCTATTTTTTCTCCTCCCCCTCCAACCCATTTCCAAAGTCACAATATTAGCCCCTTTAAAACAAAATCTTGCCAACTTCCACAATCTGCTATTCTGTCTTCATTTGGCATTCACATATGAATTGAATAGTAGGAGGGTATTAGGAATGTAGCCAAAGTGTGAGATCTGTAATGAACTACTCATAATCAAAATTCTAGCTCCAAAATTTATTAAAAAATAACCTCCATATGGCTCAGTTTTCTCAGCTGTAAAGTAGGCTGATAACCCTACTTCACAGAAGGGTTGTCATGAGGTTTAATGAAAGTAAGTGTTTGGTGCAGTGCCAAAAAAATGTTAATTTCTCAATAAAAGTTTTATTAATCAGTACAGTAGCAAGTTATAAAGTGGAGCTCAATATCAAAAAATGCCCATGGTTCTCAAAAACACCTAAGGGATGGATAGCAGCAGTTCTTAACCTTAGAGGGGAAAGAAGAAAATGTCTCATAACTTAGGATTTTTCCTATATTCAGAATGGCTCAAGAGAAATGTTTTTAAAGTATATCCTCAACAGAACTTTATTTTTGATGAAAAATTGGCAGATGTTTCCAGAAGAAAGTAAAATCTGACAAATGGCAGGTCGGCTTGGATTCTAGGCAAGGCAGCAGAGGGTAATTCTCTGTATATTCTGGAATGGATATAACTAACATGTTACACACTTCACTGAATGTTTGCAAATGCCATAAAAAATAAATACAAAAACATTCATTGGGGCTTCATGTGTGCCAAGCACTTTACCCACTAATTTTCCCCCCTTTTAATTGAATTTATTGGGGTGATCCTGGCTAACAAAATTTATATAGCTTTTAGGTACACAGTTCCACAACTCATCTGTACACTGTATTGTGTTCACCACCCCAAGTCAAGTATCCTTCTATCACCATTTATCCCCCCCATACTCTCCTCCCTCTGGCAATTCAGTGTTGTTCTTGTCCATGAGTTTTTTCTTTTTTTCCTCAATCCCTGCCCCATGCCCCACCCAGTCCTCTAATACCCCTCCTCTCCAACAGCTGTCAGCCTGCTCTGTTTGTATCTATTTTGCTTGTTCATTTTGTTCATTAGATTCCGCTGTTTATTTATTTATTTGCATTTCATAACATATTGAGAGTCATTAAGGCTAAAGTTTTTCCATCATCACATACCTATAATGTAGGGTGAGCTGGAACTCAGGCTATTCTAAAGCATCTCCTATTTAGGTTTTAGGCTGATAGGAAAAAAAAAAAATGTGTGTGTGTGGGGGGGGGGGGGAAGCGGGGCTGTTGACATTCTTACAGTTTCAGAGTTGAAGATAGAACAGAACTCTTCTCACAGATTTCTTCCAGAATTTAGGACTGGAGTTGCAAATGAAAAGACACATGCCCAAACCAAAAGTACAAAAGGATGTGGTAAAATGATTCTCTCCACCAACTAAAATAACTAGCATACCCCCTTGGATCTCCCAAACCCAGGAGTATCCAGGTAAATTTTTTAACAACTAACTCTCTGAGGGGGGAAAAAAGGCCCTAATTTGTAATGTTTGCTGATTTCCAGGGTGTAAATACTCCCACCATGGCTGAATTCAAGCTATCAACACAGTCAACTGATTTTAACAACTGGTCCTCATATCTATATGAGCTATTTCAGACCACCACTGCAAACATATTACTTATAAGATACGTTATAGCACTTATCAATTCTAGCATGCTAAAAATTAAAAACCCTTTAATGATTTTGTGTCTGGTCCAATACTTGTTCCTTCAGCTAAATTAAATTTCTACTTAATGTAAAATCAATATATTCTTTGGACTTTGGGCTAGTCTGGAAAACTTTAGATATCCACATTATTACCACCATCATCATCATGATGTGTACATTTTCAAATAACCCACTAAGTACTGTTCTAAACAGTCTATAGATATTAAATGTTCTTCTCTACAGCCATATGAGGCAAGTACTGTTACTTCCATTTTACAGATGAGGAAACAGAAGCATTGTAAGATGATGTGATTTACTATTAACAGTTAACTGCCACATGTCCAAAACAGAAACCATCCCCACATGCCATGATATTTTGAATTTAATTTAAAAATTGAATTTGCAATGAATATCTATATATATAAAAGACTAATATGCAAAGTGTCCCCTCGGGAGTTCTACTGGGAGACTGGGAGTTTGATCACTCACTATGAC
Source organism: Myotis daubentonii (assembly GCF_963259705.1). Taxonomy (NCBI): domain Eukaryota; kingdom Metazoa; phylum Chordata; class Mammalia; order Chiroptera; family Vespertilionidae; genus Myotis; species Myotis daubentonii. The sequence goes on from NC_081841.1 coordinate 27,304,184, forward strand.
GTGAGCTGACCACCAGGGGGCAGCGCGGAACGAAGGAAGGCCCTGGCTGGCAGCCGGAAGGCCCTGATTGGCCCTGATTGCTGGCCAGGCCTAGGGACCCTACCTATGCATGAATTTTGCACAAGGCCTCTAGTTATAAAAATAAATATATTACTCACAATTCGGGTGTTCTTGAATATTTTCAGCTGAAAATTCTCACGAAAAATTATTTTAAAGTTGGTCAGGGCTGCCACTTAGGGAAAACATTTTTTTTTTTATAGACGCGTGTGGTGTGTGGGGAAGGTCCACCACTTGCTCTACAGATGCTTATGGCGTACAATGGGTTAAGTGGCAGAGCAGGGACTTGAAGTTAGGCAATGGCACCTATCACCAGAATATCTGAAAAAGGTGAACCCTGAATCAAGTAATGGGTAGAGACATTGTTGTGCTCTATGCCACCAAAACCTTTGCAGCTTTGCCTTTAAATAGGTGTAGGTGCTGGTGGAAATTAAATTCAAAAGTCAGTAGCATGCTACCTTCGTATCATAGCAACCTCCAGGACTTGGGTCATATGGGTTCAGATCTTCACGGCAGCAGATGGTGTTGCACGGATCACCCTTACTGTAAGGATCCTTCTCATAATCTAGGAAACAGAGATTGGGACAAGAGTGAGCACAGACTATTCTGAGGTAACACTGATCCACAATAAATTTTTTGGACCTGTTAAAAGCTAGATAATCAGTGAGGCCTCTGCAGCCCAGTGTGCTCCCGGATACAGAAGTCTCCTTTGGCTTGTACTAGGAAGAGGCAACTCTAAGTTCCCTGCTCCAGGCCCAGCCTGTTCTCAAGAACCTTGCACAGTGAAGAGTGGATGAAAGATTAACAAGATAAATGTGCATCAATATTTTTCCACAAAATAATTACAAATTTGATTTTGATACTGTTAAAAAATAAAGTATTTATGAATAATTTTTGCTTTATTGGCTGCTTTTGTCCTTGGAAGGAAACCTGTGTTTGGGGGATGGGAGTGATAGTAAAAAAAAAAAAAAAAGTACATCTTACGGGTTTTTCTGTGTTTCACATATAAGTTTTCAATTAAAAAAAAATCTATAGAATCTTTCCCCTGTCATTTTATGAAGGTGGACAAAATTTTATTTGTTGAGTATAAAATATGTATAATATGAATTGAATACAAAATACTTAATTCATTATCTTCTTATAATTCCTTCTAGTACAGAGATGATAAACTTACATGGATTCTTTATCCATGGGGAAGAAAAGGAGTTTTGAAGAATGATTCCTGAGAAATGTGCTACGTACTGTTGTATCGCATGATATATTTCATGGATGCCATGTCAGTCACTGTTCCTTGGTCACGCCGGAATATTTTGGCTCGTGGAGCCAGATCATAAGAGTAGTCCAAACCCAGCTTCTGAACTAACAATGGATAGCCACTCCAGTTGTAGATTTTTTCATGAAAAGGAACGTTGTAGGAAGGCCAATATCCTGATTTGGAATGGAAGGGAAGGAAGAGTGGGATTGACAGGGAGGGAGACAGAAAAGGAAAGAGAGGGGACAAAAGAAATGTTATGGTAGTTTCTTTTGAAACCTGGCATAGGTGTGTAATTACATGATACTGATATTATATAAAAAATAAAACTTTGTGAACCCTGGCAGTCAAACCAATCATTATAATTTACAGAATTGGTATACCTCTACATTATTCCATTAGGGGGAAAGAGCACCAGAATTCTTTGGTTTTCACCCAAAATTCTTAAAGCAATCTCTTAACCAGGAAATAATCTTAGCATTTATAGAGCAAAATGAAGTATAACACCAAGTGGTCTGGGGAGTTCATTTCAGTAGACTTGGCTAGTGAAATGCCAAAAGATGGTTTCACAACGTGGTCCGAACAGGGAATATAATATGCCAGGAAAGTGGAGGAACAAAGTGCTGGGGACCAGAAAACCTGGATGGACTCTAGGCTCAGGGCTGAACAACTAGGGCTTAGGCAGTTAATTAACATTGTTTTTTTGTTTGTTCTTTGTTTTCATTTCCTTTTTTTAGCAGTGGGAGAGAAAAGGAGAGTCAGTAATATGAGAGGAATGGAGATGATCTTTAAGGTTCCAGTAGGCTTTCAACTCCTTTGACTCTAAGCCAGCAGTTCTCAACCTGGGGATCGGGATCCCTTTGGGGGTCGAACAACCCTTTCACAGGGGTCACCTAAGACCATTGGAAAACACATATATAATTACATATTGTTTTTGTGATTAATCACTATGCTTTAATTATGTTCAATTTGTAACAATGAAATTGAGGGTCACCACGACATGAGGAACTTTATTAAAGGGTCGCGACATTAGGAAGGTTGAGAACCACTGCTAAGCATTCAGAAAGGCTCAGCTTCATTCAAAACTGGGAAGTGTGCCAAGGCCACTAGTCACTAAGCATCAAACATGTGACACAACCATAGTAAAATCATTTCAGGAACATCCCAGATTATACTGGCCTGGATGATCAGTCAACATAGGGACATCACCACTCAGAGATCTCTCTTTGGAGGCCTGCTGTTACTGTCAGGCTCTTAAGAGCTGGATGGACCAGCCTTCAAGGTCAGACCTCGAGGGTCTCAGTTTTGAATTGTCATGCTAACCAAGTAACCAACTAATGATTTAACTTTTCAGACTTTTTCTTCCCTAAAAAGGACATAGGTCTACTACCTGGTAGTGTCGTATCTGCTTAGCAATGGAAGTTTCCACCTTAATTCTGCTTTATGCATATAGTGTACACGTCATTGATGTGAGCCATTCCTGCTGAGATGGCTCACTCCAGGTGTCATTACAAAGTTGATTTGGGGACCTGGGAAACTGAGGACCAGGCCATGATCCCCAGGGTCGATACCTTATCTTGGTTCTGTACCGACTCATCCGTCAGCCCATCTATTTCAGTAGTTTCCTAATTGATCTCCTGTCTTCTCTCTGCTCTCTAGCCTACCCTCCCTTTTCAGAAACGTCTGTGTCCTAAAGCATAAAGACTAAACTGCTTAGCAGGCTATACAAGGCTGATATTTTCCCCTGATTACCTATCTTACACTTCATAGCCTTTCCTTTGGCTATCTTAAGCTAATAGTTTCTCAGTCACACCAGTTCTCACGCTTCATTTGCTTGACCCTTCCCCTTGTCAAATTAGTGAGCTCCTGTTTGGGCTTTAAACCCCCAGTCAAACATCATCTTCAGTTTCATTTATTCAAGAAATATTCAGCGAGGACTTATTGTGTGTGCTCATAAATCCAGCAATGTGCTCAAGAATTTACAAGAATTTTCTCAATCTTTTTTACAACCCTGTGAAATTATAAAGGTTTACTCTTGGGGGCCAGATGTGTTTCAGAATTCAGGTTTTTTTTTTTAATATTTTAGAACAGCAATGGCATGCATATATTAGATATGGCGTTGCAATCTCTGTGGGAAGCACCTAGTATTCAAAGAGTGATCTTCCGCACTAGCTGGTGTGACTCAGTGTAAAGAGTGTCCGCCTGCGGACTAAAGGGACCTGGGTTTGATTCTGGTCAAGGGCACGTACATTGGTTGCAGCTTCTCCCCAGCCTGGGCCCTGGTCAGGGCAGGAAGCAACCAATTGATGCGGTTCTCTCACATCCATATTTCCTTCTGTCTTTCCCTCTCTCTCCGACTCTCTCTAAAAGATCAATGTAAAAATATCCTCGGGTGAGGATTAACACACACACACACACACACACACACACACACACACACACACACAGTGATCTTTCTGTAGCCTAATATATAAACAGTCTCTCTAGAGAAGAGGGAACAAAGATATAAATAGACGGTTCAAGCTCTTGCTTCCAAATAAGTTCATATCAGGTCATATTTTGCTATCAAGTGATTAGGGACACCCGTCTCCCCCCGCCCCCCCAAAGAAACAACAACAAAAAACAAAAAAAACAAAACAAAAAATAAAACACAAACCTTGGTTTTAGAGTTTTGAGATTTTGAGAATTCAAAATTATAAATTTGACTGTGGACCTGTCCCATTACTGTCATGTTTTGCAGATGAAGAAAGTGAGACTTGGAGAGAGTGAATAGTTTGCCTGAGATTCTGAGGAGCAGAGATTCACATCAAGACAGTGTGACTCCAAAACCCGGGCTTCAACATCTGGGCTACGTTCTTGTCCTCCAGAACCACCTCCCTTGACTCCTCCCACTGATAACGGCTCCTTTGGTTTCACCACTGGGGTTTGTGAAATCTTTAGTTAAATCTGTTTGTCATCGTTCTTTGGTGTCTGGGTGCTAGCTAAAATGGCTGCTTTCTGTCCCTTGCTTCCCTACCAGATTGTGAGTTCCTAAAGGTCAGGGATTTTGTACCTGCATCTGTACTTTTCTGGTTCCTGGGCCAGCATGGCGCTCCCATAAATATTCACTGAATTGAACTAAAAGCTTAACTCGGGAACCCAGGAGAGGAGGTAATATTAGAACCATGACAGTCATAAGATGGTGAATGCCTGGTCTGTCCCAGTCTACACATGGTCACTTAAGAGTTCAAGGTGCAGGTTTTATACATTGTGCTGAACCTGGAAATTCTTTCCCAGTGAAACTAGCAGTGGCATTCCCATCCTTTCTTCCCCAGCACACGCCCCTCCATCATACACTCACACACCACATGTTCCCCACCATGTATACACACACACACACACACACACACACACACTCATCATCCTTCCGACTTCTAGTATGAAGAAGATACCTTTCCGTAGAACATCAGTTTGTTCAGAATATTCTACATATGAAGGAATTTGCTCCACCACGTACAGAGTGCCTGCGTCAAGGCTGTGCCTCAGCTTTACCTTCTTCAGGTCCAGGACCATGTACTGATTGTTATAGGTGCCTGAAAAATGGGAGAGACAGGAAGCAGGGCATGGGTATGGCTTTACTGGTTAACTCGAAATCCAAACATATGTACATTCCTGAAAAGGTACTCTGCAGGGCTGCTTACCAGAGTTGTACTTTGAAAATATCTCTGCCCACTGCTTGCCATTACTGGCCATCATATTGGCCACACGGACTCTCTGCCAGGCCAGGAGAGCCTCGGGTGTCATAAGCTTTAGTAGGGTTTTATTATACACGCTGTTGGTGGTCTGCAGCAGTACCAAACCGCTGCTAAGAATGTAAAAGTCATCCAGAGACACTAAAAACCCTGCAGGAGAGACAAGTCAGCAAGTCAGCATACACACACGTGAAATACTTAGCCACCGTTATTAGCAAAGAGCTTCAGACATGTGATGCACGTTGCAAAGAATATCAGTTGTTATTACCCTTGACCTGCAGTAGCCTCTCCCAGAACGGGTCACCTCTGGCAGTAATTTAACTGCTGCTTAAAAGCATGCCATTGGACCCCATCCCTGATTCCACATTGACATTTCTTTGATTTTATGATTTGTGATGACAAAAATATATTAAATCAGGAATATTCCAACTTCCCCTAACGCTGAACAGAAATAGATCCCCACTTGCTAGGATTTTTGCAGGTCAACTTCCAATTGTGGAGGGATATAAACAGGGTTCATTGTTGGATTGTAAGAATATGGGTGCCGCCTTTCTTCTCTTTCTGCTTCTTTGTATTTCCAAATTTTACATAAGGAGTTTAAGTGACTTTTATAAATAAAAATCTACATTTATAAAAGTGAACATGGTTTTGAACACTCTGGGTCAATGCTTTTTATAAACAATGGAGGCAACACAAAGCTCAGGGAAGCCACAAGTCTTTTTTTAAAGACCTGTTTTGTACTTTATACCACAATCAGTGTGGTGAAGATCAGGGAATACCAGATGCAGCTGTAACAAGGAGAGAAGATATATTGTCATCAGCCGCTAACAGTGATAACCACCTCATTGCTAAACCATCGTGAGAGAAGGGCCCAAGCGAGAGTGAGAAGTTGGGTATAGGCTCCTCTGGGGCTTCACAAACCTCCACACTTTGATACTTACCACTTCTGTCACATGATTACTACTTGTTTACATCAGAGTTTTCCTTAAATCAACTCTCTTTCAAGCTTAAAATATCTAGCCTTGTCACATCTATAATAATAAAAGGGTAATATGCTAATTAGACCGGACGTCATTCCGGATGTCCTTCCTGATGACGCTGGGGCCGGAGGGAAGCCAGCTGGGTCCTGGGTGCCTACTGGCGGCTGGAGGAGGGAAGCCTGGGACCCGGGGGCTGGAGGGAAGCCAGTGCCAGCAGCTGGGGGAAGGAAGGCCTACTCTTGCACGAATTCTCGTGCATCAGGCCTCTAGTATAATATTTAGGGAATGATGGGTTTAATGAAACAAATTCATTTCTACTAACATGCCCAAAATACTTGTCCACGAACCACTTAATACCACCTCACCAGCACTATTCATGCCATACATTCAGCAACAAACACCAATGTAGTCCGATGCTTTCATAATTGGGCAGAGCAAAATGAGGCTCAGAGAGGTGGGGGCATCTATTCAAGATCAAACAGCCATCTCCTGGCAGACCAAGAATGCAGGTCCTGCATCCTGGCCACTGCTCTTCAACTAAGCCTGAACACCTGTGCTAAGCCTCATGGCCCTTCCTCTTCTGGCTTAGTGAAGGCTGGGGGAGGACAGCTTCTCGGAGGAAGTGGACCTGGAACTAAGCATTGACCAGGTAAAGAGCATGAGCATTGCAGGTAGGAACAGTAAATATGAACAAAGGGGTATAGTAGGAATAGATATGGCATGGAGAGTGGGAGTTTTGGGAGGTGGGGGCAAAGAAACATTAGAAATACAGTTGGGTCATCATTCACTCAGCAAACACCTGGATAGGTAGGGTGGGGTCAAATACAGGGGTCACCTGAAGCTAAAAGTAAGACTTCAGAGCATGAATTGGGAGCCAGAAGGCCACATTTCAGTATTACCACTAATCAATTTGCCACTTCTCATTTTGCCTCTCTGTTCCTTAATCCCTTCCTCTGATAACCTGGGGCTAAGTGACATCATTCAGCTCTAACAGTCTGATTTTAATTTCTGAGTAGGAAAGTGACATGTGGACAGCAGTCTCCAACTAACCCATCTGAGCCTCCACAAGGCTGTACAGAAGTTCGTATACAGGAGAGAATGTTGCTCACTCCAGGTGGCATAAGCCTGGATGGCAGGCAGCCCTGAATGAATTTTAATGGGCAACCCCTCTGGGAAGATGCAGCCTGGACATAGGATGCATGGCTTCACAAGTAAAATGTGCAGAGGTTTCAATGACCTTTCCTTTACCTCTTGGGCTGGGGTTGTTTCCCAGTGTTTACTAAGCTGTACAACCATATTTGGCAGCCACGAGAACGCTCTCTAAGCAGAAAATGCTGTATTTCTGCACGATAAACTTGCTCATTCACCCCATAGAGAGTGCTACAATCTCTATGGACACAAGAGGGCGAGTGAACAATACTAACATGTAAGGAGTAATCTTTCATTCAAGAGCAAGACTTGACTAAAGATGGAAAAATGTAGGCCACCCAGAGTTCTAGAACAAAGATGAACTGGCTTGTAAACCTTCTGGTCAAGGAGTCCAACTCTAGAGTTTAGAGTTTAAGGTTTTTTAAAAAGGGAGCCCAGCCAGTGTGTCTCAGGGGTTGAGCGGCAACCCATGAACCAAGAAGTGACTGGTTCAATTCCTGGTCAAGGCACAATTTCAAAAAAAAGGAAAAGGCACAGAGAGGGGACCAAGTCCTGAAATACTGCATTGTAAGAGAAACAAATGTTCTTTGTGTAAAATTATATTTTTGCTCATATCTGCAATGGGCAGTTTTGGAAGGTAGACTTTTTTTTAATTAAAATTTTTTTCAATTACAGCTTATATTCAATATTATTTTGTATTTGTTTCAGGTGTACAGCATATACTTTACAAAGTGTTCCCCTGATATTTGCAGTAAAATGGCACCATACAGTTATTACAACGTTATTGGCTATATTCTCTATGCTGTACTTTACAGCCCCAGGACTATTTTGTAACTGCCTGTCAATCCCTTCACCTTTTTCACTCAGTCCCCCAACATCCTCCCCTCTGGCAGCCAGCAGTTTGTTTTTTCTATGTATAAGTCTGTTTCTGTTGGAAGGTGGACCATTTTAGATCAGGAGAAAGTAAAACACTCCAGGATAAAAGCCACCCTGCCAATAGCATTTCATAGTAAGCTTCTTGCTTAATTTAATTAAGAACTAAAAGGGAACTCTTACAGTGAATAAATCACCTTTCAAGACCAAAACCAAAAAATAAAAATAAAAAAACCAAAAAACATAAAACCCACTTGAATCAGAAAAGTAAACAGTGACCACTACCTTCTGATGCCACTAGATACTGCTCAGAATGTTTACCCTTATTAGCCTATCAGTGCACTCAAAATGTACCCATTTGCACACCTCATGCATGAATTGCTCCAGAGCTCCAAAGACCAAAACACATCGCTTTTTTCCAAAAGGGTAGCATGAGCGTTGACCAAAGAAGTAAATAATGCACAACGCAGGGTCAGTGATATGACTCATGCTTGTACAAATAGCTGTGCTGCATTTCTGCACTGCTCCCTCTCGCCCATATTCCCTGCAATGAGACTTTGCAGCATCTCCCATCAAGGGGCCTGTTTCCCCATCTCTTAAATCTGGGCTGGATTTGGAACTTGCTCCATCTAACAGTGTGCCAGTCCTGAGGCTAGCCCTCCGAGACCTTGCACACTTCCGCTCACTCTATTGTAACCTTGCCACTGCTGTGCAAACAGCCCAGTCTGCCTGGTCTCCAGGATGAGAGACCACACGGAGGAGGACCAGTCTCTAGCCAGCTCACCAACCCCAAATGTGCAAGAGTTCCTCCAAGAACAGTAGAGCTGCCCACCAACCCCAGCCAACCACAGATGCAGGGAATGTGCCAGTTTACTTCTCTAGAAAGAATCACTTAGCAATCCTGTGGACTCAAACGCAGTAATGTTCACATATTGTTTCCAGCCACAAAGTTTTGAAGGTTATTTGCTATAACCTTCAGTAGTTAACATAGAGTAATAGTAATCCAACTGTACGACATTGCTTTAAAATGCCTTGCTGCCATTTGACTTTAACACAGAGGGATGGGACACTTTGGGAACTCTCTGTTCTTTCCTGTTTTTAAAAAAGAAAAAGCAACAACTTTGCACCCACTGCTGAACAAAGGCAGTATCACTTCTCAGACCTGTGGAAAGCACCAACCAAGCACTGTGCAACGGTTTCCAGCCTAGAGACGGAATTCCCTCAGGGGCTTTTTATTTAAAAATTGATTTCAGAGAGGAAGGGAGAGAGAGGGAAACATCAATGATGAGAGAGAACCATTGATCAGCTAGCTGCCTCCTGCACACCCCACACTAGGGATTGAGTCTGCAACTCAGGCATGTGCCCCAACTGGGAATTGAACCATGGGTCATAGGTCAATGTTCAACCACTGAGCCACGCTGGCTGGGCTCTCAGGAGCTTTTTAAAAAGGTGCAAGCACAGACTGCTCTTCCTGTCCACCTCTGCTCCCTCTGGGTCTCCACAGAACCCCTGTTCTCACATTGCTGTATGTAGCAGGAGAACCTTCTGCTTTCTCACTCTATGAAAAGGAAGCCTGTGGGTGCCCTGTTATCCCAGGACACGAAATCCTACAGCTGTTTATTTCATCAACTCCATAATGGACCCATCTTCCCACCTTCCAGAATGGCATTTATTTGCTTCTCTTCTCGCCCAAATCCTAACTGGTACCAATCAATTCCCGCTTCTCCTGCCAGTGATTATTCCTCAATCAAGTAAGTATTTTTTAAATGTTTTTATTGATGAGAGAGAATCAATTGGCTGTTTCCTGCACTTCCCCTACTAGGGATGGAGCCTGAAACCCAGGTATGTGCCCTGACTGGGAATCAAACCCATGTGACCTCCTGGTTCATGGGTTGATGCTCAACCATTGAGCCACATCAATCAGGCAAGTAAGTATTTCTTGAAGACATTTCTGCTTAATCCTGCGGTAGGAATGTGGTCAATGGAGGATTCATATTATTATGTATTCAAACACAGGAAACCCGTTGCTGTGGACTCCAAATGTCCTGCAGGGGTTCCGCTACAGGAAAGACTAGGTCTCTTAAAGCTTATATGGAATCAATAGAAGGTGGGCTTATATTTAATCAACATTCTCATCATCCACACCAAATTGAAATTTGTTTTTGGCAAGTAATAAATTATTTTATCTACTTTATATTATACTAGAGGCCCAGTGCATGCACTGGGGGTAGGGGGCTCTCTCAGCCTGGCCTGTGCCCTTTCACAGTCCAGGAGCCCTCAGGGGATGTCCTACTGATGCCCGAGGGGAGCAGGCCTAAACCGGCAGTCGGACTTCCCTCTCGCAATCTGGGACCACTGGCTCCTAACTGCTCACCTGCCTGCTGGCCTGATCTCCCCTAACTGTCTCTGCATGCCTGCCTGATTGCCTCTAACTGCCCTCCCCTGCCGAGCTGATCTTGCTCCCAAATGCCCGCCCCTGCCAGCCTGGTTGCCTCCAACTGCCCTTCCCTGCTGGCCTGATTTCACCCCCAACTACCCTCCCCTGCCAGCCTGATCTCACCCCTAACTGCCCTCCCCTGCCAGCCTGATCACCCCTAACTGTCTCTGCCTGCCTCATCACCCCTAACTGCCTTCCCCTGCCTGATCTCACCCCCAACTGCCCTCCCCTGCTGGCCTGATTGCTCCTAACTGCCTCTGCCTCGGCCCCCACCACCATGGCTTTGTCCAGAAAGAAGTCAGACATCCGGAAGATGGCCGGTTGACACGGTCTAATTAGCATATTACCCCTTTATTAGTATAGATAGATTATATAGGATAGGATTGCTTAAATGGGGGAGAGTGGAAACCTTTTTCAGCAGGAGGAGATGCTCTTGGCAGACAAAAACACATAATCCCTATATCTGGACTGATAGGCAGCCATACGCACTATACTGCCAAAGTGGTCATTAACAAATCGAACCACTTTCTTACACCTTACACAAAACAGCTGTTGCTCTTAAAACCCCTCCTCACTCCCTCATCTTAGGTTTTCCTTTCCTGGTTCACCCAGATTAGGTTCTGATTGGTCAGTTTCTATGCCAGTCAGTGTCAAAAGCTCCGCCTCCTAGGCAGCCTTTGACTCCTCACACTTCACCCAGATTTGGTTCTGAGTGGTTGGTTTCTATGCCAGTCAGCATCTCCAGGCCTATCTCTTAGGCCCGAGAGAAACAGAGGCATGGCTGCTAGTGAAGCCGGGAGAGAAAGAGAGAGGCAACGGCTGATCAACAGCTGCCACTGAGGCTGCACATCAGACCCTGCCTCTCTCTCTGCCGGCCTCTCTCTGGGCCTAATCTGCAGCCCCCTCAGCAGTCAGTGCTGGGTCACTGCCCCAGCACAGGCTGCAGTCAGTGCTAGGTCGCCACAGCAACCTAGCACTGACTTCCAGTGTTAGGTTGAGCCTTTGGTCATTACGGACTCTGGCTCTTTATATTATTTGTTTACTATTTTCTATTTCTCCCATAGCATGAAGCTCCCTACTTTTTCTGATCCAAAGGTAAAGGATTTAACACATGGTAGGTGCTCGATAAGTCACTATAGAAGAGAAGATGGTGGTGACTAACATTTATTGTGTGCCTACCATACACCAGATACCTTGCTTTAGAAGAATGGATACCATTATTTGATCTTCACAAAAGATTGATTAGATGAGCTATTTTTATGTTTTATTATTATTTTTAGACTAGTAGCTCTGCGCAAAAATCTGTGTGCCAGTAGTTTGCCAGTAGCTCGCTGCTGCCCTCCAGTAGCTCTCCGCCCACTGTCCCGCCCTCCTGTAGCTCCCCCTGCCTCCCTCTCCCCGCCCCCCTCATAGCTTGCTGCCCATCCCCTCCTGTAGCTCTCCGCCACCCACTTGTAGCCAGTAGCTTGCTGCCAACCTTCTGTAGCTCTCCACCCGCTGCTCCGCCCTTCTGTAGCTCCCTCTGCCCCCGCCCCCCGCCATAGCTTGCTGCCCTGCCCCCTCCTGTAGCTCCCTGCCCCACCCTCCTGCTGATCTGTGATCCGGTCATTACGCAGTCGGTCGTTACGCTTCATGGCATAACAACCATTTGCATATTACATCTTTATTATATAGGATGAACTATTTTTAAAAATTTGCTATTTTAAAGCGAATAAACAGCATTATCAGAAATAAATCTAAGACCAAATCTCTGCCTTTCTCACTCTTCCATATATCTGAGAAATGTGATGGGAGCAGATACGTAGTCATGTAAATGGTGATGACACTTACACATGATGGAGCAAATGCAGTAGAAGCAATTAGGAGAGAGTGAGTCATGGGGAGTTGCATGTTTAGATAGGGTGGAGTTGGAGAAAATCACCTTATGACCAGTTAGTCAAGAAAAGTAAGGAAAATAAGGTGGGATTTCTGGAAAGATAGAAGGGAGGAAGCTTCTTGAGCTAGGTGGAGAACGGTGATCAAGGCAGGTGTGGCCTGGTAGAAGTCATTAGTGTCCTGGGATGGTGACAAAGAGGACATAAAGAACAAAAGAAAAGGTACTTAAGGAAGTAGAAAATTAAGTGCTATAAAATCTATCTATAATCCTTTGGAATAGGTGCCCTGGTTCTACTTTTATTTCTTTTCCTCCCTTGGTTCTACTTTTTAAAGGTGGAAGACATGAATCCTGCTTGGCATGTATTAACTCACAGATTGTATATATTTCAGCTTTATGTCCAAAATATCTAGCATAGCCCAGCAGGCATGGCTCGATGGCTGAATGTTGACCTGTGAACTGTGTTTCGATTCTCGGTCAAGGCAAATGCCTGGGTTGTGGGCTCCATCCCAGTTGGGGGAGTACAGGAGGCAGCTGGTCAATGATTCCCTCTCATCATTGATGTTTCTCTCTCTTTCCCTCTCCCTTCCTCTCTGAAATCAATAACAATATATTAAAAAACAAAATAAAGTATCTAACATAAAATAAGTAATGTGAAATTAATAAAAGTAATAGTACATTAAAATATTAACAACATACATAGGCAGTTTTATAACTATAAAAGTAATAATATTATGGATTATGAAGGAATCTTCACTAAATTATCTTGGGGCTTTGAGACTATTCTTTTATCTTCCAACAGGAAAAGGCTGAGCAGACTCTTTGCTACCCAGCCTAGGAGGGCTGCCAGAGCCGAAAAGGATGGGCTTGGACCCAGTATGTTAGAATCACCTAGGGTCCTTGATACAAATGCCCAGATCAACTGAATAGGATTTCTATGAATGGCATTAGGAATCTGCATCTTTTGCAAGCTCCACAGGAAATTTTAAGTTTATGGGGTGGGTATATCTGTGTGGGGGAGGTGATGAGGTGCCTGGATGTAATACAAAGTAGGAACACATGCATGCTGGTGAAATACACTAAGTGCATGCCGGAGAGCCTCTCTGACAGATAATTAAGCTTGAAGCCTAAGCCTTATATAGATAATCATTACTGGAATCCTCAATTAAAACACTTTGAATAGATTCCAGCTTTTGTTCCCACGCAAGCACTCCACCCACCTGGTGTGACAGGTAGCCCTTTGAGTTCATGGCTTTTTCAGTTTTAATCATTTAACTTAAATGCAAATGGAACCATTTCTGAAGGGGGGTGGGGAAATGGATATTTATAGTTAGAGATATTATTTTGAATCCCAGTCCCCAAATCTGAGTGGTATGATTTTGAGCATGCTATTTAACTTCTCGCAACCTGCTTCTTTATTTGAAAAATGTAGCCTGGCTAGTGTCGCTCAGTGGTTGAGCATCAACCTGCTACAGGATTCTAAGGCAGGAGGAATAGGGAAACTGAGACAGGAAAGTTAAAACAAGGCCAAAAAGTGTGGGAAATTTACAGCCAGCTTGTAACTAGCAAGTCATTATCGTCCCCAGCCAAGGGCAGGAGAGCAAATGGTTAAAAAAAAAAAAAACCTCCCTAAAGAGAGAATGCAGAAAGGAGGGGGAAAGGGGGAAGGAAAAAAGGGCAGTTTTACTCCCTAAACAGAGAAGCCAGCAGTCTCAAGGCTTGGCAAGGTAAAGTTTCAGGTGCTTCTCATAAATTCTGGGAAGGCCATAGCAAAGTAAAAAGGAGGACCTTGAGAATTAATCTGCACCAAAACATTCAGCAAAGGAATTTTGAGACCTATAGACAGGAGGGTATACAACACCTTGGACTCCCACCCAACTTGTTCTTTAGATTAGCTGAGAGCTCATCTGGGGTTCATTAAGCCAGATGTATAGGTTTGCTTGCTTTGCTTTTTCAATAAAGGTGCATACTTTAATAAATTGACTTTTCATAACGCAGTCAAGGTCTCTCATATAAATTCATTTATATGAGAAGACAAGGAATGAGGTTGGGAACAGCCCTCTCCCACTGACTCAGGGGGCTGTCCAGTAATACCTCTCTGGTGTCGGTGAGAGGTGCTTATAACAAACCCATGCACAAAGAGGTCACCAGTTCAATTCCCAGTCAGGGCACATGCCTGACTGCAGGCTCGATCCCCAGTGAGGGGCGTTCAGTAGGCAGCCAATCAATGTTTTCTCTCATCATTGTTTCTATCTCTCTATCCCTCTCCCTTCCTTTCTGAAACATCAGAACATATTTTTAAAAATGTAGATACAGCCCTAGCTGGTTTGGCTCAGTGGATAGAGTGTCAGCCTGCGTACAAAAGGGTCCTAGGTTCAATTCCGGCCAAGGGCACATGCCTGGGCTGTGGGCTTGATCTCCCCAAGTAGGGGACGTGCAGGAGGCAGCCAATCAATGGTTCTTTCTCATTATTGATGTTTCTATCTCTCTATCTCTCTCCCTTCCTCTCTGAAATCAATAAAAAATATATTTTAAAAAATGTAGATACAATACCTTATTAGATTTTAAGAAAACTAATGACATATTATATACTGTTTAGTACAGTGTCAGTCACAGTGCCAGGCACATAAGTAAGAACTAAGCCTAAAGTATTAGGGTTTTTTTTTCTTTTAATTTTAGTAAAAAGTGAGCACGAACAAGTTTATAGTAATTTATTTAAAACTTGAGTGCTGCCTAATTCCCATAAAATTAGTTACGTCCTATTCATGCCATTTATAATCAGGGTGATTACAATGGTTGGCTTCAATGTCCAACTTTTGTGCTGAACATATAGGTTTCCATATCAAATGCCTTGATAACAATTCCTGAACATTTTAGCCTCTTGTTTTAAAATCAAGGGTATAGAAAGGAGAGCAGTACAAATAGAAAACAATGAGGTTGTGATAGGGGCGATGATGTCTTAGGCAGCCCTCATCTCTTTCTCCCTTACAGTTCCCACCATGTTCATGTCAGATGGGTCATCCATGAACTGCCTGCCTGTCTCCTTCCTTTCCTTTTTTCTTTCCATTTCCTCCCTCCCTCCCTCCCTCCCTCCCTCCCTCCCTCCCTCCCTCCCTCCCTCCCTCCCTCCCTTCCTTCCTTCCTTCCTTTGTTTTTTAATTCTCAACTGAAGATATTTTTCCATTGATTTTCAGAGAGAGTGGAAAGGAGGGGGAGAGACAGAGAGACACATCAATTGGTTGCTTCCCACATGTGCCCTGACAGTGGGGCCGGGGATCAAGCCTGCAACCGAAGTACATGCCCTTGACTGGAATTGAACCTCGGACCCACTGAGCCAAACTGGCTAGGCCCTAGCCGCTAGGGCAACACGACCTACACATTAAAAAAATTAATAGAAACTGTCTTCAAGTGGGCTTAGATATTGGATTTAGCAGAAAAAGACTTCAACTTAAAACAGTTCAGAAAAGGGAAATATGGTATTAAAAGTTATCAGAGGGAATATTAACAGAGAAAAGGAAACTAAAGAAAGAACAAAATGCAAATTCTAGACCTGAAAAGTACAATAATTGAAAAAAATTCACTGGATGGATTCCATAGTAAATTTGAGGTGGCAGAAGTAAGGATCAGTAAACTTGAAGTAGATCAATAAAATTATCCAATGTGAAGACTAGAGGAGAAAAAAAGAATGAAGAAAAATGATCAAATCCCCAAAGACCTGTGGGATAAGATTAAGCATTCTGACATATAAGTAATTGGAATCACAGGGAGAGAGAAGAGTGAAAAGAAGATGGAAAAAATATTTGAAGCTTTAACTGCTGAAAATTCTTAAATTTAAGGAAAAACATTAATTTACAGATCTTATAAACTCAACAAACCCCAAATATAATAAATACAAAGAAAATCAGAGCTAGCATATCACAAAGCCAAAGATTACATGAATATATACACACATAGATGGTCTGACTTACAATGACTTGATTTTTCAACTTTACAGTGGTGTGAAAATAATATTTAAATTTTGTTTTTTTCCCCCCAGGCTAGCAGTATTCAGTATGATCTCTCAGGTGATGCAATTAATTTTAGTTTAATGCTTTAAACAGTTTTCAGGCCCCGTGTGCTTTCAGCTGTGTATGTTAATGGTGAATACCCATACAATGATTCTGTTTTCACTTTCAGTACAGTATTCAATAAATTACTCGAGATATTAAACACTTTATCATAAAATAGGTATTGTATTAAGTGACTTTGCCCAACTGTAGGCTAATATAAGTGTTCTGAGCAAGTTGAAGGTAAATTAGGCTAAGTTATGATGTTTGGTAGTTTAGGTATATTAAATGCATTTTTGACTTACAATATTTTCAATTTACAATGTATTTATTGGGAGGTACCTTAATAGAAGGTTGAGGAGCATCTATTTAAGTCTTTCCCACTTGGGATGATGAACATACAATGCAATATACAGATGATGTATATTGTACACCTGAAACCTATATAAGTTTATTAACCAATGTTACCCAATAAATGCAAATAAATAAATAAATAAAATAACTACAGACCCTGCAGACATTAAAAGGTAATAAAAATATTATAAATAACTTTGACAATAAAAATAACTTAGAAGAAGTAGACAAATTCCTTGACACAAATTTTCAAAACTGACTCAAGAAGAATTAGAAAACCTGAATAGTCCTATAGCAATAAAAGAAATTGAATTAATAATTAAAAACTTTCCCAATAAATAAAACTCTATGTCTAGGTAGCTTAATCAATTAATTGTATTAAACATTTACCAGTCATACACAAACTCTTTCAGAAATCATAGAAGGAAAAATTAATTCCAAAGTCAGATTATAAGGTCCAGGTTACCCTGACACCAAAACTATTACAAGAAAACCACAGACCAATCCCTTTCATGAACATAGATGAAAAAATCCTTAACAAAATAGCATTAAGTTTAACCAAAAAAAACTTTAATCATACTAATAAGCAAGAAAAATTATATGATCACTTTAATAGAAGCAGAGAAAGAATTTCACAAAACACTCATTCATAATAAAAACATTTGCTAAATAGGAACAGAAGGGATATTCTTTTTTTTTTTTTTTCAGAAGGGATATTCTTAACCTTATAAAGGGTATCTACAAAAATCCTACAACAAACATACTTAATGATGAAAGACTGAATATTTTTCTCTTAAGATCAGGAACTAGGAAAGGAATATCATGCCCTACTAGTCTACATTGTTCTGGAGATCTTGTCCAGTGCAATTATGCAAGAAATCAAGGACATATAAGGGAAGGAAGAAGTGATACTACCTTTTATGCAAAGATGGCATGATTATGAATATAGAAAAATCCCAATAAATCTATATAAAAGCTATTAGAACTGATATATAAATTTAGAAAGTTCTCAGGATAAATAGTAAATGTACCAAACAAATCTTATTTCTATACTGTGGTGATTTTTATCTTTCCACAAATTTTTTGACTGTGGGTTGATCATAATAATGTGCTTCTAATGAATAGAATGTGGTGGAAGTAACAGTATATGACTTTTGAGACTATGTCATAATAGGCATTGCTGTTTCTGCTCTGTTCTTTTGGATCACTTGATCTGGGGAAAGCCAGGCACCTTGGCATGGGAATACTCAAGCAGTCCTGTGGAGAGGCCCAAGTGGTGGGAACCAATTTGTCAGCACACCTTGTCAACCATGTGAGTCACCTTGGAAATGCATCTTCCAGCTTCAGTTAAGTTATAGAGAGTTCAGCCCCTCAGTCTGTGAGTCTTCCAAGGAGCACCAGATATAGTGAAGTAGAGACATGCCATCCTCACTGTGCCCTATCTAAATTCCTGATCCACAGAAACTATGAGATACTAAATGATCATTGTCTTTTCAAGCCACTAATTTTTTGGGGTGACTTGTTATGTAGCAATAGATAACAAATGCATATATATAAGCAATGAACAATTGAAATAGGGAGTAAAAAATTCAATTCTGATTACAGGAGCATCAAAAATTATTTAGGATTCAAATGAATTAAAAGTATGTAAGACCCATGTACTGAAAACTATAAAACATTGTTCAGATAAAAGAAGATCTACATAAGTAGAGATACTATATTCATGGATTGGAACACTCAGTATTAGTGACACTGATTTTCTTTGAATCTGTTGAAGGACTGCATGCAGTCGAAATCAGTAGACCTTTGTGATGAGGTCTTCATACAGTGGTACTGGCTACCTTTTCAGTGGCTGTCATTCGCTACGGGATTCCTCTCCATCTCTTACTTCCTTCAACACTGTGGATGGTGTTCCTGGGGGTAGGGTTAGTGTGAGGCTTTTATCTTCCTTAGCCTTATCAGTTGTTAGGTAAAATAGCCCTTCCTATTCAAAACCCTTGTGAGGGATGGAAAACTTCTAGAACAACATTATCCAGGGCCACCTTCCTTAGAGTTTTCAGAACCTCAGGCAAATATGTCTTTCAGGACCCCTGCCTTTATAAACAATTACATTAAGAAATATATTCCAAAATTCATGGGCCTAGGTAAGATATAGTGATTTATTAATGGTAGAGAAAATGTATTTGTCCAATCAGTGCATGTAAAGAGTCTTTATAGTGTCCAAGTGTCACCTCTCTATATTATCTATTATCTCCCACCATGAGAAAAAGGTAGCAATACTGTTATTGCTCACAAAGTCACGACTCTGTAACCTACTTGTACTGAAACAACATAGATTTCTTTGCCTCTGCAGTTCCCTGTCACCATGTACTTAAATGACTCTGCAATATCAATGGTGCCACCTGTGAATACTGGCTATTATGACGGTCTCAAAGGTCTTTACTGTGATTTGTTAATAATGACCACAAATTCAAGTCTTACACAGAATGATAAGAGAAATGTGAATGATTTATGGTCATTAAAGTTAAATTCAGAATTTTATAGCATAAACATAGATCAGCATATTTTCCAACTCTCTGATCTTGCCTCTTTCAGCTGTAACCCTTGCATTCCTACTCTGTGATCTCTTTACACACCTCCACCTTTCACACACCCCCACCAGTGGGCACAATTAGGTGAGAGCCTGTGGGCAGAGCCAGAAGAGCAGTTCCACTCGCACAAGGAATATCCAAGCAGGTTAAGACTGGCCTGTGACAGTGGGAGGCCACCTCATTAACTAAAGGCATGAGATCTGTTAAAAGGCCCATTCGTGCTGTAGAGCAAGGTGCTCAAAGCCCTGGCAGGGGCCCGGCCCAGCTCTCCCCAGAGGACTGCAGCGGGATGAGGTGACAGCAGTGGAGCACACAAAGTGAAGATCAATAGTCATTTCCCCTGCTGCCCTTGAGTGCAGTAGAAGGAAGGTGGCACTGCAATGAGAACACATGCTGAAGCCCAAGGGTAAGCATGACCTCGGGTAGCTCAGAGCCCAGAACACATGCTGTGTCTGACGTGAGACTCACCCAAACTCAACATGTTACCAACATTCTGTCAGCTCAACGATATAAAAATTACACTCTGAGGCCAGCAGAAAGGATCTACTCACCAGGACCCCCTCATAGTCCTCATGGCATCTTGTTGAACTTGCCTGTGGGTGTGGGTAGAGGGAAAAAGCTCCCCCAAATGAAAGATACAGAGACGAGGACCCACATGGGGGCCTATCTGAGCTTGGCCCCACTTGGATGGCATTACCATGCTGGCTGGTCTTAAGTACTAGAAAGATATTTAGAAAATTTCTGGAAAGGTGCTTCCTAAATTAGGTACATATGACACACTGGCTGCAGCCAGGATGCCCCAGTACTTCTAGCTTGCCTGGTCTCAGGGGGCTGGAGGGGGAAGGCAGCTGGAAATTCACTGGCCAGGCTTAAGAGCACTGTGGAGGTTATCAGCACCTAGTGTACTTTTGGTATGCTTTTGACTTCGCAGGACATTTCATGTTAGCATCTTTAGGTGAAACAATTTCCCCAAGGGTAAAGGGAAACAGATTAAAAAAGACTGAGCCTATGAAGCTACTGAATCGCTTAAATCCTTTCTAGATTAAGATGGGGTTATTATAGTAATGCATTTCCTTGGCTGAACCACCTCTATTTGCATGGAGTCAGTTGGGGTTCTGGTGCACACGGAGCATGAGATCGGCTTAGATAAGTCTGGGTGTGCTGGGGACAGTAAATCCTTTTGTAATATTGATGAATGTATCACAAAGGATTACTATTGTTCCTTCTATTCCTCTATGCTGGAGTACAATTTTGGGAGTGCTCTTCTGGCAATTCTTACTAGGTAATTATCCCGCAAGTATTCTGGCTAGGACAACAGGAGCACGTAGAAAGTCATAACGAGCAATAAATAGATATGACAGGTGGTTGGTATAACTACCCTACAAGTTACAGATATGTAATTAAAGGTCAAAAGTGCCCAAATCACGTCCTCCTTAGACTCACAGGTGTTTGGTAAGAATTTCCCCCTTGCCTTTGCTCATGATGTTTCCTGAAGAGGTTGCAAATCTGCGATTGAGGGGGCAATTCCAGCTAGCAGATGTACTTTCTTGGGATCAAATAGTGGGTTTTGTTTTTTTCTGGAGAAGTTGGAGGATCTGGAACCACTGATCTTCACGTGGCTGGTGACAACAGTCAGTGGGAGCTGAGCAGTTGGCCTCCTTTCCAGTAATAATATTAGTTTTATCTGTATTGTATTTATCTTGTCAGTGTCACATTTATAAGCTTACACATTCATTCAACAAAAATGCATTAAGTACTAAGGGTGCACACACTAGGTTAGGTGCTGTGCATACTGCTATGAATAAGACAAGTAGAGACAGATCCTCAAGGAGATAAGGGGTGCAGGATCTGTCTTGCTCATCTTTGCTTCCACAGCAGAGCATAGAAAGAGCCTTGTATGTAATAAATAACTCAATTCCATTTGTTGAAGTAATTTTTGTCAACTCTATTAACTAAGTTTATGTCATTCTATTTATTTTTATTTTTTTAAAATGTATTTTTATTGATTTCAGAGAAGAAGGAAGAGGAAGAGAGAGACAGAAACATCAATGATGAGAGAGAATCTTTGATCGGCTGCCTCCTGCATGCCCGCTACTGGGGATTGAGCCCACAATCTAGGAATGTGCCCTGACTGGGAATCAAACCTCTATCTCCCAGTTCATGGGTTAACACTCAACCACTGAGCCACACTGGCTAGCCTATGTTAATCTATTAAAAAAGCATTAAAGCCATATTTCTTCAAAAAGCATTCTAAAAATTAAATTTCATGAACATTTATTAACCATTAAACACTTCTCCCGTTCCAGTTACTTTGAATCACCAGGGGTTTCATCCTGAAATAGTATTCAGATGTCCCTCTAAATTTATTTACCTGGGTAACTGCTGAAAGAGAGGCGACTACTGCTGGTGTCTTTATCTTTGATGTTGAAGTCCCAGTGTTTATATATCCTGAGCATGGCTGCATATGTGTACCAGCTTGAGTGAGCAAAATAGATGTTCTCAAATCCAGGAAGAACCTATAGTCAGAATCATAGTGAATGATATAGATAACTGACTACAAGTAACATACAGATATTTGTCATAAATGATTAACACAACTGTGACACAAATTGACACCATCCTATACAGCAGCGGTTCTCAACCTGTGGGTCGCAACCCCTTTGGGGGTCGAATGACCCTTTCACAGGGGTTGCCTATATACATCCTGCATATCAGATATTTACATTACGATTCATAACAATAGCAAAATTACAGTTATGAAGTAGCAACGAAAATAATTTTATGGTTGGAGGTCACCATAACGTGAGGAACTGTATTAAAGGGTCGCGGCATTAGGAAGGTTGAGAACCACTGCTATATAGTAAGTGTACAGGGAGATATATATCGATAACTGATTACAAGTGAAACAAGTGTACAGGATATGTCAATTCAGGTGTCTATTGCTATATTTATTACCGGAAATTAACCTTTAATGTGCACAAAAAAGACTCTGAGCTAGCATGCTAAATGGAAGATTCTGGAAAGTGGGAATGGCACGTACATACAGCATGGGAAGAATGGTGGAAGAAACAGAGGTAACATCATGTACAGCCAATTCCCTCCATCAGTTCCTTCTAGTTATTAAAGTCCACAATAGAGGAACCCATGAGCTGATCTATAACTACAGCCCTAGCAGTGATGAGATGTTGACATACTTGGGTGTCATACGGAAAAAGTCTGTGTGGACCAGAACCAGGAAAAAGAGAAAGGCTATTGTGTGTCTCACCTTGATAAGAGCAGAGCAGTGTCCCTGGTCCCATCTCTTAAAAACATCCAGGCTGGAGTTTTTTGTGTGAGAGAATGAGGGAATCAGATCCAACAGATCTCCAACAGCATTCAGGAACTGAATCTGGAACAGGGTCATGGGCTGGGAAAAGACAGAGCGCGCTCTTAACACTGATTTGTAACAGGTGTCATTTTCTATTGTTTCTCTCATTAGGGACCCATTAAATCATTCCTTTGTGAAGGGTCTCTAATGTAACAGGTGCACTAGATTTTATTATAAATGATGATTTTCTTAACGTTATAGCTTATGAGGTATTTTAGCATGTCTTAATATCCACAGTCTGGGGAGATTCTCCCAAGACAGCATGCCTCTCTAGGTTTTTTCAGTCTTGGCACTAGTGATAATAATTCTTTCTTGGGTGGGGGTGGGGGGGGGGATTGTGCATTGCAGGATGTTTAACAGCATCCCTGGCCTCTAGCCACTACACATCAATAGCACCTCCTAGTTCTGACAACCAAAACTGTCTCCAGGCATTGCCCAATACTCTCTGGAGGGAAATCGCCCCTAGCTGAGAATCACTGCTTTACAGTAAAAACAGTCAACTAAGATGCTTTTGATTCTGTGTTTAACATAGAACTGACTTGACAGCATTAACCCTCAAGCAATGATCAGACTTGAACATGAACTTTGTGCTAACTAGACAGCATTCCTCCAGCAGGATTCAATCCACCAGAGTAGCCCAGGGCTAGGCATCTACATACAAACTGGTTTTCAGGAACAGGTGGTGGGAGGACAAACATAAAAGACATTTTAAACAAAAAACAAAAACAAAAGTCCCAATCTAATTATTTAACTTTAAAAATTATAGGGTCTTCACTGATTTTTAAAAAAATCTTTATTGTTTGGGGGTGGGGGTGGCCTGGGAGAGGTCAGTGGGAGGAAAAGGAGACTTATGTAATACTTTAAACAATAAAGAATTTAAATTAAAAAATATTGTTGAGAGTATTACAGATGTCCCCCCCACCACCACCATTGCCTCTCTCCACCCAGTTCCTGCCCTGATCCAGGTCTTCAACACCCTATTGTTTTTGTACATAGAAAATACACATCCTATCTAATAATAGACAAACATGGTAATTGACCATACCTTCGCTACACCTCCTATTGGCTAATCAGCGAGATATTCAAATTAACCCAACCAAGATGGCAGCCGGCAGCCACACAGCTGAAGCGAGCAGGAGGCTTGCTTGCTCCAGTGATGGAGGAAGCCAAGGTTCCCCGCCTGCCGTGGCCCGGCTCCGAGCCTGAACTCCGAAAGCAACAAAGTTTCAATTATAGAAGCTAAACAAACCCCAGATACCTGCTTTCAGCAGGCCGTGGCCTCAGAGCTGGAGCGAGCAGGAGCCTGGCTCTCAGCTCCAGTGACGGCAACAAAGTTTCAATTATAGAAGGTAAATAAATCCCAGAATAAAAAAAAAAGAAAAAAAGGAGAGGCTGGGAGCTTCAGTCGCCGGCCAGCCTGAAAACGGCCCTCAGTCCCTCAACTAGACTGGCCAGGCACCCCAGTGGGGACCCTCACCATAAAGGGGGTGTAGCCAGCCTGAAAACAGACATCAGCCCCTCATCCAGGCTGGCCAGGCACCCCAGTGGGACCCCCACCCTGATCTGGCACACCCTTCAGGGCAAACCAGCCAGCCTCTACCCGTGCACCAGGCCTCTATCCTATATAGTAAAAGGGTAATATGCAAACTGACCCTAACAGCAGAAAGACTGGGAATGACTGGTCACTATGACACACACTGACCACCAGGGGGCAGACGTTCAATGCAGGAGCTGCCCTCTGGTGGTCAGTGTGCTCCCACATGGGGGAGCTCTGCTCAGCCACAAGCCAGGCTGACGGATGCCAACACAGCGGTGATGGTGGGAGCCTCTCCTGCCTCCTCAGCAGCACTAAGGATGTCCGACTGCGGCTTAGGTCTGCTCCCCGCTGGCAAGTGGACATCCCTCGAGGGCTGCTGGGCTGCCAGAGGGATGTCTGATTGCCAGCTTAGGCCCTATCCCCCAGGGAGCAGGCCTAAGCCAGCAGGTGGTCATCCCCCGAGGGGTCCCAGACTGTGAGAGGGCACAGGCCGGGCTGAGGGACCATTTCCCCCCCCCCCCCAAGTGCACAAATTTTTGTGCACTGGGCCTCTAGTATGTATATAAGATCTTTGGTTAATCTCCCCCTGCCCCTTTTCCCTCTGAGATTCATCAGTCTATTCCATGTTTCCATGCCTCTGATTCTATTTTATTCATTAGTTTATTTTGTTCATTAGATTCCTTGTATTTTGCTTTTTGGATTAAATTGTTAGATATGTATTTGTTGTCATTTTATTGTTCATATTTCTTCTTCCTTCTCCCCCTCCTCCTCCTCTTCTTCCTCCTCCTCCTTTTCTTCTTTCTCTTCCTCTTCTTAAAGAATACCTTTCAACATTTTATGTAATACTGGTTATGAACTCCTTTAGCTTTTCCTTGTGTGGGAAGCACTTTATCTGACCCACAATTCTAAATGAGAGCTTTGCTGGGTAGAGTAATTTTGGTTGTAGGTCCTTGCTTTTCATCACTTTGAATATTTCTTGCCAATCCCTTTAGGCCTGCAAAATTTCTGTTGAGAAATCAGCTGACAGTCTTATGGGAACTCCCTTGTAGAAAACTAACCACTTTTCTCTTACTGCTTTTAAGATTCTCTCTTTGTCTTTAACCTTTGGAATTTAAATTATGATGTGTCTAGGTGTGGGCCTCTTTGGATTCCTTTTGTTTGGGGTTCTCTGTACTTCCTGGACTTGTAAGTCTATTTCTTTCACCAGGAAGGGGAAGTTTTCTGTCATTATTTCTTCAAATAGGTTTTCAATATCTTGCTCTCTCCCTTCTTCTGGCACTCCCATAATGTGAATGTTGGTATGCTTGAAGTTGTCCAGAGGCTCCTTACACTATCTTCATATTTTTGGATTCTTTTTGCTCTTCTGGTTGGGTGTTTTTTGTTTCCTCACAGTTTTCATATATCTTTAATAAAATAGCTTCTTAAAAATCTTACCTTTTCCCCTTTTGATATAGCCTTCTTCATTGCTCCTAGATACAGCCCATCCATTTGTGCCATTACATAGCCTGTATGTCTCCAAAATGGGTCATCCTGATAAGATTTGATGTTATTCCGTGTCCACTGATCTTGCTTCCTGAAAGACAAATTAGATTTGTACTCTAGGTCTCTATGGTTGCTCATCAAAAGCTAAGTTAAACCCAGGCATTTAGAGATAATATATTCAGATAATTATGATAGTATAATTTAAACCCTGGATCTTGTAACATTCCTGATAGTCTTTGAAAGACTATCAGGGAAAATCTGAAATGATTTTTAATTCCTCCTAGAACTATGACTCTTTCTTTAGAGCTCCCTCAAAGCTCTATCAGGAACCGAAACACAGGTGTAATGCTATCTATCTGTGATACTGAGACCTAAGAAAGTCAAGGATAGACAGTCCAAACTCATTCATATAAAATCATAACACCTCATTAAATCAGTAAGGATAAGTTCACTTTACTTTGGTGTATACAAGAGAAAAAGTTAAACAACAGGAAAAAATAAAAACTCCTAAGGGCTGAATCATTTGCATACGTTTATTTTTCATTCAGATCATTTCATAGTTTCTGCTTCATTCTATTTCAGTTGTTGCCAGTAACTGCCTCAATGCCTCTGTCCTGGCATGCTTAGCAAAAAAAAAAAGAAAAGAAAAGAAAAGCCTTGTTTTTCTTGGTGCTTTCATTGTGTCTCTCCTCTTTTACTAGTAGTTCTCTGCACTTCATAGGGGGTGATTTAACATAACTGTATACTGGAAGTCATTTCTGATTTAAGTTACCTCTAGATCAATTTTTTAGAATACAATGTTATTACTTCATGGGATCTAGGCCAGTGCTTTTTAACTGATGCTCTGTAGGACTTCAGCAGGGGATGAAGAGGTTCCTTAGTGTATAATTTGGACGGTCAAAATTAGAGCTCTTCTATCCCCAAATTAATTTCATAGTCTGTCATCCCAGAAGCATATAAATTTTCTGAATATTGAGAATTATAAGCCTTCAGAAAATTTTATTAAAGTGGAAATATTCTCAGAGAACGTTAAGAATTAAGACTTTAGATATGAGCTAACACTCCAGCTCAGATTAGTCAATGGCTGGTGAAAACGAAGCACCTTACAGAGGGAGGAGGAGGAATCCCTGCAGGAAAGAGAGGGGCCTCCCAGGGAGGGAATCGATCCAGGGATTTGATTTTGCCTCCTTTCACTGATGGGTCCTCCCCAGCTGTGCCAGCAATCGACAATGTGATAGTCAACCTGACCTCCAAAAGGGCCCAAATTACAGGGCATGTCGTCTGCAACCAGTTTTCATGCTATTACTGAAAGGTAATTACCTCACTACAAGAACAACTGCAGAGTCCCGCCTCAGAGACAGAAAAAGAAACTGACGAAGGAAAAATCACTGTTTGAAATGACACATCCACATCTTGCAGCCTCATAACAATGAGAAGAGAAAAGCTGTTATACATACTTCATGAACTCCTGCACTTTATCCACGATGGAAGGTTTCTTAATCAGCTGTGGGTAGAGGTTTATGAAGTGGTCATATATGTGCCTGAAACGAAAGATCAAAATGGTTACATTCCTATTTTTCTTCTTGGGTTGCTCCATCATAATCAATGACCCAACCTTTTAGCTAACTAGGATGTCCCTTATTGCAAACCTCTAATATTTTTTTTTTTAATAAATCAAACACACAGTTTAAAATTGGGAAATATTGCCAACATATAGAAAAACATAGAATATAACATTCAAGTATCCATTATATAACTTTATTAAATCACTCTATTTTGCCATATTTACTGCATCTATATTTTTCATTATATAACTTACTTTTTATTTTCATTTATTTTTTATTAAATTTATTGCTGCATATACTTTTAAAAAGAAATAAACTTTAGATAGACTTAAAGTCACTGTGCACACCTTCCTGACGCTAATTACTCTCCCTTCCCCTTGAAGGTGACTATAATCCTGAATCAGTGATTTATTATACCATCATGTTTTTATACCATCACTACATATAGATGTATCCAAAAACAATGTATAGTATTATTTATCATGGTTCAGAACAAAGTATAAATAAGATCATATTATCTACCACTTTAACTTATTTCTCTCAATATTGCATTGTAAAGAAATATCTATGTTGTCATCTGAAGCTTAAATTTATTCTTTTTATCTGCTAGTAGTATTCCATGGTATGACTACTATAACAATTCCTGTATACATACCCCTGACCGACATTTAACTGGTTTTTAATTTTTCACTATCATAATGTATCATAAAATATTGCTGTAAAATGTCTCTTTTTACACACTTGGATGTTCTTCTAGGCTATGTATAATATATAAAAGTAGAGTTTCTGGGGCAAATATTCTAAGTATCTACAGTGACTAGATATTGCCAAGTTGTTCTCCACAGTGACTGTACCGATTGACATTCCCACCAGCTACATGTTAGACTTCCCCTTGCTCCACAGCCTCACCAACATTTGATATGGTCAGATCTCATTTTCAACAATTTAGTGGGTTTTAAATGGTTTCTTGTTGTTTTAATTTCCATTCACCACAGGATTATTGGATATTTGATATTCCTTATTTTAAAAATTACTTTAAAAAAGTTAAATGTCTCATATGCTTAAACATTTTTATTGAGATACAATTGACATGTAACATTTTATAAGTTTAAGGTATACAACATGTTGATTCGATCCACTTATCTATACTAATAAAAGGGTAATATGCTAATTAGACTGGACGTCTTCCTGACTTCCAGACAAAGCCGCAGCGGCTGCTGCTGCGAGGGCCAGGCCGAGGCTCAGGCAGCCGCTGTGGCCGGCAGTGGTAGTAGCAGCAGTGTGATGGGGGCGTTGCCTTCTCCTGATTGGCTGGTCACCTCCTGCACAGGGAGGCCAGACTGCAGCTTAGGCCCACTCCCCGCCAGGACTGGGCTTAAGCCGTCAGTAGGACATCCGCTGAGGGCTCCAGAACTGTGAGAGGGGGCAAGCTGGGCTGAGGGACCACCCCCCCTCCCAGTGCACAAATTTTCGTGCACCGGGCCTCTAGTATATTATGATTACCACTGTGATGTTAGCCAACACCTCTATCAGGTCACATAATTATCACTTCTTTTTTTGTAGTGAGAACAATTAAAATATAGACTTTTAGCAACTTTGATGTTTAGAATACAGTGTTATTGACTATAATCGCTATGCTGTGCATTAGATCTCCAGAATTTATTTATCTGCTAGTTGCAAGCTGGTCCCCCTAACAACATCTTACAATTAGACACTTTTTAATTGATGAAAATAATCCATTAACATTTACTGTAATTTTTGTATATTTGGATTTATTTCTACAATCTTTTCTGTTTTCCATTTACCATCCTTTTGTTTACCCCCCCCCACCTTTTGTTTTCTTTGCTTAGATAATATTTTCATTATCTTTTTCTTAACTTCTGATTTAGAAGCCATAAAAGGTATTTCTATTCTTTCAGTAGTCATTGAAATTTTAAAAACCATTTATAACTATTCATTTCCTGATGAAGTCTAAGTGAATTTCATATTTCTCTCCTCCTCCAAACATAATGCATATTTTAGCAAGCTTTAACTGCCTATTGACATCCCCCATCATATTATTGTTCAAAGATTTAGGTTTGCTTCTTTTAGTTAAAAAATATATTTCTATTTAAATTGTTTTCTAATTTTTAACTTTTTAAGACTTCTCACCCAAGGATATGTTTTTATTGATTTGAGTGAAAGAAAGTGAGGGAGGGAGGGAGGAAGAGAGAGAGAGAAACATGGTTGCCTCCCATACACACCCCAACCAGGGATTGAAGCTACAACCTATGTGCCCTGTCCAGGAATCGAACCTGCAATCTTTTTGGTATACTGGAGGATGCTCCAACCAACTGAGCCACCCAGTTGGGGCTCTAATTTTTAGTTTTTATTTATTTATTTATTTATTTATTTATTTATTTATTTATTAAAGGGGAGAATGACGATTTTTATTTTTAAAAAATATTTTTATTGATTTTTTTACAGAGAGGAAGATAGAGAGTTAGAAACATTGATGAGAGAGAAATATTGATCAGCTGCCTCCTGCACACTCCCTACTGGGGATGTGCCTGCAACCAAGGTACATGCCCTTGACCAGAATCAAACCTGGGACCCTTGAGTCCGCAGGCTGACATTCTATCCACAGAGCCAACCCGGTTAGGGCTAATTTTTAATTTTTAAAGTAAAATTTTATTCTTTGTTTAATGGAAGTCTGTGGGTGGTCAAACACTTTCCTTTATATGGTTGAAAATATCCTTTGGGACCTAAAGTCTTTGTTAAAATGTTCTATGAAATTAATGTGGAGTGTATTCATGATATTATTGTTGACTTTTTCTTAGTATTCAATCTGTATATTTTGGAACTTTGGTGTGCAGGCATTTTTATTTGTTTGAGACTCCCTCCCCTGCTTAGTGCCTCTCTCTGACTCCCTGAAAACTAGATCTTAGAGTGACTTTTGGGAACTTCTTTCCTATGGAATTCAGCAGCTGTATCTGTAAGTGAACCAGCACATGGATGATTTGGTTCTAGGTTTCCCCACCCCCTTCTCCAAGCTCATAGTTTCTTGTAAATCTGTAGGTTAGGATGCACATCTATAGAGGTTATTCTGTGGCTGCCTAGTTTATAAAGAGTCAAAAGTAGCAAGGAAACTTCCGCTTCCTAGCTGTGACTCAGCTCACTCAGAGCACTGAGGCCTTCACCCATCAGCAGCGGTGGCTGCCTCTGCCTGCTTCAGAACAAGGCCCAGCAGATCCATACTTCGTCACTTTGTTTTCTGTTCCACTTCTTGATCAAGAGATGCTTAATCTAGCTGTATTTCTCTTTCTATATATTTTATCTCTTATTTGCTGTAAGTTTGGAGCAAAATCAGTCAAATTGTGAACCCCTTATACTCTCTGGAGAATAAGGAACTTAACTTTATGTCCATTAGCCTATGGTAAAATTGGTTTCCTCATAATTCATTTCATTGCAGTTCCAAGAACCTATCGATGACCTTAAGTACTTACTATAGTTTCCAGAACTGAAACTGATAGAGTGAGAATATAGTTTTATTGCCAGTTAGGTAAACAACATTAAAATCCTTTGAACTCTTTTATTTTATGGTCCTGAATTCAGCAAACTTTACTTCATGAGAGCTTTCCCTTCAAATTATTTGTAAATATATTTTTTTAAGTTGAATGATCACATTGAACTTTTATTTATGTATCTTTTATACTGCTACATCTAATCTATGATCAAGTTGGTCACTTTTCCCTGTCTACCACCTCTACAACTGGAGGAGAGAATAACAAGAAAGCTAGACAGGTGTGTGGGTGACAATGAAGGACTGCTCTGCCCTGGTCTCACACTTCAGGTGAATGAAATGCAGAAATTCCAAATGAATTTGATGACTTGATGTAGCTGCTTAGGGAGGCTACAGACCTATAGTATCCCACTCCAAGATTGCATGGGGAAGTATAGATGGCTGGCTGGACTCATGAGCCAAACAGAGCACCCCTAAACACCTCCATGAGTTTTGGAGCATAGCCAAATGATGTGTGTGTGTGTGTGCATGTGTGTGTGTGTATGTGTTTATATGGCCTAGGGTGAAATAAGTGGACACTGGGGGCTAATGGACCTGGTTGGGCAGAGGACTTATACTTGTGGTGAATATTGCAACCTCAACTGGCACTGATTATGCAGCTGGAGACCATGGAATCTTCATCAGATGTCAGATAGGGAAACATCTAAGCCAAAGACTAAGTGAGATTGTTTCTCTTGGGTGGATGCCAGAGAAAGACACAGGACACCTACCGATTAAACATCTCCCCCTCCCTCTAAGAAGCCTCAGTAAGACCAATCCATTCTGGGAAAAAGTAGGAAATTCTGAATTGACTCAGCTGAAATGATAAATTATTTTGTTTATAGGGAATGAGTACGGTAACATTTTTCTAGGTATCAGAAGGAATGGGCTCTTTAAAAATGATTTATGTGAAAACAAAATAATATTTCTTGGAAAAAATAATTTGTGGGCTATTGACTTACCATGCTCTCTCAGGTAAGGAAACAAAAAATTCATACATTTTACTCAGAGTCTCCCTGCCTAGTTCCATCCAGAGTTCCAATCTGCTCAATTTTTTCAGTCTATTTCAACACAGGGCAGTGTTTCTCAACTGGAGTAATTTTTCCCTCCAGGGGGCATTTGGTAATGTCTGGAGACATTTTTGGTTGTCGCACTAGGGCAGTGGTTGGCAAACTGCAGCTCGCGAGCCACATGCGGCTCTTTGGCCCCTTGAGTGTGGCTCTTCCACAAAATACCACCTGCGGGCGCGCACATACAGTGCAATTGAAACTTCGTGGCCCATGCACAGAAGTCGGTTTTCGGTCTGGGCGAGTCTATTTTGAGGAAGTACTGTTGATATTTGGCTCTGTTGACTAATGAGTTTGCCGACCAGTGCACCAGGGGATAAGGGGCAACTGGCATCTAGTGGGTAAACATCCTACAATGCACAGGACAGCTCCCACAACAACGAAGAATTCAATCCAAAATGTCAGCATATAACAGCAGACAAGACAGATGGCGACATGGGAGGGTAACTGGACTAGAACTACTGACAACTTTTCTTTTTCTTTCTTTCTTTCTTTTTTTTTTTTTTTTTTTTAGCAGAGACTAGATATATTCAATTCTGACCTTCAGAGCAGAGGAAGTGAAATTTATACCCTGAGAT
This sequence comes from Myotis daubentonii, assembly GCF_963259705.1. Taxonomy (NCBI): domain Eukaryota; kingdom Metazoa; phylum Chordata; class Mammalia; order Chiroptera; family Vespertilionidae; genus Myotis; species Myotis daubentonii. The sequence continues at coordinate 27,336,664 of NC_081841.1, forward strand.
CTGAAGTGGAGGCCTCAAATGATGCTGCTCTATTCAGGGCCCGGAGGAATACAATCCACTTGCAGGTGCCTCAGGGCGAGGACCTTCTCTGATCCCTGAGGCTTGGATCCTACACTTTTTTAAAAAATACATTTTTATTGATTTCAGAGAGGGAGAGGGAAAGAAAAATAGAAACATCAATGATGAGAGAGAATCATTGATTGGCTGCCTCCTGCATGCCCCACACAGGGGACTGAGCCAAAACCCGGCATATGCCCTGACCAGAAATCATGAATTGAACTGTGACCTCCTGGTTCATAGGTTGATGCTCAACCACTGAGCCACACTGGCTGGGCTGAAAACACAGGCTTAAAATTCTGACTAAAGCTTGACTCCACTACTTCTAGGCTCTGTCACCACAGCAAGATTGCTAATTTCTCCACATTATGAATTCTCATCCATCAGTGCTAACACTAATATCTATGTCATAGAGGTGTTAGATTTAGTTTCGACTCCTGTGGTGTGTAAAATCGGTAAATTTCCTCGTAAGTTGGATGAAACTTTGCTCACCTGTACATTTCTCACACAAATTCTTATGTGAGAATCATGAAGACACTGGTTCCCCAACTTTTCCTGAATCTTTTTGCATTATGTTAATACCACATTACTTAGCGCTCACTTGTCATCTGCTATCTCCTGTTTTCTAATTGTTCTGACTTCCTGGGTCAGAGACTATATTGTGCTTCTTTAGTATCTCCCATAGAGATTAATCCATTTGAGTGTGTGTGTGTGTGTGTGTGTATGCATGTGCATAAACTCTGCAACTAGATAGCCTAGTTTTCAACCCTAGCTCCGTGACTTTCATATCAAAATATGGAGATAATAATGATAAATACTTCATAGCATTCATGTGGATTAAATAATTTAACATGTGTAAAATGCTTTGAAAAGTGTGTGGTATATTTTAAATGCTATATAAGTGCTAGGTATCATCATCATCATCATTTTGTGGTTCATGTTACATTCCAGATAATTACTAATTGATGGATCTATTGATATCTTTGAGGGTGAGACTGTGTCTTACTTACCTTTCCTTTGCCCACAGCCTTGACCTAGAAGCATATTCAGTTTCTAACATAGAAAGGGGCAGATGGGGCTGTGGAAGAGATTCTTGAGCTATTTCTCGGTGGTAGGCCAAACATAAAAAAAAGATGCCACCATTGCCTACTTTCTCTATTTGTGCTATAATTTTGCTTACAGCCTCTTTTACTCATAGTTTTAGCAATTGTTGTGCCAACATATAAACTTAAAAGGAGTCATCTTTGAAGAATATACTTAGGAACTAACTCTCCACCAAAAAAATTAAGCTACCTAGGAATAAACTTAACTAAAGAGGTAAAAGACCTCTACTCAGAAAACTACAGGACGTTGAAAAAAGATATAGAGGAAGACATAAACAGATGGAAGAACATACCATGTTCATGGATTGGTAGAATCAACATCATTAAAATGTCCATACTACCCAAAGCAATCTATAAATTCAACGCACTTCCCATTAAAATACCAACAGCATACTTCAGAGATCTAGAACGAACTCTCCAAAAATTCATCTGGAATAAAAAAAGACCCCGAATAGCTGCAGCAATCCTGAAAAAGAACAAAGTAGGTGGGATCTCAATACCAGATATCAAGATGTATTACAAAGCCACTGTTCTCAAAACTGCCTGGTACTGGCACAAGAATAGGCATATAGATCAATGGAATAGAATAGAGAGCCCAGAAATCGGCCCGAACCAATATGCTCAATTAATATTTGACAAAGGAGGCAAGAACATACAATGGAGCCAAGATAGTTTCTTCAATAAATGGTGTTGGGAAAATTGGACAGATATATGCAAGAAAATGAAACTAGACCACCAACTTACATCATACACAAAAATAAACTCAAAATGGATAAAGGACTTAAATGTACAACAGGAAACCATAAAAATTCTAGAAGAATCCAAAGGCAACAAAATCTCAGACATATGCCGAAGCAATTTCTTCACTGATACAACTCCTAGGGCACTTGAAACGAAAGAGAAAATGAACAAATGGGACTACATCAAAATAAAAAGCTTCTGCACAGCAAAAGAAACCATCAACAAAACAACGAGAAAACCCACTGTGTGGGAAAACATATTTGCCAATGACATATCTGATAAGGGCCTAATCTCCAAAATTTATAGGGAACTCATACAACTTAACAAAAGGAAGATAAACAATCCAATCAAAAAATGGGCAAAGGACCTAAATAGACACCTTTCAAAAGAGGACATTCAGAAAGCCAAGAGACATATGAAAACATGCTCAAAGTCACTAATCATCCGAGAGATGCAAATCAAAACAGCAATGAGGTACCATCTCACACCTGTCAGACTGGCTATCATCAACAAATCAACAAACGACAAGTGCTGGAGAGGATGTGGAGAAAAAGGAACACTTGTGCACTGCTGGTGGGAATGCAGACTGGTGCAGCCACTATGGAAGACAGTATCGAGTTTCCTCAAAAAACTGAAAATGGAACTCCCATTTGACCCTGTGATCCCACTTCTAGGAATATATCCCAAGAAACCAGAAACACCAATCAGAAAGGATATATGCACCCCTATGTTCATAGCAGCACAATTCACCATAGCTAAGATCTGGAAACAGCCTAAGTGCCCATCAGTAGATGAATGGATTAGAAAACTGTGGTACATCTACACGATGGAATACTATGCTGCTGTAAAAAGGAAGGAACTCTTACCATTTGCAACGTCATGGATGGAACTGGAGAGCATTATGCTACGTGAAACAAGCCAGTCAATGAAGGAAAAATACCACATGATCTCACTCATTCATGGATAATAGAGACCATTATAAACTTTTGAACAATAATAGATACAGAGGCAGAGCTGCCTCAAACAGATTGTCAAACTGCAGCGGGAAGGCAGGGGAGGGTGGGGGTGCAGGAGGTAGGGGGGTAAGAAATCAACCAAAGGACTTGTATGCATGCATATAAGCATAACCAATGGACATAAGACACCGGGGGATAGGGGAGGCTAGGGGAATGTCTAGGGCGGGGGGAAAAAATGGACACCACATATGTAATACCCTTTGTAATACTTTAAGCAATAAAAAAAAAAAAAAGCAACTAACTCTCCCCCTACCTTTCTCCCTACCTCCAGAGTCTGGTACAGGTAGTGTAACAAGTGTTTGTTGCAGTGAATTGGCTCATGCTTCCTGGGCAATTCCAGAGGTCATTTCAGCAGCCACTTCAGCAGCACAAGAATCAGCCACTTCATTAAAAACTAGAGCAGACCAGGTCCCTACACGCAGAAAGGTTTCAGAAAGGTTTCATGACTCATTTTATTAAAAACCAATCTATGACTATTTAGCGGCTTTTATATCATGAATGAAACATCAGAGGTTCTGAATTCGGAACTCTTAGGGAACCAGCCCACAGAGTTAAAAACAAAGGAAGAGGCTCCGTTTGTTTGGTCAAGGTTGCTAGACACTGCATTGCATGGAAATATGTAGCTCACACTTCTGATTCATCTCCAACAAAATTGGAACAGCAACCAGATTCAATTAAACCTAATAAATGTGTAATTAAATAACTGCTGGGGGCAGAAGCACTGGGCCAGGTGTCTGGGGGTATACAAAGGGGAATAAGATAGGGACCGTGCCCTCCAGGCACTAACAGATGGTGCAGGGAGAGATGGAGCTCTGATCCAGTGGGGATGGAATCAGGAAGCTTCGTCAGGAAGATAGCATGTGAGATGGATCTAGGAGGTTGAGCAATGCTTCAATCGGTGGAGATGGGAGAGGTAGCATCTGGCTCTAAGGAATCATGGTTGGAAGAGTTGCTAGGAAGGGGTTGTGTGAGAGGCGGAAGGGGCTCCACAGCACAGCCCAGCAGCCCATCTGGAATGAATGCTTGCATGGTAAGGTTAATAGCTTGCAGGGTGTGACTCCTCAGGAGATGGGTCAGGGTGGGGACAGTGGAAGAAGAGGGAGAAAAGAAGAGAGCACGAGGGGCAAGACAGTGGTAGAAGCCTCTAAAAATATCTAGTGCCTAATCCAAGCTGTGGTCCAGCCAAATCTGCTGCTGCTGTGTAGGATGGGAGAACTCACAAGAGCAGCACAGGTATATGGCCTTGAGCTGCACGAAAAATACAGAGGGCTGGGCCCAGGACCAAATTGTTATCTGGAAGGGTTGTAAAAGTTCAAGGAGACAACAAATTACTGAACACTTCAAAGGAAATGATGATGTGAGAATATTTCTTTGTGTGTTTTTGTTTGGTCTCTCAAGTATGTCATAGGTTGAAAAGAGCAAATTATATCTTTGGGGATGGGTAGACCACTCTCTTTATCTGAATATCTCAACTGTTCACCCCACAACATCCACCTTCTCATATACCTCCTCCTGCCAAGAATGAGAAGAATCTAAGGAACAGCACCCCATCTTAAATGTTGCCATGTGGGGAAAAGAGGCAGCCCTACACTCCCACTCTGCTGCCTGAGCAGCTTTCCAAATTGAGAGGGAAAGGAGAAAAGATGGCTCTTTCTTTTGGCCTCTGGCACAATCCCCCTCCCACCCCATCTCCCAGTTCAGGCTCAGAAGTCCTTGTTCCAAGGCTGTGTCTTGGTATGCGGAGTCCATCATAACTGGCAAAGCACCACAAGTAACAGTCCCCAGCAGTATATTACATGGTTTAAGTTGATAAAATGATCGGAGTCCATCATAACTGGCAAAGCACCACAAGTAACAGTCCCCAGCAGTATATTACATGGTTTAAGTTGATAAAATGATACTTGTATATGAAGGTGCTATTACTTTGCAGACAACTGCCCATGTGTAGCGGAATACAAGCCAGCAAACAGGCATGTCCGGCTTGGTAATGTCTCTGCTCATCTTTAAGCTGCATTGTTAAAAAAGACTGAAAAGTGTGGGAGCAGAGAGGAAGGCAAGACCGACCAGGAAGCTACAGTAATGCAGCATCCATAGACTTCAACTGATATAAAGACTTTATAAGTCCTGAATTTGGACGAGATTAAAAATGGCGGTGGAGTAAGTGGAACCTACACTGACACTTTCCCAGGACCAAACTGGAAATATTACTAAAATACACGAAAGCTCCCCTAAAAAACAGGCCAGCAAACGAACAGAAAGCCTAGCCTGTGACTTGTATTCCGTCTCTACTATTGGTTCTGCGTCAACAGCTTCCAGACGGTTGACATTGAAGTTCTTCTGCTTTGCTTCAGAGAATGCCGGGACCTTTGCTCAGAGGAAGCCACAGTGCCTCTCCCTGCTCAGTCCCCACCATGGGCTGTGCAGCTGGGGTGCTGACTGCAGGAAGTCCTTGCTGGTACCTTGGGCCTTGGAGTCACAACCCCATGAACCCTTCAGCATGCCCGCCCTCCCTCCCTCCCTCCCTCCCTCCCTCCCTCCCTCCCTCCCTCGCTTTTTCCTTCCTTCCTTCCTTCGGTCTTCCTCTACTTTATTTTTCTCTTTTCCACCTCCTCCTTCAAATATGCAAATACTCACTTCTCTCTCCCTCCCAGCCCCTTCAGTTCTTTATCATTCGTCTTCCTGCTCAACAGCATCTCCTGTTCAATGAGATACATCAGAGTCTTTACAGAGCAGTAATCCCTCCGACTCTTGGTACCACACATACAAGAAACCCATCCTTGAGCAGGCGGGAGAATTACCAGTCATAAATATAATACGAAGATGAATAGAGAGGTCGTCTTTCATATTCAAGGAACCTCTGAGCACTCTAAGCTTGAAATAGTGGTCAATGACTTTCCAATGGCTTCCATCCAAGCCTTCCACAGTACGGCCCCCACTTGCCTTTTAACCCTGTTGCCCTCTGCTGGCTCAACTGGAGCCTCTACTTCTCGCCCATTGTAAATGCAATGTATGCATTTCAGACTCAGTGCCCTTTTCAGTGCTCTGTTCTGTTCCTTTCTGCCCAGATGATTTCTTCTTTCTTCCCTGCCAAGCCAAATGGTTCTCATCTATCAAGTACCAGACCTACAACTCACTCCTCCCACAAAGCCTTCTTTGACTGCTCTGTCCCACTGGGTGCCTTCCTCTCGGGCTTCGATGGTTTAGGATTAAAGCACTCTTTTCAGGTTGTTCTGTGCAGCAGAAATGCTGCCAAGAGTTTCCCAACTCTTCCTTAAGGACCAGCATTGACTGAGATTGCTAGGCTGGTCTCTCCCTCACTCCTGATCACACCCCCACGGGCTGCTACTGGTGGGAAGGGAGGCTGACTCTGTTGCCAGGTCGTCAAAATGGATCGCAGCATGCAGGGAGCTGGTTATTTCTTTTAATCTTAAAAGACTGGCTTATACATGTAGAATTGTTTTGGAAAAGACATAGCAAAAGGCAAAGCAAACAATAAAAACAGTTACTGGATAGTAGCTAAGTGGTTTTTTTAAGAAATAAAATGTAAGTAACTTTTACTCTAAAATAGAAGTATTCAAAAAGTTATTCATAAAATGGCTTCTTTTCCTATGGATGTTCCTGGCAAATGGATAAAGGTGATCAAGGATAAATCAACACTTTATAGTAAGAATAAGGGTGAAATGATAAGGTCACCCCCAAAAGTAAAATGTTAAAACATGTTTTCCCTGAGATGTAAGAGCATCAGAAGTGCCACCTTTGTCAGAACCTTCTCGGTCACACCCGAGCTCTCTAGTAGGGACCCCAATATCCAAGGCAGACATGCTTATCCTCACTACAGACTCTGAGATCAGAGCTGCTGCCTTCAAATTGAATAAAGAAAAATCGTTTCCTTACCAACCCATTATGTCTATCACTCATGAGTTCATCTAATATATTTATATTCACACAACTTCAGTCCAAATTATTTCTCCAAATTTGCAACTTAATTTAAATAATGCAATCAAATGAGAATCTGATTTGATTGGATACACATGTGAATAAAGATTTGAAGTGAAGTGTGAAAAGTTCATATTCATACATGTGCCACAGTCTTAAACATGTTTTAAAAATCTTACACAGTTTATAAAGTTTTATACATCTCTGAGTAGTATACTATATGAAGGGGACTCCAATGGTAGGGTAACAAAAATTTGGTATAAAAATGAAGACAGGAATTTCTATTTTAAATGATAAAAGAGCAGCCAGAACCCAATAACTAGTCATTCGACATTTGATATAATCTCTAGAATGCAGAAACAGATTAGGATCTTCATTGCACTCACTATGACTAAGGCGGTAACAGTGCAAAATAAGGTTTGGTTAAGCTGCACTCAACAATCTAGGTCACAGAGAATGAAAAAAGAAAGCCAACTCATCAAAGAAAGAATAAAGCTTGATTAAATCAGTTACAACTTTCTTTTCCTTAAAGAGCTCTAAAAAGGGCAGTTTCCGATCACATTATCATTAACTACATTTTTGTTGCTTTTATAAGACAAAGGAAGGACACAAGGATCAAGTAACAATAGGACTGGAAGGAACATTTACTAGTATGTTAGACATTAAAATTTCAATTTAAAATCTCAACATACTTGAAAGTATTGTTCTAAAACTGTTGAAAATAAATGCTCTTATAACTTTTAATGTTTTATTTACTGATTTGAGAGAGAGAGGGAGCAAGAGAGAGAAACATTGATTTGTTGTTTCACTTTTTATGCATTCATTGGTTGATTTTTAAAATATATATATTTTTATTGATTTCAGAGAAGAAGGGAGAGGGAGAGAGAGATAGAAACATCAACGATAAGAAAGAATCATTGATAGGCTGCCTCCTGCATGTCCCCTATTGAGGATGAAGCCTGCAACCCAGGCATGTGACTTGATCGGGAATCAAACCCATGACTTTCTGGTTCATAAGTTGATGTTCAACCGCTGAGTCACGCAGGCCAGGCTATTGGTTGATACTTGTACCAGGTATGTGCCCTGACTGGGGATTGAACCCACAACCTTGGTGTATCGGGATAATGCTCTGACCAGCTGAGCTACCCAGCCAGGGCAAATGCTGTTACATTTTATTTATAATTAATCTTCTCTGTTTTGTGATTCTCAAAGATTCTCTCCACCCCTTGCTTTCTACCAGACAATAAATAACTAGTAAGATGAGATGGCTTAGCTGTCTCTTAATATATTTTTAGGAGAAGGAAAGGTTTAAAAAGGTAAGAGCCATGAGGTTTGACTAGTGCCATAACTGGGGGCTTTGATCCTTATCAGCAGGTACTGATTATAGGTACAAATGTAATTCTGATAATGTCTCCATCATATGAGAAGGACCTCAGCTACGAATGTGCAAATGCCAGGAAGCAAAGGCTACACTGTTGGACAAAGCCAGAGACAGGGGTGGCCTGATAGTTCTCCACCAGGACTGTGGTACTTACGAGGCAGTGAGGTAACCCTCCAAAAAGCCGGCTACAAACATGACGACCTCGTTGCTCAGGGACTGAGAACCATACCCTGCTCTGATCTCTAGGATGCCCCAGCCTGTGGTGTTCACAGAGTTATTATAAAAGCCATAGGCATCTCCATTCTTGTCCAGTATGTCTCTGATCTCCACTGTCTTTTCAGTAGGCATCCAGTACGCAGTTGCATAGTCAACTCCTTGAAAAAACAGAAAAGGGAATAATGATAGGATGCCATTCAACTGACTTACTGATGCATTATTTTTTCTATGTAACCGACAATTCCAACACATTTGCTTTCTAAAGAATTCCATTCCATCAAAATTGGGAAATCTGCCATTATAGCTTGTCTTCCTTGCAAATGGGAGAAAAAACCAGAGCCTTGATCAAGGGGGATGAGCCCATAGCACAGTGGTTCTCAACCTTCTGGCCCTTTAAATACAGTTCCTCATGTTGTGACCCAACCATAAAATTATTTTCGTTGCTACTCCATAACTGTAATGTTGCTATTGTTAGGAATTGTATTGTAAATATCTGATAGGCAGGATGGTCTTAGGCAACCCCTGTGAAAGGGTTGTTCGACCGCCAAAGGGGTAGCGACCCACAGGTTGAGAACCGCTGCCATAGCAGAAAGTATAAGCTAAAGGTAGGGGCATGGTTTGAACATCATAGAGGTGTGTCTAAGAGCTCCATCCTTAGAGATGGGATTCTGGTCAATGCCAGAGCTGGAACCCTTGCCCACCTCTTCATTGGGCCAAGGATAGGGGTCATGTCTGCTCAGCAAGGCCTTCCAATTCCCCTCTGCAGTAAATTAACGTGTTCCACTGTCTCAGATCAAAGCACACCAACCACAGAAGCTCTCTGTAGAGATCCTGTGAGCAGCTCTGGCTACTGCTAGAATCTCTCCCTGTATAAAACTATTACAATTTTTATAGAGCATTCTGTATTGGGAGCTCTGCTAGGTGCTGGTGAAAGAGTTATGACAATGACAGGCTCACTTCCAGGTCCCATCCACTTCACTTCCTCATTTTCTTCACTTGGGCCTGTGGCAGGCTGGCACCCACCCCAACCATGCCACTGGCTGGGTCACAAATGAAATCCTTGACTCGCAACATCACACAAATGCCTGAAAGTGTTTGACCCTGGTGACCACTCATTCTTAAAACTCCTCCCATGCATCTGGGACAACACTCTCTTCTGAATCTCCTCCTCTTTTGACTGTCTTGTAGACCTAACAGCACCCTTGATAACACAGTCTGGATGATTCTATAAGCATTAGGAAATTACATTATTCGAAATGAAACTCATATTCTCTCCCAACCCATCCTCCATCTTCTGCTGTCTCTGTGATTTCTCAGCCTGAAACCCCAGTCCATGCAGGCTTCTCTCTCTCTCTCTCTCTCTCTCTCTCTCTCTCTCTCTCTCTCTCTCTCTCCTCTCCCCTCATGTTTAATTAAAACCTCCTAAACATCTCACCTTCCATTCTCCAGCTCTACATTTCTGTGCTACTTTAGATATCACAACTAGCCTTAACTTCTCCTCTGCCAGAGTGACCTTTCCTAAACACAAGATCGATCTGTTTACTTGACTACCCAAAATCTTCAATGGCTTTTATTTCCTAGAAATAAAATTCTTCAGCTCATATTATCTGCCTTCATGGTCTGGATTCTGCCTACCTATCCAGCTTCATCCACCACCCCAGGCATTTTGTGATCTGGAAACCATTACATACAACGCTCCAACCTGCCAGGAGCTGTTCCAACACCTGTGACTTTGCATATGCTGTTTCCTTTGCCTGAGAGTTTCTGTCTTGTTAACCACCCAGCAATCTCAAAATTGCAACTTAAGACTCAGAAAACAGCACCCACTCTAAAGGGGCTGACTTGCTCTACAAGCTCAATGTACCTTGTGTATACAGCTTAGGTCTTATCCCTTTGTACTGTAGCTTACATGTCTGCCCCTGCTCCCAGCCTATGAACTCCTGAGGCCCAAAACTGTTTCCTCAGCATTAGGAATAGTGCTTGGCCCATAGCAGATACTCAATAAATATTTGTGAAAGGAAGAGAGACTTAGGTAGAGAGAGAGAAAAAACATACAGAAAAAAGAAATGGTATATAATGCATTAATTTCTCTGCCTAAGAAGCCACTGCATAGCTGCTCAGGTTAAAGACAAACTTTATATTCAGGCCATCAGAGAGATGGGAGGAGGTCAGAATGTCTCAGGTTGTAGGTTGAGAATCAGTGGATGAATGTTGTATGATTCATTGAGAAAGGGAGCAGATGGGCAAAAGGACTAGGAAGAAATATAGGTATAGTTTTGGACATACTAAGTTTTTAGTGGTTAAGATACTTGAAATTCTAGCTCAGATTTTATATATATGTAATGTTATCTGTTGTCAACATTCAAAACTGACTCAACATTTTGCTTTTTGCTGTAACGTTATCTATCTAATAAGCACTGAAAGTACAATCTTAATCCTAGAGCATCATGACCACAATGGTGGACTTCCTTTAAAAATGGTTAAGGGGAGGTAATGACATTGACTATCAGAGGTAGGTGCAGACTACTTTGTCAACAGACTCCCAGTGCCAAACAAATAGTCTAATCCTATATAATAAAAGCCTAATATGCTAAGTGTCCAGTCAACCAGTCAGCCGTTCAACCAATCAAAGCGTAAATATGCTAATATGCTAAGGCTGCTCAACCACTCACTATGACATCACTGATCACCATGAGGCAGATGCTCTGACTGGTAGGTTAGCTTGCTGCTGGGGTCTGGCTGATTGGGACTGAACAAGATGGACAGGACATGCCCTGGAGCTCTCCTGCGGTCCCTCCCCAGCTAGCTGGCCTACTTCCCACTTCCCTCCCCAGCCCTGATCATGCACTGGTGGAGTCCCTCGGCCTGGCCTGCACTCTCTCGCAATCCAGGTCCCCTCGGAGGATGTTGGAGGGCTGGTTTTTACCCAATCCTGCAGACCAGGTTGAGGGACCCCACTGGTGCACAAATTCATGCACCAGGCCTCTAGTTGTTAATAAAGCCATAAATTGGCCATAACTTGACAATTGTGGGCAATATCCATAGAAACTTCCCGTCTCCTCCCAAGTGCAATAAATAAATATGCTTTCCAAATTGATTTTGGGCCCCAAAGGCCATAGCCTCAGCCCTTCCTCAGCCTTTCTCACACATTCTCTTGCACCTCACCTCCAGTGAGTCTGGTAGGGAAATGAGAAAGCATGGCTGACTAAATAAAAAGCAGCCACAATTTGAGGCAGCAGGGGTGTGGTCATAAACAGGAACTGTAAAAAAAGGAAGGTAAGATGTGTCAGTTTCTTCTCTTTCAGCTCTGCCCACATAGGATGGTTTTAGCTTTATTCCCTTCTCCAAAATGTTGGCATTTTTCATCCAGCACCCTGGCCTTCCTTTCCTTTCACCTTCCATTCTAGCGGCTCTTTTTGTTATACACTTGGCTTGCTTTCAATTGAAGCACTTAAGGGCCATGGTTTCATTGTTACTGGTACTACCTAATTTCCTATTTCCTGACCACAAGTAATAAACTTCTGCAAATCTGTGGGGGGGGGGGGGGGGTTGACACTAGTGTGTCCCCATGCATGAAAAAACCCTTACCCAGTCCTCATGAGAATTCAACGATAAAAATTTACTGCCAACAAGCTGACCAATTTAGCAGATGCTTTGAGAACTAAGCCAAAATCTGAGTTTCTTGACTCACCCCTAATTAATGTCCTCCATTCCTCAATGTTTTCTCCATGTATCATCTTTCTGGTTTTTCGAGTACCATGCTAATATTTTTTTAATTTTCTTAAATCCTTTATTAACTTTTAAGCCATTATAGTTATTTACTTATTATTATTATTATTAAAATATATTTGTATTGATTTCAGAGAGGAAGGGAGAGGGAGACAGAGAAACATCAATGATGAGAAAGAATCATTGATTGGCTGCCTCCTGTATGCCCCCAACTGGGGATTGAGCCCACAACCTGGGCATATGCCCTTGACTGGAATGGAATCTGGGACCCTTCAGTCCACAGGCTGAAGCTCTATCCACTGAGCCTAACCAGTTAGGGCTAAATCTTGATTTCTAATTGTGAATTAGAATTTTGGTATCCTAGGTTTGCAAATGCTGATTTGCATAACTTGATACTACCTTACATTGGTATTGTGATTGCACTTGCAAGGATGACAAATTTCAGAGCAAGCTGTGCCTTTCTTTTTTTAAAAAAATACATTTTATTGATATTTTACAGAGAGGAAGGGAGAGGGATAGAGTTAGAAACATCGATGAGAGAGAAACATTGATCAGCTGCCTCCTGCGCACCCACTACTGGGGATGTGCCTGCAACCAAGGTACATGCCCTTGACTGGAATTGAACCTGGGACTCTTTAGTCCACAGGCTGATGCTCTATCCACTGAGCCAAACCGGTTAGGGCCAAGCTGTGCCTTTCAAACAGGAGACTTTCACAACTTTCTATTGGAAGATTATAACATATCTGTGGTTTGTTCTGACACAGTTTCAAGTTTTAGACTAAAGTTTCCACATAATTTCACTACCTCTATTAGTTTCACTTTTTACCATATTAAGTAAATTCCTATTTTTCAGTAGTACAAATGAGGCAGAATAGTAAAAAGTAGGAAAATTCCTTGGCCAGTAGAATGGGGAAACTGAGACAGATAGCTGATTCCCATCCCACACCCTGACCCACCGGTCTCCTACTCCGCTGTACCACCACTCCCTTAAGCATTAAGCCCTTAGGACAATGAGGTTCTGATCAGCATCAAACAATATTAGAAACAAAGCCTCTGGTCTGTTGACCAAAGAGTGTTTTTGTCAAACTAGAGATGATATCTAGGCCTCAGTTGTGTTTCAGCTCCTGGCCCAGAAAAGCAGCAAAACCAGATGAAGTCACGGCTTGGCTGACATCAGGACCAGATGCAATGAATAATGACCCCCTACCCTAGTGCGCATCAATAGAGAGCACCACCCTGAAAGGACACACCTGGAAAGCTGATGAATATTCTATTGAGAATCTCCCCTGAGACCTTACTACACACCTAGGCTCTGTAGAGAAGAAAAATAATTTTCTCTCTTCTGGATTCTTGACTGAGCCATCCAGGAAATCATCCTTAGGCCAGATTAGAGAGAGAAAAACAAAAATCTAATAACATGTAAACCTCCTACATATATGAGAGAGACCCAGAAAAACAGAGTAATTCACAAAATGGCTAAAGCAACGACCTTAACTATCACCTTCAGCTGAGGACAAAAGATGATGTTGGAGTGGGGATTCCATTAGAAAGTTACTAGGGAAAGCACAGTGTAAGGAGGGTAAGGTGGTTATGCAGATTCAAGTTGTTGCCTGATGCACTGATGAGAATTTCTAGAGATAAGGTCACGCCCCTCTTCCTGGTCTAGTGAGGGAGACACCTTTACAAAAGCAGATTTTAGAAAGGGTAACTTATTTGGTTTTCACACCTCTCCTTCCTTCCTTCCTTCCTTCTTTCCTTCCTTCCTTCCTTCCTTCCTTCCTTCCTTCCTTCCTTCCTTCCTTCCTTCCTTCCTCCCTCCCTCCCTCCCTTTCTTCCTTTCTTCATCCATCGTTCTTTTTGCTTTGAAATATTTGTCTTTTTAGTTTATTTTTCTATCACGATTTATCCCCTTCATGCCCTCTTCCGCCTCCACCCAACCCCTCCCCAATGAAATCACCACACTGTTGTCCATGTCCATGAGTTCTCTGTCTACTGTTTCTTAAATTAACCAACCTAAAATAATCCTATGCCAAATAGACATGTTTGGGGGTGACAAATTCTGCGCCCCTACAACTCCTGGGCTATAAACCTGTACAGCATGTTACTGTGCTGCATACTGTAGGCAATTGCAATCTGCGTGATGCACTGCACTATGAGTTACAGTGGCTACGATATCACTAGGCAATAGGAATTTTTCATCTCCATTACAATCTTATGGGATCACCATTGTCTATGTGGTATACTAAAACATCATTATGTGGCATATGACTGTATATAACCCCTACTGTATATAGCAGGCACTGTTCCTCACAACCTCTTTAAGAGATATCCTATATAATAAAAGGCTAATATGCAAATTGTCCCCTTGACCGGGAGTTTGACCAGGGGGCGGGGCCAGCTGGCCAACTGCCCACGGCCCCTCCCCCTGGCCATCCCACCCCCACCCCTGATCGGCACCCCCCCCCATCGGGGTGGACCAGCTGGACCCCACCCATGCATGAATTAGTGCACCGGGCCTTTAGTAGTGTTATAATACCCATTTTACAGATGAGGAAATTGAGGCATAGAGGATTAGATAATTTACTTAAGGTCACACAGTAAGTATTGGTGCCAGGATTCAAACATGGGCATCTGACTCCACAGTTTCTGTTTGTGGAGTTCAATACTACCTCTCTAACACTATAGTTAACATATGGAGCAACCACTGTAAGTGAATTCAAAATAAGAATGCCTTCAGAGTTAAAGGAGTAATTGAGATTGGTCTCAACCAAAGGTCTGCTAAGTCACCTTAAGGAGACTGAAAGACTGACAGGACAGTAAACTTCTTGACAGCCACATAAAGGTATTATCTACCTAGAGAGGCAGTCTGTTAGTCTCGGGTGGACAGTGGTGAGCCATGGAAGCCTGGAAAAGGCAGTGCCCACAGTCAGGAGCTAGCATGCCAGGTGAGCACTGCCAGTGGAGGAGCTGATGGAAGTGGCGAGTCCTACTGGGAGGCAGACAAATCAGACCTCCATCTTTGAACCCCTCATATTATCTGTCCAATGCAATTTGAGTATAAGAACATGACTGGAGCAGGCTATGCAAATATCCAGTCTGCTAAAAATTAACTGGTATTTTAATGAGTAGACTTGTGTGTTTATCAGGGTGAAATCAACTTCCTTGTATCCAATAAGCTCTGGAGCACTGGAAAGAATGGATTTCGGGAGTCTAGCCCTGCAAGTTCGAGGGCCAGATTTGGAACCAGTTTTACCAAGGCTCATGCCATCTTACAAGTCTCTTGGCAACCAACCCATCCCTTTCCCTAGTGATAACCTAACTTCACTATACAAACAGCTTAGAAAAATTATCCAAGACATTAAAAACAAATATGGAGCATTTCAGTCTGGAAAGATGAAGCCACCACTATTATACATCTAAAATCTGTAATAGTTTGAGAGAGAGAGAGCTAGAATGAACGTGCAATTGCTTGCCAATTTCTACAAGAATGAAAGTACAAAGTAGTCTTTAAAAATTAAAGAGGTTGTTTGTGGATAAATAGGTGTATCTTAGTGGATATAAAATCCAAGGGAGTAAAAATGCATTCCCTTGAGTATTTATTGTGAGCTCACTAAATTCAAAGCACTGAGCAGGGCACTTCAGAGAAAACATGAAAAGCAAGTGGTGGCAAAGACCTGTTCTCTGTCCTCAGTTGCTGGAAATCTAGAAGGTAAGACAAAGCGCCAAAAACCTGCCTTGGAAAACTGGTGAATGGGGTGAAACAAAGGAAATAGAGATCACATCTTTCGAAACAGCCAGCGTGGTCATCACCAGCTGTCCTGCGACACCATGTTAAAAAGTCTGTCCGTACTGCCGGGCACAGGGATTGGCAGGATGACTAGTAGCAGAAATGCCCTTGCTCTCCACCTTGACTCCCAACCCACCTGACATGGAGTCAGCTTATCTATCATTTGGGGAACTCAGTTTAAGAAGCAGTTGCCTGCCAGGCGATATCTTCTTGAATAAACAGTGTCCCATCTTCAGAAAAATAATGTCTCCTCCTCCTCATTCCTCAGGCTGCCCCGCCTCCCATCTACAGAAATATTTAAAAACAATCCTAACAATGCAAAAGAACAGAAAAGGGAGGAAAGTTTCAGCCAGTGTCCCAGGCACAAAAACCCTTTCCATGTCTGGGGCACTCTAGCCCGTCCCGGGAGCGTGTGAATGAACAGCCTCCCTGTGCTAAGAGGTGATGTCCAGGAGAGCTCCAGGGAAAGAACAGAATGTGGAAGTAAATCTAGAGCCAGGGGCCTGGGGGTGCATCGTTTCCGATCTCAGAAGCCTGGGCAGCTTAACAGACTGGGAAAATGTAATAGTAGTAAGTGGGAAAGTTGTGAAAACAAAGGTCTTGAGATTTGATGGAAGGCAATGTAACAAGAATCAGTACACGCATTTGGGAAGGGGTATGCACTCCTAAACGCCACCCTCTTCTTACCCAAGGTCAGCGCAGAAAAGAGATTATGAAATAAAGCAAAATCAATCCTCTCTTTATATTACTTTTGAAGTCTTTCAAGTTTCTTTAGTTAATATTGATCTTATTCATTGGGAGTGGAAGTGACAAATCCAAGGTTGGTTTTGTGTTTGTGTGTGTGTGTGTGTGTGTGTGTGTGTGTGTGTGTTTTGCAAAAGGTACAGATAATTGCCAATACCTGTAGGGGATAAAACCTGTTTTACTAAGAGGGGAGTAGTATGCTGTGTATCTTTAAGCAAATTACTGAAGTTCTCTTAATTTCAATTTGTCTCATCTGTAGCATGGGGATAATAATCCTATTTAGATTATTGACAATTAAGGGGGGCGGGGCGGGGGAAAGAGCCCGGAATCGTACCTCTCTGAGGTGAATACATATATTTAGATGTCCTTTGGCTGGCGCTCTGAGGACCAGCCGGGCTCAGCAAGCCGAGTCGTGCAGGAGTGAGCCGATCTGTCTGCCAAGAACTCTGGCCAGCACTTTTTACGCTCGCAGGAGCACACACCCTAGTGCTTCTCCCGGGCCGGCTCGGAGCCACGCGGCGCGGGAGCGAGCTCTGTCAGTCCCCCGCAGAGGTGCCGTCCTTGGTTCCCACCCAGAACCCGACACCCGCGGGAAGTAAACTTGGCGGGACCCCGGGCTGGGCCGGAGCGCACGGCGGCGCTGGATCAGGGCGCGCCGCGGGCAGCGGGCAGCCGGGGCCTTTCCCGGGGCGCGCTCTGCGGGCAGCGGGCAGCGGGGGCCTCCCCCGGGGCGCGCGTGGCTCACCTGCCAGGCTGGGCGGCACGGCCGCGGCCAACAGCAGCAGCAGCAGCGGCGGCGGCGGCGGGGCCGACGGCGCGGGCAGCCGGAGGGACATCGCTCTGCGGCCGCGACCTCGGCTGGGCTGGACGAGGCGGCCGGCAGTGGCAGCTGTTGGAAGAGCGGCTCGCGAGCCGGCAGCGTGGCGCCCGTCTCAGAGTTGGAGCGTCCTTAACTTTCCTCTTTCATTAGTTCTGCTGGTTTGGGGCTTTTGAGGTCGAGGAAGCCTCACGTGGCCTTGGGAACAACCTTCGCCCTAGGGTGCCCCAGACTGGGAAAGGCGGGTCCTTTCAGACCCTCTAGCGCCCAGTGGGCCGGGCTAGGAAAGTTCCCCAGCTGCACTTGTGGGATCTGGCAACTTTACGCACCACTTTCTCTGCACTCGTCGGCAGTTTTGCAGCCCCAGGTTGGTACAAACCAGTTCAGGCCAACCCCGCTAGTCTCCGTCTCCAGGGCCGGCCTCTCCTCTGCAGCAGCGGGAAGAGGCACCCGAGCAATGGGGAAATGCATGCCCCTGCCTACGAGCAGCTGGGATTCTTGGCCATTCCGGACAGGTCTTCACAGGTCCCGGATCCCTCCGGGATTAGCGCCCCTCCAGCCCAGGCTGTTTAACCCAAATCCATCTGCTGCAGCTGGAGACTTTCGATCGTTGGCTTTTCTCTTCATCGGCTGGAGTCACCACTGGAGAGTGATCCGGACAGGGCGGGGAAGTCCCCATTTCGGTGCAGAGTCCTTTGCAAGTGACATTGTGAAGTAGGCAAACACTGTGCCTTTGAGTGACATTGTGAAGTTGGCGGAGGGTGCCCTAGGTGACATTGTGAAGTAGGCAAAAGGTATTTTATTCACTCAATAAGCATTTATTGAGGCCACCTTGGGGGTCAGGTGCCAGTGGTTTTATAACAAGAGCCTGCCCTACCACAGCCAAGGAGGGACAGAGCCATACAAATACTCAGGTACTCCGAGGCTGCATTAGTGCCGTGGTTCCCAACCGTGGGGCACACGCCCCACAGGGGGGCAATTTGATTTTTTAAGGGGGCAATTCGAGAATGAGTTATTATAAGTGATTTTTTTTCACTTCTTATGGTTCTAGGGGCCTCATATACAGTATATAAATATATATTGTGACACTATGCATTTCAGTTCTCTATTATGTTTTGAAATGGCTATTTTTCATATCACTTCATATTATTATTTTTTAAAACCATTTCTTAGTGATTTCTTCCTCAGTACTTCAACTGTCCTTACATTCTTTTATTTTTCTCTTTCATGGATGTCATGTTCTCTGGAAGCTTGTTTAGACCAAGTTAATGGCCTTTTAGGCTTCCTCCACGTGAATAGGAGTTCACTTTTTGAATAATAAGAATTATATGTCACAGGGGCGGGGGCACATCAGGATTTTAGAGATTTTAGGTGGGGCACGGCCAACAAAAGGTTAGAATAGAGCTGTGCTGCAAGTATAGTGAGGGGACCCAGGGTGGGACAAGCCACCACAAAAGTGGGGCCTAGGCACCCACTCTTCTCTCTTGGTCTTTCTCACAAGCTTAACTGAAATGCTAAGGAGAGATGTGAAGGAAAGACAACCTATTTCCTGTAGCGGGAAATATGTTGGAAGGAGACTTGATTTGGGGTGGTGAACACACAGTACAATATACAGACAGTGTATTATAGAATTGTACACCTGAAATCTATATAATTTTATGAACCTATGTCACCCCAATAGACTCAATTTTAAAAATTGTTAGAAAGGATACAAAACAATTACTCCAAACCTTGGAGCAAATTGTTAAACACAAGTCCTGAGTCATAATTTTGTTCAGTAACCTATCATAGTACTGGGATAATGATATCATTTAATGAATGAAGGAATTGAAGACATTGTAAAAATTGTACATTTTCCTTCAAGTCAGAAAATAAAAGTGAAGGAAAATAATGAACATTTGGTTGTGCCATGTTGAGAACTGCATTAGTGCATTCATGGACGTTGTTCTACCCAAATACTGTAGTCCTGCTATCCTTTACTCCCTTCTCTACCTTACCTTTCCATTCCCTGGAGCCTGGTGTTCAGACGCCATCATGTATATGAGAAGGCCTGATGTGAACTACGAGACACTTATTCATCTATTATTTAATGATCAAATATTTGTTGACTTCCATGGTCCAGGCATAGGACGGTAGATGACAAAGTTGCTGCCCTCACGGAGCTTGCATTCTAGTGGGGGAAACAAATTATACGTAGAAACAAATTAATTGGACCAGGGTTTCTCAACCTCAGCACTATGACATTTTGGTCCATATAAGTCTTTGTTGTGGGAGATTCTCCTATGCATCACCTGGTCTTTGTCCTCTGGATGCCAGTATGACCCCCACTCCCAAGTTGTGACTATCAAAAATGTCTTCAGATATTACCAAGTTCCCCTAAAAGGCAAAATTACCCTCAGTTGAAAATGACTGAATTAGATGAAGATGAACCTTGCCTCCTTTAAATTGTGCAGGGTTTGTATATCTGGAAAGGAAATGAACAGCAAAACTTATACCAAAGCTGAGAGGAGGATCCACGGAGGTGTTGACTATGAAATGTTTTTATTACTTCCATAGTAGACATCTGTGGTTCGGGGCTGCTTACCATCCATTACCCTACACCGGGTACCAATTTTTCATGAATGTGGACTCCACTGGTTTAGAAATTTCAGCGAACAAGGGAGGAAATATGTTTCCACCAAGAGACACAATAATAATTGCATGGAATTGGAATATAAAATTGCTGCCTGGTCTCTATTGGGTTGTTGTTGTTTTTTGTGGGGGAGGGGGGAAGGGGATGGGCAAGAATAGGATTATAGTGTTAGAGTGATTGAGCCTGACTATTGAATGGAATCAACATTGTTCCACGGAAGGAGAAGGAAGCAATAAAAGGAGCTCAGGGGAGTGCTTTATATCACCATGTCCTATTGAAATGGATTCCAAAGTGCCGTCACCTCATCTAGGCAGCACCACCAGGGACTTAGGGTCCACCCAATGGACAAAGAACCCCAATAAGCTGAAATGCTGATGCAAAGCAAGGGGGGCATGGAAAGAAGGCGAAGAATCATGAATATCTTCAGCTGGGTGACCAGTTGTAGAAACAGACAGCGGCCTCTGTGCTTCTTTCCTTGCTGGAACATATATATGATGGATTCGAAATTTTACATTTCCAGAATGCAACATATATAATGTAAATTTGTTTCTTTCCCAAAAGGCATAATTAATTTAGCACCCAAACACTTATCCACTGTTAGTAGACATTTTATAATGCCAAATTTAAGGTGTTTGGGCTAAATCCTTAGCATCCTTTGCCTCCTCCTGACCTTCTCCCTTTTCCTTGAGGTTGATTTTAGTTTCAGGGGCTTATGCATGACCTGATATTGGATAAAGGGCATCTACTCTGTGAGTCATTCTCTTTGCTTAGTGGTCTCCGGTGAAATGTAGCCTCTCTCTTCTTGTCCTCATTGCGGTGTACAGGAATCCACTGTTAACATTTCCCGCCCTTGGCCTCAGGTCTAGATTCCTACACACTTGGTGTATTAGTTAGGGTAATGCTAGTGTTAACAAAAACTCCAAAAGAAATTAAAAGAGCTTTATTCACATATGATTTGCAAATCAGAGAATGAAGCCCTCAGTATGAATCAAAGACACCCTCTGAGATGGAAGGTGGGGAGTGAGGAATGGGGAGGGGAGAGAAGAACATAGTTTTTATTTTAGGTATTTATTATTTTTTTTATTGTTGACACTATTTGAGATGTCCCCCGTTTCCCACCTCCCTTTGCCCACCTCCAGCTCCCAGATCCCCCTCCCTCGGCCTTCACCACACGGCTATCTGTATCCATGGGCTACACATGTATGTAATCCCTTCACCTTCTTTTATTCAGTCTTCCCCAAACCCTCCTCCCTTTTTTTTAAAAAAAATATTTTATTGATTTTTTACAGAGAGGAAGGGAGAGGGATAGAGAGTTAGAAACATCGATGAGAGAGGAACATCGATCAGCTGCCTCCTGCACACCCCTTACTGGGGATGTGCCCGCAATCAAAGTACATGCCCTTGACTGGAATCGAACCTGGGACCCTTCGGTCCACAGGCTGACACTCTATCCACTGAGCCAAACCGGTTAGGGCACCCTCCTTCCTTTTGACATTTGCCAGTCTGTTCCATGTATCCATGCTTCTGGTTCTATTTTGTTTGTCCTTTTATTTTTTTTTATTTTTTATTTTTTTGTTTGTCCTTTTATATTATTCATTATTTCCCACATTTAGTGAAGTCATAGATATTTGTCTTTCTCTGACTGGCTTATTTTGCTTGCCATAATAATCCCTGGTCCATCCATGCTGGGTAAGAGTTCCTTCTTTTTTACAGCTGCATAATATTCCACGGGGTAAATGTGCCACATCTTTTTTATCCACTCATCTATTTATGGGCACTTGGGCTGTCTCCAGATCTTGGCTATTGTAAATAACTGCTATGAGCACAGGAGTACATATATTCTTCCTGATTGGTGTTTCTGGATTCTTAGGATATATTCCCAGAGGTGGGATTGTTGGGTCAAAAGGCAATTCCACTTTTAATTTTTAGTGAAACTCCATACTGTTTTCCACAGAACGAAGGCCTTGGATCCAGCAGTTCCAGTACAAGGAGTGTTGCTTATCAGTTGCACAGGAAGTATGATTTACTAAACAGCACAATCAGCCCAGGGGGCTGCTTGCCCTGCAGGTGATTTCAGGGCCCCAAAGGGCAAGGCCATGCCTTGTCAGCAGCTTCAGAGCTCAAGCTGCAAAAATCCATACGTTGGGCCACAAGTTATGACATTAAAAGTTCTTCTAAGTCATCACTAGCTCCTAGGTTAATGCAACAGCAGTTAATTTCTGGCTGATATTCAAACTCAATGTGGGAGTTCTTAACTGGTAGGTGGCTTTCCTGCATGTAGGAATTTTGGAACCCAGCCTCCTTTTATCTTGTAGTCCCATTGTTTCCTAAAGCAGAGGTTCCCAATCTTTCTTGGTTCATAGTGCCCTTAGAATCTCAATATAGTATTCTCGGGGCTGCAGGCAAAAAGAAATATCTAACACTTCCTTTAAATAGTTAGGGACAATTTAATAATAGTAGTAATTTGCTCAGTGTCCTGGGTAGTACTATGTTTTCCTCAAAAATTTATAATACCCCCTTATCTGTGGTTTCGATTTCCATGGTTTCAGTTACTTACAGTCAACCATGGTTTAAAAAAAATTAAATGGAAAATTCCAGAAATAAACAATTCTTAAGTTTTAAGTTGTGTGCTGTTCTGAGTGGCGTGATGAAATCTCATGCCATCCTGCTCCATCCTGCTCCATCCTGCCCAGGATGTGAATCACCCCGCGTCCAGCATCTGCACGCCGTATACACTTCCTACCTGTTAGTCGCTCAGTAGCCGTCTCAGGTATCAAATCGACTGTTGCAGCACCGCTGTGTTCATGTCACCCTTTTGTTACTTAATAATGGCCGCAAAGTGCAAGAGCAGTGATGCTGCAATTCGAATATGCCAAAGAAAAGCTGTAAAGTGCTTCCTTTAAGTGAAAAGGTGAACGTTCTCAACTTAATAAGGAAAAAAAAATCACATCCTGAGATCTATGGGAAGTGCCAATCTTGTATCTGTCTAATTGTGAAGAAGGAGAAAGAAATTCTTGCTAATTTTGCTGTCACACCTCAAACTCAAAAGTTATAGTCACAGTGCATGGTAAGTGCTTAGTTAGGAAGGAACAGGCATTACATTTGTGGAAGGTGTGAACAGAAAACGTGTTCTAATTGACAGCAGCGTATTAGACCAGAAAACGTTGAGCCCAGCAAGACTTCAGCAAGGGTTCCCCTGAAACCAGTGACTACATTCACCTTTTATTACAGTGTATTGTTGCAAGTGTTCTATTTTATTAGTAGTTATTGTTAGTCTCTTACACATATAGGAAAAATGTATAGAGAGTTTGGTACTATGCAATTTCAAGCATCCACTGGGGGGTCTTAGAAAGTATCTCAAATACCACTTTTGGTTCATTATAATGTTTTCTACTGATATTACACTTTCCTGCCAATATTTAATATATCCTATGTATCCCCAGTGAATTCACTGTGGTTGTCAAACTATCTGCAGGAACCATGATCCTAGGGCTTGGAGTCTTTTTTTAAAATATCTGTTGTGTTATTTTCATTCAATCTATTTCTTTCAAGCATGCTATCTTTTTATTTTATTTTTAAAAATATGTTTATTTTTAGAGAGAGAGGAAGAGATAGATAGAAACATCAGTGAGATAGAAACATTGATTGGCTGCCTCCCAAATGCCCCCCACTCGGGATTGAGCCCACAACTGGGGCGTGTGTCTTGACCAGGAATCAGACTAGTGACCTCTTGGTGCATGGGTCAATGCTCAACCCCTGAACCACGCTGGCCTGGCTTGGAGTCTTTTGTTTATTTATTTAATTATTTATTTATTTTTGCAAGCAATTGGGCATTTAATTTGAGGCATCTCTATGGAAACAAAAGAAAAACAAAGGTTAATGATTGAAGCAGACTACCAGTATAATCTCGGTTTCTGAGTTTGGAAGGCAGGCGGTCAAGATTTCTATATGTCTGTCTTGAATATCTTCAGATGGAGTGAAGGCGGCAGCTGCAGTCTGATAGATTTCTCCTAGTCTACAGTTTGAAAGTCGATGGTTTTGGAGTCTTTTCTTCCAGCCGGAAGAAGTATGGGGACAGGACTCCTACTTCTTGATCATTTCTGTTCATAATCTACTGGCAATAACCACACATCTTGCCATACCTACTAGTATATGCTCAAGAGGCTGGGAAATGCACCCTTCAGCCAGGATGTCACCTCTTGGTATGGAAACAAGAACACACATTTTGGTAGGCACTCAGCTATTTCTGATACTCTTGGCCACCTTTTCATGCAGACCTGGATTCTGTTGGGTCCTTTGGCTCATTCTCAGGTCCTTCTGAGCCCTCAGGTATGGCAGTGGGAACTTAGAGATACTCTGCATCATGCATTTTCATTTTGTACTGGGCCTCACAAACTATTTACCCATTTCTAAATCTGGTAAATCCAGAGTGTTAGCTACAAGATAACTAGCTTATATTATTTTTTAAGATGTCAGTTGCTTAATAGACAAGGCATTCCTCCGACATCCCACACCCTAGGAAAAATACATAAAGGAAATGCTCGTCTGGGTTAAAGGCAGTAACAAGACGTGACAAACAATGTATGATTTTTAGCTGGATCATGAATGGTGTGTGTGTGTGTGTGTGTGTGTGTGTGTGTGTGTGTGTGTGTAAAAGATCTTTTGGGGGAGAACATTTGGAGAAATTTATTTATTCATTTTAAAAATATATTTTTATTGATTTCTGAGAGGAAGGAAGAGGAAAAGATAGAGACATCAATGATGAGAAAGAATCATTGATTGACTGTCTCCTGCATGCCCCCTACTGGGGCGTGTACCCTGATGGGGAATTGAACTGTGACCTCCTGGTTCATAGGTCAACACTCAATCACTGAGCCATACTGGCTGGGCCATTTGGAAAGACTTAAATAAATAAGAACCATATATTAGATGGTATTGAATATTTCTGGAATTTTTGGGTATGAAAACAGTATTGTGGATATGCAGAAGGATGTCCTAGTTTCTAGGGGACATACCTAAGTGTGGTAAAATGTCATGGTGTCTGCAACTGACTTTCAAATGGTTTGGTAAAATAATAAATATACCCATGGAAAGAAGTAAAATAAATGTGCCCCCTCCCGCAAGAATCCTTTCAGCAAACTTTTTTTTTTAAGGGATAGCTTTTAATGGCTATTTTTTTTCATTGGCTTCTGAGCTGGCTTTTACATCTCCCAAACCTCCCTGTCTGTGCTTCCTTCAATACCTAAGCTTTGGGAGCCTCCTACCTCTCCTCTCTCAGCAGTCAGCACATTCCTTCTCGTAAGCACAATGTATCTCAAGTTTAGATCCATCACATCAGTCCAGGGGCCCTGGAGCTAAACCTTTCTTCACCTTTCAGGCTTATCAACGCCTTCTCTCAACAAAGGTGAGTCTCTCAGTAGGAGTAATTGCATACTAGTTAGTAAGAAAATAGTAGATACTGAACTGGTACAAAAGTGAACCAACAAAAACAAATGAACCAACAAAAACCAATGGATGCAAGACACTGGGGGGTGGGAGTGAGTGCATGTGCAGGCAGGTAGGCGAGGCCAAGGGAAAGTCAATGGGGGGGGGGGGGAATGAGACATATGTACTACTATTTGTAATACCTTAAACAATAAAATAAAATAAAAACCCAACAAAACAAGCAAAAACACTGTGAACATTCCAGTGTGGGGGGGTGGGGAGAAGGGGGGGGGGCGATGGAAAATGTTACCTAGAAAGTATTAAGAATCGGATTGACTTTTCCCATGGAGAATCATCTAAAGACTTTTTGAGGGAAAAGGTTGTGGCCATGATATTTTATAGTGATTTAATTTTAGTTCATGTGTTAGGGTAACACATTTTCAAGGATTCAGAAAATAGAACTTCTTTGAATCTTTTAAATAATGTATTTCAACTAAGTGACAAGTCAAAGCTAAGGCCTGAATAGGGAAGTCATGATGTAGAGAGGAATCTCTCACACAGTTTAGTAAATTCAGGACCTCAAATTCAAGAATCAAGTTGCTTCTCTATTAGGATATTGTGCAACGTAGGGGGCAGCTTGCTCCTTAGTGCTTCCACTGGCAGGACTGTGCTTTCCTTCCGCTTCCTGTTCTTGCCTGCTGACACAAGGTGTGCTTCTCAAGCTGTATTCTTCATGTTGCAGATTGGTTCCTTGTTGTGATTGATAACCATTGGAAGCACTTGTGGGTGCCTTCCTGTTCAGCATTTGCAATCCAGTTATTTGGTTGAAACACTGTGTCAACAAGGATTACACAATAAAATCAAAATTGCATAAAACCATAGTGGCCATCGTTGTTGCCAAATAAACTGAGCAATGATTTTCTACATCCTGACAACTTCTCTTTTTGTTAAAAAAAAATTATTCATTTGGGAGAGAGAAACATTGATTTGTTGTTCCACTTATCTATGTGTTCATTGATTGCTTCATGAATATGCCCTGACTGGAGGTCGAACCAGCCAGCATCCTGACAACTCCTCTTGAATAACAGATCATGTTTTTCAAATATTGGCTATGAAAAACAAAAGACTCAGGGGCAATCTTTATTAGTCAGGAAGCCCATCCTCTTATTGTTCATCTTCTAGAGAATGATCCTGTTACCTAGACTTGGGAAGAGTTAGGTCTTTGGCTGAGCTAAACTAGGATTTACACTTGGGTGTGTCTGATGAATGCATGTGCTCACATGTATAAATCTACCTGAGTTGATTTGTACTGAGAAGGAAACTGAAGAAGTAGATTTGTTGTGAGCTCTTGGGGGAAAGCGGAGTGGGTGGGGAAAGGAAGAAGGAATGGAGAGAAAAGTGTGGTGTCTCTTACATAACTTGTCTGCCTGTTACCCTGGTTTGAGGTCTTGGAAGAGAAAGGGCCTTCAGGCAGAGGTAGAAGAATCAGATTTCAAGAAGTTTTCAAGACTTGGGGCCATTAGAGAATTGTTCTGATGCCAGATGACAGCAGGAGCTATGGAGTGAGGTAAGAGAAGCAAACTTTCCAGGTCAGCATGGCTTTCACTATGTAAAACCAGCAGGGAGGGCCAAATTGCATTATCCTATTAAGAAAAAAATAAATATGTATGGTGAAACCTCACCATAATTCTAAGAGCAAAGTCCACAAATTAAATGGTTTAGTATAAGAGAAACAGTTTTGCAAGGTTAATGAAATAAAAATGGTGGCTGGGTGGAGGATGGGTATCAATTGCCAATTGTATCATAATGGAATTTGCTTAACTGCAGATGGGGAGCGGGCCTAAGCCAGCAGGTGGACATCCCCTTAGGGTTCCCAGACTGCGAGAGGGCACAGGCCAGGCTGAGGGACCCCCTGAGAGCACAAATTTTTGTGCACTGGGCCTCTAGTATGCATATATATAACCATTCCACTGGTAGCTATGATGTGTACTGACCACAAGGGGGCAGACTCTCAAAATGCACAGGCATGGAAACATGGAACAGACTGATCAATCTCAGAGAGAATGGGAGAGGGTGGGAAGAGATTAACCAAAGATCTTATATGCATACTAGAGGCCCATGCACCGGTGGGGTCCCTCAGCCTGGTCTGCAGGGATCGGGCCGAATCTGTGCACCAGGCCTCCAACATCCCTCAAGGGGTCCTAGATTGTGAGAGGGCGCAGGCCAGGCTGAGGGACCCCACCTGTGCATGAATCCATGCACCGGACCTCTAATATATATATATATGTAAATGGACACAATTTTTAAGGGGGCCTGGGGAAGAGAAGCAGGCTTGGCAAGGGAAATAATTATGTGAGCATATTATAATGGATGTCTCTGTGTTGTGGGATTTGGAGTGATATTTTCCCCACATGTCAGTAGTTTCCAAAAGTTCTATGGTAGAAAAAGAGTAGTTTTCTCATCTAAAAATTTTATTTTAAAAATTCATAGAACATTTTATTTTATCTAGTCAAAATAAAAGTATTTGAAGGTGTCTTGACTAAATAAATCCTCTTACTAGACTGTAATTATAACCAGGAGTTTTAAATTGGCTATTGTACACTTGGCAACATAAAGTATATTTCAGATCAAAGCTTCTTCACTTTGGAAAAACATTTTAATTAACAATTCAATTTATGTCACTTTTGTAGGTGTTGTTACACTTTTTTTTTTCTTCAAAGCCTCTCATTGCCAAAAGCAACAGTGGGGTGTATAAATCATCCAGGAAGAATTTTCAAAATACTCATGGTTGCTTAACGCCCTACTATCTGATCTTCTCTGGGCTGGGATTCTCTTTCTTTCTTTCTTTCTTTCTTTCTTTCTTTCTTTCTTTCTTTCTTTCTTTCTTTCTTTCTTTCTTTCTTTCTTCCTTCCTTCCTTCCTTCCTTCCTTCCTTCCTTCCTTCCTTCCTTCCTTTCTTTCTTTCTTTCTTTCTTTCTTTCTTTCTTTCTTTCTTTCTTTCTTTCTTTCTTTCTTTCTTTCTTTCTTTCTTTCTTCTTCTTTTTTGGTAGAAAAACAAGCAAGAATTTATTGACCTCAGCAAAAATACTTAGACCAACTCACTGGGAAGACAGAAAAGGCGGCCTTGGAGACATGTTTAGGGTGTTAGCCCGGGATGAGCTGCCACTGCCCATTGCTCTCCTGGTTCCTTAGAGGTCAGGAGACATGTGCCTGTGTGGGAAGGAGAGGGGGAAGGGAATGGCATGGGTATGCTCCCTGGAGGGAGACGCTTGGGCTGGGATTTTAACAACCTTCCCAGAAGATTCAAATTCCCCCTCGCCTGGCTGTCTCTGTCACTGTCACTGTTATGTCTTTGTCTCTAACTCCATCTCCACCTCCACCTCCACCTCTACCTCTACCTCTACCTCTACCTCTACCTCTACCTCTACCTCTACCTCTACCTCTATCTTTATCTCTATCTCTATCTCTCTAGCTGTCTCTTCATCAGTCTCTGAGTCTCATGACCAGACTAAGCTATCCTGGCTATGTGTCCCCAGGCATACTTTGTAAATTCTAGAGCCTATAAGTAATAAACTCTTTTTTTTCTCCAAAGCTTCCTAATGGTTAATGCTTAAGGGCATCTTGCAAACATAATAAGAACTACCAGGGTCAGTCCAAAAGAAAAAAAAAATCTAGTCTGCATGAATCAAAGCCACCAGCCTATATGAGAAAGTTCAAATTTTACAGCTTAGCCTTCACAATATGACTCTCGATGCCTTTCTAGCTCATTTTCTCTCTCCTGGGCAAACCTTCTGCTGGGCTACCACTGGGTCTGAAATAGCTTACCTTTTCTTTCCGTTTTTTTGATGAAGCTGTTGTCCTAGCTTATTCTTTTCCTCACTTCCTTTTACAAATCAATCTATTACTGAAGGCTCAGCTCTAGCCCCAATTTAGATAAGTTCAAGAAGCACTTTGGAGGGCTTAGTTTTTTTTTTAAAAAAAGTCACTATGCTAGGTAATATAATATCCCCAATTAGAAAATTTGTGGTAACTGCCCTGGTGGAAGAACTCAATATCTGGTAGTAGGATTTAGCTAAGTACACAGATTGCCACAATGAAAGACAATAATGCTAGTGCCACACAACAAGGATGAGTTCTGTGAGGCTCAGAGAGGAATGAGTCTACCCTGAAGCTGTGTTGACCCATGTTGATATTTCCTTCCCTGAAGTATTGTTGCACTTATTATTTACACACTAATTTTGGCCATTCGTCTCTATTTCATGTGTGTACTCCTCTTAAATACCTTGACATTGAAGGCAAATCTTAAATGAATTTGGTTTTCCCCCAGAGCAGCCCTAAACAGTGAGATATGTGGGGATATGGAATTGAATTTCAGGGTAGGTGGATCATCTAACAGCATGGGTGATGGACATGCAATGGCTCCCCCAGGAGAATGACTTTAAATGCACATGCTCCAAAAAGAGGCTCCACCAAGCCTTTCCAGACTAACAACAGAGGGTACGAAGAGCAATACACTTGCTCTTTAATCTCCAAGACTCTTCCTCTCAACCATGTAGAGAAATTCTGATGCCCTTCAGAGAATGACAGTTCGCTTTTGATCCATTTTGCTCTCCAGGCTTCCCCTCTTGTTGACACTAGGATTTGATGGCCTAGGACAGTGGTCGGCAAACTGCGGCTCCGCAAACCACGGCTCGCAAGCCACATGCGGCTCTTTGGCCCCTTGGGTGTGGCTCTTCCACAAAATACTTGCTTTTCCACAAAATACTGACTTCTGCACATGGGCCATGAAGTTTCAATTGCACTGTACGTGTGCGCTCGCACGTGGTATTTTGTGGAAGAGCCACACTCAAGGGGCCAAAGAGCCGCACGTGGCTCGCGAGCTGCGGTTTGCCTACCGCGGGCCTAGGAGATAACATTTTTACTTCTCTCCTTCCCTGCCTTAATCAGTTGAAACACAGTGGGTAAGATGTTTGATTTCTAGAACCAAATCATATGGTTTTATTTTTATTTATTTTAAAATATATTTTTTTATTGATTTCAGAGAGGAAGGGAGAGGGAGAAAGAGATAGAAACATCAATGATGAGAAAGAATCATTAATCAGCTGCCTCCTGTATGCCCCCTACTGGAACCGAGCCTGCAGTCCAAGCATGTGCCCTTGACTGGGAATTGAACTGTGACCTCCTGGTTCATAGGTAGATGCTCAACCACTGAGCTCAAATCATATGGTTTTAAACCTTCACTTTGCCACAAAGCAGAAGTGTGACTTCATATCTCCACGCCTTTGTTTCCAGCATGGGAATAATAATGCTAGTATCCACATTATAGGTGGGGAGAGATACATGGACTGGTTGCTTCCTGCACGTGCCCTGACCAGGGCTGGAGATGAACCTGCAACCCAGGTATGTGCCTTTGACTAGGAATGGAACCCGTGACCCTTCAGTGGGTGGGCTGACATGCTAACCACTGAGAGCACACAGTCCAGGGCGAGAACCCAGTAATGTTTAATAAACAGTAACATAGAAGAAAGTTGGAGTCAGAGAGAGAAATGCGTGAGTTGGGGAAGGGTTTCTAGTTCTGTGGGATCTCCAGAAAAAGGGAGAGGACTTTCCCACAGACCTAGAACTCTCCTGGTTAGGAAGTTTTCCCTTATAACAGCGTAGGTAGCTACTTCTGCTGAGTATAGCCATTTTTCAGAGAATGCTATTTAATTTCCCTGCTGGGCTTGACCGAAAGAGTAGAGACCTTGCAGCCAGGCAGACCTGGTTTCAAATCCTGTCTCCACCAATAAGTACTGGCAAATAGCTGTAAGTTCTCTGAGTCATAGTTTCCTAGTTACAAAATGCAGTATCTCCATGGGAGTTTATGAGATAATGATGATAAAATGCCAAAGAGGAGCTCAAATTTCTATCTAACTATTAACTGAGCTGAACTTACGAATCTCAATTTCTGTTGCCCTCTCCTCTAAAGGCTAAGTTTCCATGTCCAGCAGCCAGCACTGTGGTTCTTTCCTATGGATTTTACCCATGTCCTCTGGGTCTTTCTGGTCACAGAGATCTGGAACAAAGAGTCAAGAAGGGGCGGGGGGAAGAAGACCAAGGATCTGCATTCACTTATTCCGAGGGTTCTTATGACTTTGATTAAATTCAGTTTTAAATTCTAGCTCTAGAAATCTTATCTCTCTCTCTATAGATATACTCTCCCTCCACCCCCACCCCTGAGACCTAGCCTTTTCCCCAGATAATCTGCAATCCCTGGGGCAGCACATACCAGTAGCTGACCTGACATGGTCACGACCTGGCTAATGATCATGATGGCTCAGACCTCTGGCAGGCTAAAGATAACATCCTGAACTAAACTGTGTTTCAACTTCTGAGCCCTATGGTGGAATGACCTCCAGTCTACTTTCTCATCAAACCAGACAGAGGGACACCAGAGCAGACCATCCTCAAGACCTGAAGAAATGACTCATTACACTTACCTCACTTCCCACCAATCAGTTCCCAGCGTGATTCTCAACCCACGGTGACAACCATGACACCCAACCCACGGTGTCTTGCAGTTTCACCTGTTTAATGTTACCTACATGCCATTGGGGAGTTCAGGCTTTTTTTCTTTTTTGTTTTTTGTTTTTGTTAGTCCTCGTCGGAGGATATTTTCTCCATTGATTTTCAGAGCGAGTGGAAGCAAGGAGGAGAGACAGAGAGAGAAACATCAATGTGAGAGAGATACATCAATTAGTTGCCAACCACACTCTCCCTGAGCCTGGGATCGAGCCTGCAACTGAGGTACAAGCACTTGACTAGAAGTGAACCTGGGACTCTTCAGTCTGAGCGCGAATGCTCTATCCACTGAGCCAAACAAGCTTGGGCCAAAGAGTTCAGGCTTTTGAGTACTCACTTCCCATTATTTTGGTTGGCCCCATTCATGATAAAATAACCAATCTTTCTCCACTGCAATTTTTTTTCTCCACTGTCTAGTATTTAACTCTGCTAGCCTGGGGGAGATGAACTCTTTCAGTTTAGTAACACCACAAGACTCTCTAGTTGCTCATTGGCTTTCACCCAGATTTAAATTTCTCTGCCTTGGGAATGAATAAAGTAAAAGAGAGAGAGAGCCTGTGCCTCCTTTTTGAGATGATATTGTTTCCTGGACAGGGGACCTGGCCCTGAGTAGGTCTGCCTAGGGCCAGCCGGTAGTGTGTGGGTTTTTTACTTTGTGTAGGAAAAATTTCATAACATAATTCCAGGTGACTATGAGGGTATGTTTATTAAAGTTGGGGACAGCAAAAACAGAAAGGGCTTAACACAGAAGAAGCAACAGGAGAGCCTAGACTGGGCTGCCTTAGCTCACTGGGAAGTCAGAGAAAAGGGTACTATGGAGACGGGGTCAGGGGGTTAGCCTGGGACAAGCCACCACTGCCTATTGCTCCCTCAGTTGCAAGTCTTGTGGGGTCCCTTAGCGTTTAGAAGACGTGAGCTGTGGGGGAAAAGAGGGGAAAGAGAAAGTCAGGGGCTGCTCCCCAGAGGGAGAGTGTACACCCTGGGTCCTTTGTTTTGAGGCTTTTATTTCCCTCTGGTGAGAATTTTATGGGAGGTTTCAGCAAAATATTCATCAGTTTTCAGGGTGTGCTCATTCTGGGCCGTGGTCTCCACTGATTGGTCAGTGTCGGGGGAGGGGGTCGTTAGTTATTGCTGCTGGTCCTGGTGTGGCACACCTGGTTTTGCTGCTTTTCTGGGCCTTGACCTGACATACAACTGAGGCCTGGATGTTATCTCCAGGGAGGTGACCTTCTGTGTCTGGCTGTGAATTGCTCGGCCAGTTTGTTCAGCTGTCAGTTTCCCTGTCCCACTTGTCCTAGCTTCCTGGGCTGGCTCAATGTAGAAATTTTCTTTAAGGAGACCATATGCTGGACTGGAATCCAGGCACCAATGCATATCATACTGACGATAATCTATACAATGTCTAAGGTGGGATCGAAAAGTTACAGGAAAGTTTGAAAGTTCAAAAATATATTTATTGTTTTTTCTCAAGTTTCAGGTTCTGTT
The DNA here is from genome assembly GCF_963259705.1 of Myotis daubentonii. Classification (NCBI taxonomy): domain Eukaryota; kingdom Metazoa; phylum Chordata; class Mammalia; order Chiroptera; family Vespertilionidae; genus Myotis; species Myotis daubentonii. Next base: position 27,370,293 of record NC_081841.1, read on the forward strand.
GATAATTTAGTAGTAAGACTGGGAAAATACCCACTTATTTTTTTCCTAACTTGACTCGTTTCTCAGCAGCAAAAGCAGAGCATGCCCCCTCTAGTTCATTGTTTCTGTGTTTTGGCTTTTAATGTTGAGGAAGTAAGCTTCTGGTTAAAAACCTGTGTGCGATTTTTTCAGGCCTGACCTTATACCAGTGGTCGGCAAACTGCGGCTCGTGAGCCACATGCAGCTCTTTGGCCCCTTGAGTGTGGCTCTTCCTAAGCCTTAGGAATACCCTAATTAAGTTAATAACAATGTACCTATCTATATAGTTCAAGTTTAAAAAATTTGGCTCTCAAAAGAAATTTCAATTGTTGTATTGTTGATATTTGGCTCTGTTGACTAATGAGTTTGCCGACCACTGCCTTACACGATTACAGAGACTTTTTTTTTTTTTTATCTAGCAGGCCTCACAGGGAAAGCTGCCCTCCCCATGTAACTGCAGAACCAACTCAAATGGTCCTATCCTGTTTAATGAGATTCCAAGCTGTTTTTCAGAGACAACAGACCAACACTGCAGGCCATGCATGTGTAGAAGAGAGAACTTTGATCTCCAACTGTGCCCGGAACCAGTCTCATGTGCTCCCCCTTCCAATCAGGGAAACAAAGGACCAGAACTTGAACACCGGAATCCTTCCAGAAGCCAAGGGCCTATTGTCCAGGAAGATTTAGTGTCGACATTCCTTTACCATAAATGGCCAAGTTCCAAGGTCCTCCAGTTAAAACTTGCCCACCAGCTATTCTGCATACCTATTCCTCCAACCCCTTAACAACCCGTCACCTAGTCCAGTGTGTAAGATTTGAGAATTAGAACTCCCATCTTATCAGTTGGCACCTTGTCAAACAATTAACCTTTCCTTACTCAAAACTCAGATGTTTTGAATTTTGGCCTTTCGAAGAGTGGGGCACATGGACTTTGGTTTGGTAACAGCCCACGCATTCCAGGCTCTGGAGGGAGGTGCAGTCCAGGACTCTGGCCCCCGGATAGTCATGCTCTTGGTATAGTTCATTCCAAGCCCTGCTCCCTTCATTCCTATCGGTCTTTTATCCGAGGCCTTGGCCAGGAGTCCCCTCCAGGTGCCTCTGTGGAGACCTCCTCATCAGGAGGAAGGAACTTTGAAGACACCTTTCCCCACTCTGACTCACGACCCAGTAATTTTCCACTCCTAGCTGTCTCCCATACCCTCTCTCAAGCCCAGAGTCCTAAAGACTGCCAGAGCCTTTTGCTTGGGGCTCCCTCAATAGTGAGACTACCTCCACATCTGTGCTGATATATATGACCCTCAACCAGCATGCTATTCCATGGGGGAAAATGGAACAGGGGGAGGCAGTATTTTATTTTTGTTGTTGTTGTTTTTTGGTTTCAGACTCTTGCTTATATCATCGCAGTCAGTGATTAGAGGTTTAACTCTTTCATTTTTGGCTTGTTGCTTTAATCAGCTATACCAACAACAGGCAGCTCAGCTCTCTCTCTTCCAGCCCAGTGGGGCTCCTGGCAAATATCAGGCCCAATTCACCTTAAGCTAAAGGATAGTTAAAATCAAATAGCTTAAACCATAGTTAGATTTCAACAAACATGTGCGAAGTGCCTACTGTATTCCAGGCACTGTGCTGGGCTCTGTGAATAGAGAGATGAATGAACCACAGCCCCTGCTTTTGAAGAGTTCATGGTCTGAGGGGTCTAGAAGGTTAATAGTTCACTTGGCCAGTGTGGTGAGTGCTGTGAGGCAGGTAAGCACAGGGTGCTTCGAGAAACACTGCTCCTTGCGGGTTTTGTTCCTGAGCTGAATGGGTGACTGGATAATCAGGATCTCTTTAGAAGATGCAGGAAGCTCTTGTACAATTTCCAGTTTTACAAGAGTCTGTTCTTTCATAAACCTCAAGTTTTTATTTATTTCCAAAGAAATATAGAACTGAAAGTGATAATTCATGCTTTCTATAACAAAGGTGTCATGACTCTGTCCAAATGTTAGGACACAATCGAGGGAGCATGTTACTGTTGTTTTTTTGTTTTGTTTTGTGTTTTGTTTGTTTTTTTGCCAATAACTCTATCTATCCTGGGTTGGGTTAATACCTTAAATAATTTGATGGAATAAGCTACATGATATAAAATTGCAGTTACTTAAAGGTGCAAGATAAGATGCATTTTATCTTGGGATAGATGCATTAAACTGGGATTGCATTGTATAGTATATGCATATGTGTAAGCACATGAATAAAGGTTTATATTCTATAAAAGTACAGAATAAAAACAGTAGTTCCCCTTACTCATGGGTTCACTTTCTGTGGCTTCAGTTATCCACAGTCAATGGTAGTCCAAAACTATTAAATGGAAAATTCCAGAAATAAACAATTTGTAGTTTTAAATTTTTGCTCTGAGTAGCATTATAAAAACTCTCACCACCCATCTGGAATGTGAATTATCCCTTTGTCCAGCTGTGTATGGACAAATTATCTCTTTGCCCGCCCCATTAGTCACTGAGTAGCCATCTTGATTATCAGATTGACTGGCATGGTTTGTGTTCAAGTAACCCTTATACTAGCCTAATGCTATGTCACAATGCCTGTGTCATTCACCTCACTTCATCTCATCACATGAGCACCTCACATCATCACAGGAAGGGTGAGCAGAGTACATTAAGATATTTTGAGAGAGAGAGAGAGAGAGAGAGAGAGAGAGAGAGAGAGAGACATCACATTCACCATGGTCTAATTAGCATATTAGCGGTAGAAGCTGGGCCTGCGAGGGCCAAGGCAAGCATCTGTGGCTGCGAGGGCTGGGCCCCTTGCACGAATTTCATGCATCAGGCCTCTAGTATTGTTATAATTGTTCTATTTTATTGTTAGCTATTGTGAACCTCTTACAGTGCCTAATTTATAACTTAAACTTTATAATAGGTATATACAGGGGTGGGCAAAAGTAGCTTTACAGTTGTGCGTATCAACACTAATAAAAGAGAAAAATGGTAATTGGCGTACGAGCTACCCTTTTCATTGGCTAATCAGGGCTATATGCAAATTAACTGCCAACTAAGATTGGCAGTTAACTGCCAACAAGATGGCGGTTAATTTGCATATGTAGGCACAATGCAGGGAGGCGAAAGGGAAAGCAGGAAGAAGCCCCCTGCCACTGACAGTGATCGGAAACCCAGGGGGGAGCTAAGAGCTGGGGGGCAGGGCAAAGGTGGCCCTGGGGCCGCCTTTGCCCTGCCTCCCAGCCATGATCGGAGAATCAGGTGCCTTTTCCGCCCTGGCCAGTGATAGCAGGAAGTAGGGGTGGAGCCAGCGATGGGAGCTGGGCACGGTCGAAGCTGGCAGTCCCAGGAGCTAGGGGTCCCTTGCCTGGGCCTAAAGCGAAGCCCACGATCACGGGGCCACTGCAGCTGCGGGTCCCCACTGCCCGGGCCGGATGCCTAGGCCAGAGGCGTCAGGCCTGGGCAAGGGGCCGATCCTGCGATTGGAGGGTGATGGGGGTCAACGCCTGAGGGCTCCCAGTATGTGAGAGGGGGCAGGCTGGGCTGAGGGACAATCCCCCCACACACACACCCAGTGCACGAATTTCGTGCACGGGGCCCCTAGTATAAGATAATACAATAATTAATGAATAATAATACAAGAATAAACTGTACTTTGTGCAACTTACAACTGTAAACCTACTTTTGCCCACCCCTGTGTGTATATGAGCAAACAGGATATATAGATTGTGGTTTCAGGCATCTGCTGAGGGTGTTGGAACATATCTCTTGCAGGCAACGGGGGGACCACTATAATGGTATTTTTAGCAACTACAGCTGACCCTTGAACAATATGGGTTTGAACTGCACAGGTCCACTTATACGTGGATTTTAAAAAATAAATATTGGAATGTTTTTTTGAGATTTTTTTACTAGCATGAGGCAATTATATCAATTATCCTAGGTTACCTTAAAGCAATCATATTGCTGTAAATGAATATAAATTTCCTTTTCACATTATTTTTTTATTTTTTGATAAGTCTTTTTTTAAAAAATATATTTTATTGATTTTTTACAGAGAGGAAGGGAGAGGGATAGAGAGTTAGAAACATCAATGAGAGAGAAACATCGATCAGCTGCCTCCTGCACGCCCCCTACTGGGGATGTGCCTGCAACCAAGATACATGCCCTTGACCAGAATCGATCCTGGGACTTTTCAGTCCGCAGGCCGACGCTCTATCCACTGAGCCAAGCCGGTCAGGGCTATTTTTTGATCATTCTTAAAACTGATGATGACTATAAAGGGATTCATTAGCTATAGTCCTTCTAAATTTGTGTACATTTGAAAAATTCTATAACCAATCCTATATAATAAAAGCCTAGGTAGCATCATGCTCTTGTGAGACATCATCACGTCATCACAAGATGGCCACCACAAGATGGCTGGCAGGGGAGGGAAGTTGTGGGCGATCAGGCCAGCAGGGGAGGGCAGTTGGGAGCAATTGGGCCGGCAGGGGAGGGCAGTTGGGGGCAACCCGGCCTGCAGGGGAGGGCAGTTGGGGGCAATTAGGCCAGTAGGGGAGGTCAGTTGGGGTTGACCAGGCCTGCAGGAGAAGACAGTTGGGGGCAATCAGGCCGGCAGGGGAGCAGTTAGACGTCAATCCAGCTGGCAGGGGAGCAGTTAGGAGGTGATCAGGCTGGCAGGCAGAAGTGGTTAGGGGCAATCAAGCAGGCAGGCAGGCGAGTGGTTAGGAGCCAGCAGTCCCAGATTGTGAGAGGGATCCCAGATTGGAGAGGGTGCAGGCCGGGCTGAGGGACCCCCCCCCCCCCCCATGCATGAATTTCGTGCACCAGGTCTCTAGTAGTTAAATATAAAGCAACTAGAGAAGGGAAAAATGGAAAGTAGAGGTTATTTTTATTTGTTGAGAACCTAATGTGACCGACACTGTGCCAGGTGCTTGGTAAATTTCAATTGAAAAAATCTTAGTAACAACCCCTTGAGATGGATATTATGATTCATGGTGATTAATGAAACATCAGGAGCTTGGAGACATTAATTAATTAACTCACAGCTAGAAAAGAGCAGTGCAAGAATTTGACCCTTGCTTGGGTTCCATTCTTAGTTGATGTCATCAGTGGTATCCCATAACCATATTGCTAAGTGCACAAGCTGGACAAGCCGAGGCCACACATCTGTTTAAAGGCAGAGAAATGTTTCACAACCATGTAGGTTCTGTAATAGAAGACAAACATGAGCCTGCTAGTGAGATGTTTTAGCAATGCCCCTTAGCTTTAAAGATGCTTTTGAGTTTTTCTTGTTGATGTTGAAGTTGCTAAATTTGCCTGCTGTCAAGAACATTGCTTTGTACCAAAACCTACTTATCTCTTCACATTTCCCTCTCCCCTGTAGGATTCAAAGCTTGGCAGAGACCATGCTTTTATAATTCCCCGTGCCCAGTTCCTGAAATAAGAAGAGATGCTCCTAAATGAATGACCAACAATGTTCATGTCACAACTTCATCTCCATGCAGAAAATCTCCTTGTGCAAGATGCTGAGGCAGAGTATACACCTCCAGACTCCAAGAAAGGACTCTTGCTGCATATTAGTTCTCAACCTGTAAATCAGGAGATAATTTATTCTATTCCCATTTGATTTTCTGCTTTTCCAGGAGATGGGAAAAGACGTTTCTGCATCTCTGAGTGGTTTCCATGGCAGAAGCCTGGGGCGGGGGAAGTGTTTGAAGTAGTTGTTTTAGTTCTGAAGGTTAATGCCAGAAGTGTTACAAGTTTGTCTTGCTTGCCTTTGCTGATTCCAGTCTGCTAACACCACTTGACTTTTGCCATTTCCCCAGAAATTTCAAGCAACTGAGTCGTGCTGGGGTGCCACAAGAAGGGCCCGAGACGGCTGATGGATGGCAGGAAAGGGATATCTGCAGAGTTTGAAGTTCTATGTCTTTATAGTTAAAGAGGATTTGACTTTATCCCAGACCTCAGATAGCTGCAGGCCCTGCCTCCCGTGGTAGAGGCCTAGACAAAGTCTCCTCAGGTGGGGCAGCGGTACTGAATGTCAAGGTTCTTAGCCCTGAGCAGCAATGCTAGCTTTGCTCTGCTTCCGTGTGGGTGGATTTAGGCAGCTTTTCAGGGAGCACAAGATGGGGCTGGTGCACTTCAGGAAAATGGGAGGAATAGGTGGAAACACATACACAGACTCAGTAAGCTTTCAACTATTAACTATAGGGTGTCCCCCAAAATCATACACACACACTGAATAATTAGAAAGGCAGTGTTTATTAAAATACACTTCATTTTCAAAATTGAGCTATCAGCTGTTAAAGTGTATATATATATATATTTTGGGGACACTCTGTATATATTAACCCTAATTATAGCTTATCAATCCTAATATACAGCATATTTTCTGCAAAAATTATGAGTTAAATAAAATTTAATGGAGATAAGATACTTAAAATATAATTTACAATTTAAAATATCCTATCAATCATGAATACAGAAGAAAAAAGTGCCAGTAAAGAAAACAAAAACAATATAAATGAAATGAGAGCAAAACTCCCCAACTTCGAGATAGTACATCCATTCCTCTTTCCCAGGTTGAAGCTCCCTGAAGCAAGTGATCAGGCTCCAGAGGGAAAAGTAATTTACTTTTCCAGAATGTTCCAGAATATTCTTATAAAATGTTCCAGACAGGCAGCCAAAGCTTGTAACTGGAACCCAAGTTCGGCTGTCTGCCACCACAAAAACCAAACTTGTGAGACAGATGCTGGTGAAAAAAGAAAGAGGTTTTATTCAAGTGCCGGTCACCTGGGGAGATGGGGGACTCTTGCCACAACGCCCAGCTCAACATCTCAGAGCAGGCAGGGGTTTTAACGAGGAGGGAGAGGCAAAGCAGAACAAAGAGACCAAGGGGTGAAAAGTTCTCTACGTGCAGGCCACACGGTCCATTCCGATAAGGACCTCGAAACTGGTCAAATGATGGTCTGTGTGTGTCACCCTGGTCTTTGTCATCCTGGTTCTATAGTTGAAGGTCAGCAAATCGCCCGAAACTGGGATGACTGAAGGTCGGAGTGTGTATCGGAAGTCAGTTCCTAGGATTCTTATACAAACACGCTTTTATAAGTTATAGATCAGGCAGAGTCAATATGTATAGAAACAAATAGAATGGTGGGTGGGTTAGGTGGGTTACGATGCCCACTGTTAGAGGCTCAGTAAGAGGTATCTGAGTCTTGTATTCCACTGAGGTCTCCGGGAAATGAAGGCTTTGGGACCCTGGAGGTCGCTGCCTGAGGGCATCTGTACTTCATTTGCCTGAGTCCTTGGGCCTCACAGGTTTAGAAATAGGTGGTCTCCTTGTCTGTGGTGTTCAGCTGCAAGTATTCCAGAGAGCCTTTTTTGTAGCTGGCTACACGCATGGGTCTTCGGTTTCTTATCCCCGCAGCCTGTCTTTTCTGCAAAGAGTTGGCAATCATGTCTGAAAACTCAGCCTGCAAGCGCTGTTGATTCTCCCTGGGAAGTGAGTGGGGAGGGAAAGCAGAACTTCTCAGCAACTCATACAGAATATTTCTTTGCTCCAGAACAATCTGCTCAGTTTACCCAGCACTTATCAAAGGCTTCTTCTGTGCTAGACACAGGAAGTCCGATAAACAGGCTTGCCTCGGATGACCATACGGGACTGTTAGCCTGCTCTGTGCAGTTGAATATATAGAAAAAGCAGAATATATTTCAAACTGAAAACTGTTATTTCAATTTCAAAGTGAAACACCATGCTGCTAGAACTCGGAAGCGCTGTTAGGTTCACCCATGCCACTGCAGGGAGGGGGCCAGAAGCCAGAACGATGCTGGGCCCCTGCAACCCAACCCCGAAAACGTGTTGGTCCCACACATTCCTAGGAGTGTCTGGGGAGGACTCGGAATGAATGGAGGGTTTCAGGAATTTGGAATGGACGTGGAGCAATCCTAGGAAGAGGCCAGGTCTCCTGGGCCCCAGGGAAGACCTGGGTGGTTTTGGCATCTATAGGCTTGCCATCTGTCTGGGTCCAATATCTAGGAGTCTGCAAGACAGGGTTTCTCTACCATAGCCAATGCCACAGCAACAGCCACGTGACTGACTGCAGCAACCACTGTGCAACTTGGTGACCATTTGAGTCAGCTTTAGGGGAACTGAGACTGTCAGACCTGGAACCTTCTTCCTCATCTCAGGGTGGACATACATTCTATGGGAAGACCCAGAACCACAGCCCCATGGATGGGGTAGATCCCGTTTCCAGCATGTGGCCCAGCAGAGAGCTGCAGACAGGGGTGGAGATGCAGAGTGCCCCTTCGCCTCCGGCGTGCTTTACTCTTATCAGCACCAGACAGGCAGGAAGTGAGCTCTAAACCGTCCTCTGTTCTCCGGGGCATGCCTGGAATACCCAGCGTCTAGCAGCCAGAGAAGGGAGGTTTCTAAACTTCTCACACATGTAGTCCTCATATTTAATACATCATTGACACTGTCAAAGCACTTGCCAAAAATCAAGTCTGATTGGTACGTTGGCTGTACGAAGCCCCACTTACAAAGCCAAGACCTCCACTCCCCTCCCCCGCCACAGCCAGCAGCTTACACAGTAGGAGGGGTTGGCAGGTTGTATTCTTGGTCCTTCATCCCAGTCAGCCAGTAGGTGGTCTCGGTTCCTTTTCCCTAGTGAGACGGGCGAGGTGAGAACCATGGAGGCCAATGAGACAGTTCAGTTCTAGCCCACTGTTCTGACAAGTGTCTGTTTCTAAGAAACATTTCCCCTCTGAGTTCCTCATCAGTGCCTATATTTCAGTGCAGTGTACCGTCCTGGTATGATCTGCCTTACATATGGACAGAGCTATTTCCAAATGCCTTTTATTATTTTTATTTTGTTGTTGTTAATCCTCACCCAAGGATATTTTTCCCCTTGATTTCTAGAGAGAGAGAGAGAGAGTAACATTGATGTGAGAGAGACACATCGATTTGTTGCCTTCTGCACAAACCCTGGCTAAGGCCAGGATTGGAGCCTGCAACCAAGGTACATGCCCTTGATAGGAATCAAACCTTTGACCTTCAGTCCACGGGCTGACGCTCTAAACACTGAGCCAAACCAGCTAGGGCTCCAAGTGACCTTTTAGAAACAAGTCTCTTGCCCTTGCTGGTAGCTCAGTTGGTTAGAGCATTATTCTGATACGCCAAGGTTGTGGGTTCAAGACCCAGTCAGAGCACATACAAGAATCTACCAATGAGTGTATAAATAAGTGGAATAACAAATTGATTTCTCTCTTTCTCTTTCTCTCTCTAAAATCAATAAAAACAAGTCTCTCAATCACCAGACATGTTTCCTTCAAAGTAGAGTCCCCAAAGATTTTAAAATATCACTATGACAACAGCACAAGAACTCTAAATTAAAAAGGAAGAAAATTCATCTAAAGTTCTGTTATGCCAACAAATCCAACTGGTTTTCATTATCCACATTTTCTTCTGGCTCATTTTGCCATGAAGTTTGCCACAAAAGTTTTGCCACAGTTTCCCCACCTAAAGTGTGTAAACTATAAACACATGTGCATCATAATAAACACTTATTGACATTTTTCTGGGCCCATCTGGAGGCTATAAAATGAATGGAAACTTACTGAAAATTCTGGTTTTGTTAGAGCTGGTATTTGAAAAGGAAAGTGGATGGATATATATATATATATATATATATATATATATATATATATATATTTAAAATAACTCATCTTTAAAAATAGCGGGTTTTTTAATGTTTTTGAATTATAGTAATCCATAAACCGCTTCTATCTGGGGAGAAATGCTTGGTGTAGAAAATGTATTTCTGGAGGATTAAAAAGTGAGTGTGATGTTAGGACCCTACTACATAAAAGGAGGCATAAGTTGCAACCACAGTGTAAAGGCTAGAAGCGCTATGGCTACTGGAGACAGATGATCTTACTGGCAATAGTTGGCCGCAGACCAATTGTGAAAAGATTGTAATGACCTTCAGAAAGCAGCCTGAGAGCCAAGTGGAGGCATTTGGTGGCTTTGGAGGCCAGCTTGCCATCTCTTGTCCAGAGCTTTGGCTGATAAAGCAACTGGCTGGAGAGGTGGCCTTGGAGCTGCAGCATCTTGAAGGAAGAGCAAGAGCGCAAGGAGACAGGGACATTGACTGTAGTTAAATGACTCCTGGACGGGACTGTGGCTCTTGGGTATAAAGGAGGAATTGGGGGCAAAAGTTGGGTACCCGTGGAAGAAACGGTGGCAGCATTTTATGACATAGTGGTCATAGTTCAGAATATGAAAAGGGCTCGTTGAAGTAAAGAGAGGCTGAGTTCACATTCTTTGGCGGTGGCTTCCCCTACATGGGATAGTGGGTGCCCATCGTGGGGATGGTCAGTGATCATCACAGGGACAGAGGGAGATCCATGCAGGGAGTACAGAAAAGGATTCTTCATCGTATGTTCCCCAGTATTACTGGCCATGGGGTGTCCAGTCTCAAAGGAAGTGGCCCCTGGGGGTGTGTGAGTGGCTTTTCTGGGTACTGTCTCTGTGGGTCCCTCACCTTTAAGTACGTTTCTCCTCTCACTTCATACAAGAACTGGCACTCGGTTCTCTTCAGGATGGCTATGGTGGAGCCACTCACATGGATTCTCAAGGCTGGAAAAGCAAAACAGATCAATGAAAATCTGGTCCATTTGAAATCTGTTATATGGCCACACTTGTTTTCCCTTGATTCTGGACATTCACTTTAGATGTTCTTGACGGCTCAGATATTTTAGTGAAAGAACAATTAAAAACACACCCAGTGCAATAAATATCACACGTGGGAACAAAGAGGGTCTGGCACTGTTTTCAGGGTGCTGAGTGATGGAGCTCCTGGGTTGTGCTCCATGGATTCTCATTCCAGCTCAGAGTAATAGCCCCAGGACCTTGTTTTAGATTTAGCTTGTGGTGCTGAGCTTGAGAGCTGGCATGTGGGTCCCCATGTAAAAGTTCCAATAAGTAGCCAAAGTGTTGGTAACAAGGTAAAGATTCAGGAGACAGTTATAGGGTCTTGATTTTCTCAAATTTTACTCTTCTGGGATATTGTTATCTTCCTGACAACTAAGTGGTGAGGATTTACTTCCATTCCTCAGTCCATTGCTATATATCACCTTTCCCATTATGGGTGCCACAGACAATAACAATAGTAAGAATAATAGCACCCCCATATTGTATGCCTACCATCTATCAGAGGATTGCTAAGTGATTAACATATATCCTCTCCAATCCTTCCAGCAAGGTTGGTATCCTATTCTCAAATTTTTGATGCCTAGGAAAATGAGGCAATTCCCCCACTACCTTAACACAGACAGTGATTTGCATAGTTATAATTTTAACACAGGTCTTATAAACTTATTCTTTCCTTTACATCATGATTTTCCAGTATAAACCAGTATCAGATTGTCAGTAAATTGCCAAAATACTGTTCTAATACCTATATTTTTGCAATGTCTGGCCACATCTACCAATGCTTTTATTCACTCTTGTATATATTTCTGTTACTATCACTGTCATCAATATTTATTTAGCATCTACTACATGCAACACACAGTGCCTCTACCTTGCTAGGCAAATGCAATATAGGTTTTTGCAGATAACAAATACATTTTTCTTTACTAAAACCAATTCCCAGGAAAACCAAATAAAAGAGAAATAGGAAAATGAACCAAGTTGTATACTCCATACCTAGCCTACTGATTTTTTTTTTTTTTAACTTACATGGATCTCTGCTAAAGTTAATGACTATTCCAGGTAGAGCATGCCTGAATGCATTGCTAAATAAACCCAAATCAATAGAAGCGACCTAAAACTGAGCCAAAGGAAAGAATAATGATCAGTAAACAGTTGCAACAAAAGCAAATGTAGCAAGGCCTGGAATGACAGTCTTGTGGTCATTCAATGCGAAGAAAGGCCAGTCATTCATCATCTCACTGGCACTTCTTGTGCACGTTATCCTACAATTCCCTCCTGCTGAAAGAATCTTTGTCCTCTAAGAAACACAATCTCCCTTCTTACGGAGGCCAGTGGATTCCATCCTAGAGGCTGTGTTGACGGTGTCTCCAAATAGGCAATAACGAGGCATCTTGATCCCCACGACGCCCGCGGCACAAGGACCTGGAAAGGGCAGAAAGCAGGAAGTGGAGGAATGGAAATCACAGAGAGGAATGAAGGTGCCACCATGCTGAATACTCACTCCACTTGATGGAGGCATGTCTGAGGGTGTGAATAATGACCTTGAATAAAGAATGTATTCAATGAGGGAAACATCATTATTCAACTAATGCATGCTTTCAGAAAGTATTTTGCTCTGGCATAGAAAAGTACATTTGCACAAAGCAAGAAGGCATCAGATCCAGGCTGAAAGGTGGGAAGTCATTCTGAATATTTTCAATAGAAGCTGTAGGATGAAGACTATCCCAGTGTTTGCTCACTGTGCTGAGCCACACAGCCCTGAGCTCTGAACTGCCGGAGGTCCCAGTACACTTGAAGGCTCAATGGCCCAAGTTTGTCTTATTTTACTTTGATTTGGTAGGGTAGCATTTCTTGGATCAATGGCATGATGACGGAAGACCCAGAAGACAAGGATCTGGCAGAATTTTCCCTGAGCATTTCATGTGCCATGTGAATGCAGCGGATTGGGGGAGCACAAGAACATTCCCTCAAAAACAAAGCCGAGGAAGACTGTGCACTGTGTATACCAGGTGTGGAGGAAGGGTTGTTTATACAAGTATTTGTGTGGAACGACTGAATGCAAGGGGTTAAAGATTTTAGAGGTTAAAGATTAACTCAGAAACTACAAAAACAGGTGTTGGATAGAAGTAACTACTGGTCTTCTAGTTTGGCTGATTTCTAGTTGGGTTTTGATGTATGTAAGTTGAGTTTCTTTATAGATTTATCCTATAAACGTTGTGTTTATGATTTAAAAAAAATGCAAAATACTGGACTCCCCCTGAGTGCTGAGCTTTTCCCTGTTAGGTTGGGTATAAAATAAACAAAAGATAAGCAAACAGAAAAAAAACAAACAGACAAAAGAATAACTCCAGCAGGAAAGGTACAGCAGAGGCAGCTGCTAGATGAGATTTCTGATCTGGGCCTTAGGTCTTGTCACAAGTGGCTCTTCAGAAACGGAGTGATAACACTGAGGAGGGCCTGGACATGGGAAAATCCTTGCAGATATTAGTTAGTCTTGTTTTCAGCTATTAGTATTTAACTTTGACCCTTTCATTTCTCAGGGTTAAACCCTAGGATCATACCTAGATAGTAGGTATGTGTGCCTACTATCTATCCTTATTTCAGCCCAATAAGGTAGCGCTGGGGCCCTGGTAGTCCGCTCAGACCTTGAGGGAGAGAGAGAAGGGGCCAGGACCCAGAGCTCCGGTCTCTCTGACTTGGTTCGGTCAGACCTGCTGCTGTTCCTTCCTCTGGCGATTTGCAATGGCTCAAAACAGACAGAATGCTGTTGCTGGCTGAAGAGATGCCCAGCAAGTTCCCTCGTGTGTATATGGAAACATCTAAGACATTTGGCTGTGGACACATTCGGGGAAGGCTACAGCTGTGTTCCGGGCAGTGAACACGTGGTAGCAGTTTTTAACATCTATTGACTGTCACTTTGAGAATCTCACTGATTTCTTAATCAATCAGTATTTACTGCCAGGCTTTGAGACAGGTGCTGTGGATACAGGATGACTTTTGTAAATGCAGTTGTCTGGTCCTGGCCACAAAACCTGGAGTGATCTCTCCGGTTTTCTATACTGTGGCTCTTCTGCAAGGCTTGAAGGCAGAAAGAGGAGCAATGACAAAAAATTACAGGGAGATGTGAGTTAATTTAACACAGGAAAGACTGTCTTCTGATTACAAATATTTAATAATGGAGTGATGTGGCTTTGGATACAGTGAGTTTTCAGGAAATCCTGGAATTGTTCTAAAAGTGGATATGAAATTACTAGTACTTATCTTGGAACCTGTAAAGATAATCTATGTCCTATAAAGGATTAATCTAGATGATTTCTGAGGTCCTTTCCAACTATATTTTTCTAGAACAATTGTAACTCATCTTTTCAAATCTCCACATTCAAGAGTGAGTAACTTTCATGGTTTTTGAAGTGGCTCATGTGCTTTCTGTACCAATGAGAGGGGTGGGTGTAGGGTGCATAAATGCCCTTTTATTATAAGAATTTGACCAGCCATCCCCTCCCCACCCTCATAGATAGTCTAATCCATTTAAGATACCATAATATTTTAGTGGGGGAAAATACTGAAGTTGGGGGCAGGGGAGAGGGAGGGAATGGGAAGGAGATAAATGAAACACTAAATATAGTGACTTAACCAGGAAATCTGGAGCTTGTTATTTTAGGACGTGGTGGTGTTTATCATTCTAGGAGTCAAAGGTGTTTCCTAGAACTCTCTAGGGATGGGTCTAATTATGTCAGGATGTGTCATGGACCTCATTTTTGGCAGACAGATCCAAGAGTAAACCTCACGTGAACACTGATCACATCTGAAGACTCTACACTTTCTGATTTAGTGGGTGCACAGAGATACATATGGTTCCCATTTGCTACAATGCTCAACCCCATACCAGAGTGAACTCCAATGCGAATCCAGATCGGGAGGCCGGGAAGGTGCTCCAGCTCGAAGGTCCCCATGAAGCTGAGAATATCCAAGGCCATCTTGGCAATGTCCACTGCGTGGCGATTGCCGTTTCTCTTAGGCAAGCCGCTAGCTACCATGTAGGCATCACCAATGGTTTCCACCTGTGAAAACAGTTTCTGATCAGTGAAGCTGCCCCTTCAAAGGGCACAAGAAATTAAACATAAGCAGTTCATCACATATCAAATACAAAAAAACCCCTCAGTATGAGCCCTGTACACTTTTTCTGGGACCAGTTTAAGAGCACTTCTATGCTCATTTCTTTAGGGTTTCTATAGTCTAGTAAAATGGATGATAAAATAGCTGTAGATGTTTTTATGTAAGTACTTCACAATAATGTAAATCACCCAGAGGTGTTGACAATTCTACGAATGTTTAAATAATCTGAGTAGCTATATATTGTTTTAGAAAGACCTTTATTTACGAGAAAAGTCATTTTCAGCACTTTACCAATTTTCACATACTATTTGAAAAAAAATTGTAGTTTTTTTTTTCAAGATAAAATACACATTCTTGTAGTATGGTGACTCTACACATTTTTCTTATAATAAGTAGTAGATTTATATAAACAGTACTGTATAAACATTATTCTTTGATAAATGTCCTCTCCTCCCTTTTAATTTTATTTTCACAATCACATGTATAGTTCACGTTTATTGGTTAGTTAACTTCTTTTTGTCATATATCTCTAAAATGCATAATCATATTCTGTCTAACAAGGGCTATTGTTAACATGGCTTTCTGAGGATTGGGCTAAGACAAACCCTAAAAGGAGAGTCCTCTCTGGGAGTAATAACCAGTATGACAGAGTATTATAGCAATGAGTTCTAAGCTTTACTCAAGGACACAGTGTTCCAGGCATATTGTTTATCTAAATAATCTTTACAATAACCCATTGAGGTGGGTATTGTTATCATCCCATTTTACAGATAGGCAAACTGAGACCTGATGATGTTTAATATATTGTAAGAGATCACATGGTTCGTAAGGGGCAAATTGGGATTTGAATGAAGAGAGCTATTTCTAAAGCTACTTGTTCCATATGGTATGCTGCTTTTCTAACATGAGAATGTGGGAATTCAATTCCCCTTTACTCTTCTGACTCAGACTTAATAGCCTAGAACTGGTCAGCATGCCAGTCAGGTAATAGATCCAGTTGTGAACTTGTAGAAAGTTCTCTCTCCTCTTCTGTGGTCTTTTTTTATTATTTATTTTATTTTTTATTGATTTTTTACAGTGAGGAAGGGAGAGAGATAGAGAATTAGAAACATTGATGAGAGAGATGTGCCCGCAACCAAGGTACATGCCCTTGACTGGAATCGAACCTGGGACCTTTCAGTCCGCAGGCCGATGCTCTATCCACTGAGCCACACCGGTCAGGGCATGTGTTCTTTTCTGAATGATGCTGCTATTTCAACAACAAGATATTCCTGTTCTACTTATTATAACTCCAGTGTCTTGCAATTAGCCTGAACACTATCCAGTATTTGAAGATGATTTGAGAGGATATAATTTTCTCTAAATTTAGTACCCAAAATTCATTCCTGCTGAACTTTATGTTGTTGTTGTTTTCAAACTACTTAAAGTCATATGGTCATTTTGATTTCTGGCCCTTCTTTTTTTTTTCTTTTATTGTTTAAAGTATTAGATGTCTTCTTTTCCCCCCAACTTTTCGCCCTTCTTATTCTTTTACTTCCCTTCATTTTGAGCTCAGATTCAACCACTGATGCATGAAATCATAATTTAGGAAGGACAAGACCTGAGAATTAACAGGAACAACCAATTCTGGCTCTGCTGACCTGGGGCCTCAGGTTCGTCTCAGCCTGTTAGGTGAGGTGGTTACCTTGTACACGTCATGGTGATCGAGAATGTGGTCAAAGCTCTTATAGATGTCATTCAGCATGTCCACCACTTCCATGGGGGTGCTGTATTTGCAGATAGTGGTGAAACCTACGATGTCACTGAAGTAGATGGTAACTTCCTCATATAGTTCAGGCTCCACAATGCCTTTCTCCTTCAGGGACTTAACCACTAGCCTAGATGAAAGGAAAAAATTTGCCATCAACTTTAGTAAATTTTTTTTTCTTCTCTTACATAAATATTTAAGACAGTAGTAATTGTCCACCAGGAATTCTAGAATTTGGGATTGCCAGTAAACTGGGTGGCTAGGAAGCAAAGATAAGTTGCATATACCATCTACTACACACATACATACACATATAATACATGCATTTGAACTCAGATGACTATAAGCAGGTTCAGCATTAACTTAGTACTTGACTGTTGAACCTAATACACATATACAGATGCTACTACATAACATTCTTGCCCACTTTTTACCTCTCTACTCATAGTTTCTTCTAGACGTAACTCTATATCCAGAAGCTGAGAGGGAGAGTGTGTCATTAATGTAAGGGCTTCAGTGACTATAGCTATCAGATCTTTCTCATCATCAGAATCACTGGTTTTACCTCCTTGACATATTTAACATGACATTGTTTGTTATCACTATGAAGGAATATGCACTTAAAAATGAACTTGTGAAGGAGAACCAAGATGGCGGCATAGGTTAACGCCGGAGTTTGCTGCTTTGAACAACTACTTCAAAAGTGAAACTAAAAGACGGAATGGACATCACGCAGAACCACAGGAACGCTGGCTGAGTGGAAGTCCTACAACTAGGAGGAAAGAGAAACGCATACGGACACTCAGAGGAGGCGCAGTGCTGAAGACAAATTCTGAGGTGCGGAGTGCGCGGAGCCAGCTGGCGGCAGAGGGCGTGGTTGGCGTTTTCAATAGGGAGGGAGTCGCAGACTCTGAGCTCCAGATACAGGCGAGTCTTTAGGGACCCAGACTCAAACGGGAGAAGCGGGACTGTCTGGCTTCGGTCAGAGCGAGTGCAGCTTTCTCTCCGAGCTTTGCAGTGGGTGCTGGGACTCAGAGAGGCAGAGCCCCTGGGGACAGGACTGAGAGCCGCCATAACTGCACTCTCTGGCCCACCCTGTTGATCCTGTGCGACCCGCCCTGCCCAAGCCCTGCACAGAGGCATTTGCCGGATAGCCTCAGGCAAAGGCTAGATTAGCACCTCCCTAGAGGACAGAAGTTCTCTCACTGCTGACACAGCTGATTCTCATAGCCACTTGGCCTGGAGGTCAAACCCTCACTGGTATCAGCTACAACAATCAAGGTTTAACTATAAGACTGCGAACAAAGACCACTAGGGGGTGCACCAAGGAAGCATAACAAAATGCGGAGACAAAGAAACAGGACAAAATTGTCAATGGAAGATATAGAGTTCAGAACCACACTTTTAAGGTCTCTCAAAAACTGTTTAGAAGCCGCCGATAAACTTAATGAGATCTACAAGAAAACTAATGAGACCCTCGATCTTATATTGGGGAACCAACTAGAAATTAAGCACACACGGACTGAAATAACGAATATTATACAGACTCCCGACAGCAGACCAGAGGAGCGCAAGAATCAAGTCAATGATTTGAAATGCGAGGAAGCAAAAAACACCCAACCAGAAAAGCAAAATGAAAAAAGAATCCAAAAATGCGAGGATAGTGTAAGGAGCCTCTGGGACAGCTTCAAGCGTACCAACATCAGAATTATAGGGGTGCCAGAAGATGAGAGAGAGCAAGATATTGAAAACCTATTTGAAGAAATAATGACAGAAAACTTCCCCCACCTGGTGAAAGAAATGGACTTACAGGTCCAAGAAGTGCGGAGAACCCCAAACAAAAGGAATCCAAAGAGGACCACACCAAGACACATCATAATTAAAATGCCAAGAGCAAAAGATAAAGAGAGAATCTTAAAAACAGCAAGAGAAAGAAACTCAGTTACCTACAAGGGAATACCCATACGACTGTCAGCTGATTTCTCAACAGAAACTTTGCAGACCAGAAGGGAGTGGCAAGAAATATTCAAAGTGATGAATACCAAGAACCTACAACCAAGATTACTTTATCCAGCAAAGCTATCATTCAGAATTGAAGGTCAGATAAAGAGCTTCACAGATAAGGAAAAGCTAAAGGAGTTCATCACCACCAAACCAGGATTATATGAAATGCTGAAAGGTATCCTTTAAGAAGAGGAAGAGGAAGAAAAAGGTAAAGATACAAATTATGAACAACAAATATGCATCTATCAACAAGTGAATCTAAGAATCAAGTGAATAAATAATCTGATGAACAGAATGAACTGGTGATTATAATAGAATCAGGGACATAGAAAGGGAATGGACTGACTATTCTTGGGGGGAAAAGGGGTGTGGGAGATGTGGGAAGAGACTGGACAAAAATCGTGCACCTATGGATGAGGACAGTGGGTGGGGAGTGAGGGCGGAGGGTGGGGCGGGAACTGGGAGGAGGGGAGATATGGGGGGGGGGAAAGAGGAACAAATGTAATAATCTGAACAATAAAGATTTAATTAAAAAATAAAATAAAATAAAATCCTAGAAAAGGGAAAAAAAATGAACTTGTATGTAGTATGAACCAGAATTTATTTGATATATTCTGAACCAGATTTGGGTTCTTTAAAAAGCAAAGTCAATTACCATGTAAACAAGTTAAAATTATCCTAAAACTGAAGAAGTCAAGTAGGAGCAACTTAGAATATCTTCGTTGAAGAGATATAAAGAGCAGTTTATCAGACTCAGAATTAAGAGAGAAGAACTATAAGAAGGGGCCGCATATTCCCTTATGTGCCAGGTGACTTTTCATTTCCCCCAACCCCATCATGAGCTGCATGCTCCCCATCCGCCCTTGGGGTCACTCTGTAAAGCAGCGGTTCTCAACCTGTGGGTCGCGACCCCTTTGGGGGTCGAACGACCCTTTCACAGGGCTCGCCTAAGACCATCGGAAAACACATATATAATTACATATTGTTTTTGTGATTAATCACTATGCTTTAATTATGTTCAATTTGAAACAATGAAAATACATCCTGCATATCAGATATTTATATTACAATTCATAACAGTAGCAAAATTACAGTTATGAAGTAGCAACAAAAATAATGAGGAACCGTATTAAAGGGTCACGGCATTAGGAAGGTTGAGAACCACTGCTGTAAAGGATCCAAGTATGGAACCACTAGAACCAGAACCTGGAAGCTGGGAGGTACCATAGAGGTCATTGAGAAGAAATCCCATATGTTCACAGATGAGAAAGCTGAGGCTTAAAAGTATGACTTTTACAAAGTCCCACGGCCACTGAGAGCAGAGTCAGTCCAGAACTCAGCAACACCTACCCCTTCAGGGCTTTTGTTGCTCAGCACCTCCCCAACCCCACCCCCCAAGGCCTGGGACTGTCGGGGAGCTGGGGAAGGTCTGGAGCATGCTGACTGTGGTAGAGGAAGAATGTCAAGCGCTTTCCCGGAAAACAGCCCATCAAACACAGAAATTACTTGGAGAACCTCCGGAGCTTGGAGGGAAGAAGTTTTTCAGCTGGTGCAGTGAGGGAACTCAGGACCTTGGATAAACAGCCGTTCAGTGCGGCCATTTGGATGAGCAGGGGCACCTCTGGGCTGGTTGTTCTTGACGTGTCCAGTGTAAGGGTGCAGATTATTTTTGGAGGCCACCTTGATGTAATGATAAAATTGGATATTTTCCATCCTCACACTTCATTTTACTGATTATATCTGAAAAGTCCTATGAGCTTGGAAAATAGCGTGCGCGTGAGAGAAACTGGTATTCAGATAAATGATGGAAGAACTATAATCTCACACGGTGAGCTTTCATACACAGGTTGTTGCTGACACAGAATTAGTTGTACAGAGTAGATGTCTTTGAAGAACTTCCCAAAGAAGAAAAACCTTCTATTTTAATCTGTTTAAGAACCCCAAAGGGAAGGGTTCAAATAAGTGTTAAAGTAGTGATCTGGTTCCTACATGCAGTCTTAAGTTTATTAATAATTTTGCTGTAAATATTTCTGTTTTATTCTTCTAGTCACTGTTGGTTTTCTTTTACAAATACAAAGAGTTTTTACATAAATGACGGAAGTGAGTTGCACTGGAGTCATGGTGTGTTGCAGCTATTGAAGAGATTTGTGTTCTATAACCTTGGCAATCCAATAAAAACATTTACCATCTCGTGGTCAAAGGGGCACATTCAAGCAAAGGGAAGAAAAGAAAACCGAGGTGGTGAGCTAGTTGTTTGCAATCATTTGAGTGACGTTCTTGGTTAAAACCACACTGATGATGACACCCTGGAAAGGCAGCCAGGTAACCAGGGTCTTGTTTTTGTTACAGAGTTAAAGGCCAGGCAAAGAATGATGCATGTCACGAACATTCATGGAGTGCTGACAGAAGTTGCCTAACAGGGTCCAGCCTATTCCCAGGGTGCCATTCCCAGGCTGTTCCTAGGCTCTGTGAGGGCGCGTGGGTTCTATATTAGGCTCTCTCGAGGTCTGGATGACTGAATAGAGTATGTGTGTAACTTACTTCACTTATGCTGTAGAAGAGAAACTACGTATTTAGAAAACATCCCGTACAATCTGAAAATCATTTCTTTACTCCTGTAGAACTGATATTTGAAATTAAGTATGGGATCAAAATAAAATTGTAACTAATAGAAGTTATATAGAAAAGTCAGAGCGACTCTGTGTAACAACAACCACCGCGGATGTTCCAGGCACTGTGCTAAGTATCTTAAATCCTGCACCTTTTTTCAGGGGACGTGTTGGAACAGCCTGTGAAGCACAAGGGAAACTGAGCCTAGAGCACTGAGGAAAGTGCCCAAGATCACACATCCACAGTAGGCGGTGGGACCATGATTTGAAGTCAATTTCCATGATTTTATCTAACTTCTAGGTCCCCTACATTATCCTTAACCTAATAGGACATTTTATCCTATTTTCACGAGAGGAAAACATTGCTTCTCGCTGTAACAGTTGTACCCACAGTGGTCTTGTCCTACGCCTATTTCCTAGCTCTTCACATTTTAATTTCTTGCTTATTAGCTGAGTACCAACACTTACAAAACTTTAAACTGTTTGGTGACCCCAACTTTACTTCCTTTCCCTTCTGTCACAGCTGTTGTATTACCTCATAAAATGGAGGCCAGCCTATACATGCCTAGGAGAGGAGATATCTGATGTGTGGCCTCACCTCCTCCACTAGAAACACTTATACTTCTTGTAATTTGGCTTCTGCTTTGAGGTAGAAAGAAAGCAAAGAAACGAATACTTAGTGCCTGAAAGTGCCTTATAGCTCACAGATTCCATTGGAGACTTAAATGTCCATTTCACGGAGGAGAGACTGTGACTTGCTTAAGGTCCCAGACTTAGTAAGAGTGACACTCTTACTAAGATGTTGGAATCCAGGTCATTCCAACTCCACAGTCAATGCTCCTTCTGTGGCACCACATGGCCACTTGAAAATAACCAATTTTTTTTTTAAGTATTTAAAGTGCAAGGGAGCAGAACAAGGGTTAGCAAGATCCATGCATTTTAAAACGCAATCTCTTAAAGAATATGCACCCCTATGTTCATAGCTGTGCTAGTTACAATAGCTAAGATCTGGAAACAGCCCAAGTGCCCATCAGTAGATGAGTGGATTAAAAAAAAGCTGTGGTACATTTACACAAAGGAATACTAAACAGCTCTAAAAAGGAAGGATCTCTTAACCTCTGCAACAGCATGGATGGACTTGAAGACTATGTTAAGCAAAATAAGCCAGTTAGAGAAAAACAACTATCACATGATCTCACTAATATGTGGAATCTAATGAACAAAATAAACTGATGAACAAAATAGGTCCAGAGGCATAGATACATGGCACAGAATGACAGATCTCAGTGGGGAAGGGAGAAGTAGAAGGGGAAGAGATTAACCAAAGAACATATATGCATATAAGCATAGCCCAAGGACACAGACAATAGTGTGGGAAAGGCCTGGGGTGGAGCAGGGGCTGGGTGGAGGGGGGCAAAAATGGGGAAAAGGGGGATATCCGAAATATGTATATGAAACAAAAAAGGAATATGCAAAATGTAACAATCCTAAATAGATCAAGAAAAACGATGCTAGGCAAATATGCTGAAGCTTTCAGCTTTAAGTATGAGGCATAGCTGTGTTGTGGGACCACTTGTCTTACCTTGGGAGCAACATAAAATTTAGTCTGTCAGCTCTGTCCCTCTCTGCCTTGTACAGCTGTGTTCTTTCCTCCACCAGATGTTCCAGATTTCGAGAGTATAGCTGTAGACGTCGGATCAAGGTGTCCATATAACTTTCACTTTTCTGGTCATGAAAAAGGCTGTGGGTAGTAATATATAAAGAGCTCTTCCAGGTTGTTAAGAAAACATGAACATCCATTATAACTATCGGCAAATATGATGAACAGGTAATTAAACAAAGAAAAAATAAAAATGGCTGACACCTACCAAAAACATTTAACCTCAGGAAAAATGAAAGAAATATAGAAATAAGATTAACAAAAAGCAAGAAAGAAAGAAAGAAAGAAAGAAAGAAAGAAAGAAAGAAAGAAAGAAAGAAAGAAAGAAACAAAGAAAAACAAATGTTATAACAATGGTAATCAATGTAGGTAAGAAGAAGGCATATATGCATACAACCTTCCTGGAGGGATAGCTGGTAAAATGTGTCATAGCTTTAAGAATACACATACCAATCAGTTCATTAATTCTGCTTCTAAGAATTATTTTAAGGAAACAATCATGTATGTGCTAAAAGTTAACTACAAAGCAAGTCACAGCATTTTTTATAATGGCAAACATTTGAAAATAACCTAAATGGGTAACATAAAAGTAGTTAAAATATTATGGTACAATGGAGTACTAATGTAGCATTAAATATGAATTAGAATAGTTAAGCACAAAAAGATACTACTTCTCTATTGCTCATGAAAAAGTTCGTATAATAGCAAAAATTATAATCTCATTTTTAATTTTTGAAAACTGGTGGCCATCTACTCACAAACAAATGATGTTTGTACTTTCTTGTTTGCTTATTCATTTTCCAAAATTTTAATAATAAATATTTTACAATAAAGGAAAAACTTTCTTTTAAAAAAAGCTCTAGAGGTGATAAATGAAAGTATATGAGGAGAACCAAGAAAAGCAAAGTTGAGCCTTACATGATCTCCTCAGAATGGAAAGCCAGGATCCTAAAGCAAAAAACCTAGCTCTGAATGATTTTGTTAGACCAAGGAGACTTGGATGAGGTGCCAGCTTTCTGTGACATGAGCCTATGACAAGCCTTGGTGCTGAGCTGGCTCAGAGGCATGCTGAGTTCCTGCAGAATTGTTGTGGGAATCAGAGATGATGTTGGTAACACATATGGCACAATTGAAGGGGCTGAACAAATCATACCATTTTGTTATTACAACAACAGCAATTATAAATTATAATTTATACAGTCAAGGAGAAGATGGCCTACATCACCATCCCCTTGGGATGTGGAGGGATGATTGTTAAAAATTCAATCCATTCCTGAGTCCCATTGTAGACCTATAAGACTGGAAACTGCTAGGCTTGAAATTAAGAAACAGAATTTTTAAACAAGTTCCCCAGGGAATTTACTAGAAACACCTAGAGTCTAGTTGGTAGAAAGGGCAAGGGAGCAGGTGTAAAGGATGAAGATGGATATCTTATTTCATGATGAATTGATTTAATTAAACATTTCCTCAACCTTGGCTGCATTTTAAAAAAATTGGCTGCAAGTTTTAATCATCTAAGGAGCTATTAAAACTCCCGATGTCAGCCTGCTCCCCAGATCAATGACATCAGATTCTCTAGGGTAGACAGACGATCAGGGGCCCAGTTTATCTCCAAGAGTTTACATGTCATCTGTCACATGTACAAGCTCATCTGCTCTTAGTAACAGGTTTGTGAAGCGATGAAAAGTGGGCAAGAATTAAATCGCTTATTATTTCCGGCTCCTTTCCCCCAAACGACAGCTTAGATCTACCAAATCAATGACCTCACTTTGATTAACTACACTCTACTTCTTCAGCCTTGGGCTTTTAGCCTCGTTAAGTATCTGAATGACTTAATGAGAACTACAGAAAGTTAGAGCTGGAAGGAATTGTATAAATGATCTTGTTCAGTCCAATTTTACTAACAAGAAAATTGACACCCAATTAGGATAAGTGTTTTGCCCAATGTCCCACAGCAAGCTATTATTAGAAACTGGGTCTCCTCTCTCACTCCACTGCTATTTTTCTCACTCTGCACTGTTTCTAACAGAAAACATGAGAAATCTAGAATTCAATCTTACTGGATAATTGTGTGTTACTTTTTTTAAAAAATCCTGAATTATAGTCTGATTCATGACTCAAGTCTTAAGGACGTAGGGCCAAAGTTGCTGATCCTAAGATTTATTTTTTTTTTTTTAAGATTTGAAAAATTTAAGAAACTTGGTGATCTTAAGAATTATCCAGGGACTTTACAGATTTCCAGGACCCATAACAGACTTCTAAATTCTAATTACCTGCAGAAGGGTCAGGGAACTATATTTTTAACAGACATACTTATGATTAGTCAGAATATAGTTTTTAATCAGGCAAGTTTTGCCTTTGAGTATTTAACTTGCCAAGTGATTATTTCCCAGAGAAAATGGTCTGGTAGTCTCCATATCATTTTAATTTTTCTGAGGTAGGTGCTCCAGTCTGGGGTATTTCATTAGAATAGGCATTCTCATTCTTAGGTGCCACTGAATGTCAACTATTGTTAGAAT
This sequence comes from Myotis daubentonii, assembly GCF_963259705.1. Lineage (NCBI taxonomy): Eukaryota > Metazoa > Chordata > Mammalia > Chiroptera > Vespertilionidae > Myotis > Myotis daubentonii. The sequence goes on from NC_081841.1 coordinate 27,395,679, forward strand.
GATCTGAAATTGGTGAGAAAGAAAGCAAAAATGTCAGCAATACCCAAATATCTTGGCCAGTGTATTCTCAATTTTCTTGAAATCTGGTCTCTTTTCTGGATCTTCCTCCCAGCAGTTTTTTACAAGTAGATATACCTGGAAGGAAGAAGGGGTGGATTAGCTCAGGGGGTGGAATCCTATCCTATTTTCTTCCAGGATGGGAGTAATTGAGGCAACGACTATTTTAAAAACATCTCAACTCTGACAATGAGGATGAGGTCGCCCAGTTGTCTGCAGTGTATCTCAGGCATCACCACCTGTACTGCCTTGCCTAAGCCCTTCCCTTAGACACTGAATTAATGAAAAAGGTGATATTGATTTGGACAAGGCCAGATTGATGGGAGAGACAAAATCTTTACATGCATTTGCAGGGTGTGTGTTGGGAAGAACAAGAAACAGTTGGGTTCAGTGAGTATGTGACAGTGACTGTCAATGAGAGCGAGGCACTTCAAGCAGCATTTTTAACTGTGGCTAACAGTGGAATTGCCTGGGAGAGTTTACAAAAGTTCTTTTGCCCAGGCCCCAACCTAGGAGATTCTGACTTAACTGGTTTATGAAGGAATCTTAGGGCTCTCGGATTTAGCAAACAAAAATATAGAATACCCAGTTAAACTCGAATTTCAGATAAACAATGAATAATTTAGCATAAGTATGTCCCAAGCATGGGCAAAGGACAATTATATATATATATATATATGTATATGTATATGTATGTATATGTGTATAGATATATAATTATTTTCAGTACATATTAATATAAAATGTTTATTATAGTATTAAATAATATAATTATATATAATTAGATTATAATTATAACGATATTATAAGATTATACTATAATTATAACTATCTACACTAATAAAAGAGAAACATGGTAATTGGCGTATGACCGCTACCCTTTTCATTGGCTAATCAGAGAGATATGCAAATTAACTGTCAGCCAAGATGGCGGCCGCAGCCAGGCAGCTTGAAACTAACATGAGGCTTGCTTGCCTCAGTGACGGAGGATCGTTGGAGGAAACCAACGTTCCCCATCTGCAGCTGCAGGCCTCTGAGCGGGCAGTTTAAGAAACATTGTAACAAATACCGCCGGACTTCAGCCAGCAGATTCGCAACATTGTAAGCAAAGGCCAGAAACCTACTTTCAGCCATGGAGGCCTAAGAGCTGGAGCCAAGCCTCAAGGTAAAGCTGGCCCAGAATAAAAAAAAAAAAAAAACAGAAAAAAAGGAGTGGTTGGGAACTTCAGTCACTCCCAGCCTGAAAACAGCCCTCAGCCCCTCACCCAGACTGGCCAGGCACCCCAGTGGGGACCCCCACCCTGATCTAGGACACCCTTCAGGGCAAACCAGCCGGCCCCACCCATGCACCAGGCCTCTACCCTATATAGTAAAAGGGTAATATGCCTCCCGGCACCAGGATCAGCGTGACAGGGGGCAGCGCTCAAACCCCCTGATCGCCCTGTGGCTCTGTGTGTGACAGGGGACGGTGCCCCAAAACCACAATCAGCCCTACCCTGAATGTGACTGAGGTTGGCATCACAATCTCCCAATCTGCCCTGCTCTGTGCATGACGGGGCGGCACCCCAACTCCCCAATCGGCCCTGCTCTGAGCCCGACCATGGGCTGCACCTAGGGATTGGGCCTGCCCTCTGCCACCCGGGAGCAGGCCTAAGCCAGCAGGTCATTATCTCCCGAGGGGTCCCAGACTGTGAGAGGGCACAGGCCAGGCTGAGGGACGCCCCCCCCCCCCCCAGTGCACAAATTTTTGTGCACCGGGCCTCTAGTATTATAATAAATAATTGCATATAACGTCATAATTATAATGGAATTATTATGATACATAGTCTATATATTATTATTGCATATATAAAAGAGAAGTGAGGAAGGGGAGGTTCAAGGGAAGGTGAAGACATGAGGAAGTCCATGGAAACCTCATCTCACTATCAGTGGCTCGCAGCTTTTGTTGGATTGGAAAGCATGGTGCAAACCATTAGTTAATTCTTTACTTTAGTCAGGAATAGGATGACAAACGGTATCAGGTGCAGTCCCTGCCCGTGTTCTTTGCCTCGGGGCACCCCGGGAAGAGCTAGCTGTAGGCATGGCATAGCCCTTGCCTGCCTGCATTCACCACCAGATGATGCCTTTGCCTTGGCACATGGTCTGCTGACGGCCTTAAAGAGGCATGGGCAAACCCAACCCACAGCCGGGCTGACGCAGCACCGCCCAGTGAGACGGGGGCACTGCCACGTCATCTAATTTCAGGCCTGCATTCTATTGGAACCAGCTACTAGATATGAAATCTTTTCTTGCTTCCAATTCCAGAACCATCTGACTACATGAGTGAATGGAGGAGGAAGAATGCTTTAGTAGAAAAGGTTTTAAGCAACATGTGGCTGTCCTCAGGCTAGAAAGAAGTGTTGAGAAGGGATATGCTGACGTGTGGGGAGGAATCCCAGCATCCTGAAAATCAGGGTTTGGGGGATAGAATGAGACCAGGATAGGAGCAATTCTATCTTAGAACCTTGGGGATACAACCTGCCTTTAATATTGAAATAGAGAAAAGAAGAGTAAGAACGGCCCATACACACTCAGCTAGGCTGGCCATAAACCTCACCTGGAAGGATACTTATAAATTGAAGGAAAATGTTTCTATCTTTATCCCACAAGGGACAAACAAAGGGTTTTATTTTTAAGACCCTAAAAACTTTTAAAACACGTTATTTACTATCTTTGGGGATTATAAAAGCTCAGATAAAATCCTAAAATAAATTTAGAAACTTTCCCCACAGGCTTTAAAAGCCTTTGCGAGGGATTATTAAAATAAATTAAACAAATGCAGAGACAAAAACTCAATTTCCTTCAGATGAAGAATAAAAGGAGAAAAAGTACCCTTCCCTATTGTTTCCAGATGTTGGCATACTTATTTTTCAATCCCTAGGTGGTATTTACAAGCCTGGCCAGTGTATCACATGGGCATCTTGCTTTGTGAGCTCTAGGGACTGAGAATGGAACGTGTGCTTAAGGAACCAGCTCTTTCCTGAGTTCAGAGAAGTGGAAACATATAAGGTTAGGGTGACAGGCTGATGATGGTTCCCGGACAAATGTCCGTGTTCTAACCCCTGGAACCTGTGGATGTGACCTTATTTGGAAAAAGTATCTTTGCAGATGTGATTACCTTTGGAGTCTTGACTTGGGGAGATTATTCTGGATTATCTTGGTGGGCCCAAATACAATCACAGGTATCCTTATATAGAAGGCGGGTAGAGGGAAATTAGAAAAGGAGAGGAGAGAAGAATGTGACTACCACCAATCAGAGATTAGGGTGTTTGCGCCACAAGCCAAGGAATGTCAGCCAGCAGAAGCTTCTGGAAGTAGCAAGGAATGGACCCTCCCCTAGAGCCTTTAGAAGGAGCATGATCTTGCTGGCAATTTATTTCAGACGTCTGGCCTCCAACAAATACATTTCTGTTGTTTTAATCCATGAAGTTGTGTGTGGTAATTTGTTACAGTGGCCCAGAGAAACTCACTTCCAGCTCCTTCTCCTCGGCTGTTTCCAGGAACAGATCTGGGCGGAAGGGCTTCACTCCATTGGAACTCTCCACTCTGAAAATCTTCTCTGATGGGATGAGAATAATTCAATTACAAGAGAGAATGCAGCATGTGGAACGTGGAGCAGCGGTCAGATTCTGAACTGGCTCACTGACTCCGATGGGCCAGCGAGAGTGCCGCAGTGCCTCGGCCAGCAGTCGGCAGAGGGATGCCGAATGAGCCACCAGGTTAAGGGGTCTCATACCCACCTAAACCCAGGAGGCTATCTCTCAAATTAAGGGCACTCACCCTATGAAACTCAACCCAGACACCACTGCCTTCAGTGGGCTTCCTCTGACCAAGACTCTAGCCTGCAATCCTGCCATCCCTAGTCACCCCTCCCCCCAGACAGTTAAGAGTTGGCACAAGTAAGTGCTCAGTAAGTGAATGGAATGAAATATTGAACCACACCCCCCCCAAGGCCCCAAGGGGACATGTGACAAAAGTATAGTCAGTGGTGGCGAGCCTTTTGAGCTCGGCGTGTCAGCATTTTGAAAAGCCTTAACTTAACTCTGGTGCCGTGTCACATATAGAAATTTTTTGATATTGGCAACCATAGTAAAACAAAGATTTATATTTTTGATATTTATTTTATATATTTAAATGCCATTTAACAAAGAAAAATCAACCAAAAAAATGAGTTCGCGTGTCACCTCTGACACGCGTGTCATAGGTTTGCCATCACTAGTATAGATCTTAGTAGGAACTAAAATATGTATGTCCCACTTCGGTGATCTAGTTCAGGTGTTAGACACATGGCTGTTAGAAATCAAAAGGAAAGAGGGAAATTATAAGGGGAGATTCTTTTTTAAAAAAATACATTTTTATTGATTCCAGAGAGGAAGGAAGAGGGAGAGAGAGATAGGAACATCAATGATGAGACAGAATCATTGCTCAGGTGCCTCCTGCACACCCCCTACTGTGGCAACCTGGGCATGTGCCCTGACCGGGAATTGAACCATGACCTTAACCAGAGCCACACCTGCTGGACGAGGGAAGATTCTTTAACTAACAATAACACTGATGGTAGTGACACCTGGCAGTGGTGTATTGTTTTACTCTCTTCAGAGCACTCAACATTCATTCATCTAATCCTTCCAAAACCCCTGTGAAATAGGTAGTGCAGATATGCCATTCATTGCTTTTACAGCTGAGGGACAGAGATGCGGTCACACAGATCAGGGTCCCTGTCAGCCAAGAATGCAGGTTGGCCAGCTCCCAGCAGGGCAAATGAAAGGGTCAGACTCTTACCATTCTGGTCGCGGCAGCATTGTGTGTAGAAGGTTTCCCTCCGCATGATGATCTCCTGTGCGATGATCCCGTAGCTGTACACGTCCCCTTTCTGAGAGATGCTGGCTTGGCGGAGGTGCTCTGGGGCTGTCCACAGGTCTGGACATTCAGCATGGAGATTGCAAAGTTAAGGGGGTGAGCAGCCCATAGTCTCCAACCTGCTTCTGTTCTTTAAGTCCCTACACCATGCACCCTGAATATGAGTGGCCTAGAGTTTATATGGTCCCAGACTTTTGAGAAGTTTATGCTAATAATGGCGTTAAGGGTAGAACACACACCATTTAATCTGGCTATGTAATGCCAGGATTTGGGTGAGGTCATATGGCAATGTCTTCCCTAACACTGCTAGGATCATAGTCCTAAACACCCTCAAGGTCTACCTAGAATAGCACCTGGTGTGCAGGAAGTGCTTGTAAAGGTTTGTAGGATGAGTGCACTAGAATGAGAGGCTAAGAGGGTTTAACAGCTTACGGGACATAAGGCATAAACCTAGGAAAGCCTTTGTAAATGTTTAAAAATAAAGACAGCACATTCAAACAAAGAGACTACGACTGATATTTTCCAGATGTGACACACTGGCAGCCTCCAAGTCAGCTATTGCCCAGCGATGTGTGTTCTTGGATTCCCTCCGTGTTCTTTAAAACATAATGCATACAATTTACTCCCATTTTACTACTGGGCCTGCCCCTCCTCAATGCTTCCCACCTGGTCCACTTCACAGTGAAGGGCTCCTGTGTTCCGTGTTTGGCTCCTGCAGACACTTGGGTTTTTGTCTCTCATCACTTATCTCATTTGGTAATAACAGGGCATACAATTGTTCTCCAGAATCACCTAGCTCCTTGTAAGCTTTTTGAGATTTGTATGTTTGGCAGTTTTGATGGAAAAAAATCCATAGATTCATGCTGTCGGGTACAGTGTTAGGCTTAGGACAAGGCACATTTTCCTCATGTGGCTTTTCCATCCAAATACTCATTGCCTTTTTGAATTGATGTCTTGTGACTTTATGTGTCTTGTTATTCATGTGGTTTGGGGTTGTAGGAAAGGTACGTACAGCTACTTATGCTAAAATTCAGGTGACCGACAGCACAGATAGGTCGGTGTAACCGAGTGCTGTTCAGGAGGATGAGATTCGACCTGTGATTTTCTGTCATGTTGGGTCATCTAATGAGGGAGAGTTGTTCCACTACATGATGAATCAAGCTGGGCACACAGTAGGTCTTCAACGAGCACTTACTGGGTTGAGTCCAATGTCTAGCATGCTTGATGTGACTGAAGAAATTAGGGGCAGAATTATAATTTTCTATTAAGGAAAAACTAAAGGGTTGTAAAATAGAATTGAAGTGGAATTTATTGTTTGGACCTAGACGGTATTTTCAATCATATATGAGTGTTAGATTTCTGAGTCCATAACCCTGAGTTATATAGTAAAGAATGGGTAAATATTCAACACAAAAGCTCTTTATACTTTACAAATCATTTTTCTTTATGTCACTCTTTTTGACCCCTATTACAATCTTAAAAGAGATAAGAATATATTTTACTGATATGAGTTATTTTCCTTATCATTATCACAGATAAATAAATGATGTCTAGAATTTGGAAATGGGTCATCTGCCTTATACTCTATCTACTTGACCAAACCTCTTCACCTCTCTGAACCTTTATTCTGTTTTTTTGTTTGTTTGTTTTATAAAGAGAGAAGCTTAGACCAGAAGATTTCTAAGGTCTCTTACTACTCTAATCACCTCTATTTTTCACCCAGTTCTGCTTCCGCAAGCTAATAAGTTCCTCATGATTTCACACTGATATCAAGGGACATGGATGAAGGAAATCCACAGAGGAGGTTTATTAAATTCAAGAAACACTTGTTGAAAACTGACAAGGGGGAACTGTTAGAGAATGAGCCCACTGTTGCCTTTTGTGGCTCCAAGTGTTAATTTTCTGATCAGTATCACTATTTCTTGAGAGAATTATGTGGGCTTGTGAGAAAAGAGAAAGACCAGTGGGAAACTGGTTAAAATTTCATTACAGACCTTTTCTTGGAGGTAAAATGGAATTGCAGCCAAAATCGGTGATCTTCACCACCATCCTACTGTCCACCACGCAGTTGGTGGATTTCAGACGCCCATGGACCTCTGTCTTATTGGAGTGCAGATATGACATCCCCTGCAATTTTTCAGATGACAAGAAAGCAAAGAGATAAGACACTCTGCACCTGCTTATTTTAAAGAAAGAAATGACAGTTTGAACTCATTCCAGCATGCAGATAGAATCACACTAACAGATTTTAAAGTTAGTTCCATTAATTTTACTTTAAAAATACTAAGGCCCTAACGTTTGCTTAAGCACTACATCTAGTTTTAAATCTATTTAGGTGACATATAAAAGGCAGTTGTCCAAAGACTTGGATTAAGTAATTATCTATATACTAGAGGCCCGGTGCACAAAAATTTGTGCACTCGGAGGGGAGGGGGGGTCCCTCAGCCCGGCCTGTGCCCTCTCGCAGTCTGGGACCCCTCGGGAGATAACGACCTGCTGGCTTAGGCCTGCTCCCGGGTGGCAGAGGGCCGGCCCAATCCCTAGGTGCAGCCCCTGGTCGGGCTCAGAGCAGGGCCAATTGGGGAGTTGGGGCGCTGCCCCGTCATGCACAGAGCAGGGCAGATTGGGAGGTTGTGATGCCACCCTCAGTTATGCTCAGGGTAGGGTCAATTGGGGGGCTGGGGCACCGTCCCCTGTCACACTCAAGGCAGGGTCAATGGGGAGGTTGGGGCGCCACCCCCTGTCATGCACAGAGCAGGGCCAATCAGGGGGTTGGGGCGCTGCCCCCGTCACACACAGAGCAGGGCCCATCAGGGGGTTGGGGCACCGCCCTCTATCACCCACAGAGCAGGGCCAATCAGGGGGTTGGGGCACCGCCACTCTCACACTCAGGGCAGGGCCGATGGGGAGGTTATGGCTCTACCCCATCACACACAGAGCAGGGCCCGTTGAGGGGGGGGAGTTGGGGAGCTCCCCCCTATCAGGCACAGAGCAGGGCTGCTCAGGGGGTTGGGGCCCCGCCCCCTGTCACACACAGAGCCACAGGGCGATCAGGGGGTTTGGGCGCTGCCCCCTGTCACGCTGATCCCGGTGCCGGGAGGCATATTACCCTTTTACTATATAGGGTAGAGGCCTGGTGCATGGGTGGGGCCGGCTGGTTTGCCCTGAAGGGTGTCCTGGATCAGGGTGGGGGTCCCCACTGGGGTGCCTGGCCAGTCTGGGTGAGGGGCTGAGGGCTGTTTTCAGGCTGGGAGTGACTGAAGTTCCCAACCGCTCCTTTTTTTCTTTTTTCTTTTTTTATTCTGGGCCAGCTTTACCTTGAGGCTTGGCTCCAGCTCTTAGGCCTCCACCGCTGAAAGTAGGTTTCTGGCCTTTGCTTACAATGTTGCGAATCTGCTGGCTGAAGTCCAGCGGTATTTGTTACAATGTTTCTTAAACTGCCCACTCTGAGGCCTGCAGCCGCAGGTGGGGAACGTTGGTTTCCTCCAACGATCCTCCATCACTGAGGCAAGCAAGCCTCATGTTAGTTTCAAGCTGCCTGGCTGCTGGTCGCCATCTTGGCTGACAGTTAATTTGCATATCTCGCTGATTAGCCAATGAAAAGGGTAGCGGTCGTACGCCAATTACCATGTTTCTCTTTTATTAGTGTAGATAAAACCCTAAAATGCAAATAGACTGAACAGTGGAACAACTAACAACCGGTCGCTATGATGTGCACTGACCACCAGGGGGCGCATGCAGAACATAGTGGGCATTGGCAGCAGGCAGCAGAGCATGGAACATGATGGACATTGGCTGAGGCAGGATGGTTGAGCAGGTGAGCGGGGGCACCAGACCAAGGTGGGGTACCGGTTGTTGTCATTGGGGCTAGCCTGCTGGGCGCTTGCACCCTCTGCTGGCACTGGCCCCACTCACACCACTGCCAGTGCCAGAGCTGCCACTCGCACCTGCTGCTGGCGCCCAGCGCCGGCCCTGATCGCTCAGCACCGGCCCCGATCACTCAGCGCCGTCAGCAAGTACAAGCAGTGGCTGCTGGCCCCGATTGCCCCTCAGGGCTTTTCCACCTCCCTCTGCTCCTGAGGGGTGCTTGGGGCAGCAGCTGTTGCTTGCAGCCACTGCTGGCTCTGGCCCCAATTACTCTGCGCCATCAGCGGGTGTGAGTGGGGCCGGTGCTGTCAGTGCATGGGAGTGGCGGTAGTGGGAGCAGGGCTGCTGGCAGACAGGGGACTGGGGGCCATGGCGGGAGGGGCCGGGCGGGGACGTGAAGAATGTGCTGAGACCCTACCCCCCTATGCCCACCACAGCCTCACAGCCCACAGTTCCTTTCAAGGTGCATGAATTCGTGCACTGGGCCCCTAGTATATAATATAAAATGAAAGGTTGATCCTATTTTCTTAAAGTGTGTTCACTTACCACTTATTTGGTCTGTGACCTTGGGTATGTCTGGTCTTCTACTACCTCAATTAAAAAATATGCATAATAAGGCTTTGCTATTCTGAAAGGAGGGGCTTGGCTAGATTAGTTTCTAAAATTTAATGGATTTCAATCTATTGTGAAAGGGGAAGCCTGTTTTTCGCTGGTGTGCTTCCCTCGGCTGGCTAGAGGTGTCGTTGCAGACACTGGGTTTCAGCCTAGATCACAGGAGTGACATGTGGCAAATGGGGTATCATATAGCATTTTGCAAACGTATTCTGACGCTATGTGGAGGGAGATTTAAGACTGTATCAAATAGCTCACTCTTGGGAATGACTTTTCTTCATTCTTGAATGAGGCCCTGGTTACTGGTACTCCCATGTTTGGGGATATACATGTCCAAATTTTTTACCGCCTCCTACACGATGGTTGCCTGTGCTTAAGATTTTCTCTTATAAAGTTGAAGATTTAGTTGTTCTCTCTGCAGGTTTGTATTAGTTTAACTTCCAGCCAGTCTATGAAAACATGTGCCTCAAACCCAGAGTAGAAAGCATATAATCATCATAAGAAGACCCAGTATATATTGAACATTTACTTGTACCAGGCCTTATGCAAAGCATATGCATTATTTCATAAAACACTCCAAACAACCCTCTGACTATTAGTACTAAATAAGCACTATTTTTTATTACCATCTTACAGATGAAGAAACCAATGCAGTGAAGTTGAATAGCTTGCTTGACCTATTTTCCTGTATTTAATTTTCTAGATGTCTTTTGTGTTTATAGTTCTCTTACCTTAGCAATGTCATACAAGACAGAGATCTTAAACTCCCAATCCATGAATGTACCATCAGGGTAGGAAATTGTGTCATTTAAAACTTCCTGAACAGGAGAAAAAGGAAAGGAAGAAGATGAGTTGTCACAAGGAGGGAGAGTGTGGAGAGAGTATTGCAGGCAAATAATGATCTAATCATGAGGTCTTGGGCTCAGGAACACAGTGGAACTCTGTTGCCCTGGATTTCCTGAATGTACACAGGGTGGAGGGGAAAGCAGGTTTACAGTTGTGAGCACATGGAACACAGAGTTTATTCTTGTATTATTATTTATTAACTATTGCATTATTTTCCATACGAATAACTATAAACCTACTTTTGCTCTACCCAGTATTTCTTTTCTTCCCTATGTAAGAACCATTTGGTGGCTTTCATGACAAGGACATGAGCAGGAAATACCCAGAGTATCCAAAATTCTGGTCTTCCACTTGCTGGGGGTGAAGGAATGAGCCCATGAGCACACGCCTGCCTGGAGGGTGGGCTGGTGAGTCTGAACCACAAGTCGCTGGGCTGCAGGTCCTGTCTCATCAAAATTATATGAGTGTTTTCAAACAAGGAATTGCTGTTAGGAATTTCATTCACTAGGCTTATGTTTTTACTCACATGATCAATTGCATCCATTAATTTTATAGCTCTAAGTTGTTCTTTTTTTAAATATGTTTTTATTGCCCTAGCCTGTTTGGCTCGGGGGACAGAGCATCTGCCTACAAACCGAAGGGTCCCAGGTTCCATCCCAGTCAAGGGCATGTACCTTGGTTGCAGCCTCCTACCCAGCCCAGGCCTTGGTTGGGAGCATGCAGGAGGCAACTAATCAATGTATTTCTCTTACATCGATGTTACTCTCTGTCTTTCCCTCTCTCTTCCACTCTCCCTAAAAATCAATAGAAAAATGTCCTCGGGTGAGGATTAACAACAACAACAACAAGTTTTTATTTATTTTAAAAAGAGGGAGAGTGAGAGAGATAGAAACATCAATGATGAGAGAGAATCACTGATGGATTGCCTCCTGCAAACCCCTACTGGGAATCAGGACTGCAACCCAGGCATGTGCCCTGACTGGGAATCGAACTGTGACCTCCTGGTTCATGGATCAACACCCAACCACTGAGCAGCACCGGCCAGGCTATTATTTATTTATTTATTTATTTATTTATTTATTTATTTATTTATTTAGTTTAGTTTACTAAATCCTCTGTCCATAAGACAGAGTTCCTGGATTTTGTGTGAACTGTATGACCTAGAATTTTGAACTCAGTATTTTAACATGGTGATGTTTCTAACAAGATGATGGTTCTAAGCTAGTAAAAATTCTTCATAGTAAAGCTCTAATAACCTAACAATAGTTTCTTGTTTTGGGAAAAAGCACAATTTGACCTTTAGTTTTAAGTCAGGCACTATACCAATAATTTCAAGTGAAGGGTCCAAAGTCATAATTCATTTCAGATAAGGCTGGATGGGCTGTAGGTACCATGCCAAGTTAAGGAAGGGGAGTTATGCCGAGACACACTCTAAAGTAATTCTTTCCCTTAGCACCAGACATATTTTATATTTTGTTTATGTTTATTATCTCTTCATCTCATGAGCACATCGACTCTGTGATAATTTTTGTTCACTGCTGTTTCTGCAGCATCTCATTCAGTGTCTGGCTTGGAATAAATCTTTATTTAATAAATGTTTGTTGCTTGAATGAACCAATTGTTCCTACCCAAGGTTAGCCGCAGTATGGTATATTTATAAGGCAGGAAGAAAATTGTCTTTACCCCGTTTAGGTTGAAATGTTCTGATTTGTTTTCCCACAAAAGTAGTTTCTGATGGGATTTGCCATGGTTGGAGCCTGAAGGATGACACAGGGAGGGGACTGCCATTTGCCTTTGCACAGCCTTTGCTTTGAGGCTCATGGTACAAAGGTGGTTTCCTGTAGAAATTTCTGTTGTTGTCTGAGCCCAGGAGGACTCAGCAATGTCAGAAGGGGGTCCAGGACCATTCAGATAACTGAAGTTTCCTGCCTGAGGGTAGAGAGCCCCCCAAACTATAGGTATGATACCCAAATGTTTGCTGGGCATTTTAGGGAGTAAAAGACTCTGTAAAACCCTTTGACCAGGCTTTGTGAACTGGTATTCTAATCTCATTGAAATTAAATGAATCAGAGTATGGGATAGCCCTCATATAATTAATATCATTAGAAATGTTTTATTTACATTATAATTTTTTAATTTAAATGTTCATTTTCAGCATCATATGGTCTTTTTTTTTCTATGACCTTTTGATATGATGCATGAGAGTGATAGTTATTGAATTCATAGAATTAACCATATCTGATTGTACTATGCTCCTTATATACAACTGGCTTAGGGTTAGTAGTATTCTATTTATCATTTTTTAAATCAATATTCCTAAATATAAGTTAGCCTTTAATCATATTTTATTATCAACTTTATGCTAGCTTTGTTGAATGTTAAATGAATTTAGAATTTGTGTTTTTGGTTAATTTTAGAACAGTATTTATATACACACAGAGAATTACTTATTGAAGTTTAGAATTAAGCCAAAGCTGGTATTTTTTTTTGTAATAGAAATTAGAATTTCTCCTATTGTTATTAGCTTACTTAAGTTTTTACTTTTTGAGTCAAACTTTCATGATTGTATTGCATCTAAAATTTTTCTCTTTTTTTGGATTTTATAATTTAATAGTCTTTGAAGTATTCTTTCACAATTGAAAGTGTCTTTTTAATAGCTTTATTTTCTATGCCTACATTTGTTTATTTTTATGCTTCTTTTAAGTCTTAATTAGAAATATGAGAGACTTGTATACTTTATAGTTTAAAAAAGATAAGCAACTCATAAATGCATTTAAAACTCTACCTCTTTTGTAATGATTGAATTTTGAAAGTTTCTTTTCCTTAGGCCATAGTTATTCTTCTAAATTTTATATTGACTATTTAGATTATTTTTTTAAAGACAGAATAACATTTAGGGCTATGAGTTATTTCTTTGAGGATAGACCTGGGTTTATTTTGAAAACTACTAATCTTGTTTAGTTTAGTTTTGTTCTTTTATGGAAGCTTATTAAAAAATTAAAAATTTCTAAGGGGTTAAATTTCAAAATTATTTTTAAATGTTACTGCGTAATGAATATTTGGACCTCTTTAAAGCTGCTGCTGGCCCCAATCTTAGGATTCAGGCTTTGTTATAGGGGAGAATATTAAGGTTATAAAGAGACACTGGGTCTGAAAATAGTCCGAGGGCAGGGTGACCACACATTGTGGTTTGCTTGAGGTCAGTTGCAATTTATGTCTACAGCTCCAACAATTATGACAGTACCCCCTTTACTCGCAAAGTATCCTGGTAAATTCTATGGTCACCTCCGCAAAGGTTTATAAAAGGCTGAAAGCCCTCAGAACACATCCCAGAAACTGCTCCAGGTGAGGTTCAAATATTTCAATGCTCTTTGAAACAACTGTCCTCGATTCCTTCCTTCTCCTACCTGTTCCCCATTTAGTCCCATTTCTGCTGCACACCTGATTTTGTTTCTTGTAAGTGACTGTTTCTTGTATATGCCTGCCCTTCTGAACAATGTAATGATTTGCTATTCCTACTTGATGCGTGGTTGTTTCCAAGAAATCAACTTATTTCTGTCTTACTTTCTCTTTCTGCTTTGAACTTGCTCAGCCAGAGTACCTGGCAACACCTAGGCCATCCTCAGTCCCTCACAAGGGAAAGGATGGTAGGAATTAATACAGTAGCAGAACCAGGATTTATGAATTAGTTCCCTAATTCTTGTCTGGTGCTATCATAATGGCCACCCATTTTTTCTTTTCATACAAATCAAGTAAATATGCAAGTAAAATAAAATGAATTTAGAGGTAATTAGTCACTTTTCCAACTCTGTTCTCTCAAGTCTACACTCTTGAAAATATATAAATATGTGTATATGTATGTATATATATATATTAAGACATTGACAAAATCTGAGTGATCCAGTTTAGTAACATATGAACCCACCAACTTTTCCTGATACTTCTCCAATGTTATTTCACTAGGTGAACATCTAAAACTTTATATATATATATCTATATATAATTTTTCTATATGGGTGACCAGTTAGGAAATCGGAAATTGTCCTTACCCGGAGGGATCCTCGCTCGCAGTATTCGACCACCCCAAAGATCATGGTATCAAGCTTCACAGTTCCGTAGAATTTGGTTAGGTTGTAATAGTCAATCTGAAGCAACTAAGATAACATGTGTATTTACAAAGCAAGTCAGCCAGAAAGCAGCACCACAGTAAAAATTACTACGCTAATAAAACGTGTTTTAGGTCTTTGGGGAGATGATTTGGAATGTCAGTACATTTCTTAGTACGCATTGCAATGCATCTTACCAACCAGTCTTTCTTTCCTCGGCAAGGGGACTCGAATACAGACCTTTGACTACTCTCAAATAATATCAGGACCATTTTGTAGACATGCTATTAGATTTCCAACATGTTTTACACCATCAAACATCACTCTCCAACATTGGTTGGTAGAATCTTCAACACGAATAGGTATAGTCACCCATTTCTCGGCCTGAGGGCTTCTCTGTCAGCATCCCCAATAATGCCTTGCTGCCCCAGGCCCTCAGTGCTCAGGGGAAATGCAGTGATACTATTTCTCACTTAAGGGTTTCAAGCAAGGGACACATACCTTGTTCAGTTCTATCTTCTGCTTCTCTGTGAAATTGCCATCGTTGTGTTTGAGATCCTTTAGAATCACTCTCTGCAAAAATCAATTGAATTAAGAAGATAAAGTTGTAGCATCACTATTTATACGCGTATTATAATATTTTGTTTGTGCGTCTATCTTCCTACTATACTGTAAGCTCTTGAGATTAGCGACAGTATTTTGTTGATGTTTATGTCCCTTGGATACGAGAGGCTCAGGTTTGAATGTTTCTTTAAGAATGACTAAATGAGAAGGAAGAAAAAAAGGTTGGAAGGAAGGAATGAATATAGGAGGAAGGAAGGAAGGAAGGAAGGAAGGAAGGAAGGAAGGAAGGAAGGAAGGAAGGAAGGAAGGAAGGGAAACTCCATGTGGAATTGTCATATTCTCACTGAATGAGGCAAAATATAATATTAGGGCTGCCTGGACTGCTCTGACTCTCTTTCATTTTTCCCTTCGCTTCCTGCATTCCACCTATCTCAAAAAATTGTATGCATTCTTTAATTTTCCCCGGACTGTGAGTCTGTAACCCTTGAAGCAGAGCCCTGCCCATCCCTGTGAAAGGCGCCTAGAACAGCCCCTGGAGCAGCCCTGCACCCACCCGCACCTTTGCGCAGCCAGCATCTGAAGGGGGCAGGGCTGAGTCAGCAGGCCCAGAACACACCCCTCACCGAGAGTTCAGAGAAGCAGGGGAGACGATAGTCACCTTTTTGTCGTATTTGCACTGTCGCAGTCTCTGAATTGTATCTCGTCTCTTGTCATCATCGATCTGGCACAAGAAAAGGCGAATTATTCCAGAAGCTTCCTGTCTTGTCCCATCCACTGCCAGTCAAAGGCCAAGAGGCTCTGCCAGGTGAGCGGGCTCTACTCGCTCACAGCCTGCTGGGCAGACTCCCAGGAAAACGATTACAGCTGACTTGTGTTTCTCTCTCACAACTCGCCTTTCCTCTGCAACCGGATGCTAACTAAACTCTGGGTTTCCCTCCCTTCCTCTTAGAGTTGCGCTGTCCCTCCCTCCTTCTTGTGTTCTACTTCAGCCAGGGTTTTCTGGCTTCCAGCTCTCCCTGCCCCCTCCTCGTGGGAATCGTTGCCAGTAGCTACAGACAGTTGCTCTTAGGGGAACATGTTGTGCATTGGAGTTGCAAACTCATGTCTAAAAGCCCAAGTGGCACTGCAGCGAGGACGCTGGGCCGGGTGTCTGAGGGGGGCAGCCCCATCAGCTCTGGGTGCAGCCGAGAGAGTTGCTGGATCATCTGAATTGTCAGAAGAAGCTGGTAACCTGAATTTTTCTAGCCATCCCAAGATTTTTATATTGGCAATTACTTTTAAAAGATGATGAATATTGACTAACACACACACATACACACACGCCTCTGCAGGCCAGACATGGCCCTTGGTCCGCCAGACTTCAAAGACAGAAGAAAGGTTGAGAGCTATTGCATCTTTCAAGTTGATTCTCATAAAAACCTGTGATCTGTTGTAATATTGGTTAAAATTGACCTCTTAGGGGCATTTTAAGTGGTGAGTGAAATAACATCTAAGTCTTAGATTCTGAAAGAAATGATCCCTGCTTGGCTCATTTCCCACCATCTACTGGTGCCTTACCCACACCTGACAAGCTGCACCAGCTCTAGACAGGCTCCTTCAAAAGGGGAGGTGCGCCTTACCTTCAGGCTCACATGGTTGGTCTCATTGGTCTCCAGAGGAATGATCTTTTCACAGGGAATGTGGGACCATTTTTTCTGACGACGTTCATGCGCTTTTTTGTATTTTCTGTGGAAGGAACAGAACCAGTCAATAGTTTCTTATTAGTATTGATGCTGTTCAGCTTCCGAACACTGGGAGAAATTTCAAATCCTGGCATTCTAAGGTAGAGACGTGGTGAGTGAGGCCAGCCCAATTACAACTCCCCAATCTGGCCAGTGCTGGCCATGAGCGAACTTGTAAGGATTCCCGATGGCCTTTTATATTATTTCCCCCCCCCCTTTTTGTTTCACTTTCGTAGGTCCTTCACTAATACAGCCCTTCACTATAATAAAGAATCTGAACTGATGGCATAAAAAGAGCAGGGAAGAAAGAGGAAAGAAAAACATTTTAAATTGATAACCTTGAAAGGCAAAAACATTAAGTTTGAAATCACCAGAGAATACACCAGATTCCTAAGTAAGCCAGTTCCTCTTGTGGATCTGTGCCTTTGAAAACATATGTAGAAAGAAAATACAAAAGCACAGAGAATTTGTAATAATATGCATCCCAACATTCAAAATGTCAAAGTTTTGTCATTGTTTTCCCAGAGAGTGTGGATAAATTAGAATTATTGATCTTACACCTGTCTAGAGACCTCTTTGTGAACATACATCATCAGCATAGCTATTAAACCTCTCCCTCCCTCCCTCCCTCCCTCCCTCATCCCTCTCAGAATGAGGAGCACAGCCGGAGAGGGTGTGGGTACCTCAGCACCAGGAGCGCGGCCAGCAGGACCAAGACCACAGTGCCGGTGAGAGTGAAGACAGCGATCATCAGGATTTGAGGTCCTGTCACAGGAAAGACAGTGCAAAACGAGTTAGTAAGGATCTCTGAACAGAGAATAAAAGCAGTTCAAAGAGTCTAGTTGTATGATGTAATTGGGGGAGGGGAAAGGGAGAGCCTTTTAAAAAATATTTATCCTTTATTCATCTCTTCATTGATAATGTAGGTCCTGTGTCCTTGGTCTCTGAAGAAAACTGTCTAGAATGTGCCCTAAGGAAGTGGGTTATTTCAGCTATCCTTACAGTCTACACCTCTCATGTCTTTCTTTATGTGAGTCGCCAAATAAGACATAAAATAGCTTCCAGCACACAAATAATTTTGGTGGTAGAAGTCTCCCTGGTGTTCTTGAAACAATAGACCTAAGGGGAATTCAAAGTGGGAGGCAGAGACAAGTTTTTTTGTTTTTGTTTTTTTTTTAATACAGAGCACAAATCAAAAGAAAAGTAAGCCAGTGCTGGAATATTAAACTACAGTGCTGCTGGTGCTCCTTTCCAAGCTCTACTAGACAACGGGCGGAAGTCAATGAAGAACGTAAGTGATTATATTTATGAGAACACTAGAATGTGGGTGGAGTTCTGTAGATGGGGTAATGTGGGAGACTCACAGAAGAGTAAGTGGAACCCTGGACAATGTGGATCCAACACAAAGAAACAGTGAAGCAGAATCTGAGTTTGCAGAGGACTAGCTAGATGGAGAGGGACAATAACAATTATAAACTACAAGAAACTATGGTTCATTTAAGTCACAGTGGGTCTCTATGAGACTAAGAAGCTCGTGGGTTGAAGAAGGAAAAAAATGGAATGGATTCCAAGCAATAGATGGGAATGTGTAAGAAGATGGAAGACAATAGCAATATGGTGAAGGAGATATGTTTCTTCTTACAGCAAAAATAAGAGACCCAGAAATTCTAGGGGAAAATGTTCAAATAAGACATAGTTTAAAAGTGAAACAAAGTAAAATTTGGCCAGATTTTGAGAATTTGCAATTAAAAAAAGTTATTATTATTATTTTTAGTAGGTGTGGCACAAAGGGGAGACATTGGAGATATATAGAAAAAATATCATGGCATGCTATTTGACTTCATGTGAATAATAATAATAATAATCATAATCATAATGTTTTCAACTTATAGAATATCAACTTAAAGGTAAATGACAGAGGGCTTCATTGTGGTTACCAAATAAATATTATCACCCCGGACAGATTAAAGAAAAATACAGGAGAATTCGGGAGCAGAGAAAGAGATAGAAGAAAAAATAGACACTAACATCTTCATCTTACAAAGTTGGGAAGCATGAAGTTTTATAGATAGTTAGTAGAACAATACTAGAAGCTCATGCATATTACAATGACAATGACAATGACAATGACAATGACAAAGATACCCAATAAATATATTGACAAAAAATTTCTACTAAGGGGAAACTTTAAAAAAAATATTTTTAAATTGATTTTTAGAGAGAGAGGGGAAGGAGAGAGAGAGGTAGGGGGAGAGAGAAAGAGAGAGATAGGTGAGAGCAAAACATTGATCAGATGCCTCCTGCATGCTTCCTACTAGGAATTAAGCCTGCAACCTGAGCATGTGTCCTGACATGGAAGAATCAGCAACTTTTTGTTGCACAGGCTGATGCTCAACCAACTGATCCAGACCAGCCAGAGATAAAGGGAAACTTTTAACAGTGAAAATGTGAGCTCTGAATTTCTACTAGTATTCTCCCCAGGGCAGAAATAAATTAATAAATTGGAGTTGAAGTTGCATTGTGGGCACATCTGACTTCGGTGAATTCTGTTTATTACTATAATCACCATTTCCATCACCACTACCACCATTGTGGCAGCCATCATTCTCATACCCCTAGCCAGAAAACAAAAGCAAGTGTGAGATGTACACCTGAAACTAATATAATATTGTATGTCAACTGTAATTGAAAATAAAATATTTAAAAATACCATCATACACTAGAACAGATTAAGATTTGGTTATCCTATCTAATAAAGATGGAATATGCAAATTGACTGTCACTTTGCAACAAAGATGGCAGTGCCCACAGCCAATAAGGAAGGAATATGCAAATTGACCTGACAAAGCTGAGCAGGGATGCTTGCATTGTCATCATGGCGATGATGCAGGCATTCTGCCCCGCCCTGGCTGCTCCGGGCCTCTGGGCAGCGTGCGCATGGAAGCATGGAGTGGCCGGGGCGGGGCAGAATGCTTGCTCTGGGGGGGGGGGGGGGGGCGGGGGATGGAGGGAGCTACAGGAGGGTGACAGGGCCGGAGTGAAGGTGGAAGGTGGTTCCAGCCCAGAATGAAGGCAGAAGGCAGTGGCCAGAGCAAAGGCCCAGGTCCCAGGTGCTGGAGGGAAGCCGGTGCTGGCAGCCAGGGGAAGGAAGGCCTATTCTTGTATGAATCTTCATCCATTGGGCCTCTAGTTTTAAAATAAATTCCCATGCTTATGTTATTTTCAAAAAGTGAGTATGAGAAATACAATTTCAACAGGGCAGGTGATTCTACTCATCAGTCTTTTAAAATTACACATCCCCTAGAGCAGTGGTTCTCAACCTTCTGGTCCTTTAAGTACAGTTCCTCATGTTGTGACCCAACCATAAAATTATTTTCATTGCTACTTCATAACTGTAATGTTGCTACTGTTATGAATCATAATGTAAATATCTAATATGCAGGATGGTCTTAGGCAACCCGTATGAAAGGGTCATTCAACTACCAAAGGGGTTGTGACCCACAGGTTGAGGACCGCTGCCCTAGAGCATAGGTTGGAAGGCACATGGGGACTCCCATGTGCTGGGCCTTCAACCCATCTCAATTCCTATCTGTTTCTCACAGTGTGACCATCTCATGGCACTAAATATAAGATGTACATTAAATACAAATTAAAATGATACTTTAAATTTTATGTAAAACTGACAACTGGCAAGCTGAAATATATTCTTACTCCATTTTAAAATTTGTTTAAAAATTTATATTTCAATTTCAGTTGACACACAATATTATATTAGTTTCAGGTGTATAACACAGTGATTAGACCTTTATATAGTTTATGAAGTTATCACCTGGATAAGTCTAGTACCCATCTGACAACATACATAATTATTACAATATTATTGCCTATATTCCCCATTCTGTACTTAACATCCCCATCACTATTTTTATAATTGGCAATTTGTAATTTTTAATTTTCAACATACTTTGTAGTTTTGCTTGTTTGATAAGTCACAGGATCACATTAGCTCTAAGTTTAAGCTTCTGCTGCCTTCTGGTGGCTGCTAAGGTTATCACATTTTATTTAAATGGATCACAATGATAACTTTTATTGTTTTATTTTTTCTAGTCTGAGATGATTTTTCTGTCCAAATAAATACTTCAAATACATAGAATGCAAAATTCAATGAATATTTCCAGTTTTTTAAATGAGCTTACAAAAATGACTGTAATCAAATCTACTTAAAATTTTATTCTCTTGATTTTCTCATTTGCAAAGTGTGTATTAGAATAATAGTGCCTTCTTTTCAGTATTTGTATGAGAATCAAACAAAGTAGAGTTGTTCCAGGGGACAGAGGAAATAGAAGAGGGCAAAGGGAGGATAAATGGTGGAGGAAAGAGACTATATTTGAGCAATGGGTGCACAATGCAGTATGCACCCATTGTTGAGTTGTACACTTGAAACCTGTATGGTTTGTTAACCAGTGTACTCTAATAAACTCAATTTAAAACTTCAAAAAATGGGTCACAATGTAGATTGAGTTTATAACCCCAAGGTCATAGGACATGATAATTGGAAAGAACTTTGGGATTTGTTAAACCTCCTGATTTAACAGAGGAAGGTATTTATACTTAGAGAAGTAAACTGATTAAAATTAACATTGTATAGATTATACTGACTAGAAACATATTTATAGTTTTCCCCTTCCTTCCTTCCTTCCTTCCTTCCTTCCTTCCTTCCTTCCTTCCTTCCTTCCTTCCTTCCTTCCTTCCTTCCTTCCTTTCCAAGGCATTGTGTTGAGGCAAAGAGATATAAAGAATAGACCCTACACATATAGTGTATGGAATAAAAATATGTGTAAACAAGTAAGTGTGATAGAAGTATTATGCTAGAAGCCTGGTAGGATCAAGGGCAAGATCAATACCCTCCTGAGATGCTAAGAACAAGCTTAGGAAAAGTGGAGTTCAAGTTACATATTAAGGATGAGTGGTTGTTTTCCAATCATATTGGGTAGTGATAACTTTTGGTCAGAGGGAGAAGCATCGATAAGGACACAGGGGCATGAAGTTGCAAAAACCTTTCTTAAGGAAGTAGGAGGAAGTTGAGAGAGTGGGGGAGGGATTCAGGTAAAATGAAACATCAGGCTGAAGAGTAGGAAGGGCATGGAAATTTTGTGCAATAATAAGTCATTTGGACTTTATTCGGTAGGTAAAGTGGAGCTGCTAATTGCAGTATTAGCAACCGGGCAGCAATGTGACTGGATTCATGCTGTCACTCTGGTGGTGGTGCTGGTTGGATAGAAGGGGCAGGAGGCAGGACTGAAGCAGGAAGTCTGGGAAAGCTATTATATCCCAGGAGGCAGGTGATGAAGGCTTGGAGGAGAACAGGAACCTACTCTGTGTTGTCCATTGCTGTGTCCCAGGTGCTTAGGACATTGCCTGACACTAAGTAAATCTTTATTGAATGAATGAAAAGACAGTGATACTTGTAGTATCCAGAACAAATGTTTTTATTATTATTATTATTTCTTTTTAAAGATATCCTCACTTGAGCTATCACTTGAGAATATCTTTCCATTGATTTTTTAGAGAGAGTGGAAGAGAAAGAGAAAGACAGAGAGAAACATTTATAAACCTGGAAAATATTTTATTTATTCAGACAATAAATAAAACAAACAAAACAAAAAACACAGGCTAGTTGCATAAAAGAAAACACACACACAATTTTAAGAAAAGAAAATTCACTAAGGATATCTTACCCCGGTCTGGAGTATCATTAGGAAGCTTCCGGTTCTTCCAGATGAATGTGGGGCTGTCATTCACTGGGTTAGTGACATTTGTGTGGGTGTCATAGGTCAAAAGTACATTGTACTGTGTCAGGACATGAAAAAGAAGAAGGATGAACAGAAAAAGAGATTTTAGAACAAGTTCTGATGAAATTGACCATCCTGTCCAAGGACATCTGAATTTCATAGTAGAATTCTCAGTGAAACAAGATAATGTTAACCAGCCATGGGGAAGCTTGGTAGGATTCATTATTGCTTCACAGCACAAATGTGGATTTAAGCTCCATGTGGGCCAATTAGTTTTATGACCATAATCTATGTCTACCCAACACAGGTTCTTTGGTCTTTAGAGAACTAGCATGATCCTTTCATTTTACAAATGTTAAAATAGAGGCTAAGACCAACAGACACATGAAAAGATGCTCAATGTCACTAATCATCAGAGAAATGCAAATTAAAACAAGAATGATATATCACCTCACACCTGGTAGAATGGCTGTCATCAATAAATCAGCAAACAACAAGTGTTGGCGAGAATGTGGAGAAAAGGGAACCCTCATGCACTGTTGGTGGGAACGCAGATTGGGGCAGCCACTATGAAAAACGGTATGAAAATTCCTCAAAAAATTAAAAATGGAACTGCTTTATGACTCAGTAATTCCACTTTTGGGTATTCGAAAAAACCCAAAACACTAATTTGAAAGAATATATGCATCACTATGTTCATTGTAGCGTTATTTACAATAGCCAAGGTACAGAAGCAATGCAAGTGCCCATCAATAGATGGGCTGGATAAAAAAGCTGTCTGATTATATATATAATATTACTTGGCCAATAAAAAGAATGAAATCTTACCATTTGCGACAGCATGGATGGACCTCGAGGGTTTTATTCTGAGATAAGTCAGTTATAGAAAGACAAATATCATATGATTTCACTTATACAGAAAACAAACTGATGGTTTCCAGAGGGGTTGGGAGACTGGGTGAAAAAGGTGAAAGGATTAAGAAGTAGGAATTGGTAGTCATAAAAGAGTCCCAAGTACAGCATAGGAAATATAGTCAATAATATTGTAATAACTATGCATGGTGCCAGGTGAATATTTGAAATATTGGGGGGGG
Source organism: Myotis daubentonii (assembly GCF_963259705.1). NCBI lineage: Eukaryota > Metazoa > Chordata > Mammalia > Chiroptera > Vespertilionidae > Myotis > Myotis daubentonii. The sequence continues at coordinate 27,419,237 of NC_081841.1, forward strand.
ATCACTTTGTAAAGTATATTGTCTAACCACTGTGCTGTACACCTGAAATTAATACAAAATAATATTGAATGTAAACTGCCATTGAAAATAAAACTAAAACTGTAAAAAGGAGCAAAAATAATAAAATAAAATAAATAGAGGCTAAGGTAAATTAAAAGGCTAGCTCCAAGTCACTTGAGAAGTGAAGTACCAATGTTTTCCACAATATTAAGTTGCTATTGAAAATGGTGTTTTGAGAAAATGCACCACAGCAAAAACCATTATTCATTTTGATACATGTCAAGGGGCTCTGAAATAATTCTACATTGCTTACATTCTGTCAATTACAAATTTTCTAATCTCTTCTATCCCTTTCCTCTAATGTGCTTTCTTGTACACAACACTAGATTTTTAAAAGAAAAGACTTCTTTTCAAGTAATTTGACAATGGGAATATTAATGTATCCTTAAATTACACATATTAAATCAGCTTCTAAGAGACATCTAAAAAATAACTATCTTTCTGAATTCACCACTATTGCTTCAAAACATTCTGGACAAAAGTTTTACATTCTCAAAAATATACTCTTAACTTGAGAGCAGAATCTATAATTGCATGTGTTGAGAATAGGAAATACCCTACATATTAGGGTATTGGACATTGAATCTCTACTGAGACCTACTCTGGATATCTATAATAATAAAAGCGTAATATGCTAATTAGACCGGATAGCCCAGTGACCTTCCAGACGTCATTTTGGGCGTCCTTCTGGATGAAGCCGCAGTGGTGGGGGCCAAGGCAGAGGTGGTTAGGGGCAATCAGGCAGGCAGGCAGAGTGATTAGGGGCGATCAAGCAGGCAGGCAAGTGGTTATGGGGGATCAGGCAGGCCAGGCAGAGTGGTTAGGGGCAATCAGGCAGGCAGGCAGAGTGATTAGGGGCGATCAAGCAGGCAGGCAAGTGGTTATGGGGGATCAGGCAGGCCAGGCAGAGTGGTTAGGGGCAATCAGGCAGGCGAGTGGTTAGGGGCAATCAGGCAGGCAAGTAGAGTGGTGAGGGGTAATCAGGCAGGCAGGCAAGTGGTTAGGGGGGATCAGGCAGGCAGGCAGAGTGGTTAGGGGGGATCAGGCAGGCAGGCAGGCAAGCAGTTACAGATTGCGAGAGGGTGCAGGCTGGGCTGAGGGACCCCACCCCCACTGCCCCCTGTGCACAAATTTCTTGCACTGGGCCTGTAGTAGAATAATATATCTATAGCCCCTGGTTTCCACATATACACGTATTACAAAGCACAATTGGTGACATTAGATTACTGAAAATTTCAACTACATTTACCTTCAGAGAGAATAAGTGCACAGACAACATTTTTTATTTTGAAGAGCAGTCCTGAGGCTGACTAGGATCTTACCACAAGCACCTGCCTCTCACCCCAGGGGCAAATAACTTAGAGGGGGTGTAATTATCTTTGTTGTTACTATTAGTAATTGAAATACAAAGGGGGTCTTTTTATTAAGGTATTTCCATTGAATATATGCTCAATATTGGATTATATATTTTTTAAATTAAATCTTTATTGTCCAGATTATTACAGTTGTTCCTCTTTTTTTACACCATAGCTCCCCTCCACCCAGTTCCCACCCCACCCTCTGCCCTTACCCCCGCCCCCCCACACACACACACACTGTCCTCAGTATTGCATTATATTAAAGGTCTAATATAGTAACTGAAAACTTTGGGTTTTGAGATGAGCACTACTTTGGGTGACATAAAAACAGACATTTTGATTTTGAAATTAAATGCTAATCAGCCATCAACTGTGTGCCAGATAAGAAGCTAAGCACTGGAGACATGGAAAGGTAAGACCCACTCCTTTCCTTTAAAGAACCTACTAAGTTGGAGAGAAGAAAAGACATACATAATGTGAATAAAAGCATAGCATTATAGGGCTGTTTATATGTGCCAGAGGGATTCATAATGATTTTCATGAGAGTTCAGATGGAGAGAACAGGAGAATGTTTTATTGAAATTTTTAGTTGTGGAAATGAATAAATAATTCTTAGAAGAGAACTGTCATCCTCTCATTGATATCCTATCAATAGTTTGGTCTTTTTTATTTTTTAATTTAATTTAATTTTTTAAATAAATCTTTATTGTTCAGATTATTACAGTTGTTCCTATTTTTTCCCCCCATAGCTCCCCTTCACCCGGTTCCCACCACACCCCATGCCCTTACCCCCGTCCCATTGTCCTTGTCCATAGGTTAAGATTTTTATCCAATCTCTTTCTGTACCCCCCATACCACCTCCCCTCCGAGAATTGTCAGACCGCAATAGTTTGGTCTTTTTATCAATATATTCTGGGTAGCATATTTTTATATATCAAGTAGAGTGGATAAAAAGTTTGGTGGGTCAAATGCTTCAGGAATGCTTTCCTAAGTGGAGCATAATTGTGAATTGGACATAAACTAACTTCCAAAAGTTATGTTTACATACTTCTTTAATTCCTTCACTATTACTCGCCTCCCAAGTTATCCCTCCTCAGCCAATCACTTCAACCCAAGTTCTTAATAAAAGTTAGACATACTTTGTTGGTCTCCACAGAGGTATACAGAAGCACCATAGTATTGTCGATGTCCCCATAGATGTCCAAAGTCACAGGGCCCTTATACCCTAGAGCAAAATCAGAAAGAGTTAGAGGCATTTGTTAACTTACTTACTGAAAGACCAATTAGATCCTGACAGAGAGTATAGCATAGGTTCAAATTGCTTTATTGTACTGAAAAATAGTTGATCTAAATTATCTAATCTGAGGGCACCTGGACTGGTCCTTGGCCCTGAAATCTCTGAAGAATATTTTTATGGGCGGTGTTACTTAGTTAGAAGAAAAAATCTTTTTCATTGCATTTAGAGTGGCTCTAAATATAATAGATTCCTCTTGATTATTAGTGAGAAGCTTTTGCTAAGAATATTTACTAAACTAGTATCACAGTGTGTAGGTCATTGCACAATCTAACTTAAGATTGTAAGAAGATTAAAATCCATTCACTATCACGTAAAGTTTGAAGACATTGAGAAAATTAAGTTCTCTGTGTCTTGGTTTCTCATCTATGAAATAACAACAGTACAACAAACTTATGAAATGGCTGTTTAGGTAAGAATATGATCAAATATCAGCAAATTCATATAGTTTAACATAATAGCTAATATTTACTTTGCATTTACTATACCAGTCTCTGTGCTAAGTGGTTTATATACATTTATCATTTTATTCTTCCTAAAATACCATGATGCAGAAACTATTATCTCCACCTTATTGCTGAGAAATCTGAGGTTAGAGATTTAAATAACTTGCTCCAGGTTGTACAGCTAGTAGATGGCTAATTTAGGACATAAATGTCTATTGGCTCTAAGCCTGTGTTAGTGCCCATTAAGATGCTTGACCAAGCCGAAACCGGTTTGGCTTAGTGGATAGAGCGTCGGCCTGTGGACTGAGGGGTCCCAGGTTCGATTCCGGTCGAGGGCATGTACCTGCGTTGCGGGCACATCCCCAGTGGGAGATGTGCAGGAGGCAGCTGATCGATGTTTCTCTCTCATCGATGTTTCTAACTTTCTATCTCTCTCCCTTCCTCTCTGTGAAAAATCAATAAAATATATTTTTAAAAAAAGATGCTTGACCAAGATAACGATATGATAAATTAATTAAGAATGCACATAGCCCTGGCTGGTGCTCTCAGTAGTTTGGGTGCTGTCCTGTGTACTGAAGGGTCACCAGTTGCATTCCTGGTCAGGCACATACCCAGGTTGCTGGTTCGATCCCTGGTCCAGGTGTCTGAGGGAGGCAACCAATTGGTTTCTCTCTCACATCAATCGGTTTATCTCCCTCTCTCTTCCTCTCCCTTGTCTCTCTCTAAAGTCTATAAAAACATCTTTGAAAAAAAAAAAAAGAATGCACATAGGATGATACTGAGAAGATGGTAGAGTAGGAAGCACCAGAAATCTATCTTCCCAACCTAGACAACAATTGCACTGGCAGAATCTGTCTGATATAACTATTCTGGAACTCTGGGCTTAGATGGTAAGTTGTGATTAATTTTCATCCATTTTGGCTCTTAGCACAGCAGCAGTACTTGCCCCCAGCCCTCAGTCCTGTGGCAGACAGCTGTGCATGTGTTCCTACAGCAGTTCACACACCACTCGCAGGAGCCAGGATGAGCAAAAAAGAAAGACCCTGTTGTCCAAGATATTGGGGATCTGTGCCCTAATTGCTGATTGTTGCTTATGATCACAGAGGTGCAGACAAAGAGGTGGTGGCCATTGTTGCTGCACCCCCTCCCACTGTTGTAAACCCCACCCCTCTACTAACATGACTTTTGGGGGGTGTAAAGGGTTAGTGACCCTTATACTCTCTTTTTCTTTTTTGCCCTTTGAAGGACAGACAATGATGGCTAGGACATTCAAGCAACTGCACTGGGCATGCCCAGGAGAAGCCAGAAGCTCAGAAAAGAACTGAGAAGGCCTTAAGTTTATTCCTCAGGATAGAGACAGCCCACAACAATAAAAACAAAAAGCAGAAATGAAACCCAGCAAACCCTGGGGAATGGGAAATTAATTCCCCATGTGGTTTTCAGAATTATCAGGTTATTATATTCAAATATCCAGTTTTCAATGACAACAGCAAATCACAAGGTACTCCTTAGCTGGTTTGGCTCAGTGGATAGAGCATCGACCTGTGGACTGAAGGTTCCTAGGTTCAACTCCAGTCAAGGGCACATATTGGGTTGCAGGCTTGATCCCCAGTAGAGGGTATGCAGGAGGCAGACAACCAATGATTCTCTCTCATCATTGATGTTTCTAACTCTCTCTTCCCTTCCTCTCTGAAATTAATAAAAAATATATTTGGAAAAAAATCACAAGGCATACAAAGAAAAAGGAAAATCTGGCCCATTCAAAAGAAAAAAGGTAAGATAACAGAACTGTACCTGAAAAAGACATGATGGTGTCTCTGTTAGACAAAGGCTTTAAAACAATGATCTTAAATATGCTCAAAGAATTCAGAAGACATGGATAAATTCAAGAAAACGATGCATAAACAAAATGAAAATAACACTAAAGAGAAGAAAATCTAAAAAAGAAACCAAAAAGAAATTCTGGAAGTAAAAAGTACAATAACTGAAGTGAAAAATTCACTAGAGGGATTCAGAGGCAGATTTGAGCAGGCAGAAGAATCAGCAAACATGAATATAGGACAATGGAAATTACTGAGTCTGAGGAACAGAAAGAAGAAAAGATTGAAGAAAAGTGATCTGTGGAACATTATCAAGTAGACCAACACTGGCAAAGAAGGAAAAGAGAGAATATTAGAAGTAATGTCCAAAACCGTCCCAAATTTGATCAAAGACAGGATTATAAATATGCAAGAAGCTCAATAAACTTTAAGTAAGGTGAGTTCAGACACTCACTCCAAGACGCATTATAATAAAACTGTCAAAAGCCAAAGACAAAGAGAATTTTGCAAGCAGTAAGAGAAGTGATTTGTCCCATTCAAAGGATACTGAATAAGCTTGTTAGCTGGTTTCTCATTAGAACCTTTGAAGGCCAGAAGGCAGTGGGATGATATATTCAAAATGCTAAAAGAAAAAAACTATCAACTAAGAATCCTTTGTGACATTTACATGCATTGAACCTCGAGGACATTATGCTAAGTGAAATAATACAATCACAAAAAGAATAATACTGTCTGATTCCACTTATATGAGATATGTAGAATAAAGTCACAGAGACAAAAAGTAGGGTGGTGGTTGCCAGGAGGTAGGGGTAGGGGACAATGGGTAATTATTGTTTAGTAACGATAGAATTTCAGTTTAAAAGATGAAAGTTCTGGCAATAGGCGATGGTGATAGTTGCACAGTGATATGAATGAACGTAATAACACTGAACTGTATATACTTAAAAATGATTAAGATCGTATATTTAATATTATGTGTTTTACCACAATTTTAAAAACTTGGGGGAAAATAATGTACATAAAGTGCCTATAAGAACTTGGGACACAGGAAAAATATCAATAAAACATTATTCCTCCCTGCCTCCCTGCCTCCCTGCCTCCCTGCTCCTTCAGGGATGCAGAAGTGATTTCTTCCTATCCTTGTCATATCCTATAGACACTGATGCAGCCCTCAAGCTTAGTGTTGGGCGTCTGCCACCTTCTGAAGTCAAGAGAAGACTCACTCTGCAGTACGATAAAAGTTTGTCAGAGTAAGGATTTAAGGCAAGTTAGAAAAGTCAACTATCATTTGTCTTTTACTTAATATACATTCATCTAAAAGACTTTTTTCATGGTAACTGGATGAGATCTGGGAAATAAAAGGAGTTTCAATAGAAGCTTGTGTGGAAAGAAAATGCTGATTCCTATAGTTCAGAAGGACAAGCGTTGTGAAATTTTGGATGGTATTGCTATGAGAGGTTTTGAGTTGGAGGGGTAACACAGGGTCCCTCATTTTGGAAGGACAGAAAGAGAAGTATGGAAGGACCAAACTCAAACTACAGGCACTTTTCTTCTTGCTAATCTCCAAGCACAGTCAGGACATCATGGCTCAAAATGATCTGCGATGAGCTTGTTCATAACTACAGAGCCTGAGTTACATGCTCTTTCCTTGATATTTAAGGATTCTGAAATTCTAAAGCATAAACTGGGGTCTAGTTATTGATAACAGCACCCCCAAACTCTATACAATGATGTCTACCTCCCATTAAGTTCAAAGGTATTTATCTGTTGATCCATTTATTGCCAAACCCCCTCTTTGCTCCCCAAAGTCCATATTTCTTCAGCTTTCTGTAGAGAGTGTTAAGTGTTGTTGTTTGCTCTTAGGTGACCAGTACCTTCGAAAGTGAGGTTCCTGAAAGCATGAGCAAGTTCGTCGGTGTCAACTTCTTTTCCTTTTCCAAGAAATGTCTTTAGCACATGTCCAAAGAGCAAGATTCCATTCAAATAGGCAAGAGAAAAGTCATTTAACTCCTGAACAAGAAAGAAAAATCTTAAAATGAGTTCTAAAAAAAGAGATTGTGGTCTTGAGCCAGAAGCAAAATGTTCTTGGGGTCAGCAGGGTAACGGAATATTGGGGGAATTGTAGAAACGGAGACTTTGGAGTAATATTTCCTTGGGGTGGGGGGGGGGGGCTCTGTATTATCACTATGTCACAATTCTGTCTTGGGATCAGTAAACCGAGAACACTGCCTTCAAGGAAGTAACTGCAAGCAGTTGTACTTCTTTCCCATGAGGATAAAATACCTCATTTCAACCAGGAAAGAAAACATACAGCATTTTCATAATCCTTATAAGATTTTACAGAAAATTAACGCTTGCAGTTTAATGTTCCCCTTAAAGAGTAAAAACGAACAACCGCAAAAACATGTCCCTGCCTTTGAACATCCTGAATGGGACAGGAGGAGTTTGATTGGAAGGTATTGAGTTTGCTTTGAAGGCAGTTCTTTTTCTTTATTTTTTAAAAGAATATATTTTTATTGATTTCAGAAAGAGGAAGGGAGAGGGAGATAGAAACATGAGAGAGAATCATTGTTAGGCTGCCTTCTGTACACTTCCTACTGTGGATCAAGCCCACAACCTGGGCACGTGCCCTGACCAGGAATTGAACCCTGACCTTCTGGTTCATGGGTCGACACTCAACCACTGAGCCACACTGGCTGGGCTAAAGACAGTTCTGATTGGGTGTTACTTCAGGCCATAAATGTTTGTCCAGGGGAACAAAAAAGAGAGGGTCAGGCCCTGGTTGGCGTGGCCCTGTGGGTTGGGCATTGTCCTGTACACTGAAAGGTTGCTGGTTGGATTCTGTGTCAGGGCACATGTCTAGGTTGAGGGCTGATCTCTGATAGGGGACATGCAGGAGGCAGCCAATTGATGTTTTGTTTTCACATCGATGTTTCTCTCTCTCTCCCTCTCCCTTCCTCTCTCTCTCTAAAAATCAATTTTAAAAATCAGATAAATAAATAAAAGAGAGGGTTAAAACTCCCTTGCAACAATTATATGCTGGTCTTCACAGAGTAAGGCTATGGATTAAAAGCTCTGTGCTCCACTGAAGCCAAGTGAGTTCTGTCAACTTAGGTATTTTGGATTGCACACTTTTGCCAGACCTTAGAAGCTATGCAAGTGATACCTGAATACTATACCCCGAAGAATATATGTTAGAAAATATAACGGAAAAAAATAAAACCACCTCTCATTGGTTTCAGTGCTTTTTGCTGAAATCATCATTTCATGAGCTGAAAAGAATCCAGTTGAGACCCAGCCCTACCCAAAAGGGGGCGTGACTCCTAATTTTGGCAGGGTTGTAAAACAGAGGGCTTAGCACTGCTAGTGCAGGAAAAACTGTGATACTCCAAAGATACCCAACTTGCTTTATAGAGCTTTTTGGGCCTGGCCTTTGCTTGCCAACCCAAAACTGTTCATGGTCCTCAGGACTGCTCCTTCCCTCCTCTTCCCACTCCAAAACTGCTCTCAAGTATCTCTGAGTGCAGAATACATCTGATGAATTTGATCACATTAAAGTGCATTGTCTGACCAAGACCAAGTGGTATTAGTGTCAGGAGCCCCTCATTATACTTAGGTGACCATGATTTGATATCCAAATGGAGCATCTTTTTTTTTTTTGGAGCCAAATGCTAAACCAGATGAAATGCTTGGATAAGAGGCATAAACCAGGACTCTTTTGGATAAATGTGGACAATGGTTAACCTAATCACAATAGATAACAATGTTTTTACTTAGGAATACAGGGATGGGCAAAGTAGGTTTACAGTTGTGAGTATGCAAAACACAGATTTTATTTAGGTACTAGTAGCTCGGTGCAGAAAAATCTGTGCACTCGGGGGTGAGGGTGAGGGGTGGGGCCAGACCCCTCAGCCCGACCGGCACCCTCTGTCATGTTCCTGGACCCCGGCCACTCCTAGCCTAGGCACAGGCCTATAGGCTTGGGGCGGCCTGGCTCCCGAGGCCCCATTTTGTCAAGAGAACAAAGTCGGCGTTAGTTACAGCCCTCACCGAACCCAGTACACTGCATCTGCTTCACCTTCAGTGCCTGGCCTGGTGCCAGGGACCTGAGAGGGTTTGCTGAGTGAGTGAATAATGAGTGAGTGAATGAGTGAATGAATGAGCGAGTAAGTGAATGAGCAAGCAGCTAAGGGGTGGGGAACTTCTGCCGCGTTGCCATGGCAACATGGCAGAAGTTCCAGCCCTACTCCCAGCTGCCTGAAGCCCACCCTGGGAAAGTTCCCGCCCTGCTCCCAGAGGCCTGGCGCCCCTCTCCTGGCTGCATACTGAATTACTAACATCTTGAGGACATAGCTCTGTCTTATCCTGCTTCACCTTCAGTGCCTGGCCTGGTGCCAGGGACCTGAGAGGGTTTGCTGAGTGAGTGAATGAGTGAATGAATGAGCGAGTGAATGAGTGAATGAATGAGCAAGTAAGTGAATGAGCAAGCAGCTACCGGTCGGGATAGTTCGCACTCCGCTCTGGGCTGCCTGACGCAAACTCTGGGCAGTTCCGGCCCTGCTCCCAGTGGCCCCATTCCCCTCTCCCAGCTGCATAGTATGTGCAGGGCAAAGGCGTGTGCATGTTGGCAGATCGGTGCATTAGCACCCGCCTACCCGGGATCCCCGTGGGTGGGCCGTTTGTGGGCGTGGCCATTGGCTGATTGGTGCATTAGCACCCGCCAACTCGGGATCCCACGGGAGGGCCGTTTGTGGGCGTGTCTGGTGGTGGATCGCTGTGGTCCCGCCGGCCAGCCCTGGATCGGGTCCCCTACAGGCTGCCTGCCGCCTGGGTCGCAGATAGCAGGCCTGGATGGCAGTGGGCCAGGCGGGATGGCACTGTCCTGCCCTGCCTGTAGTATGCAAATTAGCCGCCATCTTTGTTGGCGGTTAACTGCCATCTTGGTTGGCAGTTAATTTGCATATCGCCCTGATTAGCCAATGGGAAGTGTGTCAGAGGTATGGCTAATTACCATGTTTGTCTATTATTAGATAGGATTATTATTTAGTAATTGTTGTATTTTGTATATGAACAGCTGAAAACCTACCTTTGCCCACTCCTGTGTATATCTCTAAAGATAGAATTTGATATGGGTGCCAGCAGAAAGTTGCTTTAGGATGTAGGAAAACTTCACTTATTTTACATTGTTTATTTCCACCTCCCCTAAGTTAGCAGGGTGTCTTCTATCTTCCCACACTATCACTTCCATTCTGATGTTACAGAAGTGCGCACTGCTGTGCTGGTCTAGAGCCTAACACACTGACCCATAGTGAGAGTTTTAGTAGCAGGAATCTTGCAATTACACCTAGTAGGTCTCAGTTAACACTTGCTGAGTGAATTGAAATGAGTAAAAAAATAATGCTCATCTTAGAATTTGAGTCCCAAAGAGTAGAATAATATCTTAACCTTGAAGAAGAAAATAATAGTATGCATATATGAAGCTTACCAATGATAAGTCCTGGGGAAAAGAACTATCTGGGATGGACTCTTCAGGAGGCAGTGTCAAAACAAGGACATTTTTCATATGGTCAGGGGCTGTGACATTGTCCATGAAGTAGTGGTTACTGCAATAAAAGCACAATTTCTCATGAAAATTAGGTTCCTCCAAATAGAGAGATAGAGCTCCTACAATTTCACTCAAACTAAAATAGTAGCCGAAACCGGTTTGGCTCAGTGGATAGAGCGTCAGCCTGCGGACTGAAAGGTCCCAGGTTCGATTCCGGTCAGGGGCATGTACCTGGGTTGCGGGCACATCCCCAGTGGGGGATGTGCAGGAGGCAGCTGATCGATGTTTCTAACTCTCTATCTCTCTCCCTTCCTCTCTGTAAAAAATCAATAAAATATTTAAAAAAAAAACAACAAAAAACTAAAATAGTAGTCTTGAAATAGTTTAAAACATGTTCTTTTTTCCAGTAACCTGCAAAGCTGTCTACTTTCTCCATATAGGCTTAATTCTTTCAATCTGCTAAGTTGAACAAGAGAAATTAGGCAGCTGTACGTAACATACACAAAGGGAAAGGAAGATCAGAAGACATATACCACTTTCAGGGAAATGTGTCTGAGCTCTGGACACGTGAGCTAGTGGTTGCTTTCAAGACTTAATGACCCTTGGTTTATATCTGGGAACATTCTTTTCCTTGAGTGCTCATAACAATTTAGAGATATTAAGATATGATAAAAAAAATTAGGAGTTAAAATTACTTTTCAGATGGCAAAACATAAGAATGGAAGGGCTAAACATTTTCTCTACCACTACTGTAAACTTCTTGACATGAGCTTATTGATCCTTGTATCCTCAACTCCAAGATAATTCTTGGCACACTGTGGACTCTCAATAATGTCTGAGACTGTGCTGCAAATGGTATCTAGCTTCCCAACCATTTGAATGTTCTAATAGGTCAAGAATCTAACATGTTTGAACTGCTATAACTAGGTTGACCATCATTTAATATTCAAACAGGAGGTGAACACATCTATGAACTGAGAACTGTTTTGAATCTTTTGCTCATATTAGCACATACAATTCTAAAAGTACCCCGACACAGTGGACATTTTTATTCTCATTTTACAAAGGAGTAGATTAAATCTCAAAATACTAAGTAATACCCAAGAGTCAAATGAACCAGAAGTGTCAGAATTAGAATTTGAATCCAAGTTATGTATGTCTAGTTCCAAGTGAATCTCATGATTTTCCCAAAACATAGTCAGGTGTCCTTCAGGAATAGCGACAAAGGATTGCCAACACTTTGGCAGTCGATTGAGGATTTGCTAAAAGTAAAATTACACTGAGGACTCCTTCCAGAGGGCAAAACAGTTACTGAAAGAAGCCATCAATGTGGTTGTTGGGATGAAATGCTGATGATGTGCCCTCCTTCCTGTATGCTGCAGCTAAAAAGTTACATTGGTTATCTTCATGAGCAACTTGTGGTCAAACAGGCCTCCAGTTGATATGCTTCATTTCTCTTAACACTGTGAAAGGTACATTTAGTGTGGGTGAAGTGACTAGGCAAACACAGGAAAGAGCTAATGCAGTAACATTTTCTGGTCTGAACATAGAAAGGTAATGATTAATGATCCAGTCAGATAAGTGAAGTCAGATGATCTAGCTGATGGGGCAAAGGACACAGCCATACCAGTGAAACCCTCTTTAAGCTTATTCTGACTCACATATTACCTTGACACAGTTAGTCTGTGGGTCTCCACATTAAAAGATGAGTGGTAAAATGAGGAACGTGATAAAAAGTAGTTCTATTGCCCTGGCTGGTTTGGCTCAGTGGATAGAATGTTGGCCTGTGGACTGAAGGATCATGAGTTGGATTGTGGTCAAGGGCATGTACCTTGGTTGCGGGCTCAATCTCTGGCCCCAGTTGGGGTGCCTGAAGGAGGCACCCAACTAATGTGTCCCTCTCACATTGATGTTTCTCTCTTTCTCTCCCCTTCCCTTCTACTCTCTCTAAAAATCAATGGAAAAAATATCCTCAAAATAAATAAATATTATCTAAATAAATAAATAAATAAATAAATGTGATTTCTGTTTTTCTCTCTCTCTCTTTAGTTCCAGACAAATGCAAAGGAAAAGATCACCACCCAGTGATGATTCACAGTAGGCAAAGGATAATTGTATAAATTAAATTCATTTAACTAGAACTTTCCTCCTACCAAAGGTGGCTGAAGGAAAAATAATCTAGGATCAAAGGCCATTAGCATTTGAAGGCATAGATATGGCACACATTCTCATAGATAATATTATTGGGTTATAAGCTGATTTATCACTACCTGAGAAAGACCTTAAAGTCAGGCTGAACACCAGGATAAATAGACATGTGGGTTTAATGGGATTTTCATAAAACTTTGTTATTTAGACATGATAGTGATGTCAAAGGAACACATCTCCACTAAGGCCATGATTAATTAAAAAAGAATGAGGGCATTAGAAAAGGAACAAGACATAGATTAAAATATTACCATCATGCCCTAGCCGGTTCGATTCCAATCAAAGGCATGTACCTTGGTTGCAGGCTCCTAGCCCTGGGCGTGTGGAAGGCAACCAATTGATGTGTCTCTCTCACATCGATGTTTCTCTCTGTCTCTCCCTCTCCCCTCCATTCTCTCTAAAAATCAATGGAAAAAAATATCTTCAGGTGAGGATTAAAAAAATATATTATCATCATACTGAACCCTATATGAGGCTGTGCAAAACAAAAAAGAGAATGTGCCTTTTGGAAATCCTTGGAGTATTTTCTTTCTGAAAGGAGAAGAGTTCTTCCAAATATTATACCTACTTAAATAGATCCACTAGAATAATGACAGTGTCTTCAGCCACTTCCCGGTCACCCTTGATGGAGGAGATGATGTCTGGTGTACCACACACAATAATCACTGAGGAGAGAGAGCAAGACAAAGAGAGAAATATACAATGGTGTACACACAAACAGAAAGGGAACCTGGTGCCTGAATTTGAACTCAGTATGTCCATGATATGTTTGTTTTAAGACTAACACCAATTCCTCAAATTACTATCGCCCCTTTTCTTAAATTTACAGTCACAGAGTCAGAGTAGAGCTAAATGGAATCTTAAAAAGAATGATCTGGTCCATTCCCTTAATTTTATTGATTTAAGGAAACCGAAGCCAAGATGTCAAAGGGTTAAAGAACTAGTAGATGACAGAGGTAGCTCTACTATTCAAGCTTTATGAGTCTGGGTTCATCCTTATTCCATTACACCACACTGGAGTATTCCAAAAACTATTTTCATTGGTTACTATTTTCACCTCACCATATGTAAAGTGGTTGGAAAAGATATAGAATAAGTTAATGTGAGAATGTATGAAGTTTTCCTAAGCAACTTTCTTTGTGGGCTTTGTAGCCTCTTAACACAGATCTTAGTCTTAGTGATCTCAGTGATGGAGTCCTATCCGATTCTATAACTGCAGCTACACTTCCCAAATGCATGACTTTATGAGTAAGAGGAGTTGGGAGATACTTCATTAGATATTTTAAAAAATTGTGTTGCCCAGTTGAATTGTAAACCCTGTAGGGACATGAATAATTTAATACTTCATTTTCCCCCTCATATCTTGGTCAATGTTTTGCAAATGGTAGGTTCTTAGTTTGGTAAATGCTTAATAAGTATGATGATGTAGATAATGATTTGAGTGACACCAGGAAATCCTGCCAAGCAAGGATTTTCCCATAGGAAATTCCCACAGTTGATTCCTTTACTCCTGATATATTCTAATTTGTAAAGAGAATTCTATGGAAAATGAAGCAAATCACCTAATAACTTAGAAAGGATGACTTTATCCCACTAGTGTTTCACACTTGACTTGTAACTCAGAGATCATTAGGCAGGTGAGGTATTTTGCTTACTTTTACAATTTTACATGAGGCTAGATATCAGTAAATATATCCTCTTAGTCATGAGTGAAAGAGCGTTCAGAATGTTTGAGGAATTGTCACAAATCCAATAACATATTGGATTGAGGTGAACTTAAAAGCCAGTTTACTGTGATGGTGGGTCGTGATGTCATTTTGGTTTATAAAAATTGGATTTTAACATCATCATTACTTTCATGAAGTTAATATATTTGTTCAATGTCACTTTTCTAATTTCTCCCAGTGGATAAAGTTTTAATCAACAAAAGAAACAATATAATGGAGTTGCATGCAACTACAGATCTCCCAAAAGATAAGAAGTAAATTGAGGTAATGATGACAACTCTGTCTGATAGATTTGTCAAATGACTCATAAGGAAGTGGTAGCTGTGAGGAAGAAGTTGGCAAAATTATCTTCATGTCTTCATACCATTGCTTTTCCTATCCTGGTCCATTAAGATTTTCTGAAACTCAGCCTCTCCTCTCAATACCTCTTTGAAGTTAAGTTTCTGAGAAAAATAAGAAACTCCAGCCTCTAGAGCATTGAGGTACCTAGAACAAAAAAAAGAGAGAAACTATAAGAATCCAGCTTTGTTTCCTCATGGCATTCCATGCCATTTGCTCATTGCTTACAGATCTGTCCTGGACTTGTTAATCAAAAATTCACATCTTCTATTAACACAGTAGATAATACACCCCATGAGTGTAAACATCTAATTTAGTGAAAGTATTGGGGAACTTTTAGGGGATCTTAATTACACATAGTAGAAAATTTGGTGGGTCCCTTATAATGGCTTTCTGCTATTTGCTGAAGAAACCAGCCCCATTATCACAGATAAGTTGAAACCTTTGAATCTACAGTACAAAAATTCCAAGTTGATAGAAATAATTTCTCCTCCTGTGTGAAATGAATTTATGTGTGTTCTAAGTTCACCCCAAAGTTTCTAAGACAAGGCCTTTGGGTTGATTCTTGTAGTTCCGTAGATGTGCAAACCCAGTGGTACCCTACTTTTAGTCTTCTGCGTACTTACGTAGATAGAGACTACAGAACTGAGCAGCATCAGCATTGTGGTTCTGTAATAACCTGATCAAAAGATCCTGTCTGCTATCTTTGCTGAAGGAGAGGGAACTTGCAATTTTATTTTGGCAGTGGTGCCCATTATCCTGTTCTCTGTCCACCTCCCAACTTATTCTTCTGAAAAAACTATGAGAGAAATGGTTTCTAACTAATTGTAGGTATAGGCAGAATGCATATTCTCTGGTATCATGTCTTGCACAGTAATGTGAAAGCATTAACTTCTGGTTTTCATTTCCTTATCTGTAAAATGGGGATCATAGTACCTGTTCTCTTTTCTTCAGAAGGTTTCCTGTGGGAAATCAATAAAACTATCTTAGAGGTACTTTGAAAACTACTAAGAGTTTGAAAATGCAACACATGCTGATTATGTTTATTATACTATGTTTCCTTTGGCCCCTTTGCTTTTATTTGTAAGAGACTGAGCTGATGTCCACTCCCACTGCTGTCACAGATGGAAAAGGTGCATCTGATAATAACCAGTGGCCGGCCATGAGTCTATGGCTTCTTTCTGTGGCAAGTGCCAGAGAATGTTAATAATTCTGCTTACCATAAACAGTCCTCAGATTCGTTATTATTCTTGAAAACATATGCAGTGGTCCAGAGAGAGGTTTTGAATGACAAATTATTAATCTTCCAAAAGTCAACCAAGAAGTGCGTCAACTTCCTAGCTGGAGACATCAACCTGGTTAAATTTTCTTTGAAGTCACATGACAATCCAAAACTTCCAGCTGAAATCATGGGATATGTAAAATTTGCATCAAGGCTATGACAAGAGGTAAAAAAAGGAGAAATAAATATCAGGGTTAACTTAAGTAGCACAAATAAGATCGCTCTTTAACCTGTTTCAGTATGTAAAGAAATTCAGGTGACCCTCCCACACAGGTGAATTTTAAAACAACATTTATTAAGCATATGCTAGGCTTTAAGAACACTTTAGGTGTCTTCATGTATCTGTGACTTAGTTACTTAGATTTATTCTAAAATAAGTTGTCATTTGGGCTGTCATAACATGCAGGCTGGGACATATAAAATTTGGGGAGTAGGGCTAAGAAAATAGAGGATGGGCCTCTATAGCTACCACAATTGTAAAGTCCAAAGGATGCCCTCTACACTTTTTTCTCTATTCATTGCCTTGCTTCTGACTCTTCTGTGGGTTACATTTGAGATAGACATCACTGAGGATTTTAGAGTTTTCCTTCCTCTGCTCAGCACATAGACCTTCTTATAGTTCCATAAACACAACAAGCTTTATTCTCCATCAGGGCCTCACAAATACCAAGAATGCTGTTGCCCTGTCCCTTTGACTGACTCTTACTAATCCATCAAGTCCTAGATTAAATGTCTCTTTAGTCATCAGGAAAATTTCCTTGATACCTAAGACCAGGTAATTATTTGGATGAGTATCTGTCTCCTCCACTAGATTGCAAGCTCCATTAAAGCCAGGGATCATGTCTTGCTTGTTCACCTCAGCATCCCCAGTC
The DNA here is from genome assembly GCF_963259705.1 of Myotis daubentonii. Classification (NCBI taxonomy): domain Eukaryota; kingdom Metazoa; phylum Chordata; class Mammalia; order Chiroptera; family Vespertilionidae; genus Myotis; species Myotis daubentonii. The sequence continues at coordinate 27,436,188 of NC_081841.1, forward strand.
AGCCTGGTCCAGATGTAGGTGCTCAATATGTATTTGATAAAGGAAGGACAAAAATACCCCCTTCCATCTTCAGTGTTCCACTGAAAGGTGTCACTGAGTGTTCTGCTCACATCTCAAACTCCCCACATTCACAGCCAAATTTATTTTTATTTCTCAAAATGGTTCCTTATCCTGAATCTCCATTTCTTTTAGTGTTTTGAGATCTCAAAGTCTTTTTGACTACTTTCCAGTCCTCACCCCAACATCCAATCAGTTATTAAATACTATTGATTCCACCTTTAAATATCTTTAAAAGTTACCCTCCCTGTGCATGTCAGCTGCTTTCCCCTCTTCTCCCCTGCTGACTTCTCTGCCAACACTCTCTCCTTGTCTGCCCCAGTCTTTCCTGTACACTGTTGTCAATTATTCTTCCCAAAGTTAAACTGCTTCCTATGGTACTTCCCTGCTCAACCTTAGTGGTTAATGAAGTAGAACAAAATCCAATTAAATATAACAAAGCATATGCAACTAATAATCTAATTAAATATAACTCTTTCCCCCAGAACTCAAGACCTCCCAAATATGGCCCTCCTTCATTTTTTCTAGTTTTATCTCTATTATTCTCCTCTATATCTCTTGCATGCCCATTAGTACAGAGTTTAACAAGTTTTCTACACTTCACTGCTTCTTTGCTTTTACACTTACTTCTTTCTCTGCCTGGCTGGGGATACTTAACCCCTTAAATACTTTACCCATTAAAATATACCCATTTTTCAACATACAACTTCTACTATATCACTGCCTTCATGAAGTCTTCCCCTTGTCGAAGCGTAACTCTCCTAACCAGAGGTGACCATTTCCTTCTGTGCACCCAGAGCGTCTTGTTTGTTTCCTTCTCTGATTGAACCTACCTGACTCTGACTTGTACTGGTCACCAGCGTCCTCATCACCTTCTCATGTCACCAGGCAGGGGCTAGGTTTTACTTAATTCTCTCTATTCCAATAAAATAAAATGCTTCTTGCCTGTATGGTGTGGCTGAGTGGCTGATCCATGAACCAGGAGGTGGCCCATGAACCAGGAGGTGATGGTTCAATCCCCGGTCAGGGCACATGCCCTGATTGTGGGCTCAATCCCAGTAGGGGAAGTACAGGAGGCAGCTAGTCGATCATTCTGTCTCATCATTGATGTTTCTATCTTTCTCTCCCTTTCCCTTCCTCTCTCTCCAAACTCAATAAAAAACATATTTAAAATGAAAATGCTTCTTTGCACATGGCAAGTCCTCCTAATTGGTGAGTTCATTTTCTTAACCCCCCTTTTCTTTTGAGCATACTCTATAGCATTGTCAGTAAGTAGTCAGACAAGACGACAACCAGGAACGAGTGCAAGGAAGAGTGAGATTTTGTATTTGTCTGCATTTTGGTATGGAAGATGAGCTAAAAAAAAATGCTTCTATGGTGTGTCTATGGAGTGCATTGGCCCCGAGCACCTGAATCTGCCTGTGGAGCTGGTGTGAGGTGTGAGAAGAACAGTTTGCAACAGACATTTCAGAGGCCTAATGTTTACCCTCCAGAGTCTCTTGCAAAGGGTTTTTCAGCACAGTTCTCTCTGCGTAGGCGAGGGCTGATCCTTGATTCAGGGTAAGATTGTAACAGGTGAGAGAAAGGCATGTGGGAGGGATTTTGACTGGGATCGGTGTAATCTGGAAGACCAAAGTGTTCGTGGTGATGAGATTTAATGAATGGAAGGGATGAGGGCGACTGTCCCAAAGAGAGGTATTTGCATTCAGGAATATATTTAAAGCTTCTTTCTAAGGTGATCAGGGCATTGTGCAAAGTACTGTAATGTGTTATTTAAAACCTCCAAATAATGCTATGAAATAAGTACCTTGCTCCCTTCCTTACTCTTGTAAACCCAGAGCTAAAACAGAGCCCTGCTCATGCCCTTCAGTGCTTCCCTTTTCTTTGTGTTTCCATACACTCTGCTTATACTTTTGTGAGTATTTCTTTGATTAAGCCCCTTCAGATTATCCAAGTGAATGTCTTCCCTGTTTCCTACCAGAACTCTGACTTTATACCATGTTGCTTCTCCAGCTTAGATGTTGGTAACTGCACCTGAACAGCTACTGTGACTCACCCCACTCTGAGCAAAGGTAGAGTTAACTCGATAAGGGAATGATGGTTGTAAGACCAGTGGCAATATAGGAGGGCCCCAACACCCCCCATTGTGTCGCCTTGACCAGACTGCTGTTTGATAAACTCTTTTTAACACGGATGTCATGTCTTGATTACAATTCATAGTGGCATCAAAACAACAACAAAACAAAATACTTACTACATCTGGAAGGTGGAATATGTACACGAGGGTCCCATGAGGACACAACCCACCTCTTTTTTATTCTGTAGGAGAAAAAAAGAAAGAAAAAACTAATGCCTAAAATGGAAACCATACACACACACACACACACACACACACACACACACACACACACACACCACCAACAACAACAAGAACAACAACAACAACAACAAAAAGAAAACAAAACAAAGGAAAGAATCAAAAGACAGAAAAGAAGTGGCAAGGGAAGGCTCCCAGAAGGTTAGAAAGTGGACCACTTAAACTTAAGATGTTAGAATGCAGAGCAGAAGGGGGCAACATGGGGTGCCTCTTGCTGGGCAAGGGGCAGCTAAGAGATGAACTAGTCTGAGAGAGGCGGTGCTATGGGTAGAGGGAAAGGTATTCCACTGAAAGGGAGCTGACTGCAGGGAACCTGCATTCTTTATCAAGAGGGAGATGCAGAGTGGAGGAAGGACTGGCAGACGGGCACGTACATAGTAGTGTCTGTCGGCCACATTAGAGAAAAACTAGATCTGGAGGTGCTCTGGAGGGAGTGGGCAAGTTTTAGGAAGAGCTACAAAGTAGGGCTAAAGAGAACAAATGTAATGTGGCCAGCTGGGCAATGATAGATCTTATTTTCAACTATATCTCAAGGGGAATGTGATTAGGAACATCCCGTCTTTGGTTTTAGAGAACCAGGTCATACCTTCCTCTGTAGAGATCCAGGGAGGAAGCACCTAAACTTTTCTTCCTCCCCCGCTATCCCTCCCCCAACCTCCCAGGACTGAGGGTGACTGCTGTAATCAGCCACTCCTCCTGGCCCAGGTGGAGCCTATCTCAGCATAATAACGTATAATGTTATTGATTGAAGCTTTGGAACCATGCACAGCTCTGTGCCTGGTGCCCTGTTTCATGAGGGCCTTTTCAAAGATTTCTGTAGTAAAGGGGGCATCTCACACACATACTTGCTTCTAGAGAGCTGTAACACTCTTTAGTGTTCCAAGACCTGCATTGGGGGGGGGGGGGGTGCAGGGCGCAGTTAGGAGTAGGGATTAGGCAAGAATCTCTCTCGCCCAATTATCTTCCCTTTGATATGACGTTATTACATTAAAGTTAGGTTTCAGATTCAGATCTCATGTAGTCACATATATGGTGATGACTTGACACAGAGATCTCTGCTGAAGGGCTTTAGAATATGTTTTTAACAGGGCACTTCAGGTATTTCTTGAGGGATACAAAGGCAAACAAGTTAGGAACAACATTTAAATTTTTAAAATGTGTTTAAAACAAAATAATTCCACTCCCTAACATGGAAAGTGCACAGATAGCTAAGGTTCTTTCCATTTCCTGGATTCCTGACGGGCCCTCATCACACGGGAAATCTATAGGGATAAAGTTAGAGAATCTTACGTTGACATCGCTTAGCATGGCTAGAGCTGACATGAGAGATGCTCATGGACAGGTGCCCAAGGTTCACATTATGATTGTCCAGTGACAAGAGGGTGTGAGCTATATCTACCAAGGCAGATACTTACGAAAATTCTCCTGAGTAGGTCAAGGCCTTCACAGGTGCTACTCCGACAGTCATTTGACTTATAAAACGCATCCTCTGTACGGATAAAGCTAGCGTTCACAGTTGCATTTATTCCTATTATCCAGAAAGGAGCAAACAGAGAGAACTAGTGTTATTTTTTAGTAGTTCATACCAGACATAAAATTTACCTTTTGACAACTGATCCTGAGGAAAAAAATGGAGATCCATTTTCAGACCTAGGGATATTTGAGTTTGGAGTTCTTATATTACTCTCTGTCACTTCTTTTCTCTCTCTATCTCTTTCTCTCTGCTCCTATCTCTCTCTCATCAGCTTTTTTGAGGCATCATTTACCACCAGAAAAAATCAGTCATTTTAAGTGTACAATTCAATGATTTTTAGTAAACATATATTTATATGTATATATATACTGTATTTAGCACATATATATACTATATAGGGTGGGGCAAAAGTAGGTTTACAGTTGTTCATATGGAAAATAATACAATAATCAATAAATAATAATACAAGAATAAACTCCATGTTTTGTGTACCTACAATTGTAAACCTACTTTTGGCCCACCTTGTGTGTGTGTGTGTGTGTGTGTATGTGTGTATGTGCGTATGTGTGTGTGTGTGTGTGTTATGTATGTATATATATTTGCACAGCCATCCCGCAATCCAGTTGAGAACATTTTCTTCATCCCGTTTTTTATTATTGTAGACTCAGCAAGTTCCCTATATGGGTCTGGGAAGTGTTGGGAAGCAATGACAGCCAAAGTGACTTGTGCCCAGCCATTCTGGCCCAGAATCTTTGGATAATGGGTCATCTTCAGACGAAGGCAAGAGTATCGATGCCAATATTCTGGGTATTGTTAGGCATCACATTTTGGAAGACAATAAGGAGAGAGCAGAACCATTGGACCAAACTCTTTCTCTTGCATTTTGTTTTCCTTCCAATAAAAAAAATATTCAGGCCCTAACCGGTTTGGCTCAGTGGATAGAGCGTCAGTCTGTGGACTCAAGGGTCCCAGGTTTGATCCCGGTCAAGGGCATGTACCTTGGTTACGGGCACATCCCTAGTAGGGAGTGTGCAGGAGGCAGCTGATCGATGTTTCTCTCTCATCAATGTTTCTAACTCTCTATCCCTCTTCCTTCCTCTCTTTAAAAAATCAATAAAATATATTTTTAAAAATATTCAGGACAAATCCCTGATACCTAAGCAGAGATATCTGTCATTTTGTGAAGCTCTTATTTAGGAACCCTGGAAGCCTCAGTTGCTAGTCTGAACACATAGAAAGTGTTCTTGCACAAGCCATTTTAATTTCTCTACTTGATTCATTCACATGTAAAATGATATTAAAACCAGGTTTGTCAAATGTAATAATTTTTAGTTCCTTTAAAAGAGAATACCAGCAATAGAAGTTATTGTTCTTCTGAACATCCAAATTAGAATATTTTAAGAGATATAAATTTGTTCTTTTAGAAAATGGAAACGTCTTTGCTCTTCTACAGACACCTCAGAAATATTTCTACAACTAGGAAGCATTTTATCTCTTGCCCTTTTAGTTGTTGTTGTTAATGCAAGGATATTTATTTATTTATTTATTTATTTATTTATTTATAGAGGAAGGGAGAGGGGCAGAGAAAGAGAGACACCACTGTGGGAGAGAAGCAGCCATTTGTTGCCTCCTGCATGAACCCTGACTGGGGATCGAATTCACAACCTGGGCATGTGCATTGAGGGGGAATGGGATGGTAGAACTTTGGGTGCATGGGATACCACTCAACCGACTGAGCCACACTGGCCAGGACAAGGATACTTATTCTGCTACTATACTTTGTTTAGTAAGATATCTAAATAAGAGATGACAGCATTTTGTTCAGACCAAATAGGAGAGGTCAGTGTAATAAGACCAGTCAGAGAAAGTTAATGGAAGATCCAGGGTCAGTGACCCATGTGCCAGCCCTTTATACCTTTTATCTTATTGATTCTCATAAAAATAGGGAGAATACAAGGCACATGAAGCCAGGAGAATAGTCTGAGTGAGGCTGTGGTGGACCTTGTGGAATGGGAGAACGCATGTGGGGAGGAGTAGAAATTTGGGGTGGAGAAAGTCTAGGAAAGTAGCAGGAGGAGTCAGGAAATGGAGGCCAGTGCACAGTCACATGATGAAAACGGGGCATTGGGAAGATAGCCACACTTTCCTTGTTAATGTATAAGACAGCTCTTACACCTCAACTACCTGTTGCTATGAGGGACACTAAAGATGATCCACTCAAAAATCCTAGGTTCAAGGCAGCCCATGATGGGCATGGCAAAATCCAGGCTTTTACTGTACAGGGTCTGGGAGAAGGGGAACTGATGTCTATTGAGTGTGATCTTGTACAAGTGATTTCACCTCTGGGGCCCCAGTTTCTCACCCATTTATTCATAGATTAGAACTGGATGATCTCTGTTATTATATGCCTAGCATTGGGCTATGGATTTTTGCATGCATTCTTTCACTAAATTCTCTCCTAAATCCTATGAGGTTAATTAATAATTTACCTTCCTAATTTAAAAATGAAAAGACAGAGGTCCATAGAAGTTAATTAATTTGCATAAGAAGTGAACCAAGGACACTGATTCCAGATTCTGCTGTAGAAAAGTAGTTCTCAAAGTGTGGGGCCATTGACTCCTGAGGTACCTGGAGACTCTTTCAGGAGGTCCAGGGGGTCAAAACTATTTGCATCATTATATTAAGACAGTTTTGTTTTTTTCCCCCACTCCCCTTTCATTCTTGATTATATAGTGAGAGGTTTCCAGAGACTACGTAATATGTATTATTATAAGACACTAGTGCCCTGATGCACTGATTCATGCACATGGAAAGGAAATTAATTAGAAGGTGGCTGGTGGGGCAGGACTGGGCAAGATGGGCTGGACATGCCCTGAAGCCAATCTCCTGAGGTCCCTCCCTGGAAGGCTGCACCTGGGTGGCACCATGGCTCGAAGGGTGTCTACTGAGTGAGCAGGGTCCCTCTGGAAGGTGGGGTCCCTTGGCCTGGGCTGCAGTGATCAGGCCTAAACCAGCTCTCCGACATCCCCTGAGGGGTACTGGATTGCGAGAGGGCGGTTCTCGGGTGACACATCCTGGAATTGGGTTCCCTCCACTCTGGTTCTAGGGTGCGTGACCCGAGAACTGCCACTGCCAAGTCACCGCAGCTCGGCAGCTCCTGCATTAAGCATCTGCCCCCTGGTGGTCACTGTGTGTCATAGCTACTGGTTGGAGCATCCCCCCTGGTGGTCATTGTGCATCATAGCTACCGGTTGGATGGTGGGATGGTTGCTTAGCCTTTTATATATATAGATTAAGTGCAGAAGCAGATATGAAAATCCAGCCATTTTCTATGAAGCCTGACATTAAAGATTTACAAAAATGTAAATCAAAACCACTTTCCCACCTACTTTTATTTTTTTGTTTTGATAAATATAGGTTTTCCTTACTAAGAAATATTATCTATGTTAACTGATAAAGTATCTATAGTTGTTATTTAAATGAATTGATAAGCAAATATTTAAAACATTTCTGTTTTGAGGTACAATAATCAAAACATCATCATATTGGCAGAGAAACAGATATGCAGATCAATGGAACAAAATAGAGAGCCCAGCTATAAAAACACATGCATATGGACAGATAATTTTTGACAAAGGAGCCATAAACACACGATAGAGTAAAGATAGTCTCTTCAATAAATGGTGCTGGGAAAACTGGAAAGCCACATGCAAACAAATGAAACTGGATTACAGTTTGTCCCATGTATAAAAATTAATTCAAAATGGATCAAAGACCTAGTATAAGACTTGAAACAATAGGTTACATAAAAGAAAATATAGGGACCAAACTTATGGACCTTGGTCATGGAGAACATTTTATGAACTTGACCCCAAAAGCAAGGGAAGTAAAGGCAAAAAATAAATGAATGGGACTATATCAAACTAAAAAGCTCCTAAACAGCAAAAGAAACTGACAACAAAGCAAAGAGGCAACCAACCAGATGGAAGATGATATTTGCAAAGAGTAGCTCTGACAAAGGTTTAATTTCCAAAATATATAAAGAACTCATAAAACTCAACACCAAACAAACAAACAACCCAATCAAAAAGTGGGCAGAGAACCTAAAAATACACTTCTCTCAAGAAGACATATAAATAGCCAATAGATATATGAAAAACTGTTCAACCTCACTGGCAACTAGGGAAATGCAAATGAAAACTATAATGAGATACCATCTCAGACCTGTTAGAGTGGCCATTATCAATAAGACAAGCAATAACAAGTGTTGGAGAGGTTGTGGAAACAAGGAAACTCATCCACTGCTGGTGGGGATATAGACTGGTGCAACTACTATGGAAAGCAGTCTGGCTATTCCTCAAAAAATTAAGAATAGAGCTATCATATGACCCAGCAATTCTTCTCCTGAGTATATACCCGAAAAACTCGAAATCATGTATTCCCAAAGATATATGTGCCCCTATATTCATTACAGCATTATTCACAGTGGCCAAGACATGAAAATAACCAAAGTGTCCTACTATAACAGATTAGATAAAGAGGATGTGGTGCATGTACACAATGGAATACTAGCCCTCCATAAGAAAGAATGAATTACTACCATTTACAACAACATGGATGGACCTTGAGAACATTATGCTAAGTGAAATAAGTCAACCAGAAAAAGCTAAGAACTATATAATTTCACTCATATGTGGAATATAAAACTGAAACTCATGAACACAAACAGAAGTGTGGTGATTGCCAGAGGGAATGGGGTGTGAGGAGAAGGGAGTCCTAATATAAGGTGACAGGAGAAGATTTGACTGTGGGTGGTGGGCACAGGGTGCAATACACAGATCTTGTAACCTAGCAACTCATACCCGAAACCTATATGTTCATGTTGACCAGTGTCATCCCAATAAATTTAATAAATAAAAATAAAATAAAATAAATTTAAAAATATCCCCAGGTGATGATTAAGAAAAAGTGATAATAAAATAAAATTTAGCCCTAACTAGTTTGGTTCAGTGGATAGAGCGTCAGCCTGCAGACTCGAGGGTCCCAGTAGGGAGTGTGCAGGAGGCAGCTGATCGATGTTTCTCTCTCATCGATGTTTCTAACTCCCTATCCCTCTCCCTTCCTCTCTGTAAAAAATCAATAAAATATATTTAAAAATAAATAAATAAAATAAAATTTAAAAAGAATAAAAACATAAAAATAAAACATTTCTGCTTTAAGTTCCAGTACAGTACATGCTGATAAATGTAACTGCATAAACAAAGCTCTTCAGATTTCACAATTATTTTTCAGAGTGTAAAGAGGTCTTGAGACCAAAAAGTTTGAGAGCTACTTCTATAGAACATACTGTAGTATGGTGCTACTTCTCAACATTTTATGATTACGTGAACTATTTTTGTTTTTTTATCCCTTTGATCACCGTAAATTCCAAATGATCTCTCAAGAATATACTGAACATTTTTCAGACAATGGAAAGACATCTATGGAATGACAATTCAAAGCTTAACTTTTAAAATAAGCAATTACCCCAAGCACTATTTTTCATTCCTCTCTGGCCTGCTCTCTCACCATACCATGGAATCGCAGTCCTGGGAGAATGAGTGGAATGCAATAAAATTCAGGGTGATCTCAGAACCCTCTGTCTCCTATCCAGGCTTTCAGAATGGGGTTGTACCAAAGTGAATCTGCATATAGTGTCTGAGTCTAGGGCATGACAGCACATGGGCCTGGTGCGTTTAGCTATGGAACATACATACTTGAGGAGATAATGTCCTAAGGTTGAAGCAATTTTTTTTCATCAAATCCTACCTATTCTTCAAATGCACAAAGGTTTTCTAAGTACTAAGAGAAAATATTGCACTCTTCCATTTACACATCACCCACAACATTTGAATTTCTTCTATTTAGCTCTTCATTATATTGTATTAGATTTTTTCCAAATAATAATGCTCAATATGTTTAAAACATGAACCTATCTTTTCCTCACAACTTGCACTTGTTGAGTTTATTGTACATCAACACTCATCCAACAAAATGCATCATCAAGTGCAAAAATTCGGCCATCATTGTTTATTCTTCCTTCCCCCTAAAATTTTCCACTCATTTAATCTATTTTACAACTTCACCATTAATAACTCTGTTTTACAAATGAGATGAGTGAAACTTCGAGAGAATAAATAACTCATTAGTAAATGATGGAGCAGGAATTCAAATTCAGGTTATATGAGTTCAGAGATTAATATCTTACCAATAAACTTTACAGTTTATTTCATATGACTGGTAACTTGTTCTCCTAATATCAGCAATAGCCTAGCAACAACTACAACATTAACATTTTCAAGAACAACAATATGTAGCCCTGCCAGAGTCATTCAGTTCATTGGACATTGTCCTGTGCTGGGAAAGGTTGCCTGCAACTGATCAATGTCTCTTTCTCACATTGATGTTTCTCTCTCTCTCTCTCTCTTTCTCTCTTTCCCTTCCTCACTCTCCTTTCTCTCTAAGCATGCCCTCAGGTGAAGATTTTAAAAAAAAAGAGTAAGTAACAATAATAAAAACAACTGCCACTTACTAAGTTCTTATTATTTTCAGTCAGTGTATTGCATAATTTATATGAATTTTCTCATTTAATTCACACCATAGCCATATGAGGTAACTGCTATCTATTGCAATTTTATAGGTGAGGGAATGAGGCTCAGAAAACTTAAATAATTTGCTTGAGGTCACTGGTGATAAATGGTTGCATAAAAGGCAAGAATATGAACCAAGACCTGTTTGATTTCAAATCTCTACTTCTAACCACAGTGTTCCACTGTCTTGTTTTTGTTTGTTTGTTTTATTTTGTTAGTCCTCACAAAGGATATTTTTCCACTGATTTTTTAGAGAGAGTGGAAGGGAGGGGGTGAGAGAGACAAACATGTATTGAAAGAGACACATTGATTGGTTGCCTCCTGCACACACCCCAACCAGGAATGGAGCCTGAAACTAAGGTACATGCCCTCGACTGGAATCAAACCTGGGACCCTTCAGTCCGCCAACTAACGTTCTATCCACTGAGCCAAACTGGCTAGGGCTGCACTGCCTTGTTTTAATGAGAAAGTTCGTGGTGGGTAAAGATCTTACAGTGGCAAGATTCACTCTTTGGAATTAGACGGATATGAGTGTGAAACTCATTTCAAACAGACAATATGTATGACTTAAGCAAAGTTATTAAACCTCCATTGTGAAAGTGTCAACAATGACGGTCTAACAGAGCTGTGATTACAAAGGTTACATATCTTACCCAGCACAGGAGAGGTAAACAAGTAAACAAGGAAACAAGGAAAACAAGGCTCGGAGAGAAGAAGATAAATCACTCATCCAGGATCACACAGAGAGAAAGCTCTGAGAAAGAGACTCCAATCCAGGTCCTCAGACTTTAAATAAAATGTTCTTCCCATTACTACACACTGCCTCAGTAAATAGGGAATTTTATGAAATGACCTCTTAGTTTCTCTATTTATATCTGAATCCAGCCTCAGACTGGATTGAAGAAACATATATTGCAGAGAAAAAGAACTTTTTACACATATGTATAATATCTGTTGGTATTTTTACCAGACAATTTTGAATAGAGAAGAGTAAGATATACCCTCCTCAAAACCATCAATAACCATTGAGATGCATCAAATTGCATTGACTCAGTAATTATACTTGCAGCAATCTAGTCTCAAAGAATGGAAAAAAAAAACTATATACATGAAAATGTTTAGTGTAGTCTTTTAAAATAATTATGCAAAATTAAAAATAATAAAATATCTTACATTATTATTATTAAACTAGAGGCCGGATGCACGAAGTTCATGCAAGGGGCTTGGGCCTCACAGCCCTGCCTGCCTTGTCAGCCCTCACAGCCCCAGCTGCCTCGGCCAGCCCTCCCACCCCCTGCTTCGTCAGGAAGGTCGCCTGGAAGGTCGTCTGGACGGTTGTTCTGCTGTTCGGTCTAATTAGCATATTAGCTCTTTATTATATAGGGTGATTTGGGAGAATATCTACTCCAAAGGATATTACACATCTATTCTCGGGATGCTATGAAGATTATGCAGTTATAGGAAAGTTACTTCTAGAATGATGTAAAGTGAAATCAGAAGGCTAAAAAATTGTTTCTATGTGATCCCAAACATGTTCTTAAAAACAAGAAACTGAGAAGCATATAAATATCCAGGCTGCTAGAAATGATCAGTGGTGATTTTTTCCTCATATTTTACCTAATATTTTATTCTACATATTTTATCTAATGTTATAAAGTTTATTTTAATAATTAAAAGATACAGTGAAGAACTGCAACACTAAATTCTATTGGAAATTTATTATGTTAACTATGTTTTATTATAATAGCCACCAGAGAAGTAAAGAGTGAACAGATGAATTAAAAATCCCAGAAAAAGATTCAGCGTCTATATGAATTTTACTCCCTAATTCATCTTCTTGACTGGAAACCCTAGGAAATCTCAGGTCCAGACCAAATTTTGTTCCTGAGCAGTTGCAGGAGGAAACATGATGCCTCTCTGAAAATGAGAAATAAATCCAGTTTTTATTGAAATGCTATCTGGGGCATTTCACTGCTGCGAACACCTGGCATCCCCTGAGTCAGGCCATCCCCAGAGCAAGGTAGATTATGAGTGAAGTCTAGCAATCTAGTCTCAAAGAATTAAAAAAAAACCCAAAACAACTATATACATGAAAAGGCTTGGCGTAGTCTTTTAAAAACAATTATGCAACAGTAAAAAGAACATAATATCTTACAACAGGGAATTATTAAATGTGGTCGGACTCAAATCCTTCTGTCTGAGAATCTACTGCCTTGAAATAAAAAGGGGTTGTGGGACAGGCCCTTAGGAAAGGTTGGTGATCAGGCAAAGAACACAAGATCTTCACTTAGCAACCCTTTGATCCCAGAACAGGGAGGAGGAGGATTCTGTTACCATATTCTTACCATGATCCTTCAGTTGCTGATTCACGATTTTCACTCCCTGTCTCACTGCACTTTCCAACTTTATCGGGGGCTCTTGGAAGGCTGAGTTTTTCATTATCAGGACGCTGATCTCGTAGGTGCCATTGTTGCATTTCTGAATCACCTCGTTGTTGAGACACATCAGCCCTGGACAGAGGAGCAGTAACCACAGAGTCAAGCCCAACAGTGGTTTCTTCATGACCTCGCTCACCTCAGAACCATACTCCTTGTGCTCAGTTGCTTTACTCTGGGCTTCTAGGGAGACAGGAGCTCTAGCTGGACAGCCTCTAGCAAGGTCCCTCGGTCTGCTCTGCCGCACGTTTCTTTCTGGTCAGACCCCACTGGTCACATGAGCCATGGAATACAGCCTGCTTGCCAGTAATAAGCAGCTACATTATGGTAGGAGATAAACCAAAGTTCACTTTTTGTGTTTGCTCACAGAAAGGTCAGAGTTATAAACGGAGATTACCTGGGCCTCACCCAATAAAAATACATCAATTTATGACACATCATTGGGAAGAGGGAAGTATAGTATGTACATAAAAAGTTTTGTAATGTGGAAAAAAAAAAGTCAAAAGGCTTAACAAAAGCACAAATATGATGGACTGCTAGTGTTTAGGTTATAACTGTGCATTGAAACTGAATCCTTAACTAGGAAGAACTGTTTTTCAACCACTCAGTTGGCAACTATTTATTGAGACCTGACTATGTGTTGGGTATTGGCAAAACACTGGGCATACAGATATGAATGATACGGGTGCATTAATGTCCTTATGATACATGCATTCTAGGAGGGCAGATAAACATTAAACAAATACTTATGAATAAATTCAACAATGAAAAAAGTGCAAAATGTTGTGGAAGCATATGACAGATTAACCTAATCTATTCTAGGAAGTCAAGGAAGCGTTCCTTGGAAAGCATTCTTTAAGTTGAACCCTGCAGGATCCATAGGAATGCAAAAGAGGGCATGTGAGGGAGGGAGACAGCTTGTGCAAAGGCCCAGATATGGGAAGTGGTATGGATGTTTGAAGAACTGAAAGAGGTACAGAATGGCTGGCATGGAGAGAGGTATGAGTCCAGTGGCAATAAAAGATGCCAGAGGAGTAGTCGGGTAGGCCATGGGGTTTCCTGTAAGCCATTAAGGATTTGGAACTTAAGGATAAGAACCAAGACAAGGATGTGATCAGATGAAATTTGTAAAGTGGTCTTGAAGAGGTCTTAGGCTGCTAAGGGAGGATTAACTTGGAGAGAGGCAGGAGTGGGGACATGGAGCAAATCAGGAGGCTGTTTCTATGGTCCAATTCAGAAGTAAAGGAGGTCTGGATGAGGGAAGTGGCAGTGGAGATGGGAGCAAGAGACAGCTATAAGGTAAAATGGGTTAGACTTGATATTGTATAAGATTTGGGGCATTCGAGTCAGAGAAGAGTCAATGGTGACCGCCGATATGCTCAGCCGTGTAGATGGGAAAACTGTGGACTACGTTCTAGAATTCTGCGAAAGGAGCAGCTTTGAAGGAGAAGAGCATGACTTCTGTTTGTGGACATGCTGATTTTAAGGAGACTGTGCAAGTGTGAGAATAGTCGCCATGGAGTTTGGGAAGAGGACCTGGATCTAAACAGGGCTTTGGGAATAGAGTCACAAGTGTGATATGACTGATCAAATAATGCCATTGTTTGCATCACTGGCTTGATGACCACTTATGGCAAAATTTATGTTCTAAAGTGAGTGACATCAACAAGATGGGGGACTAGGAGGTCCCAGCCTTCATCCCTCCACAAAAAGAATAAATTAATTATTACTCACTGATAAAAATAGCTGTGGGAGAGCTTTGGAGTACAATGAAGGAGCTGCAGCAACCAGTGGGACTCAAAAACCAAGATGGTCCCGCCAGTTTGAGACGCAGTTCGAGGGGGTAGGCGGCGGGATCTCGCCGGATGTCTGACTAGTCCTTTCTCTACCTTGCTTGTTTTAGCTTCAGCAGAATTGGCTGGCAGTAGGGCTGGGAGGAGCTCTGGTTTCCCGTCAGTAGAGAACTAGTTTCCGGTGGGCACTTTATTCACACCTGAAATCTAGGATAGCCAGCCATGGATGTGTGGGCGTGACTGCTGCTGTGCACAACACAGTAACCTGGAGTACTTCACCATCGAGGTACTTGAATTGGCAGGAAATACATCGAATGATTTTTTTTTAAAATTGATTTCACAAAGGAAGGGAGAGGCAGAAAGAAATAGAAACACCAATGATGAGAGAGAATCACTGATTGGCTGCCTCTTGCACGCCCCCTACTGGGGACCAAGCCCACAATCCCTGCCTGTGCCTTTGACCAGAATCGAACCTGGTACCTTTCAGTCCTTTCAGTCTGCAGGCGGAGGGTCTATCCACTGAGCAAAACCGGCTAGAGCAATGTGGAAAGATTTATTATTAGTTATTATTATTTATTTATTATTTATTAAATAATTTATTATTTATTATTTATTTATTATCCCTTGTCATTTGCAACTTGTTATTCGTGGAGATACAAGGCTGGCTATTCAAGGCTACGATTGCTGGTAGTGATGTCATTCTACACATCTACAAATCTGTAATTGGGAAGAAAGGATAACAGAAGATTATGTAAAAGATGCCTGGATTTCTCTTATGTCAGGACTCTAAATTCTCTAACAACTGTCCAGTGTTGGTGATTCCAGTGGACTGTATCTCTGTGAAAAAAAAACTAAAAAACCCACAATTTTGCCTTTTTGTAATCTATTTGAGCACGTTGGAAGTTTAATTAGCTTTCCAACCAATCACATTTCTGCATTCGACTCTTAAATATGTTTAAACATATTTAAATATTACTGTGGCTTCAAAAAACTATTGATTCTGAAGTAGTGGGTTTTGATTGAGTTGACTGTTTTGTTTGTTTGTTTTTAAACACTGGATTTCACCTAATGCCAGATAGTCAGGTGACTAAAAGGCTTTGGTGTTGCTGAGCACTCAAATGGGTTTGGATATGCAAACCTTCTGAGTTCGGCATAGAGAAACATAAATTGCTTTATATACATGAAGAAAATTTGAAGTTCCCAGAGCCCATCAGGAAGGAGGGAGTGAGGAGGAGAGGTGGAAAGAGAAATAGGGAAAGAAGTGCCAAGATGGCAAGAGGCTGGGAGCTACGTAGAAAAAATGGCCAGTGACAAAGGCCTGGTGAGATGGGGGCTGAAGACTTTTAAGAACAATACGAGGTTGCTTGTATTTTCCCTGAGGAAGGAATGCCTTACTTCATCTGTACAACAGCTATTTATTGAGTGCCCTCTACTTGTTCTCAGCGTCTGAGTTATAACATGAATGAACACATTTCTGCCTTCATAATTGTATTCTACTGGGAATTTAAAACTGATGAAACTGGTCAACTCTTCCCAAATATTCAGTCAAGTCTGTGCCATATACAACTTGCCTAATTTGTAGGAAGTATGGAAAGATGCTCAGTCTGTGTCAGATTGGGGGGGGGGGCAAGGAAGTGGGGAGACAGGAACGGGATGGCTAGAAGCAGGAGTTTCAAGACAGAGGGATCGTGGCAACACAAGACTTCAGGATTTGAAGGAACATTGGGGAGGATTTTTTGGACTTTGTACAAGTATGTAATGAGATTCAATGTAATCTTATCTAGAGCACAAAGTAGGGTGACCCTACTAACCCCAAATCACTGTTGCAGACTAGGGCTGCATATCTAGATCTAGGACGCTTCCGAACTAACAGGTTTGTTTCTTTTCCTTAAGATACCTATTTCCTGGAGTCTTCCCTTTCCTCAAGAGAAACGATATTGAATCCCTGAGCAAAGTCTTCCTCTCCCTCCTTCCCCAGTCCCTTTTGTACAGTATTCCTATGTGTTCAGGAAGAGCTGGGGGAGGTGATGGTCATGCACTTGCCAGAGGTCGCTGGAAATCTGTTAAGTTTCCTAGTGACCCTTGGGTTCGCTCTTCTGTCCAGGTGGCTGTGTTTAGATACGATGGGAAGTATGGGTTGGAGACAGTAGTAATGTATCTCAGCTGTAATAAAGTTCCTTGTGCTCTAGAAACAGAAGGAAGCAGGCAGTCAGTACATTCCCTGTTGTCAAAGAGTGGTTAGTGGGGCCAATAGTTCAATCCTGAAAAATGGACTCTGTTTTCTTGAGCCAGATATTACTCTTGTGTGTGTATGTGTTGTTGTTTTATTTTTCTCCTGGGAGGGCTGAAGGGTTACTTCCTCATACTGTAGTTATCTAGATTAAAATGATAGCTTGGGAAAGAAGGAAAGAGGACAGTGATATCAGTTCCTTGGAGTGCAAACTCCTCCTGAATGGAGTAAATGTCAGTGCTGTTTATTGAAACATCCTTAGCAGGTAGTTGGAAAGGCAGGGCACGCATTAAAGAACTGAATGGTATACCTTGAGATAGAGAAGAGCTTGAGTTTCCAGAAGGCAGTTTGATATTCTTAAACAAAAAAGAAAACACACAAAACTTGGAGTTAGATTTGAATCTCATTTTAGCTGTTTGCTAAGCATATGGACTTGGGTAGATGACCTAAATTTGCTGATGTTCGGTTTTCTTATTTCTAAAATAAATTTAGTTTCTATTCTAGCCATTAACCTGCACTGTCAGCCTTGTTGGAGTTTGGACATGGGTAGATGTGTCAGATGATGGATAGGATTTGCCCAAATGATATCCACTTATCTGGGGTTGAAGAGCCACATTGGAGGCAATTCATTCTTAGGGAAAAGCCAAGCATTGCACTGTGGAAGTTCAGTGCCCCATTACTGAAATCTGTCTCCAGTCCAGCCCATCTATGCATGTCTTAGTTCAAGGGAGAAGAAGATCTGGAATAATAACTGAAAGAACAACTCAATAAAGGACTCAGTGGAATAGTAAGTTGTAGACATCATTGCTTACGAGTCCTCTGACAGGTTTCACCACATTAAGGAGAGGGATATTGTTTCCCACTGGGTCAAAGATTGACACCCTGCGCTGGCACTGGGAGGGTCCTCCACGGTGGTGCCAAGGCCTGCTGGCGCGGTGGCAGCACCCAGGGGGCAGGGGTAGGACTGCGGAATATTAACACATTGCACCTCCGGGGAGCAGAACCTGCCGGAGACACTCATGCTCAGTGGGCGCATACCAGTGCCCAGTACAAATAGGTTTAATGGACACTATTCGACATGCCTAGTAACTTCTAGAAATATATGCTCACAGGAGCAACAGCAAGTGAAAGTTCAGTTACTCCTGTTGCTATGAACTTTGCAGATCCCCGGAGGGGAAGTTGGGGTTAATGAAAATAGAAAATGGTCTTATAAAGTTCCTGGTACCCAGTGACGGATCAACAACTGTTAATTATTGTTATTCCTTGATGCCATTCTCTAAACAGCAGCGTCGATTTCTCCTTCCTTAGTGCATAGTAGGTATGTCTTTTCTAATTTTTTAATTGAGAGATTATTTACTGAAATTAATTTAACTGAAGAAACTTAAGCATATGCCAATATTACTATTTTAGAAAAGAATGATAGTGGAAGAAATTTTAGTTGCATTCAAGAAATAATTATATATACCTGAAACCTATATAATTTTACTAACTAATAATTTCAATAAAAATAATTATATGGCTAAATGTAATTTAAAAATTACCCCTAACACAAATATTTGGAATCTACCACAGGAAAAAAAAATTTAAAATACATTTATTTAGATATACTTCTTTATTGTCTGAAACATATTTATAGTGAGTCAGTAAGATATATCTGAAAGAAAAAAACAAATTTCTGAAATGTAGAGTTGGTAGAGATATTCCTTTTCACATTATTTATAAGTTAGAAAAAATTAATTTTTCAAATGCTTAAAACGTGGCAAAATTATTTGAAGGATGAACAAATGTCTAAAAAATAGGATTAGAATTAAACTGATAAAAAGACAAGGGGGAGAAAAGTTTTCTTAGTCCTTCAAAATTGCAAAAACTGCCTAAAGACACATTATATGAAATGTATTAAATGGAACTACGTTCCACACATATCACTTTTAAAAATTGACTTTGTAGTTATCGTTTTGTATTTTGGAGCCAAGACTTTTTTTCAGGCCTCAAATGTCTTTATAAGCTTTTAAACTCTCAGAGATATAGGCATGATGGAAATACCCTAATAAGTAAGGATGTAAAATAGTGGGGGGAAAAGCCAAGCCCATTCACAGATTGCACCCACAACATCCCTGTGAAATAAAAATCAAGAGGATTTAAATTAAGGCAGCTGCCAGAAAAGCAGAAGTTAATAAAAGGCAAGAAAACAAAGTACAGAGCTGTAAACTCATCAGGAAGGATGAATTATACTGAAGTTGTGAACTGAATGTGGAGGTTAGTGAGAATCCTTAACAAAAATTTAGAGAGAAAGCTACAAGGTTGGATTGTAACAAACATGAAACTAGCAGGGATAATAACAGTGATGCAAGAGGTTTGAATTCTGTCAGGAGAAAAAGCAGGAAGTCATATCCAGAAGTTTCTGGTGTCAGTTTCCCTGTGTCTCATGCTGTACAGCTGCCACTGGGGGTGCAAGGTGCTTCTGTTTGGGGACTTTCTGCATGGCTCCCGTAGGGAAAACTGGAGACCTCAAAACAAAACCGGTTATGCACTTGATCTTGAGAGAAGAAGGGTGGGAATAACAAAATAGTTTTAGAGTTTAGTGCTTTTGAGTTTAACTTTAAGAAGGGAGGAAGAGATGACAGCAGTTGAAATGTAAGTTTCAAATTTTCCTCCAGTTGAAGGGTTTCTACAAAAGGGTCTCAGATGAAGATTGTCAACGTAAGAATGTCCAAACCTGTGGAGAATTTTTATAAGAGTTTAGTTGAGGTAAATGGACAGCATGCTGGACACAAGATCTCAAAAATGCTTCCCAGAATGACAGTTGGTAGTTTTTTTTTATATATACATTTGGAATTAAGGACGGAAGGTACTGAAGATGACATGAAGGTGGGAGAAAGCAAGGCAGGGAAATCTCTAGGGTTGGAATACAGGATGGTTCACCAGATCATGGGCCCTGGAGGGTGGTTACGCTTCTGAAGTGTCTGAAATAATCTCCCTCTCCCCCCTAAGTTCTAGGCTGAGACGCCTGTCATAAAAGACAGATTAACAGAGAAAAATAAACAGAAGTTTATTAACATGGATACCTTACGTAGACAAGGGAGATACCCAGATAAAGAGGTGGCTTAGAATTCAGGGTTAAATACCATCTCAACAGGAAGAGGAGGGGAAGTGTACCACTTAGGGAAGAGTAAATTATTTTTATGAAAGATAAATGGGTTCTTAGAAGAACAGATGGGAGGTGTTATAGCTGTGACAAAGTTTATCTGGGTGTGGTGTCAACTTCCAGTCTCCTCTCCCTTGATAAGAGTTAATTTTCCCTGGTTAATGAAACTCCCTGGGAGATCTAGGTTTTTTTAGGCAGATATGAGGAGTTCAGAGAAAGCCTCTCCCTGCATTTGTGGTTGTTCTAGTGCCTGCAGCTCAAAATAATCATCATATTAAAGCAGTATATTTGCGGGGGTGGGGAGGGACGTTTATTCTGCTACTCATCTCTGTCTACACTTTTTTCCTAGGAGACTTCATATTTAATGGCTTTATATAACCTCTATATGGTGATTGAACTTAATTTTATATCATGAATCCTGATCTCTTCCTGGACTCCAACTCAAACATCCTACAAATGAAAAATATAACTACTAGAATAGTTTGGCACCACTGCCTGGATTTGTGGCTGAGGTTATAATAGTTTTACCCCACCATTGCTTTTCAATTGTGAACACGAATGTCAACAAAGAGGAAAAGGCAAATAACATTTTAGTATTCTTATGAAAATAGTTTGACTTTGCTGACCCCTTAAAATGTCTTGGGACCCTCACCCAACAGGTCTATGGACCACAGTTTGAGAACCATTACTCTACGTGATAATTACCTTGCCACGTTGAAGGTCTTATCTCCTCTCACTCCCTGCCTTGCTCACAGTTCCACCCACTTAAGGACATTTTTCTCAGCTGTTCTATCTGCTTTTAACTCCCAGCCACTTGGTGTCTTTATTGTTACCAGATTTCAACTCAAATGGCACCTCCTAGAGCAGTGACGGCGAACCTATGACACGCGTGTCAGAGGTGACACGCGAACTCATTTTTTTGGTTGATTTTTCTTTGTTAAATGGCATTTAAATATACAAAACAAATATCAAAAATATAAATCTTTGTTTTACTATGGTTGCAAATATAAAAAAATTTCTATATGTGACATGGCACCAGAGTTAAGTTAGGGTTTCTCAAAATGCTGACACGCCGAGCTCAAAAGGTTCACCATCACTGTCCTAGAGGCATTTCTTGTGATCATCCAGTTTAAAGAACACCTCTTTCCCCCAGTCATTCTCTGTTAGATTGCCCTGCTTTATTTTCTTTATAAAAGTTACCATCATTTGATATTACACTGTTAATTAATTAATTAATTAGCTTGCCCCATTAGAATTTAAGTTCTATAATATCAAGGAATTGATTTGTCTTACTCATTTCTGCATCTCTATCTCCTAGAAAATAGCAGTCAAAATTCAATAAACATTTATTGAATAAAAGGACCATGAGGAATTAAAAGAAAAAGTAGATGAGTGGCAGTAATTTAAAAAGTACAAAGACTTATAAGGTGGTTTATTATAGTTTTTCATATTAATCTCCCAATAACCATTAATGTCTCCTGACAATTATTTCCCATTTTGCTCATAATATAACCAGACTTTAATATTCTCTCCACACCAATAGAGAATGTGTACTCTTCCATTTCCCTTTTTAAAAAAAATATTTTTATTGATTTCAGAGAGGAAGGGAGAGGGAGAGAAACATCAATGATGAGAGAGAATCATTGATGGGCTGCCTCTTGCATGCCCCCCAGTGAGGATCGAGCCTGCAACCCGGGCATGTGCCCTTGGCCAAAATCGAACTTGTGCCCTAACCGGTTTGGCTCAGTGGATAGAGCATCAGCCTGCGGACTCAAGGGTCCCAGGTTCGATTCCGGTCAAGGGCATGTACCTTGGTTGTGGGCACATCCCCAGTAGGGAGTGTGCAGGAGGCAGCTGATCGATAATCCTCTCTCATCGATGTTTCTAACTCTCTATCCCTCTCCCTTACTCTCTGTAAAAAAATCAATAAAATATATTTTTAAAAAAGTCGAACTTGGGACCTTTCAGTCCGCAGGCCGGTCAGTGTTCTATCCACTGAGCCAAACCGGCTAAGGCTCTATTTCCCTTTCTGATTATCAATTACACTTGGATGGAGTGCACAATATTTTAGGATACAGATGAAGAAGCTACAAAGGCACTTAATATAATAATTCTCCTTACTTTAAAAAACAATAATTTCGTCTGGCCAATGTGGCTCAGTGGTTGAGCATTGACCCATGAACCAAGAGATTGCCTGTTCGATTCCTGGTCAGGACACATGCCTGGGTTGCAAGCTCAATCCTCAGAATGGGTTGTGCAGGAGGCAGCTGATCAATGTTTCTATCTCTCTATTCCTCTCTCTCTAAAAAATCAATGAAAACATACTTTAAAAAACAAACAAAAAACCCAATAATTTTTTCTATAGTGTCTTTAGAGAACAGTGTAAAAGTTAAAATCTATGATCAATTTGTAGATATTTGACATCTTTAGTATATTGAGTCTTCTTATTCATGAACATGGTAAGTCTGTCCTTTATCCAAATGAAGTTTTCTATTATCAACGTAAGTGTATTGTACATAATTTATTAGAATTACTCACAACTACTATATATATGTGTGTGTGTGTGTGTGTGTTATTGTAAGTAAACTATAAGTTGTATTTTAAAAATCCCTTATTGTTTATAGAAAGAAACTTATTATTATTATTTATTTTTATTGTTGAGAATATTACAGATATTCCCCATCTTTTCCCCTTTGCCCCTCTCCACCAGGCTCCCGCCCCACCCAGCCTTTCACTGCACTATTGTCTGTGTCCATGGGTTATGCATATATACATACAAATTCTTCGGTTAATCTCTTTCCACCTCCACCCCTTCCCTTCCCTCTGATATCTGTCAGTCTGTTCCATGCTTCCACGTCTCTGGATCTATTTTGTTCATCACTTTACTTTGTTCATTCTATTCTACATATGAGTGATACGTGTCTTTCTCTGACTAGCTTATTTCGCTTAGCAAAATAATCTCCAACTCCATCCATGCTGTCTCAAAGGGTAAGAGATCTTTCTTCTTTATAGCTGCATAGTATTCCATTGTATAAATGTACCACAGCTTTTTTATATTGACCTTGTACCTGGCAACCTTGCTAACCTCTTTTAGCATGCACTAATAGTTTATAGCTTAAAAAGTTTTCTGTAAATGAAAACATTTACTGATTACTTTTCTTTTTCCCCCTTTTATTGTATTGTTTTAAATAGGAGTAGAAAGATGTGCATCTGAGTTTGCTTAGCTGGGGAGTTAAGACAATTTTTAAATTCTTATCTTTCCTTCTTTCTTATCTACTATTTTTATCTAACAGTATATATCTTATATTTCTGATTTTATTTTTCACTTATTTTTTAAAAATATTTTTTTATTGCCCTAGCTGGTTTGGCTCAGTGGATACATCATCAGCCTGTGGACTGAAGGGTCCTGGGTTTGATTCTGGTCAAGGGCACATACCCGGATTGCAGGCTCGATCCCTAGCAGGGGGTGTGCAGGAGGCAGCTGATCGATGATTCTCTCTCATCATTGATGCTTCTATCACTCTCTCCCTCTCTCTCCCTCTCTGAAATCAATTAAATATATATATTTAAACCTTGGGCTCATCCTTGGCTCCTCTTTTTTTTAAAATTTCATTTTTTATATATATATCTTTATTTATTAAGGTATTACATGTGTCCTTATCCCCCCATTGCCCCCCCCCCCAGCTCATGCCCTCACCCCCCTGGTGTCTGTGTCCATTGGTTATGCTTATATACATGCACACAAGTCCTTTGGTTGAACTCTCCGCCTTACCCCCACCCTCCCCTGCCTTCCCTCTGATGATATATATATATATATATATATATATATATATATATATATATATTAAACCTTGGGCTCATCCTTGGCTCCTCTTAAAAAATATATATATATATATATATGTATATATATATATATATACACATACATATATATTTTTTAATTGATTTCAGAGAGGAAGGGAGAGGGAGAGTTAGAAACATCAATGATGAGAATCATTGATCGGCTGCCTTCCACGCCCCCTACTGGGGATCACTTGGCTTTTCCATCCATGTTTTGAGTGATATTGGTTTGTAATTTAACTTTATAACAGGAGAAAAGGTTTTGGTGTCAAGGTTGTACTAATTTCTAACATAAATTGCGGAGTAGTGTCTTATTTTTCTTCTATTCTTTGGAAGAGTTTGTATAAGATTGAAGCCATCTGTTCTTCAATTTTTTAAACAAACACAAAAGTGTAAAAATTACAAAGGGAAAGCTAATTTTTTCCTCCTGCATTAGAATTAAGGAGTTCTATTCCTTAGTATAATATAAAGAGAGTGAAAATATAACTAAGAGATCATTGTAATATGTCTAATTGGCAAAGGACTAACATGTGCAGATTACCTTAAATTTTCTACAAATCACTAAGAAACAATCAAATATAAAAATGATCTACATAATTTCATCCTAATTATTGTTCCACTTATCCTATGTAGATAATAATTTTATTAATTTCATTTAAATCACTCCAGTGTAGTATTTAATCTTGTAGATTTTTATTGTTTATTTAAGCAGTTTCTTATTTTATGAGTATGGATTTTCCCTAATTTTTTGCTATTTAAAATATTGCTACGGGCGCTCTTCCTCCCAGGAGCACACATACACCCCCCCCACCCCTTTCTTTTCCTTTTTCTTCTTCTCACCCTCCCCCCCCCACCCCACCGCCAGGCACTTTACCATTGGTTTCCTCACTCCAAAGCTCCAAGGACCCAGAGTCCTCTGATCTAGTTCACGTTCAGGTGGACAACTCCATAGGAAGCTTCTCTTCGAGCCAGTTGGGTGATCAGCTGGAGCCTTTGGGTTTGCAGGAAGCAAGGCGCTTGTTTAAAGAACAGGCAACGTACCCAGTACTGCGCCGGCCGAATTCGGTAGAGTTTGTGATTTCGCTTGAGGACCAGTGTTGTCCACCAGTGCGGGCTCTACCTGGCTGTATGATGTGAGAAACTCCGCTTACGGGGCACAGCGACGTCTGACGCACCGTGCGCGACCTCAAGGGACATTTACTTCTTGAGCTCTGTGTACTTACAGAGTATCTCTTCTTCTGG
Organism: Myotis daubentonii; assembly: GCF_963259705.1. Taxonomy (NCBI): domain Eukaryota; kingdom Metazoa; phylum Chordata; class Mammalia; order Chiroptera; family Vespertilionidae; genus Myotis; species Myotis daubentonii. The sequence continues at coordinate 27,461,410 of NC_081841.1, forward strand.
ATCTTCCTTAATTGTTCATCCTCACCGGGGATGGGGAGCAAACCCGCAACCCAAGCACAAGCCCTTGACTGGGAATCGAACCTGCGACACTTCCATTCGGGAAGCGGGCGGGGGGGGGGCTGGCGGAGGGGGGGAAGAAACAGAGAGGGAGGAATGCTCTAACCACTGATCCACCGGCCAGGGCAAAACCTTAAGACTTCATTTTGCTGAGTGGGAGCGTGGACTTTGAAATCTCGGGACCCAACGCATTCAGAGGAGCCCCCAAGGCAGACCCTTCCCACGGACGGCTATGTAAATGAGAACTGAGGTTCGCTCTTTTGATTGGGGAGTACTGGAGAAGGCGGTCCCCCGCCGGCGCGTTCATTGGGAGCGGGGCCTGCCTATCACCGGTAACCGGAGCCGAGAGCGTCGCGGCGGCCAATGGAAAGGCGCTGCCGGTGGAGGCAGTTCCAGGGTGCGGCGTCGCGCGCGCCCAGACCCCGACGGGACCGCGGCTCTCCTGCGCCCGCTGGAGTGTGAGGCGAGAGGCGGACATGTCTGGTCGCGGAAAGCAGGGCGGCAAAGTGCGGGCCAAGGCCAAGTCCCGGTCCTCCCGCGCGGGCCTGCAGTTCCCGGTGGGCCGCGTGCACCGGCTGCTGCGCAAAGGGAACTACGCGGAGCGGGTGGGCGCCGGGGCACCCGTGTACCTGGCGGCGGTGCTGGAGTACCTGACGGCGGAGATCCTGGAGCTGGCCGGCAACGCCGCGCGCGACAACAAGAAGACCAGGATCATCCCGCGGCACCTGCAGCTCGCCATCCGCAACGACGAGGAGCTGAACAAGCTGCTGGGCAAAGTCACCATCGCGCAGGGCGGCGTCCTGCCCAACATCCAGGCCGTGCTGCTGCCCAAGAAGACGGAGAGTCAGAAGGCGAAGAGCAAGTGACCCCGACGCCGGCACCCGGGAGCCGGCTGCCCGAGCAGAGGCTCCTCTCAGGGCCGCCCCGCAGTGTGTGCGAATATGCCGGATGCCCAGGAGGGTCCGGGCGCCATCTAGCGGGGAGGTGGGCTGCGGAGGGGCCCGCCGGGGTCGGGGGCCAATAAAGTCGGTGAAAATCGTGTGGTCGAGAGAGCTGTGTAGTCGCGGGGCCTGCCGCCGGGGAGCTCGGGAGCAGGTACCGGTGGATCGATCGGCTCTGGCCCGCAGGTCACTCTGGAGGCGCTACGGGCGGATCGGGAGACCTGGGGGCACCCCCGGGCCTGGTGGGGCAGAGTTGGGAGCGCTCCCTGATCGCCTTCAGGCAAAGGAGAGGGAGATCTCCGTAGGTGTGGATGCGGCGGGGGCAATTATTTGTATGGCCTCTTCCCACGTTCAGCTCTCTTGCCCTATCTGGGCAGTTCAGAGACCGGTTCTAGAAAAGCGACTGGGGGACCCAGCTGGTCTAGGGTAGGAAGTTGTCTATCCGTTCGCACTTTTCAAAATGTGGAGTAACTTTGCGTCTTGAAAGAAGGACTCTGATGACACAGTGTCAACTTTCATTTTTCTTGACCTGTTAGCTGTTGTTGGCATCCTCTGGATATCAGGTATTTTTATACACATGCTTGTGTTCACATTTCTTTAAAATGAAGGAAACACCCAGTATTGTGTGTAATACAGAAGCATGAGTCATGAGGTTGGAAAATTGTTCCCCTGACACTCGTGTTGCATAACAGTGCAACGCCTTTAGTCATGAGTAACATATGCTTATGAGCTTTTAAAATGATTTTCCCAAGTTTCTAGCTTCACAGTGGTCTTGTCTCCATCATATTATACCCCTTTGGAAATGTAGTAAGTTTGATTTTGCTTTATAACAACAAATAGCCTGCTTGAAATCCCTTTTGCTCTCCCACTGGCCTAAAGTAATGGCCTCATGCCAACCATGCCTATGTAAGTATGTTATTAAAGCAATGCTTTAATAAACACGTGAGATGCTTTAATGAACATGTGAGATGTGAGAAAAGGTAAGGACAGATGATTTAAGTGCAGGAGCAAACACATCTCAGGTCAAGAATTCACATTTAAAAGTTAAACACTAGCAATCCTATTCTGTCCTTGGTTGGCCCTTCCATTTCATCTTTTTTTCTGCAAGCTTCATGCTGGCCCTTAGGGCCCATAACAGAGATCCCAATTTATATTTCACTTCTTTGAATTCATCTTTTCTGTGAGTCAGGGTTGAAAAGTTCCTGGGGGGGAAAAAAAAGAGTATCCTCAGTAGTCTTTGGCCCATTTTCCCATATGGACTTTCTCTATTCTTCCCCAGTACTTGCTGAGCATCTCTATATGCCATGTTCAGTACTAGGTGATGGGTGATGGGAGTACAGCTGTAAATGAAGTCAACTGCTCTCTTGGAGTTCGCTTGTTTTTGTTGATGACTAAAGACATTACAATGAACAGATATCAGAGAAAGGATTCGCTGTCAGCCTCTGTTTACAGTACTTGTGTCACTTCACTGCTGTGGACCGAATGTTGGGATTACTTTTCCTATGTGGTCATCTTTGAGGTGTACAAAGGCCAGGCCACACACACTTAGGTTAAGCAGATTATTGCCTCCTAATTCCTGGGGAGATTAGACCCCAAGGGTACCAAGCACAGGTTCCAGATGTCCACCTACTTACCCCACTCCTCACCTTTCATCCAGAAGGCTTCCTCATGTAAAATAGTCATAATACCCCCTTGAGGACTGAGATTGGTCACTTACTACACAGTAGGCATATATTAGGCACTCAATAAATTAAAAGAAGTACCATTTCCTACAGGAAATGAGTTTGCCCTTTTAGATTAAAGTATAACTAACCATCACTAATAAGATTTTTTGGTTTTGCTTGAATATTACTGCCCAATTGTTAGGATAGTTCTCAGTGTTACCACTTTGGGGACATGGTAGGCAGTGGAGGAAAAAAAAATCAAGTGCTGGTTGTGACATTTAAGTCTTCATTTCCTGAAACAGTTGAGGTTTATTACTAACATGGTGAAGAAATAAGGATGAAGGCCATCAAGACATTTATAATAAAAAACACACACCACTTTTCTTTACCTTCTCAAGATTCACAGGAGTCCGTCCATTGAACCCTGCTACTTGAAAGGTAAGACAGGCAAGATACAAGGTACAGTGACTGCCACCCCACCTCCACTTGCCACTGAAATTCTTAGGTTCTCCTGAACTACTTCCCCTGCTGCAAGGTTCAATCAATCCCTCGTCATTTCTGTTTTTGAGGTTTGTTTGTTTTTTTAACCCGAATAATTTATTAACTGAAAAATGCATACCTCCTGCCAAGTCAATTCAGCCTGTGACCCTTGATGAGCAAATGGCTCTTGCCAGTGTATGGTTGCTTATTTAAAAGGCCAATATTTCTTCAAGTACAAGACCATATGGAAGAAATCAGTACAAAAACCGATGGGACCTGAATTCTTATTTTTAATAGATTTGTAATCCACAGTTGTATTTATAGACACACGTAATCTTTCCTGCAGAGATAAGCCAGTCAGTGGGGCAGGCTGTGACTTGGGCAGAACCTATTTGTTTTTCTGCAGGGCCAGCTGTGTCTTTGTGTCTCTGAGAACTGGTCTGTTTGGTTTTGTGTGCCTGGAATCAAAAGGTTTATCTGTCTTCATAATTGCTGATGACTGGCCTACTACATGCAAACGCTTCACAAATCCCCTTTCTGTGGTTGAAAAGTCATATGCCATGGTGTTTAAGAACTCAGGTTCTCTGGAATGAGACAGGTTCAAATACATCCTGTTCCTTACTAGTTGAATGACTTGGGGAATGTTACTCAGTCTCTTTCAGCCTCAGTGTCATCTATTAAGTGAGCATAACAATACAGCTTACCTTAGTGCCGTGGTCGGCAAACTGCGGCTCGAGAGCCACATGCGGCTTTTTGGCCCCTTAAGTGTGGCTCTTCCTAGGCCTTAGGAGTACCCTAATTAAGTTAATAACAGTGTACCTACCTATATAGTTTAAGTTTCAAAAATTTGGCTCTCAAAAGAAATTTCAGTCGTACTGTTGATACTTGGCTCTATTGACTAATGAGTTTGCCGACCACTGCAGTGGATTTTGGAGAGGAGTCAATGAGACAATGTGAATGAGAGCAATAAGTGTTCCATATAGAACCGTGCTGAGTGAATAGTAACTATTTTTATTTCTTTGGGAAAATGGATTTAGAGTGAGTAGCAGTAGTTATGGGACCTATTGATATAAACATATCGTTCTAACAATCCTGTGACTTTTCTGGTAGAAAACCTTAAGTTTAGTGGCTGTTTTATTAATTACAGGATGTCCCTAACTCAATCTAAATAGAAAAAGGTGCAATAAATAGTTGACGCTTATGAACCTTAATTTGCATCCTCCCCACCCCCCCATCCCCCGCCCATGACAATCTAGTTTGGAATTAATGGTTTGTTAAGTCACCATGCAGATTAAAATTGGAACCTGTTTGCTCAACAACTTATTGTGCATATGTGTTATACCTATGATTGATAACCACTGCCAAGAAAAATGGGGTTATAATACAATAAAAAGATGATTATAATCTAGAAGGCTACATGTAAAGAAAGGGAGATACCTAGGGTGTTGGTATAAAAGGGAATAGAGACACCTGTGTCCCTCGGCCTGCTAGGGAGAGTGGCATCTGTGTAAAGTGTAGATTTAAGAGTTAGCCTGGCCGAAACCGGTTTGGCTCAGTGGATGGAGCGTCGGCCTGCGGACCCAAGGGACCCGGGTTCGGTTCCGGTCAGGGGCGTGTACCTGGGTTGCGGGCACATCCCCAGATGTGCAGGAGGCAGCTGATCGATGTTTCTCTCTCGTCGATGTTTCTAACTCTCTGTCTCTCTCCCTTCCTCTCTGTAAAAAATCAATAAAATATATATATATATATATATATATTAAAAAAAAAAAAAAAAAAAAAAAAAGAGTTAGCCTGACCTGACAGGGTGTTTTGGGCAGAGAAGCAACATACACAAAGGCACGAGGGTCAAAAGGCAATACCTGCAGCTGGATGTGAATGAATCCAGGGGAAAGGTCTGGTCTGGAGATAAAAATTTGCGAGTCATGATTAAAAATGGTCAGAGTGGACAAAATCATCTAGAGGGCATATATGTATATAGAATATATGTATAGATACGTAAGGGAAAGTATAAAAATGGGATGTGAGGATCTGTGAGATCTAATTGGCAGAGGAAGAGGAGTCACTAAGGAGATGGGAGGACATGGCCTGAAGGACGCCAGGAGACAGGGTGTGAAGAGATATCTTTCACCATTTGGATTGCTGCACTCCTTGGTAGCCCCTAATTTGCTTATACTTTGACATATAACTAGAAACCTTTCTTTAGAGGTTATTACATTTTCCCACACGGCAAATGCTGACAAGCTGGCTCACTTTACTAATGGCATCGGGATGGATATATACACTTTTACTCTTTACAGAAATACATGGTGACAACTAAAACTGTCTTGTAATAAACGATGAGAAGATTATTCATAAAAACCATTTTAAAATACATTATTATCATTCCATGTAGTTGAATATATTTTTAAACATTTTAATGAAGTTTAATTTTTTAAAAAATTATAGAAATAGTGGTAACTTACTAAATCATAAAGGCACTGTAGGTATTTTAGAATGCTAAGCATTCTAAAACTAAATTTTTATAATGCAGATAATGTTTATTATCTCAATAGAGGGAAATGGAGAGTAAGAGGAACAGAAAACAAAAACAAGAAGAAAAAACAGGAAGCCAGCTGGCTTCATGCAGATATGAAATTGTCACTGGTAAAGCTTTATTTTGTGTTTTTCTCCAAGGAGAGGAAGAAAATTTTAGGTGTTGAAAAACAGATTTTAATCTATATCTATATATCTATATTTATATATATCTATATGTATATGTATATCTATATCTATATAAAAGGCTAAGTGACTGATTGTCCATCCATCCAACCATCCGACTGACCGACTGGCCGGTACATATGACGTGCACTGGCAATTTAAAAATAAATGTTGACTCGTGCATGCACAATACATATAAAGCTCTCGCTGGCTCGCATGCGTGTGTTTCAATCTGTCATTGTTGATCATGAATTTGATTGACACTTCTATTATAGAGAAAGGGTGAATAGTGATATTAAAATATTTCTTCTAATTTCAATGTGCATGAATCTGCACTGGGCCACTAGGGCATGCATGAAAGAGAATGACAGCACATTTGGATAGTAACTTGGATCCTTGATAATTTTATCAAGCCATGCAATTAAAAAGCCAGCACAACTTAATTCCAGTTATGGAAACGAAGGAAGGATAAGCCCTACATTGAACAAAATTATCTTTCTTTTAAACGAACCAGACAGGCAGTCTGCTCATGAGGGCTTATTTGCTTTTGCTGTTAAGTACTTTTCAAATAAACTATCTTGTTCATGTCAAAAGCTTAAGTGACCATTGCAATTCCAAAAGATCCCTGATGAAGTTGTGCCTATTTAAGAGATAGGTGTACAAATTACTGTTATAATGAGTAGACTAAAGGAAGCAGGTGTTCGGCCTGGAAGAGGTGCAGTTTTAGATTAACTAGGAGAAATAACAGTGTCTTGTAAAGATGTGTAATTTCTGATCCCCAGAACTTGGCCAATGGCCAGTCATTACCCATGGGTCCAGGCAGAGAAAAACTAAACAAACCAGTTCCCAGAAACAAAAAGACAAGAGTGAGGAAGAAGTCTATCAGAGTTAAAATGGCCACCTGAAACAGTTTGTCCTAAGGTCACTGGTCTGAGGAGAACTTCTGAAATATTCAGCTCTTGGAGATCAGCTCAGAAACAGGCTTTTCAGGCCTATGTCCATCTTCCTACAGACTTTGCCTCTTACAGACAACACTAAATATTAAACAAGCTAACAAGCAATGAAAACGGAAGGGAAGACTGAAAACAGTTTTACCAAAGAATACTGGTCAGACAAAAAATTCTGGGAGATCTTATTCCTAGGGATACATAATAAACTCAACATTGAAGTGCTTCAAAAAATACAGAAACTCAATTCAGCATGAATATAACCTCCCAGCCCTGAGCAGGTGGCACCTCATACAGAGATTCAGGCTACTCATGAGCTGCGAGTCCTGGTCCCAGCACCGAGTGCTTTAGAATCAGTGGTTCTCAACCTTCCTCATGCCGCTACCCTTTAATACAGTTCATTCTGTGGTGACCTCCAATTTCACTGTTACAAATTGAACATAATTAAAGCATAGTGATTAATCACAAAAACAATATGTAATTATATGTGTTTTCCGATGGTCTTAGGCGACACCTGTGAGAGGGTCGTTTGACCCCCAAAGGGGTCGCGACCCACAGGTTGAGAACCACTGCTTTAGATGCATCTGTTTTCATCAATGCTTTCCATCCAAAGACCACCATGAACATGCCTGTAGTTAAACCAAGTTGGGTTTATTGCTCTTTGCAGCAAGAGAGAATACATACTGTGGGGAGATGTGGTGTGTTTCACTAAGGGGGCATTGGGATTTATGATAGGTTTTGGGTTTGTGTTCACTAACTTTGGGGCTTTGCCCAGGACTGCACGCTGTTGGGAATAGAGGGAAGCCTATAATTTGGGTAAATACCTCTAATAAGATGCAAGAAATGGAATGAGGCTGAAGTTGTAATTGGTGCATAGTTAATGAATGTTGGCCAGCATAGGGGTCTGTTTGGTCATGTTTGTAGTGTGGACAACTCTCATATTTTTGTGTTCAGACATGATTGCAGAGTGCTTGTTTTGATTTTTCACAGCCGCAGAATGGCCTTGTCTGGTATTGGTGTTCTGTGGAAATTTCCACAATAAACCACTGTGTAGCTGTGTCAGGCCAACTCCTAGCAACAACAGTGCCTGGCTAACAGTCCAGGCCTGTTCATGGGCTGCTTCCTCCTTTCTCAACAGCTAAAGGAAAACGTGTGACATGGAGAAGAGGGCTTGCTGAGCAGTGGAAGTAGACAGACATCTCAAAGCAAATGTTGCAGTGTCTGAGCACCATGTAAGAGAGCTGCTACCCATGGGTATTTCAGTTCCACATTATATACTTTAAATATCCGAGTCCTCTAACATCCCCTTGTTTTCATGTTCATCAAGGGACTTTTCATCTTGATTTTATCTTTTTGTGTGTCTTCATATAGAGTAACAATATTTTAGTTTAACATGGTAATCCATATATTTCTAATTTTAAATTTACATACTTATATATACTACTTATTTAAATGTATATATTAAACAAATGCGGTAGCCTTACTTTCCTCCCTTCTTCCAATATCCAGCTTCTCATTTGCACAGTCCAAATAAAAATCGATGTTATCCTGATTTGAACTTGCCATATAATTAAAAAAAAATTGTCATAAAAAACATTCAACCCAATAAAAATCTAGACATTTATGTATGTTTACTAAGCCTTGGTTTTCTTTCATAAAAGTAGGGAGCCATAGCCCATTTGGCTCAGTGAATAGACTGTTGGCTTGTGGACTGAAGGGTCCCAGGTTCGATTCTGGTCAAGGGCATATGCCTGGGTTATAGGCTCAATCCCCAGTAGGAGGCATGCAGGAGGCAGCCAATCAATTGATGTTTGGCATCCTCATCATTGATGTTTCTCTCTCCTCCTTTCTAAAATCAATAAAAATATATATTTTTTAAAAGTAGGGTAATAATTATTATATAGCAGTTAGTGACTCGTGTATGGTAAGAGCTCAATCAATCACTACTATCAGTGATTTTTCTAATTTCTGCTTCACTTTTCTTTCCCTTTGGTATTTTCTCTCATTCAGTGTTTATGATAGTATCCTCTACCTGCCTCCTGAGCTTCATACTTCACCAGCCTACGCGAGATTTCCATGAGGTTATCTCACAGGGATCTGAAATACAGTCTGTCCCAAACTGGGCCCATTCCCTTCATTACACCCCTCAATTGACACATCTGTAAAATAAAGGAAATGATGGGTAGCTACTTCACAGGGTTGGGTAAGGATTAAATTAATACACATAAAACATTTTGCAGGATGCCTGGCACACAGTAAACACCGTATGTTAGCTGTTCTACCATCCTTTTCCTCTACAGCTTCACACCTTTTATTCCCTACTGATGCTACCCACAACCCAAGCCCTAAATTGGAGACCCTAAATTACTCTCTTCTGCCTCATTCCCTACATTAAATTGATAATCCAGTCTTGTGCTTTCTAGCTCTGCAATAAATCTTTCAACTCTTTTCCACCCTCCTGTGCTGTCTGGGTACCCTCCATCTTCGGCTGCAGTGGTCTCCTAATGTGTCTTCCCACCCCTAGTCTTTCACCCTTGAGTCCATCTATCCCATACCCATAGCCACAGGTCTCATTCTGAAATGCAAATATAGTTCTAAAAAACATATTTACCATGTGCCAAACACTATTTTGAGTTTTACAGTATTAACAATTTATTATACATATATTCAATGACTTCTCCCTCTTTCATACATTATTCAATAAATATATTTTTTATGTTATAGGTACACATGAAAGGGATCTAAGATATAATGGGAAGTAAGAATAGGTATGCCTAGCCTAAATGCAATGCATACATTGTTTCATTATGTGTGTGTGTGTGCAGGCATGTGTGTGTCTGCCTATGGAATACACTATCTATTTGGGCCACTGGATTAAGCACGAGCGTTTCAGCTTTGATACTCTCATCTCTAAAATGGCGAAAATATCTTTTAAAGTCATTTCCCAGAATTACAGGGTAGATGAGTTAGTGATTAAAGCACTTTGAAAATGAAATATTATCAATGCAAATTAACATCATTAAGCATTCTTATTCATTGTATGTGCTTTTATAAAGAAAAGCTTAATAAACTCAACACATTCAAAAAAGAAAGTAACCTTTTCTGATTTTTTAATAGTTTTGAAAATGTTTCAAAAGGTTTGCCATTTAATCAGGTCACAAAGCTCTGGGGGAAGTGTCATCTTTGAGGATAAGACTAAATATGTTCTTAGCAATAAATAACACCTCTCAATTTTTTTAAAGTCAACAAGGTAGTTCTGAGGGAAAATAATTATTTCTCTTCTTTATCCTTTAAAACTTAGTTTAATCTCATTTTCAGTAAGATTCTCATTCTGTACTTTTAAACCCAAGGTACTTTTCTGATCATAAAAAAGATAACATGTTTATACATTATTAGGAACTCAGAGGATCTTGGGGTAGAACATTTATTTCATGAAACACTCAAAAGTTTAGGTCAGTGGGAAATAATTTTAATTAAGGAATTGTACATTTTCTTCCCACACGTCTTGCTTGGTATTAGGAAATGACGTTGTGATCCATTTCACTACAATATTACAAAATATTTACAAGAAAATATTAAAAATAAACACAAAAGGCAAGATGGAGTAAAAGAAACTGTTTCCTCCCCCCAAAAATCTCTACTCCAGAGCCCACAGCACACAAGAGAATCAAAAACAAATATGCCCCAGATCACAAGTTCCAAAGGATTGGAGGGGAAGAAATGGGACGAAAGTGGTGGTATGAAAGGGAATGGACGTTTGCAGCAGGACTGCTTCAGTAACCAACCTAGCCTGAGTGAAATACCCTCTTGTATGCAGTGAATCCCAAACAAGGCTAACCTTTTAAGATATTCCTTCAACTGAAATTAGAAAATACCCTGACAATAAAAGTAGCTCTTTTGCCTAAGTTTCCTAAGAGCCTCTTTTTCCACGAACCAATGATATGAACAGAAGTGTGTTCGGGCATCAAAAGTTGTCACAGCAGCCCTTCCATTTCTTTCATAAAAGCTTCATATACATCATCCTTAGTTTGTACTGAGACGGGAACAGTTGGACCAGATTTGGGGGCTGCTTTGGCAAGAGGCACAGCAGAATCATCCTCTGACTTTCTCTGGGGAGCAGCAGTAGCCCCTTTATTCTCCCGACGGACCCTCAGTGCGGTGGGCACGAATCGAGTAATCTCTGCCTTGGGATTAGTGATTTGTGGCTTGGCACTGATGGTTGCTGTGGCTTTCTTCTCAATGGTGGCTGCACTGGTGTCATCCGCCTTGGGTCGCTGAATCAAATTGGGTGGAGCACTTAATACTCCTGGGTTTGGCAAGGGAGCCGGTGGGAAAAGCCCAGGTGGGGCAGGTCCGAGTGGAGGCACCAAAGGTGGGCGCATCATGCCAGGACGAGGTGGAGGGATACCTAAATGAAGGAGAAAACAGGCTGATGAACACGACAGGAACTAATAAAATATAACTGCGACTAAGGTGTTAAAAACAGGCTGACAACTTTTAAAAAAATGGAAAATTTACATAAAATAAGCTGAAATCATGCTTACTATTTGAAACTTGAATATATTCTGATAGTAAGGAATTTATTTATTATAAAACAATATTCACCTTTAGTCTGTATTTTATACTTATAGTAGTGCTTTCTTCTCTTAACAATGTACTACTTTAAAATATAAAGTAAAACTGAAAACACCAACTAGTTTCAAATATGATTTTAAAATAGTTAAATTTCAAATTTGACAGTTCAAGAGTCTATTCTAGCTGTATAGTGCAGACAAAGTTGGGGTTTGATCTCCACACCACTCCTCTACCCGAAATGGTAACTCCATGAGTGGGAAATAAAATACTGTAACTGATCACAATATGTCACCATTCCTGGAAAAGAATTGAAATTCCATTGACGGTTCAGACATACCATCAACATTTTACCAAAAATAGCAGGTTTAATTTTCTTCAGTTGCCATTTTTATGAATGAATATTAAGTACCAATTTTTGTCAAATCTAAGATGCTACAGCTTATGCAAACTCATAAATATTCCATATACAACTAAGAGAGGGGAAAAAAATGTCCAAGCTGGGGGCTTAAAAGACCTTCATATTAAACTGGGACGGTCAGTGCCATAAACCAAAATTACACTTGCCACACATAGTAACACAGGAAATGCATATCTAGCACTGATACTGGGTTGAGAAAAAAAACACCACCACCCTTGTGATTTTGAACTTCAAGTGGGTACTGATGTAGATGTATGGAGTCACTTCAATTATAAATGAAGAACTAAAACTCAAATGGAGAGTTTAATCCAAAGTGGTCTCTGGCTGCAGAGTCCCTCAAGTGACAGGCAGAAGTGATGCAAATCCTCTATGAAAGAACTCAAGTTCAACCCAGGATAATAGCAATTAAAATCACCATTTTAAGATACCCCTTCATTTCAGGTTATTGAAATGTGAAAATATGTCCTAGAGCAAATAAAATATACCGAGTGGGGCAAAAGTAGGTTCACGGTTGGTTGAACAGAAAATGATACAATAATTAATAATACTACAAGAATAAACTGTGATTGCATATCACAACTGTAGACCTACTTTTGCCCCACCCTGTACAGTAGACAAGTGTTCACTCTGGAAATCAAAAGCTTTACCTGGAGGTGCAGGGGGAGGTAGCCTTGGTGGGGGTCCCCGAGGAGGAGGGCCAGGAGGCAGACCTGGAGGCGGACCTGGAGGAGGGCCAGGGGGTCGGCCTGGTGGTGGTCCTGGAGGTAAAAGTCGGGGTAAAGGCCCTCGGAGTCCTGGCATTCCAGGTGGTCTCAGGAACGGAGGAGCTCCTGAAAAGATAAAAATAAATTCATGTCAAACAAATATATATCAAGCAGTAACCATGATATAAATAAAGGTAACTCAAATGTGGTATGATTTATCACTTTAACCTGAAATCAGGTAACTTCAAAAACTGATTGAAATGTGTGGAAGCAGAATTCATCCAACAAATATCTGAGCACCAGAGACAGGGTACTGAATTTCTTTCGGATCACCTCTTTATTTCCCAGCACTGACTAAAAGGATACGCAATCACAGCTCTGTTGGGCTGGAAATATATGAAGGTGAGAAGAATTTTTAAATGGTTCCAACATGAGCTGAAAATGGACTATAAAGTAAAGTGCTTTAATGACCTCCTGAAACTCATTAAGATAAAGACAAGGACCACTGAGAATGACATAAGATAGGTCATTTTGCTTTGGACCATAGGAAAAAGATGAACTCAATTGAAGAAAACTTAATTGGCTGTAGAGAAGGAATAAAATCACGAAAAGCCAAGAAGTTCTATACGTTGTTTCATATTGTAAATAAACTTTTTATATTTTTAAGCCAAAGACCTGGTTAACACTTTCGTCTCTAACTATAAAGATTACACTGACATCCAATAATCCCCAAACCAAAGGATATAAGATAATATTTACTGTGTTCTAGTACCACTGGCTAACAATTTTAAATGGGGTCAACTTGTCATATTAAAAAGTAGTATTATTATCACTTCTTGGCCTTTTGGCTAAGATCAAGTGTTAAAAAGTAGTATTAAATAAACTCTTGGTTAAATACTCCAGATTCTGCCTGCTAGAATCAGAACTAAAGAATGATGAAAAAGGAAGATCTTGGGAGAAAAAGATGGGTATCAGGAAAACTAAGTTGCAAACAATGCTGGAAGAATAAACCAGTTGCACTTATCTATCCTTTGAGAATCCTTGATTTCTTAAGGAATTGCGCTAGGATAAACAAGAAAACATCAATACTAATGATATATTTTTTGGAGTAACTTCACTCTAACCACATGTGGACTTAATTATTTACTCATAATATGGAAATGCTTACCTGGAGGTGGTCCAGGAGGAAGGCCCGTAGGTGGTCCAGGTGGCCGTAAAGGTGGAGCAGGAGGAGGACCAAGAGGAGGTGGTCCTGGCATGGGAGGTGCTTGTATCTGAGAAGGGGGAACAGACTGTGGGGGAGCTTGCTGCTGTGAAGAAGCAGATGTGCCATCAGAAAGAGATTCTTCTTTATGCTGCTTTTGTGACTGCTTTTCTGCTTCAGAATCATCAGAATCACCTTCATCATCGTCCTCTGAAAATTCCTCTACTTCTCGTCCCTCCTCAGGGATTTCCTGACCTGAAAGAAATTTTAAACCAGGTACATGGAGTTGACTAATTTTTTACAGCCTGTAAAAGAGTGATGCTTGAAGACATATGCTCAATAAATGCTTTCTTAAAATTTACAACCAAAATAGGCTTCTTCAATAAAATACCTAAGATGTGGAAGAATCAAGTGGCATTCTACTCTTCTGTGCTGGTGCAGCATAGTGGAGCAGGCTTTAGAACAAGACAGACCTGGATTTAAATGCCAGTTCAACCACTTACTAGCTGTGTGTAACTTTGGGCACCTTAATGTCTCCAAACCTTACCTTTTGTAAAATGAGGATTTGTTACTTATTTCAGGGTGGATGGGATACTAATTGGGAAAACATATGTAAAGAAACTGGCATGAGGAAATACCAAAAGGTGATTCACTATTTCCCTACCTTACCTGCCATTCGAAGCATCATGGCTTGAAGAGGAGTCAGCTCCTTAATGTTCTTCTTCTTCTTCCTGGATTTCCCAGGCATATCTGCAAATCGTACACTCAGACCTAAGGTGCCAGAGGAGGGAGAGAAAGAGGGGTGAATTGGCATCAACAAAATTCAGTAAATGCTTACTAAATAACATATGCCTTAAATTACTAGACACAAATGCTGCCTGTAAATTTCCTGTAAAACTTTGCAGAAGATAAGCACAGATAGAGAGAGCCATATTAAAGGTAGTATATAAAGTGCCAACTGCTGGTAAATACATGCTATAGTGATTTAAAAGTGATTTTAAAAAAAAACACACAACTTCAATAATACTAATAACATCTTTATGCCAATAAAATTGAACACCCAGATAAAAATAGACAATTTTTAAGAATATAAGTTACTAAAATTGGTAAAAGAAGTGGTATGACCAGACTAAATAAAAATGAAATGGTAGTCCAAGATTTACTCACTAAAAGGCACCTGGCTAAAATGATATTTACAAAGAAATTCACCAAACATTACGTTACAAAAATTTCCTGTAAAAGGGCACAGGAAAGGATGGAATGCTATCCAGAACTCATGAAACTAGCATAATACTAAATGATATCAAAATGATATAATAAATGATACCAAAACTAATAACTAGCCAACATAAAATATAAGCAAATTGAATGACAGTTTAAAAAAGAAAAAGAAATTGTAAACCCATAAGACTGGTCCCAGAAATGCAAGATGGTTTAACATCACAAAGCTATAATGTAAATCTTTTGCCTTTTACCCTAGACAAGCCATAATGCAGTTCATTACAATAAAAAACGTAACATTCTGACAGATGCTTAAAAAGTATTTATTATAGTTCTTAGAAAACTAGATCTAGAAGGAACTTCTTAACTGACAAAAAAGCTATTCACTAGACACTTTTCAATGTCATATGAAATGATGCAGTATTAGGAGCATTCTTGGTAAACATTTACAAAAGGATAGGAGTTCCATGCGGGCGGGCTTTAGTTTTGTTTACACCACATCCTTAGTGTCTGCAAAAATGCCTTGCATATAGTAAAAACTCAGTAATTATCTGAATGAATGCACTGATCACCAAGTGTGCAGTGATAAGTACATGTTAAAAAAACCAGTTGTCAGAAAGAGGAAAATAAGGCAAAGATCACAAGGTCCCAGAAGAAATGGAAGCCGCTGTGGCTCTAAGGCAGTGGTTCTCAACCTTCCTAATGCCGCGACCCTTTAATACAGTTCCTCATGTTGTGACTCCCAACCATAAAATTATTTTCGTCGCTACTTCATAACTGTAATTTTGCTACTGTTATGATTCGTAATGTAAATATCTGATATGCAGGATGTATTTTCATTGTTACAAATTTAACATAATTAAAGCACAGTGATTAATCACAAAAACAATATGTAATTATATATGTGTTTTCTGATGGTCTTAGGAGACCCCTGTGAAAGGGTCATTCGACCCCCAAAGGGTTCGCGACCCACAGGTTGAGAACCGCTGCTCTAAGGGCTTTCTACTTTCTAGTACTAGCTCCATAGTAAGGGTGCTCCATAATTTTTCATTACCAGTTCTCTCTATCCACCCTTTTAAACTAGCTTTTTCATTTGCAACCATAATTCGTAAGAAACAGAAAAAATTGTCATCATTATAAATACTAATATTGGTAGTCTTATTAAAACATAAATACAGAAGTGTAGGCTACAAAAATAATTCCAAAAGAAGCTCTAAGACTACTGGGGTGTGATGCATTATACATTTTATAATGCTCAGAACCTATAACAATGGTTGAATTTTTCTTGATGAATGTCAGTTACTTTTTAAAATCACACCTAACTCAGTCTGAATTTATAATAATCAAACACATAACATACATTATGGATATAACCTGTTTCCATTAAATCATAACTCCACTCAAAGGCCTATTTGTATAATTATGGTTCTGGTAATATACCATGATCACACATAATATAAAGGGCTTCAAATGTAGATATTTAAATAGACTTAATAGAAAACAAAAATGTGCATGTGGTTTTCCCAATATAGTTATGTGGTTTTTCTCCTTTCTTTCCTGTACATGCCCATGAGTACATCTTTATGCTGTTGAATAGCTATTATCTTTTCCCCCAAAAGTGAACTTTATTACATAGACATTTTTATTATATACACGGCTTAATTGTTTTTACATCCATTAGTACTTAATATGTGTCAAGAACTTTGAGATAGCTGAGATATAAAGAATACAGCTATGATCCTTCCTTGCAAGGAGCTCACAATTATTTCCACAGATAAATTAATAAATCAGGACCTTCGGTCTGTGTCCTGATTATTGATCAATACCATGGAACTTTCATCTGCACATACCTGATTTTTTTTCTTCATTGTTATTTCTTTCATTATCATCTCGGTGCACAAATTCATCTCCATCACTTTCTCCGTCTGATCTGTCAGTGTCGCTATCATCAGTACTGTCATCATGCTTATCTTGATCCATGTCCTCAGGATAGCCATCATCTTCACTGGTGCTGGAAACATCATCATCATGACCCCGTTGAGCTGAAAAGGGAGGAGGGAACAGGGAGCAAGTACTATGTCTGGATCCTCCTTTACTTGATACTCCAAAACACAGAAAATTATGCTCATTATGTAACACATAATTGTTTTAAAAATTTATGTAGATCTCAGCTATTCAGATAGTCTGACAATATTTTCATTTGGCAATAGTGAAAATTCAAATTTGAAAATAAATTACACTTAGAAGGTTGTATACATACACATATACACAATCACTGTGACTATACAATAATACTCAGCGCAGATGACAAAACTGAAAGGGAAACAGATAGCTAAGTCTTAGGAATTGGTAGTAAGTGGTATTTCTAAGAATAGCCCAACTTGAAACACAATAAACAGTTCTATGCTGTGTTATGTTTGATGCTTTTACTTGGCTAGATCCTATGATTTATCCATCCTTTAGTATATATATGGTATCCTTATTTATTTCCCAAATTCTGAGGGTGGTGAACAAGATGTGAAACGGGGCCAACAACAAAAAAATGATAGTGGAAAGGCTGTAAGAGCAAAAGGAACATTCACGCCTTACCAAGTTCAGGACTATATAACATGTCTTCATCTCGTTGGCGAGGGGGAAGATCCAGGGCAAAGCCCACTTTACGGCCATACATTTGCAAGACTTGAGGGGGAGGTGGACCAGGGGGCGGACCCGGAGGTTTTCTACCAGGGGGCAAACGTGGAACACCATGCCCAAGAAGAGGAAGAATAGAAACTGCCCTAGTTGGAGGTCTGTAAAGAAAATTTTATAGGTATCACATTAACAGTGGTATTTACTTCCTCTTCTAAACAATTTCCAAGGGACTTTAAAATTTCATTTTTAATCAGTTCAGATGCTGCTTATATTCACATTGTCTTTTATTTCCTGCTGCATTAATTTTGGCTCTAGATCAGCGGTTCTCAACCTGTGGGTCGCGACCCCTTTGGCGGTCGAACGACCCTTTCACAGGGGTCGCCTAAGACCATCCTGAATATCAGATATTTACATTAGGATTCATAACAGTAGCAAAATTACAGTTATGAAGTAACAACGAAAATAATTTTATGGTTGGGTCATAACATGAGGAACTGTATTTAAAGGGCCAGATGGTTGAGAACCACTGCTCTAGATAGTCCAGAGGTGCTTTTAATACATGCAATTTGATTATGCTACAACTTACCCATAGGCTGAGGTCTTCTTAAGGATGGAGGGTGGCTGGGCACCAGGAAGTGGAATGTCCTGGATCAAGATGTTGGAAGGAGCATGAGGCATATCTGGCAAAGGGATACTATCCACTTCCACATGCTGAGCATTCTGCAACAGAGAGAATCTGTTAGTTGAAGGGTAAGAGTAATCCACAAACTCGACACTAAAAATTCAGTGTCAGCTGAATAACTTGGGATTTGCTTTTCACCTAACAGAAATGTCACAGGATAATAACAGTCCTAATCAATATTTCCAGTCTGTCAATAAGTTGAAAAAAATCTATCTCCTCTAAAAGAACCATACCCAATTGTTTTTCTCCCTGTATCAATGAATTCTTTTTGGTTTTGGTTTGAAATAGCTGCTGTTTAGAGAAGTCCAATTGTCTCAGTGTCTAGTACTAAAGTCACCATATTTAATACTCTGAATGATAAATAACACATATGAATTAACAGTACACTTCCAGTGGCAGAGCTTGGGCTCTAAAATTAGTCTGCCTTTGATGAAGTTCTGTCACGTATTAGCTGCATGACTGAGCAAGTTATCTTAGTTTTCTTTTTCTGTAAATGGGACCCATACTACCTACTTTACAAAAATTATAGCATTTGGTTTTTTACAATTTTATTTTGAGGCAAAATTTACAATGACATTTAAAATTCAATGAGTTCTGACAACGGCATGTTTTCATACTAATTCCCAGTTAATCCCTAGTGCTATCCCAAAACAATTGCCGCTACAATTCATTTCCTGTGTTACAATATCATACAAATGGAATCATAACTACAGAAGTTTGGTATGTTTTGTTTTTGATATTTAAAAATACCCGAGCAATTTCCAGTTTTTGTCTATTACTGTGTTGGCAGATGGATTAATTTTTCTTGTATATGTTCAGTTTGATAAGAAATTGCCAAGAGTAAGAGGTTCAACAATCAATTCTCCCATTAATAGGTTTAAGCGCAAATCTAAATATAACACTTTAGTTTCTCTTTCAAAAGAAATTTAATTACCTTCACAGCATCAAAATATTGGCTAAGTTGAGCCCTTTTCTGTTCATAATCTACTTCTAGCTTTCTCAATTCTTTGTAAGTATCTGGATTCTCTTTTTCATAGAGTCGTAGAATACGTTCAAAGGTTTCACGCAGCTTTTTACGCTTGTCTTTAAGCACCTTCTCATTTAATTGTGGCTGTTGCACTGGGTTAAACTCTGAGAGAAAAGAGCAGATTATGGAATTAAACTCAAAAAGGTCACTTCATTTAGGTTGTCAAATGATTTAATAAAAAAACTTTATGGTAACATTTTTAAAAGAGAGCTAGGCACCAGATATATTCTACAATTTCTAAAGAACTGCAATAGGTACTTGTGAAAATTACACCTTTTAAAGAGGGCCATTTATTGTATTTTCCTAAGAAATGTCACCTAATTAATTTCCATCATCACTATAATAAAAATCAATTTTCACTCCTCTATGCTAATGACTTGATATAGGTAAGTGTCAGCCAGAGAGACCTATATCCCTGGCTCTGTCATTTAATTCTGAGATCTTGGGCACTTTCGTGTCTGGCTCATCACTTAACTATGGTGTTCTTTGTCTCGCTGCCATATAACCTTCTCTTCCCAAGTCTGCCTGGTCAGTCAGACCTGCCCCCCTCCATCACCCTTGCCAGTGACTGACTCAGAGATCAAATGGTACACCATCCAAACTGGGGCCAGATCCCTGTCTGAGGTTTAAAATGCAGATGTGGGAGAGAGAAGCTTTCACAAGCAGAGATGAGATGAAATAAACCTAGAGCTATCTGTGTGTGGCCTTGTCCCCCAACCACCATTCATTTCCCATACTTATTCTACTTTCCACCCCAAGAAATTCATTAGCAGTATTCTGAATAAAGATAACATACAAAAGACCAGAGAGGGACGAATAGGCTTGATAATGATATCTGGGTTTTTGAGGTCAGCAGCCCCCAGGGATTTCCAAATTATGGGAGTCAATGTATAATTTCTTTTTTCTGATTAAATTAGTTTGTACTGAGTTTTCTAAATTGTAATTAGAGTGCTGATATAGTGTTCCCTTCTCCCTTTTCCTTAAAGAATAACAAGTTTAATTATCTTCTTCCCTAAATCTCATTAACTATTAACCTTGTCAATTTATTCAAAACCAGAGGGTATTGTCTTACACCATAGTATTCCTGGTGCGATTAAACTTCTTAAATCAATGCAGGATCATTTAATAGGTAATATCCTAATACTGGGAGGACAGCATTTGTCCTTACTGGAATTTAGACCAGAGGCAACAAGTGGATCAGTTACAACTGAACTGGGAAAGATTTGGCATCATGCAGCCTGGCCCAGAACTCTTGCCCAGGTTAGTGCACAGGCTCTGCCAAATTACTTTAGAATGCTTGTAATACTGCATGCACATAAAGCTGGATTTTTTTGGGACCCCCATTTAATGCATCGTCAAGGAGATCCACTGCAATTCTTTAACTTACTGTTTTTGGGCAAACACTGAAATATTTTGGGTACCTTTGTAAACAAAACTTATAAAGATCACTTTAATATGTAATTAAAAAGTGGCAGAGGAAGAAGAGTGGCAAAAACCCGACAGCTGAAAAGCACAAAGGAGTTGACTAATTTTGCATGTTGGGAAACTTCTATTAAAAAAAGAAAAATTAAAAATCCCATGTTCTAATATTAAGAAAATAAGTATTTGTTATTGGAATAAATTTCCAGTGGCAGAATCACACATGATTCTCTATCTACCTTAGATGCAAGGAAAGATAACATCTAGGTACCTCATGTGATTCCAGTTATGACAAAGCAGTGATAATGAAGATTCCTATAGAGACTGAATAAAAATATGAAATGTGAAAAAAAAGGGGAGGGACCCCAATATGGTAATTGATATTAAGTATTTGATGATTTCTGCTACATCCTTACTAAGTAGTCAAGTATCTATGAATCATCTCATTGGAAAAAATGGGAAACTGATATACTCATGGGGCCTAATAGATTTACTCGGTAACTGTGTCAAAATTAAAAAACAAAACAAGACAAACATAAAACCCCAAGGTGATTTCAGAAGCCAGATTTCTGTCTTCTCTCAAAAACAATGAGCTGGCCAAGTGGGTGTTTATTACCTCGTAACAATAAGCGCAAGCTAAATAATGGCTTCCCTCTTATTCCAGGTGATATCTTCAGTTTACAATTAACTCCCCACCAGCCCATTTTGTTGTTGTGATATTGAAACCAAATTCAAAGGTCAGATGCCACCATGCTTTAGTTTTCCTTATGCCTGCTCTGCTTCACTCATTATCTGCTTGCCTGCCTTTGTGTATCAGACTGCTATTCCTGCCATAAAATCTAGCCCTTTAATAATTTCTTACCCATTTCATCCAATTTCTCCATGTCCCGGATAATTTGTTTGGGATCCTTCATCTTCAAAACTGCAGCTCGTACCATCATGCGCTGTTTTTTGTTCTTAGGAAAAGGAAAGAGCAGTATGTCAAGAAGCTGGACACTCATGAGTTTTTATTTCAATCTGCTTTAAGAATCTATTTAAACTGGGATTGAACTTCTTGGTTTCTGATCTGGTTTCAACCACCAGAAACAGAACTATGTAACTTTTTACTCTAAAGAAATGTTTCAAATTTAGACAAAGAGGTAAATAATTGTTATGTATTAGATGTGCTTTCTGAGGCAAGTATTTGTGAGACCTAAAGCAGTCACTTAAAATATTTTAGATTTTAATTTAATAAACAAAGGTTTCAGCTACATTCTAAAATTATATACCAGCAAAGTTTTGCAGGATTTTAATGCTAAACAATGCAACAAGAATACACAATTGAAACCAATTAAAATCTTAACATTTTCTCAACATGCTAACGCAGGATACTAACAAGTAAATCCTTCCTTATTCTGGGAAGCACTTTGTCACAAACTCATCATCTACAAAACCAGGAAAATGAACAATTCAGCATCACATTTATTTTCATTCACTAGTTCAGTAGCTATTAACAAACTAGTATATTATAATAACTAACAAAGAAGTTACTTTCAAAGGTATTTCTTTAGCTCACTGGGAAAGGCAAAAAGTAAACAATGTGACACATTGTGAGCTATCTGCAAGGTTACTTACTTCAGTTTCCAAGTACAGATGGTCCCTGGCTTCCCATGGTATGACTTGACCATGGTGCCAGTCATATGCATTCCGTAGAAACTGTACTTCAAATTCAGATCCCTTCCTGGGCTAGCCGTATGCAGTACGATACTCTCTCATGATGCTGGGCAGCAGCAAGATGATTTTGCCCAACTGTAGACTAATATAAGTGTCTGAGCATGTTTAAGGTAAGGTAGGCTAAGCTATTAAAAGCATTTTTACTTAAGATATTTTCAATTTATGATGGATTTATCAGGCCATAACAGTAACCTCATCTTAAGTCAAGGAGCATTTATATGATATTTCGGATTAGTAAATTTTATGGCTTATTATAAGAAGTATAAAGTATATTTTCTGGCAAATAATTGAAAATGTCATATAAAATCCACTAATCCCAAATGTAAGATGTGACAAATTTGATCATCTGAAATCATACCTTCTTTAATTCTCTTTTCCGGGCTTCTTTTCCTTGAGAAAGAGAAAGAGAGAATACAGACCTTTCAAATCGTGACCATTATTATAGCATTTTCTCAACACACATAATTCATATTGTGGGTGGCTGTCCTGTACACTGTGGATTCTTTAGCGGCATCACTGGCTTCTACCTTACTGTATGCTACTAGCACCCTTCTAATTTTGCCAACTAAAAATGTCAACATTATTTTTGTTTTCTTAAGAATTAGGAACACAAAGAAAAAGATGCCACGAAATATTAAAGAACCTGCAAAACTTATTTGTTCAGAATTCTGAATACAAAAAGAAAGCTTTAAACCAGGGGTTCTCAACCTGTAGGTCGCAACCCCTTTGGGGGTCGAACGACCCTTTCACAGGGGTCGCCTAAATACATCCTGCATATCAGATTTTACATTACAAATCATAACAGTAGCAAAATTACAGTTATGAAGTAGCAACGAAAATAATTTTATGGTTGGGGGTCACCACAACATGAGGAACTGTATTAAAGGGTCACGGCATTAGGAAGGCTTAGACGGCATTAGGAAGGCTGAGAACCACTGCTTTAAGCTAATTTTACTGTGCAATTCAACCAAATTAGAAATAGGGGTGTGAATTTGTTTTGTATGTTTGAAGTGTTAATCATGTGCCCACAAGAACACTGGATAACTTCACACAACTGACTCCTAGCACTGCTGATCTTGTAATTAGGACATCATGAAATAGATTCCCTAATGCTTACAATTTCTACCGCTTCTCTTCTTCAACATCCCCATTAATGGATACTTACGGGCTTGGTCTGTGGGGTTCATAAATTTTCCACTCTTGGTGGATGATGTGGATCTTCGTCCCATGTTGACAATCTGTATGGTTCACTTGTTTATCAAAAAAAAAAAACCACCAAAGCTACCAGGATCAACATAAGAATGTCCAAACCTGTAGAAAAGTTGTACAAGAGCATATTAGAGTTTATCTGAGCCAAACTGATGGCAGCGAGATCTCAACATTGCTCTGGGTAATGACAGTATTTTTTTTCTTCTCGTAACAATTTTTTAAAAAAATTTTGTTTTATTGCTTAAAGTATTACAAAGAGTATTACATATGTCTCCTTTTTCCCCCCCATGCAATGACAGTTTTGCAGTCCCTTTTATACCTTTGGAATTAAGGAGGGAATGTGAGCACCAGGACATTGAGGGGGGAGAAAGCAAAGGGGGTTGGGGGGGGGGGGCGAGGAAAATACCCATGATTGGGTTTCAGGATAGTTAATAGGATAATGTGGCCCCTCGAAGGTCCTTAAGCTTCCGAGGGGCCTGAAAAAGCATTTTAAAAGTGTGTTAAATACACATACATACACACACACAATGGCCAGGGCTCGCTTAGCAAAACCATAAACCCTTTACAGGGAACGCTACAGGCCAGAGGTAGAGTTTTAGTAGACCTTACAATGACACCTTTCCTTCTTTATAAAGGTGTTATCAGGTACGACCAGTCAGTGCCTCTTTCAGCAAGGGTTCAACTGCCCCGACTTCTGCCAAAGGTGGCAAAGCGCCCCGGCGGCACCGACTTTACCCGGGGAAGGGTTCCTCCTCCGGCCCGGGGCCGCGGCAGCCAGCAGAGCGGGGACCAGCACCCGCGCTCCCACCTCGGACGGCCGACCCGCGTGGCCTCCCTCCCTCAAGCCTCCCCGGGCTCCGGCGGAACCAGAAGGCTATTCACAGTCATTTTTACAGAAGGCAGCGGAGCTTCGGTCTGCGCACACGACTGTTTTCGTCTTAAAGCACAGGCGACGGGGAAACCGGGCCACAAAGCCACGAGGGACCGCTAACCAGGCAGAGCGGCTCCCGGGGAAGGAGCCCGCTCCCGCCAGCCGTCACCGCGGCGGCAACTGCCGCAACCATAGCGACGGTTGACCCCGACTCGAGGTGCAGAAATCCAGCCCAAGGCCACCTACCGATCACCGTGGACAGACCGGAGGCGGCGCTAACCCACCCGGGCGAAGTCCGCCGCTTCACCGCCGGTCGCCGCTCCGCCCCAGGCTCGGGGATCCCGCCAGTCCGTGACCCGGGAGACCCCAGCCGCGGAGAGGAAGAGCGGGGCCAAGGGGCCTACCGTCCCCGCGGTCACCGCGCGGGCCCCTGGAAGGGACGGGCGAGATGAAGAACCCGATGGGGACGATCCCGCACACTCACGCTTCTGCTGGGCTCTGGGACTGCGAGAAGCCGGGAGGGGAGGATTCTCGGCCTCTTTCCCTTCGTAGGGGCCTTCACCGCGGCTCCCGGTCAGCTATCCAGCAACCGCCATCTTGAAACCTCGCGCCCCGCCACCGTCCCTACGTCACTTCCTCTCCCCGTGGGCCCGAGATCTCAGCGTTTCTCGGCCCTGGAAATGTAGCGCGTAACCAAGGACTCCACGGCTGGAGTCGCTTCCGCTCCAAGACAGAACCCAATTGGTTGGTTATCTGCTAAGAGCCCGCCCTAAGGTTACGCAGTACAAAGACGCCAAATTGATCGACACTTCTGTACGCCAATAGAGATAAGAAAACGAGCCAGCTCGGATATGATTGGCTGGTGTAAAGACGGCCCTGTCTCTTGGGCCCGAGGTATTCTAACCTAATTCCGGTTGCTTAATTGATTGCTTTAGACCGGCGGATTCCACACTGAGCAGTGTGTTGTGGTGTTTCTGCGTCCCGGAGTTGTATTGGTTCTGGGACTCTCTTCTTTTCCTTTTCATGACGTAAGCTAGTGTGATCTTTTAGGAGTATCTGTGTGGAAACGAATCCCCGAATATATATATATATATACATTTGCTACTGTGTTTTGCCAGCGTCATGTCCGTCTGGAAGTTCAGTAGTTGTTTGTAGACATGAGCGAATGAATCAGTGCCCTTATCGGATCCCAGATTGCTGGTCTACAGGATTACTTTTTGGAAGGGAAATGTGGGGATACATGTACTGTCAGTTTTAAATTTACGACACCAGCCCCCAATCCTGTGTGATGTCACTACACGTAGGCGATTATTCCCTTAGTTGTAGTGTTCGAAGGTTCTTTCTTTCTCTTCCATCCGCTCTTTCTCTAGGACTCCTCCTCTGTCATTTCCTCTTAAAGGTAATTTTAAATACTTTAAAAAAATTCTCCCCTTAAAGAATACACTTGTTTATTTCGGATCTTAATCTGAGTATTCCTTATAGGAAAATGTTAGGTATAGGTCAATTCCGACAATCCGTTATCAATATTCTAAAATACTGGTGGAGATGTTAATGTGTAGTAGAATATTTAAATGTGCACTTAGCTGTTTAAGATTGGTCCTTTATCTGAACTGACCTTCGTTTTAGGAAATTCTTGATTTGGTTTTAGACTGACTTGAGTCTCAGAAAGAACAGTAAAACGATCTTGTAGTTTATAGCTTATAAACCAGGTAATAAGCAACACAAATATTTACTATTGAAGGTGAACTGAAGTGTGATATTTTTGAACTAATATTAAAAATCAATGATAGAAGAGAAAATGAATATTTTTGAAAAATTAATGTATTTCATCTAGCTTTTACTTTTTGAGATACGCTGAGGCTTTTAAATTTCAAGACATTTCTTGAATTTGGATGCAAGAATCAACTATAACAAACATTCTTGCATCAATAGCTTATTAATAATTTTGTAAGTATAATCTAAGAGTCTCAATGGGAAATTATTAGTTGGTGCAGGATTTAGAAAACATTTTCATCTGCAGAAATTTAACTGAACCATTAGGCCTTCATAGCCTCTGGATATCTCTGAAATTAATGTAATTAATGAAAGGGGCTACCCAAAGCTTTACATAGCAAGGGCAACTTCCTCCATTCTGCTAGCATTGAAAGTGAAATATTTTTTTTTTTTTCTGAAAACTCAAAAGATCAATTAGGATTTTCCTTTGAATGACAAATTCTTTTTCTTTTAAAATACATTTTTATTGCCGAAACCGGTTTGGCTCAGTGGATAGAGCGTCGGCCTGCGGACTGAAAGGTCCCAGGTTCGATTCCGGTCAAGGGCATGTACCTGGGTTGCGGGCATATCCCCAGTGGGAGATGTGCAGGAGGCAGCTGATCGATGTTTCTCTCTCATCGATGTTTCTAACTCTCTATATCTCTCCCTTCCTCTCTGTAAAAAATCAATAAAATATATTAAAAAAAATACATTTTTATTGATTTCAGAGAGGAAGGGAGAGGGAGAGAGAGAGAAAAAGCTCAATGATGAGAAATAATAATTGATGGGCTGCCTCCTGCACGCCTCCTTTTGGGGATTGAGCCTGCAACCCCGGCATATGCCCTTGACGGGATTGAACCTGGGACCTGTCAGTCTGCAAGCTGACACTCTATCCACTGAGCCAAACCAGCCAGGGCTGAATGACAAATTCTTGAAAGTATTGCTACTTCCTCTCCTGCACTCTGAATGCATTATATGCAGGTGTATCTTGGATTTAAAAAAAAGTTCCAGAGTGTTCAAACATTTCACTTGAGGGATATTTAATTATCATACAACAGTTGATCAGGGTTGATTATACTTATAGAAACAAAACCTTTATTTTTTTTTTAGTTTTAAATTTTTATCCATTAAAAAGTCCATTCAGATTATAGTGTTTAATTTAGAAGTTTACAGAACCATGACTCTTTTCATCATAGAAGTAAGACGTTACAAACCATATTCCAGTCTTTTCCAGTTTACAGAAAATTGGATTTAAACTGATGGTTGAAATTATGGTAGTGTTTTCTATTACATTCAAAGGCCCAGGATTTGTATCCAGGCAGAAATTACAAAGTATGTCCTTTTAGAACTAAATGATGTGTGAAGTGTTAGGAATAAAAACTTTTGCATTCAATGTACATTTTAAAGATTTTTACTTGATATTAGAAAGGAAAAGGCAACCCCTACACCTGCTACTCTACATTAGCATGTACCCTAATATTGAGCTGGTAGAGGAGAGTTAGAAGAATCCTGGGATTCTCTCCCACGGTTTAGCACCAACTGGTCCAGACATTTGTTACTGATGCAAAACTCAAGGAATCTTCCCAATCTGTTATGATATTTATGTCTATGTTGGAAGCTTATGGAAAATGAAGCTAATCCAAGAAACCAAACACTATTATTGAAAGAGAAGCAGAAAATATTCCAGTGGCAAATAAGGTGGCTGTTTATTTCATTTGGTGTTTCACTGTGTTAGTGACCTCAGTAATGGCATGATGATATTTTTCTGAGGCTGACTTGAATTCCACCAGATGCTTCTCATAACTTTTGATGGCTGCTTGTAGCTGCGTTTTCTCCACTGCTCCTAGGATGGCACGGAAGACCATATCTATGCCAAGGCCAAGAACAGCAACTCCTATGCTACCAAGGAGAGAAGCACCAATTTGAGCTAACACAGTGACCAACTTGTTAATTATGCCAGTTGTGACATTTGAGCTCACGAGTTTAACAGCCACTGCACTGGCTGCAGAAGTGGCTTCTCCCAGGATGACTGAAATAACCTTTTGTACGATTGCAATTTTCTCTGTTTCCCTTTCCTTAATATCCTGAAGTTTTCTATAAAGGGTTGGCTCTAGTTTATCTTTTAGTGCTTCATCAACCTTTTGCAGTTCCTTTTGGATTTCCATCACGGCTTGGATAATGGTATCACAGTTTTCTTTGATGGTCCCATTTCTGTTCATCTCAATGGAGGCCAGCCTGCACCCCAAATGCATATTTAAAACTCCAATCAGCTCATTGGTGGCACGGAAGCTGTCCGATAAGCAGTCAAGGAGCTGTTGGTGAAGATGGCGTACTTCTTCCCGCCTCCTTGGGTTCTCTGGGTAGAGGAGGTCACTCTCAGCCATATTTCAAATATGATCTCTGAAAAATAAAATGGTGAATTTTTCACTAAAAATCTTTAAAGGATATTTGCTGTTTGCATAGATTTGACCAGGAAATCTTTTATTTCATGAAAAGCAAAGTAGCAATATGCTATGTAAGGAATTCCTCAGGAAACTCAACAGGTTCTTCAAAATAATTATTTTTATGAAACTTGAAGTCAGTGTATGGAAACACAGGTAACAGAATACAACCTATGGATGCATTAGGAATTACATTTTGTGGTGAGGGGAAGTCCTAGATAGGAAATATTTATGTTTATGAGGCATCTGATTATTAATAAATAAATGTGATTATTTTCAAGTAATATTTAATAACATATTTGAAACACTGTGGTTTGAAATGGTTAGTTCTTGATAACCAGAGCTAATGGTTAGCTCCTTTATTTCTCCAACCTCTAGTCACCACACTGAATAGACCTATTGGGTTGATTTCCACAGTATTTGGAGTTAAATTAATAGGGCCAGAAGAATATTAAGATCTCTGAGTTTACAGGGCTATTAATATATAATTTTGTTTATATACTCTGTTATCTTAATTTACAATATTCAAACCACTTTATATAACTTTACAGGCAATTTCTCTAAACCTAAAGGACATTGAAAGGCAAATATAATAGACCTTTACAAAAAATCCATGTGATGAGAGTATAGATTCAAGATTCCTTTCATTACAGTCTCACTTGAGGATTAAAGACATGGTGCAGGGGACAGCAGTTATGACTATCTCTCTGATTCTCTATTTTCAAAGCTTATAAAATAAATTATTTAGAATCTATATTGTGGTTGGCCATTATCAAGATAAGTTAGAGTTACTGAAAGAAGATAATGCCATTCCATGGAAGTATTAAGGAATAAGTAGGAAAGCATACCATAGAATGAATAGAATAAGTCTGGTAGGAGCCTTCTTATGTTTGCACTTCTGGCTCAGAGTACCATGAAGAGAAAAAAGGAATAAGCATGTTCTTATGAGTTATTTGTCTAACAGCTTGAGCCTGGTGAAGACCATTACTCAATGTGCATACCTTGAGTAGGATTGCTATGTCATTTTTATTTTTCACTTAAACTCTTGGAAGAAAAGAAAGAGAAAATGGAGTTCTGTATATCTGTGTGGTATCTGGCACATTCTTTCTTTGAGTAGATAGTATCTTGGGCCCTCCTTTAGGACCATGGTTTTTAGGCTAGATAGGGCAACCTGAGAAGTATGGGATGAAGGACGTGAGGTATTTTTCTCTCAAGAAAGGAAACATGAAGTCATAAAAATATAACTTGGAAATGGAGAGGGGAAGATATTTAAAAAATGGATAAGGAACACAATTACCTAAGCTGTTAAATTTAGAAAAATGCACTGATACCCCCTGGTGGCATAAACTTTATCATGGTCAAAAATTCATTTTTATCTTTGATTCAGATCCAGTAAAACACACACACACACACGACACAAACTTCTCCAAGACAGTGCCTAGAAAATATCCATTTAAAGAAATTGTTTGCTGAGGGTCTATTAAATAGTCCCCAAATTCACCATCTGGTTGTAAACAGAAATTGTAACTATAAATTTGAACTTTGATTTCTCTTTTTTCTTCTAGGAATTTTCCATTAAACGTTTTTTTGGGGGGTGTCTTAGTTTTCAGATCTTATCATGAAATGAAAACTCTACTTTCTGACTTTGAATTCAGAAGATCACCAACTACATCCCTATTCAGATATTTAGTTGAGAGGAGTTTTTCTTACCTTGAAAAAGTAGAAATATATCTAACAACTACCATATGCCACTATCTGAAGCCCTAACTTCCAGAAAAGGTGTGTGGTTCGACTTGCCCCAAGGTAAACAAATGGAGAAACGAATTTTCCTCTGGGATGGGAGGTCAAATGCTTCCAAGTGATCAATTTCTTCTTAACAAATTAATTATTTTAGCACACTCTTAACAAATTAATCATAAAATATATCCAAAAGACTGAATAGGTGAGACTAATCTTTTCAGGAAAAATAATGATGGGACTTTTTCCTTCTCAAATATTAAAACACTCAAAATACAATTAACCAGTGTTGTACAGGTGAAAGAGTAGATGGAATTGTGGAACAAAATAGTCCTCAAAGCAGACCCTTCTATACATTTGATGTAATATATGATAAATTTAGTATCTTAGATTGGTGGTAATTGAGATTATTATTTCATAAATTATTCTGACATAATGGGGTAGTTTTAGGGGTTAAAGGTGATTTAAAAATGTTATTAGCATAATATATGTAAAAAATCAACTAATAAAATAGAAGAAAATGGATAATTTTCAAATGTCAATATAAAAGACTTTATAAACTTAAAAACATTGAAAAAAGACAAAAATTTGATTAACAAAGATAACCATGTAAAAGCAACTAAAAGCAAACTGAAAATACAAGAAAAATTAAATATTAATTTTTAAAGAATGTTATTAATAAAGTAATAATCTGATACCTAAATTAGCAAACAACTGAACAGACAGTAAATCCTATAGTAGCTAACTGATGAGGAAAGTTCAATCTTACCAGCAACCAAAGACACAATATTTTTTCAACTGCAAAAGTAATATTTTATTTACATACTGACTCCCTTGCACGTGAACTTTTATACCCAGATGATCCAGGCACCAATTCATAATTTTGTGCCAATAACAAGTTTGAGTAAGAGACATCAAGAAGTGCTGAAAATTATTTTTCAGATCTAATAGAAAAGGACTTTTATTTTTCTAAGTCTGGCTTACCTTCCTAGCTCTTTTCTTCTTGGGGAAAGGCTTTGGGAGGGTTCCTTATCTTCAGCTCGCCTGCTCCTATACCTGCTCCAGTATTGACCACACAAGATTAGTTCTGTCCCAACAGTGAAATAAATGCTAGAGAATTAGATGGAGGAGAGGTGGGGTTTGAAGGTGAAACTAATGAATTATTTCTTAGGTGAAATTTGAAGAGCCCGATGAAGGGAGTAATTCAATAATTCAGTAACAATTTATCTAATTGAGTAGCACTTTACTATGTATAAGGTGGGATGCTAGGCTCTGTTGAGCACACAAAAATGAAAAAGACATGGTTCTTGCTTTATGGAAATTCTAGTTAACACATTGCGGACGGATCACGAGAATTCTCGTTCATGTTACACAGTGTTTTACGAAGTATCATACTTTAAAAAGATATTAGCTTGTAAGAACGTAATAACTTCAAAATGCAATTGGTATTTAATTTTAAAGCGTGCCTTTAACATTTATGTAAAACGTTTTTTTTTCTGTACTCGTTCAATAGAAACTTACCTGGCCACTGGGTAAAGCTAGCAGTAAAACTACTAATCCGCAATGTGTTAAGATGGTAAAATTACCTGTCATCTTGAAAGTAATATTCCATTCAAAATTGTAGGTAGAGGTGGTGCTTGACTTGTGCAAATTCAAAATGTTAAACAAGTCACTCTTTAGTATGCATTGATACTGAGTCAATATGGAGACATTCAGTCATCCAAAGATGATTAACAATTTGCACCCTCTCAGTTTGTTACTGATAAATACATGCTTGTTATTTAGAGGTCAGGTTATCTACCACATGGAAAACCACCGTTGGTAATGCATTGCGTTTCCACTACTGGCCATGACAATTTAGCTCTGATGCTCAAATTGCTTACTTCACTCAGCAAAACAAAAGCCCTTCAATTAATTGGAGTCACACTTCTGAGAGATCCTAGGTATTGGGCATGGCTAAGTGATGTCTTATTAAGAATATATAGTACTGTACCTAAAAGTAGTTCTGAACCATATATTTTCCTCTATCTTATTAATTTTTCCTGGATCACCTTTTAAATATGACCTTTTAAAATTCACTCTTTAAAAAATTATTTTAAAGTAATTTAAAAATGACTTTTAAAGATTGGTACTAGCAGGTAGCTAAGTGGTCTGCTGATTACCTGCACCTTTTGTATGGTAAATTTAAACTTTTACATTATTTGTTATCGCATGATAGGGCTCCCTATCACTGAAAAATTCACTCTGGACTGTTACTATCTACTTTGCACAGCAGAATTTGTGCTGTTTTATCTGTACTTGATTATAGTGACTCTTGAAATAGATACTAGCCCAGACAGTCTGATGGGGAATTACTAGCCAGTAGGGGGAGCGCTTGGTGTCTGGCTGCCCATTTCACCCCAGCCTATGCTGAAGCAACTGTGCTTTTTTGTGTTGCAGTGTTTGTGTTGTGGGTGGGCAAAATTGTATTTGATGAGTGCTCTGTTGCTAAAACAGAGTTTGGAAATCACATGTATTTTAATTTGTTATTTTGTAAAAAAAAGAAATACATTTGGGAACGCCAGTGATTTGCATTTGGAGTGGAAACAAAGACTAGATTCATTCAGATGGATTCTTATTGAATCCATGCCAATTTTATTGACTTGAGAAGTAAACATTCAAAAGCATATAAGAAGTGGTAGAAATATTTCGATGATTGTATCTAAAAGTTAGAGTTTATTTAGTGATATTATGCAATTGTTTTAGCTTTTACAGGAAAGGAACTACCTTACAAAATAAAATCTATTGATTATCACATATTCAAATAAAAATTCCTGAGGATACTTTTGTGAATAAGAGTAGTACACTGACTGTCAAATAGTATAGAAATTTAAAGAGATAAATTAATTTCTGATGTGATTCGTGACATAAAAGGACATTTAACAATTCATGTGAACACACAGTGACACAGGTGTCATTTCATCCTTCATCCTTTCTAAAATGGATTTCTTCACCACTTTGTCTTCTCTGACAATCAGTTATATAAGCTATGAATTTTATTCTTTCTCCAGTATTTTCAGAGAAATAAATAATCACAAGGAACATGCCATGATATCCTCTGAAAACAAAGTTGTTTTGTTACTTTATTATATTGATGGCTAGGATTTAGGACTGACATGTTATTTCAAATTGCCTATAATATTGAGGAACAATATTAGAAACACCCAGATTGCTTACCTTGCCGTGTTTCTGAGTTCAGTAGTCGCAGCAGTTGTTTAGTAGTGTTGTTGAAGTGCTGTTTCATTTGGTTTCAACTGGATGTTTCTGATGGAATGTGATGACTTGCAGGCTTTGCTCGTCTCTGCTGGGTCCCTCTGCCTGTCTGGTTTATGGACTATTTTTACATGACTTAGTTCCCAGAATTCTTCTATTTCTTATATTAATATAAAAGTAGTATATGTCAAGTAATTATAATTTGAAAGACTAATAATATGGTAAAACTTATTTAATTTTATGTTCTTTAATAGACTTTTTATTCTTGAAAAGGGCTATGTAACTGAACTAATTCAATTCAGTAGAGTCGATGGCTCTTTGATTGCAGTGCTCAGATTTTGGGATTTCATCTTGTCAGCTAGTCTAGGTATTATGTTTCCTTTAATTCTGTTGCATTTGTACCTCCATCTGTTGCTGACTGCTTTGTTTAGGTTCCTAAGAGGTATAAATTCAAATATATTTCCAGCCAAATATGAATTTTTTGGTGTGCTATTAATTCCTCTAACGTTTATCACTATCTTTCTTGTTATCTTGGTGAATGTCTTAACCAGGGGTCCTCAAACTACAGCCCGCGGGCCACATGCAAATACAAATATTGTATTTGTTCCCATTTTGTTTTTTTACTTTAAAATAAGATGTGTGCAGTGTGCATAGGAATTTGTTCATAGTTTTTTTTAAAACTATAGTCTGGCCCTCTAATGGTCTGAGGGACAGTGAACTGGCCCCCTGTTTAAATGGTTTGAGGACCCCTGGTCATAGCAATATAAAAACCTTGACTCTTTTAGCTTAAAGTTTAGATCAGAGTCTTCCATCTTCTTCTGGATTCCCCATTTATTTCTCCTGAAGCAGGAGAATCACTCAGCCCAGTGTAATTTTGTGGAGAGACTGCAGGCTTTTGAAAAAGTCCTGATTTTGTGTACCCAAAGTGCCACTTCCTAACCAAGTATCCTTGGGAAAGTCACTCTCTCTAAATATTTTCGTTGGTGTAACGTGAGTATGAGTACATAATTTATGGATTGTTATAAGGATTGAATGAGATAATGTTTTAGATAATGTATGTGAAGCAGTTGGCATAGTGTCTGATCTATGGCAAAAGCTTACTAAATGGAAGCTCTTCTTATATTAACAATAATTTCTGTTATTGGGTGGTTGGAGGGAAAAGAACCAAGATGCTAGCTAGGAGACATAAAATCTAAGGGTGCTGCCTATTATAGTCCTAAGGAAGGACTAAGTGAGATATTATTTTATTTTTATTCCAATGGGTCAATTTGTAGTGGATGTATCCTAGGGCCCCACCAGGTAGGGGCATGGTGAAAAAAGCAAAAAGCAGATGTAGTCATTGAGTCTGAACTCGATATGGAAGGATAAGCAGGATTTCCACAGGTGTGTAGGAGCTGGGGTATGGAGATGGGTACTGCTGGGGTCCAGCCCCAACAGGTCCAGGGGTCCTCAAAGGTGTGGACGGAGTCAGCGAAGAAGGAAGGACACGGAGGCAGCGTTCAGTTGATCAGCAGCCTAGCCAGGATCTCTAGCCAGGATCTCCAGCCAAGTTCTGTCTAGGTTCTCTTGCCAGGTTCTTTTTCCATGTTCTCTCGCTAGGTTCTCCAGCCAGGTTCGGTCACCAGGTTCTGTCTAGGTCAGCCGTGGGCAAACTACGGCTCGCGGGCTGGATCTGGCCCGTTTGAAATGAATAAAACTAAAAAAAAAAGAAGACCATACCCTTTTATGTAATGATGTTTACTTTGAATTTATATTAGTTCACAAAAACACTCCATCCATGCTTTTGTTCCGGCCCTCTGGTCCAGTTTAAGAACCCATTGTGGCCTTCGAGTCAAAAAGTTTGCCCACCCCTGGTCTAGGTTCTCCAGCCAAGTTCTGTAGCCAGGTTCTGTCCAGGATCTTTTGCCATGCTCTCTCGCTAGGTTCTGTCTCTAGGTTCTGTGTCCTGTTGTCTTGTTACATCTGTATTTATACCAGTTGATTCCAATCCTATCAATCTCTATTCCAAAGGTTAGGGCGTTTCTTATCTCCATTCCAGGGAGTAAAGATTATGTAGCTTAAGCGTGATTGTTCGTAGTTAAAGTGATTAACTACCCGCCTGGCATTTACTTAAGGGGTTTTATTTCCTCCCTAACTTCAGGGGAAAATCCCTACCTGGGGAAACAACCTTTCTCGGAGAGGTGACCTTGGTTAAAACACATAGCGCCAAGAAGGTGAGCAAACATATTAAGAACAGTATGCCATATACGCCAGGTCCCTTGAAACATATGCTGTGCAGATGTTTCTTCCCTGCAGCGACTGTGTCAAGCAGCAAGGATGGACCGGCTCCCGGCAGGGTACAGGGTATGCTAAGGAGATGCATAAAAAACTGTCGAGCATTTTCAGGGGGAAAAATCTACTATACTGGTGGTACAAGGTATATATGAAAGCTGTGAAGGGAAGGCAAGTAGATTTATTTTATTCTTTAGGCAATATTGAACCATTAAAGGTTTTTAATTGTGAGATAATGTACTGGGCTGCATATCTGGCACTTTGGCCAGACGGGTCATGCTGTGCTGTCTGTTCCTAAAACACATAGATAGGAAGATGCTGACATCAGGCCAGGCCTTGAGAATATGGTCTCATGGCCCCTTCCCAGCACGTAGGCCTTCTTTCTCAGAAGGCCCGGAAGTCTCATTCCAAATTTGGGAGACAAAAGACTGGAAAAAGTATAAATAAAGAGAGTGTCCTCCATACTGGGGGCCCAGAATTTGAAAGACACATTTTTCTCTGGGCCTCCACAGAATTTAATAATAAAATGTAACTCCTGTAGTCTGGACTGCAGTTCAGCCTCTGCTTCGGCAGAGTGCTGGGACTGTGGTCAGCTGGCCAGCTTAATAAAGGCTCTTAAATTTAAATTCTGAGTCGGTGGTCTATCTCGCTGAGCCAACCCATAACATTTGGAGGCCCCAGCGAGATACCTGGTAGGGAGGAGAGGGACCCTCTATTCAAGGCAGGAGGCTCTCCCTCACTTGTCGCCAGGCACTCAGTGAGATACCCCACACCTGTGGAGAACGACTACCAAGGAGGAGACTCCACCCAAAACTTTCAATTCAGAAACTGAGCCACCTGGACTCTCGAGAGAGGTAAGGACCGGTCGTTAAACAGGAATTGGGACGTCCCACAGAAGGACCTATACGGAGGGCTGGACGCAGCGGAAATCCTGGTCCTGACCCGTGGCCACGATGGTGGCCGGGGTCTCTGTTTTGTGCGGCTGTAGGCTGCACCGAGTTTGTTGTCTGGTGTTTGTTTTGTCTTTGTTCTTTGTTGTCTTTGTCTTTGTCAAAAAGGGATAGGGTCAGTCATCTTCATTAACCCCCTATCAGTCAGGCCCACTCCGGGTGAGTGGAAGGGGAGCTTGATTACCTCCCGGGAAGCCATAGAGCTCCCTTAGGCAATTAGTCAGGAATTAGTTGGATTGCTTAAACTCTGAGTAAACATTTGGTAGAAGTCAAAAACTTGGACTGTCTGGTGTATGAATGTAAATGTGAGAGTCTATGTGAAGCGAAAGCTACTTTGTGCTGTCTGGTTGTACACATGAGAGTATTTGTTATCTCTTTCTGTTGTTTGTTTAAAGATAGGACAAACCCTGCTTTAAGGGGAAGAAAGTAGAGAACTTTTAATTGCTTTGCTCTGATGTATGATTTTGCTGTGTTAGGTTGAAATTTTAGAAGTCTAGAGTTAATTTAAAGGTATAAGGTTGCAACCCAAAGAAGTTTAAACAAAGGCTTGTTAGGTTAAGATTAGTACATTTTCTCATGGCCTGTGTAGGGTGAGGGAGAGGGACTGCTGGATTTTTATCATGTGGTGCTGAGACCTGTGACTTGCCTGCCCTTCCTGATAGATTTACAGTAGGTCTCTGTCAGGGACAGCATCTGCTCTAACTGGGGGAGGAAGAGAGCTGAAAACTGCTCTGGAGCGGGTATGAGATGGGGTAGTGGTGATAGGATTCGCTAGATAGGGTAGTAAGCTCTCGGCCTACTGAGATGGAGGAGCCTTAGGGTGGAGGCAGAGAGATAAAAAATAGTAGAGGAGGAGAGGGATTTGAGCCTCTGGGGCTTAAAGAAGGAAAAATCTAGGAGGGAGAGCAGCTAAGGACAGAGTAAATAGTTAATGCAGAAAAGGGGGGGGGAGAATCAGCAGGGAAAGCAGAACAGAAGTTTTGTTGATTTTTACTTATCTGCTGAACTCAAGGCCAAAAGCTTCTACTAAGCACAGTAAGTTTCTCTCTGCCCCGTTTTTTTCTCTTTAACCCTTCCAATACTAAATTAGACTGATACAGTATACTTGAAATTGCATAGGGAAGGAAGCACCTGCTCTTAGTAATCTAAGAAATACTGGCTGTTTACTTTATAGTAATCATTAAAGGATTGAGGTTTCTAAGAATAAGGGATTACTGAGTAGAAGGTCTGAGGCATGGTTATGCATTTTTAAAGGACATAGAAAGAAGGTTTAAAGGCTAATTTGAAATTATGAAATTTATAAAGGTTGTGTATGTGATAAGATGGAGAAGAGAAATGTTGAAAAGAAATTAATCAAATGGTACAGGCCAGTAAGCCAGAGAGAGTAAATAATTTACATTCTGCCTCCCTAAACAGAGGGTAAATAGTTATGCCAAAGTACTTAGGGGGGACTGATAAAAGAAATCTAAATTACTGTTTTGTTATAACTCTGGAGGGTCCATAAAAAGGACTGGCAAGGAAAATCAGAAGATCTTAAGGCAGATCAGTATGTTTTTCTCCTTATATAATTCCTCTGAAATCTGGCAATGCTTAATAAGTCATGGCAATACATTTCTTTGCATGAAATCAATAAGACCGGTTTCCAATAGTGGTTTTACTGACCGGAAACTTTGACTGGAGTATCATGTTTTAAAGAGCCCTGTCTGAGCTCTGAAGACTTGGAGCCAATAAGAGTGCCACAAGAAAAAGCCTGGTATCCTGCTTGGGAGCCCTGAAAATAGCTGGCGCTGGAGCATCAGGCCCATGCCCTACCATCACTGGCGGTTGGTCAGAGTAGAAGGGGAGCAAGGAACCCCCCACGCACTCTGGGCCACGACGAGTAGGAGGGCTACTGAGATGGGCCTTGAAGCAAGGACAATGGGCAACAGATACTGCAGGCAGGCAGGCGGCTGGATGGCTTGGCTTCCTAGCCCTATGGGGCACATTAAGACTCAATCATAAGATTCCAGCAAAGGTAGTCGGTTACCATTCTTGTTGTGTTTATGCAAACAATCAGGCCAAATTGAATACAGTAAATAAGTTAGTATTTTAATAAACAGAGGGATAATATTAAGGAGAAAAACTCTATTTCAATGGAGGTTATTAAAACAGAAATGTTTTCTTTCCCTCCCACCAGACCATTTGTTACAGTTTGTCTCTGCCAGGTCACAAGCCCAGGCCTCATCATCCCTCTGACAGATAGCAAGGATCTCTTGGCT
Organism: Myotis daubentonii; assembly: GCF_963259705.1. Lineage (NCBI taxonomy): Eukaryota > Metazoa > Chordata > Mammalia > Chiroptera > Vespertilionidae > Myotis > Myotis daubentonii. The sequence goes on from NC_081841.1 coordinate 27,500,531, forward strand.
CTGAGAGAAACTTCTGTCCCTCCTCAGCACGAAGCAGCTACAGAGGAGAATTCAACGCCCATTTTCCCTGAAAGAATTCAGAGCCAGGATCCTTGAGGTAATATAGTAGGCAGTTAGACAGACATAAGCAGAGCAAGGATGATAGGCCAACTGGCACTGACTCCCCAGAAGCAAGAGGGAACTAGGCTGCAGACAAGCAGCCCGGGAGGCTGCCCTAAAACCAGTGGGGCCTTTACAGATTCTAGTGACTCTTCCAGACCCTGACCTACCCACCTTACCGGCTTACATGGAAACCCAATCTAGAAAACCTGAAATCCACAACTAATCTTTACTCAGGTTCTTTCAGGCTTTTCAGTCTACCCGGAAAGCAGACCAGAAGCATGTCCGAGATGTCCTGCCAGTATCTGGTTCATCCCTTCCAACCTGGTGACTCTGTTTGGGTAAAGAAATTTGCCACCCAAGGACTAACTCCGACCTGGAAAGGACCATTCCTAAAGAAGTCAAGGTCGACAGGATCCTGATGTGGCTTCATCACACCCTGCTTAAGACAGCCCAGGCAAAATGAAAAGTCCAGGACTCTTCGGACCCTCTGGAGATTACTCCTGGCCCTTAAACAGGCCCACTGACTTTATTCAGCAAAGACTTATAGTCCTCAGGGGTCCCTCCCCAACAATGACCCAAAAGAGTCAATGATTTGACTCATGTACATAAAACCAGTGGGGAATGTACTGGGCTGCATATCTGGCACTTTGGCCAGACGGGTCATGCTGTGCTGTCTGTTCCTAAAACACATAGATAGGAAGGTGCTGACATCAGGCCAGGCCTTGAGATGTGGTCTCATGGCCCCTTCCCAGCACGTAGGCTTTCTTTCTCAGGAGGCCCGGAAGTCTCATTCCAAATTTGGGAGACAAAAGACTGGAAAAAGTATAAATAAAGAGAGTTTCCTCCATACTGGGGGCCCAGAATTTGAAAGACACATTTTTCTCTGGGCCTCCACAGAATTTAATAATAAAATGTAACTCCTGTAGTCTGGACTGCAGTTCAGCCTCTGCTTCGGCAGAGTGCTGGGACTGTGGTCAGCTGGCCAGCTTAAAAAAGGCTCTTAAATTTAAATTCTGAGTCGGTGGTCTATCTCGCTGAGCCAACCCATAACAATAACATTAGGTGGTTTAGATTTCAGAAAAGTCACTTTATATAAACTGAATTAGTTGGTATGAGCAGTAAACATTGGTCAGCAACTCCAATGCATACAGTGGCTGGACAAGATATGTAAGTACTTGAAACACTTAGTGTAAGACAAAAGGGTGTAGAGGGTGAATGTCTAGTCTAAAGAGGACAACTACCACTCTGGGTAATTTTTCCAACTCAGATCCTGGGCTTAATGCTGTCAGTTCATCTCATTTCTAAAATACTCAGTAGAAATAAAAATTTCTGTCTTTCAGTTTTCAAATGTGGCAACTGATATGAAGTTTGAACATACATTGTGGTGGTCTAAAAAAACACTGGTTGGATTTTGCCTATGAACTGCATTTGTAGCACCTGGACTAAAGGTATTGAGACCAACTGTGACACTTTTAAGTTATCTCTCGAGATGAGAGGTAACTGGAGTAGTAGTTATGGGACTGTCAGGGAGGGGACAGGTAGAATAAGTTCAGTGAGAATGAACAAATCTTAGGGACAGATCTGATATGGAAAATAAAGTAAAAATAGAGCATAGATTAAGAGGGGGAAAGTGTTTGTTTTTTGAGGAGACAAGTGCAGTTTTTAGATACATGGTATGGAGTATACTGGCATAGTCACCTATAGAGATGACCACTAGGTAGCTGAAAATGAAGACCTGGAGATCAGGAGAACTGCTGAGGCTACACTATGAGATTTAGGAGTCATCTGTATACAGATGCATTTGTAAGCTATGGGGACAGTTGAGATCTCCAAGAGAGAAAGTGTAGAATATTATGAGGGTCAAAGACACAGCCTTGCTGGGCTTAGGGGACTGGAGAGCTATTGGTGGTGTAAGGAGGAAGACAAGCCTATGCGGGGGGGAAATAAAGGCTTAGGACATAGAATGACCAGAGTTATACATCATGGAGGCCCCAGGAAGAAAAAACTTTGATGTAGGAAGAGGTAATTAGCAATTTTAAATAATGCCAAAAATTCAAAATGGCAAGGGTCTGGAAATAGGCTAACAGATGTGATAGTTAGAAGTAATTGGTGCCTTATAGGAAAACAATGGGGGACAGAATAAATTACAATGTCTCTTGTGAGAAATTTGAGAAATGAAGGAGTGAGATGGCATCGTTGCTTGAAGTCAGGGTAATTTTTTTTTTTTTAATTGAGGAGGAAACTGAATATGTATGTAAAGGAGAAGGAAAAATAAAGAGTGAGAAGGTGGAAGATTCCAGTTGGCTGCCATAACAAAATACCATGGGTTGGGTGGCTTATAAAACAGAAATTTATTTTCTCACAGTTCTGAAGGCTGGGAAACCTAACGTTAAGTGTCACCCCAGTTAGTTTTTGGTGGGGGCTCTCTTCCTGATTTGCAGGTAGTCACCTCATTGCACTCTGACATGACTGAGAGAGCGAGTGAGCTCTCTGGTGTTTCCTTTTATAAGAACACCAATCCTATCATATCAGAACTGTGCCCTTATGTCTTCATTTAATCTTACTGCCTTATATGCCCTATCTCCAGATATAGTCATACTGAGGGATAAGGCTTTAGCATATGAATTTTTTGGGTACTATTTAGTCCACAGCATAAAAGAAAGAGAAGATGATTGATATAACAAAATTCTAGAGGAGATATAAATAAATAAATAAATAAATAAATAAATAAATAAATAATAGGATGATGAACAATGGTTAGCGACCTTAACACTGCTCTCTCTAGCAAAAGAGGAAGTTTGTAATCAAAGTACTGAAACATTTTTAAACAGGACAGACATTTTGGGATTTTGCATTAAATGGCCTCACTCTTCTTTGAAATGCTGCATTCTCTACCTCTGTGGTCTGCTATTATCCATCTTTCAGAGTTATCTCATTGTTACCTTATATAGTTTGAGATTTTTAGTTGTAATCAGTAGGAAAGGTTGTTATGGAAGGCACTTGCTCTATCTTAACTAGAACCATAGCCTCTCTGTATAATTTGTAATACTTTATTCAATCTTTTCCACTAGATTGAATACTTATTGAGAATAATACCAGAGAATAGTGTCACTATATAGCAACACATCCAGTTCAGGATTCAGCACACAATATTTGATATGTGGTTTAAATCCAATAGAACACTTTTACTCGGGTTTAATAGTTTTGGTATTATTTTTATTAAAGCAGAGGATCATTTCTGTTTTAAAGCTTGTGTAGCTTTCCAACCCTTGGTGGGAGTCATCATCATATTTAGGTAATACTTTGTGTCTTTTTTTATGGCTAACAAATATTCTTTTAGTTTTAATTTGGATTTCTGCTTTGTTTTGCAGTGCTGAAACATTTTTGTTGGAGAAATGTCTTCAAAGACAGAAAAGGATGAAGAGAGGCTGGTTCAAGCTGCCAAAACATTCTTTCTTTCCATTCAAGATTTTGCTTCCTTCACGAACACACTCACCGAATTGTTTAATAGCTGTATGAATTCTAAGATCATCACAATGGCTGTGAAAGAAGATAGTTATGTTAAGGAAGTCTTTGAACAAATGGTCAGAATTTTTAGGGAGATGCAATCTGTAGTGAAGGCCAAGGATGACAACGTGCAAAAGCAACCTTTATTTTCCAAGATTGCAGCAGTGATGGGCACTGAGAAGACTACGGATAATGCAAAAGAGTTGCAGTCGTCATATAGACAAAAGGTAGCACAAGGCAATATACCATTCGTTGTCTCTCTGATAAGTAGTGGTAACATCGTTGCGAATTTGGAATCTGCTCTTTCACTCTTGCTGATGCATCCCATCATGAGTCTTCAATTAAGTGACTTGTATAGACAAGACACGAAAGGGCAATCAGATGCTACCACATCTGAGCAAAGCCCAAGGGCAGGTCCATCCACAACCACTACAGTAGACACAGTGAAAAAGTTGCAGAATGCACTAAGAATTGCGAATGCTAAGAATACCATTGAGTCAGCCGCAGACCAGTTGGAGCAAATTGTTAAAAATATGAGACCAACCTTAGAGATCCTCCAAAAGGCCATACAGACGATGGAAGTTAGTGCTTATGGGGTTAAGAAAGTCAATGACTAGTAGAAGTGCAACAGAAGTGCTAATTTCTGGCAGAAAATGAGTTCAAAATCCTGTGAGTTTTCATAGCACATTTTTAGATCTCTGATGCCAGACATGTGGTCTACTGGGACATTGGTGCAAAGAGTAGTCACTTGGCAAACAATTTACTTCAAGTTTGCTTTAGTCAAATAAAAATAATTTAAAAAGCCCACTTGAAATGGTATTACTAAAAACAATTTATTGTTAAAAAAATCAATGTAATATTACAGTTGAGGATGTTTCTAAACATTTTACATCATCTTAAAGAATGATCTAAATAACCTTAAACTAATTTTCACTCTTAGTAATTCTATTCCTAGTTACTACAGTGCAAAGTCCAGGTAAATATAAACATTATCAATAGATAATCTGGCAGAAACGATGTTCAGAATTAGGAAGCATATAAAGCAACCCTCTGCATTTTTGTCACTCATATACCAATTTCTATATACCTCAGGGCCTAATCAATATTTTTTATGACAAGTAATAGAATTTTATTACATGAATAACATTAGAGTATATGATTTGTTTTCATTGGTCACCTACTGAGATCTTATGATTAGCCTATATTAGAGGCTGAAAATTGGAGATGATCTAATCTTCCACAATGAAATTACCATGACACTGAGATGTGCTTGTAGCGGGGAAGAAAAGTTAGATAAGTCCATTTATCTACCATAAAGTCTTCGGCTCTCGTGCGTTATAAATGAATTTATGCTCTCAAGATTGCCCTATTTCACTTGACAACTAACAGGAACTTTGTTGAGAATAAGAAAAACAATTATTAACTCTAGTTATTTGTTGGAATTTTCTTTTTGAGGGAAAATTCTTAAGTTATTTTCTTAAACATTTCCTCATTTAAAATGTAAACCTTATTTTCTCCTTTAAAAAGAAAATGTCTCTGTACTCTGTTAAAAAAAAAAAAAGAGAAAAGCCTGGCTGGTGTGGCTCAGTGGTTGAGTATCAACCTATGAACCTGGAGGTCAGGGTTGGATTCCTGGTCAGGGCACATGCTCAGGTTATGAGCTTGATCCCCAGTGTGGGGCATCCAGGAGGCAGCCAATCAGTGATTCTCCCTCATCATTGTTGTTTCTATCTCTTTCTTCCTCTCCTCTCTGAAATCAATAAAAATATATTTTAAAAAAGAGGCTGAAACATGAGAAACTGAAAGGGAAAGAAATTACTTGCGAGCTTTTGATGAAGAGGGAAGAAGAAGGTATTCTATGTACTTTTTAGTCTTCTATGCACTCACTCCACCAAGATAACCTCCTTACTTATGGCTGCTTGAAAGTTGCACTTTTGTTAGCCCAGACAAGAAAGTTGCACTTTTGTCAGCTCCAAAGCCAAGGCTGTCATTGTAATTACCACTGTAATTAACTAAGGCATTCTTTCCTTGCTCCCTAACAATAAGACCATCACAGTATCCAGTGGTGAGGGTAAAGGAGATTTTGACTATTTCCAGGGTTTAGAGGGCTTGGAAAAAGCATTCATTTTAATACATGAATTCTGCATTTTGTCTCAGCTCCAAAGCTGAAACCTCGTTCATTTGCAATAGATATCCGTTAATTGGTGTCTTATATTGAGGAAAATCTTGAGCTGATTCATTTGCTATTCTCCCCTCAAAAATACACATATATAAATGGGAGTAGGGAGGTGCTGCTCTCACTTTGCTGCTTTTTTGGAACCTGTCTGTGTCCTGGGTTTCATTCCCTCCTCTTGGTTGTAGTTTGTGTCTCAGAATGTTTCAACAGCTGGGGGGATCCACGTGGAAATGAATGGGACTACAGAATAAAAATAAGGGAGTATCCTTATATTCATCATAACTCCTCCAATTGCTTGAAATAAAAAGTTTAATTCAAATTATTTAAGCGAAAATATAGTTTATTGATTTATATAATGAAAAGCCTACAGTATGCAATTTCAGGAACAGTTGGATCTCGGGTCTTGTTCACTCTCATCCGGACTCAGTTTTTTTCATTTCTTAGCTCTTCCTTTACTGTGTTAGCTCCATTCTCAGGGAGGTATTAATCTCCACTCAAAAAAAAAAAAAAAAAAAAGGCCCATACAATTCCCAAAGCCAAAGAAGTGTCCCAAATTTATCTCATAAACTCTGATTGTGTCATTTTCTACTCCAGCACGATCTCTGCGTCCATGGAGAAGAAACATACTGAGTTACAGGCCCACTCAAAGGCAGTGGGCTGAGTCAGCTCTGCATTAGCTGATGGGGGTGGGGGACACAGAGTTATTCTGCAAGGATATACAGGGTACCTTGACTGGAATAAAGCCAAAGGGTTCAAGAAAAGCAAAATGACAAAGTTCCTTTATACTCCACTTTTTAAAAAACATATTTTATTGATTTTTACAGAGAGGAAGGGAGAGAAGTAGAGCGTTAGAAACATCAATGAGAGAGAAACATCGATTAGCTGCCTCCTGCACACTCCCTACTAGGTATGTGCCTGCAACCAAGGTACATGCCCTTGACCGGAATTGAACCTGGGACCCTTGAGTCTGCAGGCTGACGCTCTATCCACTGAGCCAAACTGGTTAGGGCTATACTCCACTTTTTAAAGAGATGGTGACAATGGTCAAAAAGGAGAGAGCAGCAATAACTACAGGAGCAGGGATGCACTTTTTGCTGGAAGCTGTAAAAACAAACAAAAGAGAGATATTTTAGGTAGCAGAGATTGAAAAAAATTACCTAATTTCTTCTTTGATTCAATTTTTTAACTTAGAAAATTTATAATAAAAGTATTCAAAGTTAGCTACTTTAAAAAAGGTATTCTCAGATATTTATAATTAACAGAACTCAGCTTACATATTTTGCAGATGATGAAAGAGGCACCATTTATTAAGACATTTATTTCAAGTTACCAAGCTGGTTGGTGGTAGAGATCTCCTGGTTTTCTATCTTTATTATTATTACTAGAGGCCTGGTGCACAAAAATTTGTGCACTCGGGGGGAAGAGGGGGTCCCTCAGCCCGGCCTGTGCCCTCTAGCAGTCTGGGACCCCTCGGGAGATAACGACCTGCTGGCTTAGGCCTGCTCCCGGGTGGCAGAGGGCAGGCCCAATCCCTAGGTGCAGCCCCTGGTCGGGCTCAGAGCAGGGCTGATTGGGGAGTTGGGGCGCCGCCCCCTGTCACACTCAAGGCAGGGTCGATGGGGAGGTTGCAGCGCCACCCCCTGTCACGCACAGAGCAGGGCCCATCAGGGGGGTTGGGGCTCCGTACCCTGTCACACACAGAGCAGGGCGGATCAGTGGGTTGGGGCGCCGCCCTCTATCACCCACAGAGCAGGGCCAATCAGGGGATTGGGGCACCGCCACTTTCACACTCAGGGCAGGGCTGATGGGGAGGTTATGGCTCTACCCCATCACACACAGAGCAGGGCCCGTGGGGGGGCGGGGGGGTGGGGCACCACCCTCTATCATCCACAGAGCAGGGCCGATCAGGGGGTTGGGGCGCCGCCACTCTCACACTCAGGGCAGGGCCGATGGGGAGGTTATGGCTCTACCCCGTCACACACAGAGCAGGGCCCCGGGGGATGAGGGGGGTTGGGGCGCCGCACCCTGTCACCCACAGAGCAGGGCTGATCAGGGTGTTTGAGCGCTGCCCCCTGTCACGCTGATCCCGGTGCTGGGAGGCATATTACCCTTTTACTATATAGGGTAGAGGCCTGGTGTACGGGTGGGTGCCAGCTCGTTTGCCCTGAAGGGTGTCTTGGATCAGGGTGGGGGTCCCCACTGGGATGCCTGGCCAGCTTGGGTGAGGGGATGATGGCTGTTTGCAGCTGGTCACACACCCTTCATGGTGGGGGTCCCCACTTGGGGTGCCTGGCCAGTCTGGGTGAGGGGCTGAGGGCTGTTTTCAGGCTGGGGGTGACTGAACTCCCAAACGCTCCTTTTTTCCTTTTTTTTTTTTTTTTTATTCTGGGCCAGCTTTAGCTTGAGGCTTGGCTCCAGCTCTTGCTGCTGAAAGTAGGTTTCTGGCCTTTGCATACAATGTTGCGAATCTGCTGGCTGAAGTCCGGTGGTATTTGTTACAATGTTTGAAACTGCAGGCTCCGAGGCCTGCAGCCGCAGGCGGGGAACGTTGGTTTCCTCCGTCACTGAGGCAACCAAGCCTCATGTTAGTTTCAAGCTGCCTGGCTGCCGGCCACCAACTTGGCTGACAGTTAATTTGCATATCTCGCTGATTAGCCAATGAAAAGGGTAGCGGTCGTACGCCAATTACCATGTTTCTCTTTTATTAGTGTAGATCAGCATCCCCATCACCCCCATCTTAATTATCATCTTCATCACCATTATGAAAGCTAACATTGATTAAGTAATTTATTCTGTGTTAGAATCTGTTTTAAGCACTTGCTATAAATAAACTCAATCCTCACAACAATCCTTTGAGGTAGTTATTTGCATTATCCTCATATTTTGTTGAGTACAACTGTGACACAGAAATGTGAAGACCCCAAATGTGGTGGACTGCAGCTGGGAGCACAAGCTAAGCTAGCCAGTTGCTAGACTGAACTGTGTTTTAATATGGAGAGGAGACTCTGGGCAGTGCCCTTAATTCTCGACCTGCTGAAGACAAGACTGAACTTTTTCCAAGGTGGGGTAGAGGGATATTGGAAACCCAGGGGTTTAATTTTGTGGAAATAAAGATCCATTCATCCTCCCATGCCAGTCTCAGGAAATACCTTTTCTTGTGACATCGCAAGAACTCTACTTCCACTGGTAACAGATGGGGACAAATGGGGAGCCCCACCAATAACCCTTTGTTTCTATTCTTACTGTAAATATTTGCTCCATTGAACTACTATCCCACTTCCATATCCACAATACTTTCCTGGAGTTTTTCAGTTGTGTTTGTTGCTATCAACATTTCCTCTAGGCAAGCAATGCCTCCATTTTATAAATGAAGGGACAGGCTCAGACTTTGTCATTTACATATCTACTAACATATGCCCAGTTTTACTGGCTCAGAAGTCTATTTTCTTTTTTAAAAAAATATTTTTATTGATTTCAGAGAGGAAGAGAGAGGGAGAGAGATCCAAACATCAATGATGAGAATCATTGATTGGCCGCCTCCTGCATTCCCCCTACTGGGGACTGAGCCCACAACCTGGGCATGTACCCTTGGCCAAAATTGAACTTGAGACCCTTCAGTCCATAGACCAACACTCTATCCACTGAGCCAAACCATTTAGGGCCAGAAGTCTATTTTTTTCCACGCCATATGCTCTCTTAGATTCATTCAATTACATGCTCATTCTTTCATCCAATTGTCTGAGATAGACATTCTACTTCAAGGTGAATGTGATGCCAAAATAGGTAAAACTAATTTGAGAAAATGAAAACCCAGAGTAAAAGAAAGCAGGAAACAGGAAGTTAATAAAATAAAATAAATAATAATAATGATAATGGTAATAGTAGTGAAAACATTTTGAGTACTTAGATACTATTCTGAGTGTATTTACTCCTCAGAATCAAATAAGGTGGGTTTTATTTAAAAAATCATTTCTATTTTACCTGTAAGAAACAGGCACAGACTAAGCCATTTGCCCATGTTTTCACTACTAGCAACTACAATTGACTATATTTTTTTCTAGAAACATGCTTAAGAATTTTGATTATGTTAAACATTTTAACAGATAAATCCCTCTCCTTTGTGAATTCAGTGATACAGAACAGAGTATGTATTTGTGTGTCTACAGATTTTTGGCACAGATTATTTTGCTGAAGAAGCAACATTTAAGGGCAAATAGTTAACATACACTAGCTTGCCAAATACTTTGAGTCTTTCCATGGGCCTGAAAACATCTGTTTCTATAGTAACCAGTATAGGCCATGTGAGGAGAGAAGAATTAGAAGGGAAAGCTATTAGTTTAGAATGTCTTAAACAATTTTTCTTTTGCAAATTCACTCCCTAATTATATTATGCTACTAATTTGACCCCTCAACTCTCTGAAAGCAACAGATTCATGGGAACTCTTTGAACTTGAGAACTGCAGTTGCAAGTTAACAGAACAAATTTTGAAATACATTGAAGGGCTGGAAAATGTTTAATCTATTGTCTCTTTATTGGGAGAATTACAGTGTCCTGGCTGGCTAGTTTTAAATGTGTTCATGTTGGCTTTCAAATATCATATCTTCCAAGTTAAGAGGGAACTGGAGAGGAAGCATAAGTTACTGGCTCATAGGGACTTTTTGGGACATTGAATAGCTTATGGCTCGCTAGTAAAAAAAAAAAAAAAAAAAAAAAGGACAAGAAACAGTCTCCTGAGATGATTCCAGTTTCATGAGGAATTGGATGTAAGTACTCCAGAACACCATTGGTGAGTTCTCTAAGCTGAGGTGAAACACACAGTCCAGGTGACTGGGAAAACTTAAGTGGGCAATAGCAATTACCTAGAAAATCAGGAAGCAAAACATGTCACCCCAAAATAAGCCTCTTTGGCATAATGATTATTTTGAGCTGAAGGCAATCAAGGCCAGCAGATTGCCTCCCCCTTAACTGCCTAAAAGAATTTAGAGGGTCCTGCAGAGGAAGAGAGCTACTACCAGAGATAACCTTTTATATCAGATTTATCTGAATGGCAGGGAAAACACTGGCTTACCAAATATTTACTCTTCTCATCTTCCTATGAATTGTCTTCCTCCTCTTTGAAGCTCAGACCCCCATTCTTTTCCTTAGCTCAAGAACATTATAAACTTCAATTGCCTAACTACCTTGGAGTCTTATATTTTTATGGAGCTCCTGTATGTATAAAATTATTATTTTTCTTATTAATCTGTCTTTTCATTATGGTGGGAGGGGGTGGGTCTCAGCCAAGAACCTAGAAGGGTAGAGGGAAAATTATTTTTCTTCTCCTACAGCACATTGATCTCAGTCCATCCCAGCGAAAGACTCCCAGACCGGAAAACACATCACTTCCCTCCTCCCATTGTTCATGTATGGATCAATCCAATACTGCTCTAGGATGTTGGGGTAAATAGAGTATTATTTATCAATTGACAGAAATGACTTTAAGAAAATTCTCAGATATAGCTTACTCATTGAGAAAAACACACTGCAGTTTATAGCTGAAAGTATTCTGAAGCTAATCAAAACCCTCCCCCCCACCTTTTTTTAGTAGAGCTAGGTGGATATTTGTTGTGTCCATTCCAAGTGTATACAGTTTTTTTGTCTTCAACTATAGTGATTATGCTAATGAGCACAATGGCAGATGAGGCTTAGGTGAGGTGGAACTGAGGATGGAGCAGCCTTCTCTGCACACAAACGTACAAAGTAACATACCCGATGTTTAAATAATGGTTGTAGCTGCTCACTGCAGAAAGCTATTCATTCACTCTGGGGAAAGCGAGGAAGACTTCCTAATAGAGGACTATAGGGAACTTGAAGTAGGAATGGGGGTTTTCGGTGAGAGATATAAACAAGTGGAAGAATATACCATGTTCATGGATGGTGGAATTAGCATCATTAATATGTTCACACTACCCAAGGTAATCTATAGATTCAATGCAATCTCCATTAAAATACCAACAGCATATTTCACAGATCTAGAACAAATACTCCAAAAATTTATATGGAACAAAAAAAGACCTTGAATATTCATGACAATCTTGAGAAAGGGGAACAAAGTTGAAGAAATCACAATACCAGATATCAAGTTATACTACAAAGCCACTGTAATCAAAACTGCATGGTACTGGCACAAGAACAGACACATAGATCAATGGAACAGAACAGAGACCCCAGAAATTGACCCAAGCCATTATGCTCAATTAATATTTGACAAAGGAGGCAAGAACATACAATGGAGTCAAGACAGTCTCTTCAATAAATGGTGTTGGTATAACATGGACATGTACATGCAAAAAAAAAAATCAACAAAATGCAAAGGGAACCCACTGTATGGGAGAACATATTTGCCAATGATACATCTGTTAAGGGTTTAATTTCCAAAATATATAAAGAATTCATGCAACTTAACAAAGGAAGAAACCAATTCAATAAAAAAAAAGAAACTGGCAAAGGACCTAAATAGACACTTCTCCAGAAGTGGACATACAGATGGCCAAAAGACATATGAAAAATTGCTCAACATCATTAATCACCAGAGAGATGCAAATTAAAACGACAATGAGGTTTCACCTCACACCTTCCAGAATGGCTACCATCAACAAATCAACAAATGACAAGTGCTGGCAAAGATGTGGAGTAAAGGGAACCCTAGTACACTGCTGGTGGGAATGCAGACTGGTGCAGCTGCAGGAAACCATTTATTGTCTTCACTAGCTGAGTATAGACAGAGACCCCCAAAAGTTAGTAACCTTGAAGCCCTAGCAAAGGTCAGGGCTGTGTACCACCCAGTTAATCTAGATACCACCCAGTTAATCTAGATAATGGTAGCTGAAGCAACCTCCCTACCTTTAATCATGTAAATTGTCTAAGGGTCATGCTATGGTCCTAGTCTGTGTGTCATTGAAACCTCCTTACCCTAGGGCTACCCAAGACAAACCTCCTTACCCAAGGGCTACCCCAGACCAAATTAAAGGTTGGAGCGTCCTGAGCAGGGGGGAAGTCTCTCTCCTTGAGTTGGACTTGCCTGCCTGGCTCCCCAAACATTTCCAAATTATCTCGTGTCTTTTTCTCTCATTTGTTGTGCGGTTCCTCTTTCAGATACTGAACCCTACTCCACGCAGGACGTGGAAGGAAACTCACTCAACCTCTGGCGCCGAACGAGGGTAATCTGGAAGTGCAGGTTTCGCTGGAGCGAAAAAAGGAAGTTTTCACTGAAAAGGTGTGGAAAACTCACCAAAAAAAGGTGAGGGGAATTTTACCGCGCGCAATGCCCAGGATCAACTACAGAAGCCTGGGTCTGTAAGTAAACTGGGAACGTTTTCTTAACCAGGCTAACAAACGGGGCAGGATTTGGCTTTAAAAAAGTAGATTCAGCTTTCAAAAGGTATATTTGACTTTTAAAAACTAAGAAATTTTATTATAGGCTTTTGATTTGCATGTTTAAAGTGTTAAAGTTTTAGAAGGTAATCTTTTACAGTTTTTGCATGTTATTATAGAACATAACCTTTGTTTTTCTTAAAGAAGGTCCATTAGATCTTAAAAGGTTGCCAAAAAAGTTAATCAGAACTTGAAAAAAAGGTTAGCAGCAAGAAAAAACTCATCTCAAAAAACTTTTTCCATGGGGAACGTAATATCGCATTTGCCAAAGCCTTTTCCAGAGGCTGAGGAGGAGTCTCCTCGGCTGGTTCCCTCCCCTCCTCCCAGTGAGGAGTGGGAAGACACGTTAGAGGAATGGCCTTCACGGTCCTCTCCACCTCCACATGCACGTCCTAATTCTGATACGCTTAATTCGCCGTCAATTGAATCACCTGTGCAAAAAGCCATCAGAGAAGGATTGAGGGAAATACCGGCAGAAGAAAGGCTTGCTTTCCCTATCATAGAGGAACCTGACCCACAGCTACCGAATCAGGTAATAAGACAGCATGTAAATATTGACTTTAAAATGATAAAGGCCTTACGTGAAAGCGTTGTTCAAAATGGTCCAACGGCTCCTTTTACAGGAGAAATTATGAATATTATTTCTGAAGCATTCTTAGCTCCTTGTGATTGGTATTCTCTGGCTCCTGCAACTCTGGATAGAGGAGATTATTTACTATGGAAGGGAGAATTTTTGAAAAAATGTCAAGAGCAAGCCCGCGCAAACGGAGGGCCTAATGCTCAAATAACTTATGAAATGCTGGCAGGACTGGGACAGTATATGGATATACAAAATCAGCTACATTATGTGCAACCGGCGTATGAGCAAATTAGACTTTGTGGAAGGAAAGCCTGGTGGGCTTTACCAACAAAAGGGGACCCTCAGGGAGCTTTTAGTAAATGTATGCAGGGACCTACAGAGCCATTTTCTGATTTTGTGGCTCGTCTCACTCGAGCAGTGAGACGACAGATTCAACATGAGGCAGCAGGAGATATTTTAATTCAGCAATTAGCTTATGAAAATGCCAATGCTGATTGTAAAAAACGCCTGATGCCTCAGAGAAGAAATAGTACCATTACAGAGATGATTCAAGCATGTCAGAATGTGGGAACAGGCACTTTTCAAGCAAATTTACTCGCTGCTGCATTAGCAGGTGAAAATAAAAAGTGTTATAACTGGAAAAACAGGACATTTTAGAAAAGAATGTAAGCAACTAAGAAGGACACAAGGAGGCGCTCTAGGGAAAGGCGCGAACATCCCGCCTCCTGAGCTGATCAACACAGATCCAACCTCTCCGTGTCCTAGGTGCCAGAAGGGCTACCATTGGGCCAGCCATTGTAAATCGAAATTCCATAAAAATGGGCAACCATTAGATCAGAACAAAAGGTATGGCCGACCGCAGGAAAACGGCCAGCGGGGCTACCCCAACCCCGTCATTAAAAGGGGAGATCTGCCCTGCAAAGCCCACAGTGGACTCTCTGATCCGGGCCACTCCAGGGAGCGCAGGCCTAGATCTTAACAGTACTATAGCGGTCACTTTGACCCCCGAGATGGCTTGGCAAGCTGTTCCTACAGGAATCTGGGGACCTCTGGGGAGGAGTGGAAATACTCTGAAAGGATTCACTGTTTTGCCTGGGGTCATAGATTCAGACTATGAGGGAGAGATTAAAGTTATATTAGAATGTAATCATATTATGCAAATTACTCCAGGACAAAGAATTGCTCAGATACTACTTTTACCTTATGTTCAGCAAGGCGAGGCTATAAACAGGAGGAGAGGGGCGCAAGGGTTTGGAAGTTCAGACATCTATTGGATACAGGAAATTAGCACAACCCGTCCTATGATTAATTTGAGAATAGAAGGGAAAATGTTTAAGGGCCTAGTAAACACTGGGGCAGATGTCAGCGTTATCAGCAAAGAATTCTGGCCTCCAAGTTGGTCCGTGGTAGAAGCTATGCACTCAATTAGGGGGGTGGGAGTTCCTGATAACACACAACGTAGTGCTGCAGTCTTAAGGAGGAAGGACAGACAGGATGGTTTCAGCCTTACATTGTCTCTGGAATTGCAGTCAATTTATGGGGCCGGGATGTCTTAGAAGGTTTACAAGCTTGTATTATTACCGGCAAAGGACAGCAGTTTATAACTCAGATGGGATATCAGACTGGTCAAGGCGTAGAAAACCCAAGAAGACAAGGATATCAATCTTTTTAGGAGTGGTCCCTGCTCAGTCTCCTCGCCCCCATGCTGATCATATACAATGGAAAGATGACAAACCTATACGGGTGGATCAGTGGCCATTAACCAAGGAGAAATTAGGTCATATTCATGAATTGATACAGGAACAAATAGAAAAATAGAAGCTGGTCATATAGAGCCTTCCAATAGCCCTTGGAATACGCCTATATTTATTATACCTAAGAAGGTGGCAGGGAAATGGCGATTGATACATGATCTCAGAGCAGTTAATGCTACTATGCATACCATGGGAGCTTTGCAACCTGGACTCCCAGCGCCTTCACAAATCCCTTTAAATTGGTCTCTCATAGTAGTAGATCTTAAGGATTGTTTTTTCACCATTCCCTTGGCACCTCAAGATAAAAAAGATTTGCCTTTTCAGTGCCATCTATTAATAATATAGAACCCATGAAAAGATATCAATGGAAAGTTTTGCCTCAAGGAATGGCCAATAGACCTACCTTGTGCCAAAAACATGTGGCTCAAGCTGTTCAACCTTTAAGGGACAGATATTCCCGATGTTACATTATCCACTACATGGATGACTTGCTCTTAGCAAGTCCACGGGAAGAGCAGGCTTTGGAAATATTTTTCCAATTAGAGAAGGAGCTCCCTAAATGGGGCTTAAAAATTGCTCCAGAAAAGGTACAGAAACAAACACCTTTTAAATATCTGGGAACCATAATTGAAAACCAATGTATTAGGCCACAAAAGGTGGAACTAAGAAAAGATTGCCTTAAAACTTTAAATGACTTTCAGAAATTATTAGGGGACATTAATTGGTTAAGACCTTACCTAAAAATCTCTATGGGAATAATGACAAATTTATTTCATATGCTTAGGGGTGACTCTAACCTTTCCTCACCCAGAACACTAACAGATGACACCAGAAAGGAGTTGCTAAGAATTGAGCAGGCGATACCCTCAGAACTCTCCCGATCCATTCACTCTCCTACTCTCTTTCTATTCCCAATCCTTTTCTATGTCCTGCACATTCTACATTGCAGCCGTCCAGAATTTTGGAGATTCCCTGAAGTCACTAGGCTGTTTTAAATCTCTGTGATTTAGTATGTACTGTTTTGTGCTTGAAATGACTCTTCCTTTCTTCTCTCACCGAGAATCCCCATTCCCTGTGGTCCTCTACTATGAAGTCTTCCTCAACGTTCCCCAGAGAGAATGATAGCTTCCTACAGTGAGCAGCTACAGCCATTGCTTGAACATTGGGTGTGTAACTTTGTACTTTTGTGTGTAGATATTTGTTCATATTTTCATTTCTCATTGAACTTAAAATCTTCCTAGCAGAGTAGTTCTGCTTTATTCCTTTTATATTGCCTGGGGCCCACTAGGCCAGTTCCTGGAACATAGCAGACAATAGATAAGAGTGGATGAATGAGTCATACCTCCTGCTTTACTTGTAGCACTCCTTATTTATGAAATGATCATAATAAGAAAGTGAGTTTGAGGGAGAAGGAAAATATGCTATATTTTATGAACTATCTTTTCCAGTAGGGGTTTACTCTCCCATCTAGAATGCCCCCCTATCTTAGTGCCATTGCAGAAATATATTTTCCTAGTGGTAGTTAAGGAGAAAGAAGAGGGGAGAAACCAATAAATCAGACATATCCCCCACCCGCCCTCTAATCTGTCAGTTCCACCATTATAGAAGGCCGATTTCTCTGTTCTTGGCCTTTAAAAGAATCATAGCCTGTGATCCTGATAAGGGTGAATTCAATTTAGATCAATAATAATACCTTTTAGCAGCTGACAGTTATATGTGCTCAGATTTCCAGTTGACCTCAATTGCAACCAATTTCCTCTTGGGTGGTAGCTCATATTTACAACTTCAAACAACTCATAGGGAGGGACCAGAACCTCCTCCCTGAGAGAGAAGTCTTGTACAGGTGCACCCAGGCAGGTAAGTATGGTAAATAGAGTTTGGTTCCCAGACTGCTGTGCCTCTTTTCTTAGGAGGGAGGTGGGCAGGAATTGGCCAAATCGAAGGGTGGCACCTATGTAGGCTTTCAAGTAGAAATCGGCCTCATGATGCACCTGGTAGCACAGAGAGTCATTCTTCACAGCAATCCCTTTCCTCAGCAGCTGGATTGCTGAGGTCAGGTAGTAATGTAGGTATTTGAAATGGAATGAATGTTTATACTGCCATGGAGACCTGGCAGCACTGGCCATGGCTCTAGTGAATTCAGAGCGAACATGGTTGTTCAATGTGTAAACCAAGATGGCCACAGCATGTGTGATCGTCATGTTCTTAGGGAGAGCTTTAGGTCGGTTCAGCCAGGTTAAATGGGCATTATTCCAGATCTTGTAATAATTTGTCTGGGCTTCTACTTCTTTTGCGACATAATCCCCTTGACTTAGCTCCTTCATGACCTGTTGGCTGCAGCCTTGGTATTGATCGTCAAAGGAATCTGGTGCCAAGTCAAAGTTGATTTTAATTGCAGCCTATAAGAAAAGAAAAATCTTGATTATAATTTTTCCAATCAGATGATGAATCTGATAGCAGATTTTCCATACTCTATAAGACCGTCTTCTCAAAACCAGTATTTGCTGAAGTTTCACTTATAATCATTACACTGCTCCAGTCCTTCCTGTGTCAGTGACCTGTGTTAGAGATTGAATTTGTTTCGATACATATCACTGAGAGCTCAAAAATGCGCATCTCCCCATGGAGGAAGTGATCTTCTTTGTTTCACCAAAATCATGGTATTTTTTATTTTTGCACATTGGGTATGTTGAAGAAAACAATTAATAACCTTAAAGTTTAGTTTTACTTTCTATTTCATCTACTGACTCCCTTCACATTTCTCCGTGGGTGTTTTAAGAACTATCTCTTTTTATAAATACCTAAAAGCTATACTAAGCCTTTGAAGTGTATTTAATAAAAGACGTAAGTGATGAATAAAGTTGGGTCCTCCAGGGGATTCCCAGTAATAACAGCCCTCTCCCCTATTCAGGCTCTGAAAAAAATTGAGAAAAAAAGAGAGCAAATCTGAAAGGCTAAAATATCATTTTCATTTATGAATCATGTCATGTTGGGGCTCACATCTGTAGATCTGATGGCAAGTGGACTTGTTAGAAATAAACCCCAGAGTGAGGCAGACTTGCCCACTCAGCTGTAGGTAGTGCTGGATTGCAGCCTACCGGGGCATGATTCCTTTCACAGAGAAACACAGAGCTCTTGGCCTTTGCCATCAGGCTAGCTCCCCGGAGGAAGAAAAGCAGAGTCAAGCTCAGCATACCCAATTTTCCTTCCTTATATTACCAAGCAAGTAAATTTTCCCACCTCCAGTAGTGTAGTGAGTAAAGAGTGAACAGTGGTCGGGAGTGTGCCTAGGAAAGTCACTCCTATTGGAAATCAGGAGTGGGAAAAACACATTTTCTAATGGGGAACCAATTGAATATTACTTATTGATACCCTAGTGCATATTAAACTAAGATTATAGTTTGAATACAACTTCACTAAGTGCCATTAGCCCATCACGGAGAGCCATATTTCAATGATCTAAATCCCAAGATTTTTTCTGCTTGACAAAGGAATGATGCTTTTCTAATGAACTGTACTCATTAAGGAATATATTAAGAGATACAATTCCATCCAGTCAATATCAAAGATTTGTGGCTGAAACTAAAAATAACATGCCATTTGGTATTTTTACTGTTATTTATGTTAAATCATCTGGTTGTTATAAATTAGAAAAAATTTTTAAGACGGCTTAAATAATTTCAACCAATAACTCTGTATAGCAACTTTACAAGTAAATCTAGAGAATCTATTTAAGCCAAAACAACAATAACAAATCAATAATATCACATTTTGTCAAATCCTTGTTATGGTAAACTCTAAAACTTTATTATATTACTAGATGACAAATATGTAGTCTGTTATTTTTTAATATTAGGTTGTTTTTCCTTAGGTGGAACTTTAAATTATAATACTACTTTTGCGTTGATCCATAGGATACAGTCAAAAGCCACATAGACTTGGTTAATTTTGCATTATTTGTCCTACAGAAGCAGTTTTACTTAAGTTTTGTGGACAACCCAGAAAATAATGCCATACCTCGAGCATCCATGTCAGGTTTATAAACTAAAGAATTTCACAATTTCAAATAATTGTTTTCCACACTCTTCGCCAGCAAAACTTACTGTGTCTGAATGAAAGCAGATCCCACAGTGCCGAAAGGTCATTGAGAGGTCACCAGGAGAACGCTCTATTGGAGCATTAATCAGACAGAGACCACCTCCTTAATTGTGCCCGACCTGGGAACTCACCGTGGGTCTCTGCAGGCCAGCAAACAGCAGCAGGAGAGGAAGCTGTGTTCGGAGGAGCCAGATTCCTGTCGCAGGAACTGTAGTTACTGGGAATAAAATCTTCCTGCATCTGTTGGTCAAGGGACAGCATTTGTTTGAGTTAAATGTACTTCTTCCATCTTGTAGCTTCATGCTGAAACGAGTTCTCCCGATTTTTCCTTTGGGCTTTTCTATGCGAGTCTCAGCAAGAACCTTCCTTGCTAATGTTTATGGCAAGACTTCTGTTGACCACTACCAACTAGCAGTTTTTATGAGGGAAGAGATCAGCTCCAACTTTGTGTTGCAAAACTGAAATATCTGACTAAACAAGGAGTTCTAAAGTAATTGGGAGTTTCCGATGGGGGGAAAAAAACCCCACAACAGCAACCCTAAAACCAACCCTTGTCTGACCTGTATGTAGAGGAATTCGAAAGGAATGTTGAAGGTCAGGCTCTGCAGCTCAACCTCAACTTGCTAGTGAGGCAGAAGGCACACACCGTACAGTGTTTGGGGCCAAGTGTTATGATCCTGAGCCGCGGGCTTTCACTGGGAGTGATATGATTGGCTCGTGCAGGTGGTTGGGAAGATGTCACCTCAAGATGGGCCCCATCTGGTGCTGCTGATAGGCCCCGCCCAGAGGGGGCTGTCAGAAAGCAGCGAACCTTTTAGGGTTACTGTCCCAAAGAGGGCTGTCTTTGCTGTTTTTCCACCGCGCCTCTCCAAATCAGAAATTATACTTGTTGGGGTCATAGGTCTTCAGACCCCCCATCCATACTACTTCAGTCTGTAGTGAATCCTGACGACTGTCAGAAGACAGCCTCTGAACAGCTGACACCAGTCAAAAGCAGGCTCCAGTGCTAAGTTAACCCAGCAGTGGTATTCCAATAAACAGTCTCTCCTACGCATTTCCCTTTAGGCCTGAACATCCTTCCTCTATTCCCAATCTTTGTTTTTCGTGCAAATCTTTTCCATTCACACTCCCTGACTCATTATTTTACTGCAAAGGGAAACTGGATCCTGTTCTTGGAAATTCTGGTATTTCTTAAAGCACCTTTAATTTATTTATTGATTTTAGAGGGAGAGGGAGAGAGAGAGAAAAACATGGATTTGTTGTTCCACTTATTTATGCATTCATGGGTTGATTCTTGTATGCGCCCTGACCAGGATCGAACCTGCAACCTTGGCGTACTGGGACGCTCTAACCAACTGAACTACCCTGGCAGGGCCACCCTAAAATATTTTTTAATCTAAGTGTTTTGATGATCACAGTAGTTCTGTCCCATTACACAAGTTCAGGCTACCTATAAAACAGAATTAGTCATAACCCATAGCCTGGAGAAAGATATTATTTAGATTTGGTTTTATACACACACACACACACACACACACACACACACACACACACACACATTCTATGACTGATATAATATGGTATGCAGTTTTGTATACTGTTTTTTCCCTTAGTATTTTAATGTATATTATTTAATACTTATTGAAAACCTAATTTTTCTGGTTGCACAGTATTCCACCATAAGCGCTACCATGCAATCGAATATGGGGTGGGTCCATGGATGATGCTGTTTCAGAAGCAGATTGATTAGTGAGTAGAACATGGACTCTTGAGAAATATCTCAGTTCAATTCCTGGCTCTACTACTCCTTAATGTTTGACAGTGGGCAAGGCCCTTAACCTATCTGTTCCTCAGGTTTCTCATATGCTAAGTGGAGATAATAATACTACCTACCTCATTAAATGCTTTGATGTATTTATAACCCTTAAAACAACATCTGTTCAATAAAGACAAACAATTATTATTTTTTACCAAAGTTTATTTCAACTTAGTACTATGATAAGTAATGATTTGCGAACATGTTTTGGACACAAATCTTTTTGTGCTTCTTGCAATTTTAAGACAGTCTAAAGATGGATCACTGACCAATGAAATGTATATTTTTTGGACTTAATGGAAAACACAAGAGTGTATGAAAATATCCCTTTAAGACTTTAAAAATTCTTAACATTTCTCCTTATCAACTGTCACTTTGAGATACTGAGGTATGAAGAGAATTAGAATTAGAGTAGAAAAACTTGGATTATGGGTCTAGTTCTATACTTTGCTGGCTGAGTTAAGTTAAAAAAATCAGTAAGCTGTGCTGAGCCTCAGTTTACTCAACTTTATAGAGTTGTTAAAAGTGAATAATAATTACCTATTATTAAGAGTGTATTGTGCTTCACGACTGTTTACTGTGTTATCTCAGCCCACAGGCAGCTGTGAAAAGGAAATGTTTTAACTTTCAATTCACTGGTGCATTTTTGAGGCCCTGCAAGGTTAAAGAACTTGTCACCGATAACGGGCCCTTTCCTCTCACCCCTGTGGCCCACTGTCTTCAAAAACTCTGAAGGATTTAAAGTGTCATTTTATTATTGTCTATAAAGATTTTGTTTCCTAACGTGACTGCCATTTCCAGGATGAAACCACTAGGGGGCAGCAGGAAACTTTGTGACTTTTTTATACCAGGGGAGAAAGGAAGAAAGGGAAAGGGGGTGGGGGTGGGGGGACATAGAAAGAAGAGACAGAGAGAGGGATGGAGGGAAGAGAGAGAACACAAACAATAAACTGGGGTAAGAAAAGGCCAGAGACCTAGTGTGTGAGTGTGCATACATTTTTAAATTAAAATGAAAGAAAAAAAAAAGTTTTCTGACAATGTTTAGAACCATTAAAAAGCCATCTTTTGCCTTGAGGGCTATTTTATTAAAGTTCTCATGAGATCATTTAATATTATCTTGGGGGTTTATTATTTTCTTGATTATACCCAATTCTTCAAAATATAATCTATTTATGCTATCTGGATGGGTAAAGGGGACAGACTCTGTTGACATTTTGCCTCCATGACTTTCTAGCTTTTGTGAATTTGAACAAATCATGTTAGTTCTCTGTCTCATTTTCTTTTTTTAAATTAAATCTTTATTGTTCAGATTATTACATTTGTTCCTCTTTCCCCCCCACCCCATAACTCCCCTCCTCCCAGTTCCCGCCCCACCCTCCGCCCTCACTCCCCACCCACTGTCCTCATCCATAGGTGCACGATTTTTGTCCAGTCTCTTCCCGCATCTCCCACACCCCTTTCCGCCCATGAATAGTCAGTCCATTCCCTTTCTATGTCCCTGATTCTATTATAATGACCAGTTCATTCTGTTCATCAGATTATTTATTCACTTGATTCTTAGATTCACTTGTTGATAGATGTGTATTTATTGTTCATAATTTGTATCTTTACCTTTTTCTTCTTCTTACTCTTCTTAAAGGATACCTTTCAGCATTTCATATAATACTGGTTTGGTGGTGATGAACTCCTTTAGCTTTCCCTTATCTGTGAAGCTCTTTATCTGACCTTCAATTCTGAATGATAGCTTTGCTGGATAAAGTAATCTTGGTTGTAGGTTCTTGGTATTCATCACTTTGAATATTTCTTGCCATTCCCTTCTGGTCTGCAAAGTTTCTGTTGAGAAATCAGCTGACAGTCGTATGGGTATTCCCTTGTAGGTAACTGAGTTTCTTTCTCTTGCTGCTTTTAAGATTCTCTCTTTGTCTTTTGCTCTTGGCATTTTAATTATGATGTGTCTTGGTGTGGTCCCCTTTGGATTCCTTTTGTTTGGGGTTCTCTGCGCTTCCTGGACTTGTAAGTCTATTTCTTTCACCAGATAGGGGAAGTTTTCTGTCATTATTTCTTCAAATAGGTTTTCAATATCTTGCTCTCTCTCTTCTTCTGGCACCCCTATAATTCGGATGTTGGTACGCTTGAAGCTGTCCCAGAGGCTCCTTACACTATCTTCGTATTTTCGGATTCTTTTTTTCATTTTGCTTTTCTGGTTGGGTGTTTTTTGCTTCTTCGCATTTCAAATCTTTAACTTGATTCTTGCGCTCCTCTGGTCTGCTGTTGGGAGTCTGTATAAAATTCTTTATTTCAGTCAGTGTATGCTTAATTTCTAGTTGGTTCTTTATCACAACATCGAGGGTCTCATTAGATTTCTTGAGGATCTCACTATATTTATCAGCAGTCTCACCAGTCTTTTCGAGGGCCTTACTGTTTATCGGCAGCTTCTAGACAGTTCTTGAGAGACCTTAAAAGTGTGGTTTTGAACTCTGTATCCTCCATTTCTGTCATTTGTGTCCTGTTTCTTTGTCTCTGCATTTTTTATGCTTTCTTGGTGCACCCCTTTGTGGTCTTTGTGCACAGTCTTGTTGTAGTTAAGCCTTGATTGTTGTAGGTAATACTAGGGGGGATTTGACCTTCAGGCCAACTGGCTGTGAGAATCAGCTGTGTCAGCAGTGAGAGAACTTCTGTCCTCTAGGGAGGTGCTAATCTAGCCTTTGCCTGAGGCTATCCCGCAAATGCCTCTGTGCAAGGCTTGGGCAGGGCAGGTCCCAGGGGATCAACCGAGTGGGTGGAGCGAGCAGTTATGGCTGCTCTCAGTCCCATCCCCAGAGGCTCTGCCTCTCAGTGTCCCAGCAACCGCTGCAAACCTCGGAGAGAAAGCTGCCCTCGAGTTCCGACCGATGCCAGACAGTCCCACTTCTTCCGTTTGAGTCTGGGCCCCCAGAGACTCGCCCGGAACTGGAGCTCAGAGCCTGAGACTCCCTCCCGATTGAAAACAACAACCACGCCCTCAGCCGCCAGCCCGCTCCGCACGCACCTCCGCATCTTTGTATTTTACTTCCACACTGCGCCTCTTCTGAGTCTTGGTATGCTTTACTCTTTCCTTCTAGTTGTAGAATTTACCCTCAGCCAGCCTTCCTGTGGTTCTGGGTGATGTCCATTCCGTCTTTTAGTTGTATTTTTGAAGTGGTTGTGCGAGGCAGCAATCTCCGGTGTTTACCTATGCTGCCATCTTGGTCTCTCCTCATTTTCTTTGTATGTAAAAGTGAGGATGATAACACCAATATTACAGGGCTGTGTTGAAATACTCTATAAAATATCTATAGGTCTCTGAACTACACTGTCTCAGAAGCAGATGGTTTAGAGAATAGAATGTGGGCTCTTGAGAAAGACACCTTGGTCCAATTTCTAGTTTTCTTTTGTTTTAAAACTTATCTTTATTGTTGAAAGTATTAGAAGTATCCCCCTTTTTCCCCATTGAGATCCTCCCCCACTCCCTCACCCCCAGGCCTTCACCGCACTATTGTCTGTGCCCATGGGTTATGCATATATGCATATAAATTCTTTGGTTAATCTCTTCCTGCCCCTTCTCCCTATTTCCTCTGAGATTCATCAGTCTGTTCCATGCTTCTATGACTCTGAAGCTACTTTGTTCATCAGTTTATTTGTCATTAGATACCACATATGAGTGAGATCATGTCATACTTGTCTTTCTCTGACTGGCTTATTTCACTTAGCATAATACCCTCCAGGTCCGTCCATGCTGTCTCAAGGGTAATGTTAGGGTCGCTGAAGGAACCCACAAGGTTAAAAGGGGTGAAGAATTATGAATTTATTAGGCCTAGCTGGTGATCAAGGCCCATCAGGGCCTTCTGTCTGCTGGCTGGGGCCTTCCTTTGTTCTGCACCCCCATCTGGTGGTCAGCGAACATCATAGCGAGCGATCAAACTCCCCAGGGGACGCTTTGTATATTAGCCATATATATATATATATATATATATATATATATATATATATATAAAACTTTTTACTAGGGTAAAATTTTAAACTTACAAAAACATTGCAAGCTTCGGTACAAGGAACATATATATATCCAAGGAACTTCACATAGCACTATCCACATTCATTGATTGTTTATATTTTCCCCACACTCTTTTTTTCTAAGCCACTTGACAATTAGTTGCAGACACCAAGCCCCTTGATAAAAAATAGAGGCATTTTAAGAGCTTATTTGAACAAAAATCAATTCAAATTGAGCAGTGAATTGATATTCATCAAATTCATGCAGTGATAATGAAGAAGCAGCAATATGATTGCTTTGTGGTAGCCTCACATAATTGATACGATTGCTTCATGGTTTTAAGAAAATCTCCAAAAATTTTCCAATATATTTATTGAAAAAATATATGTATGAACTGCATATAAGTGGACCCATGCAGTTCAAATTCGTGTTGTTTAAGGGTCAACTGTATTTGATGGACTGTAGATTAAATATTTGCTTTATTTAAGAAAAAGCTTAGCCTGGCTGGCATGGCTGAATGGTTGAGCATCAACCTATGTACTAAGACATCGCATTTCCATTCCTGGTCAGGGCACATGCTCAGATTGTGGGCTTGATCCCCAGTGGGGGGGCATGCAGAAGGCAGCAGAGCAATGATTCTCTCTCATCATTGATGTTTCTATCTCTCGCTCCCCCTCTCCCTTCCTCCCTGAAATCTATTATATATATATATATATATATATATATATATATATATATATATATATATGGCCTAGTTGGCTTATTGTGATTGGTTGGCCTGATTGGTTGGCCTTAGGTTTTGATTTCTTAAGGCCTTTACAGGTTTAAATTTGCTTTGCTTTTGTAGGCTAATAGGCAGTAGAATCATCTCAGTCCAATGGCCTCCCATTTAATTAATTTAACACTGGTAGAGTGGAAAATTTTTTCTTCTCTTTTGGGTTTTTCAGCTGGCTTAATAATGAAATTGATATAAGACAGATTAACAGAAGAAACCAAATTTAACTTTGTATATACAGAAGCTCCATGAAAATGTGAAACCCAAAGGCAGTTAGCCAATTGAGGCTTATATACCATCTTGAACTAAGGAATGGGATAGAGATGGGGGTTTAAAAGGGGGAGAACAGAAATTCACAGGAAGAAGAGAAGAGAAAATGTTTGGTAATTAGATGTTTGTCCTGCCATGCAGGGAAGTCTTTCAGATAAAAATGTTATTTCTGGTAATAGCTCTTCTAGTACAGGCTCCCCATCTAAATTATTTTAGGCAGTTAAGGGAGAAGTGAGAGTTCTTCCTGAGTCTGCTGGGTCTTGTTTGCCTTCAACTCAAAATAATCCCTATGTCAAAGTGGCACATTTGGGATTTTGGAGGGGAGGGGATGTGTGCCGCTACCCTTCATATCTTTTACCCTTCTATTCTTCAGAATTTATTTTCTAAAAACAAAGACATGTTCTTACACAACCACAATACAATTACCAATATCAAAAATTTAACATTTATACAATAGCATTGTCTCATCCACAGTCCATATGCAAATGTCAGCAACTGTTCCTGTAATATCCTTTATCACTCTTTTCTGGGATCACGATTTGCATTTAGTTGTCACGTCTCTTTAGTCTTTAAATTGGAACATTTCCTCAGGAGTTATTTTGCTTTTTGACTTTGACATTTGTGGAAATTATGAGCCGGTGAATTTATAGAATAAGTGGGGTTTGTCTATTATTCCCTGATAATTAGATTCAGGTTGTGCAGTTTCAGCAGGGAAATCACAGAAGCGATGCTGGCCCATTCACAGTTAGGAGGCATTTTGCATCCATTGCTTCAATATGGAACATGTCATCCTCATTCCCTTTCTTTTTTTCTTAGCATAGAACCTTAGTGTTGGGAAAGCACTTTGCTTTCATCATCTTCCACCCTCTGTGAAACTCCTCCTCAACATTCTTGACAGAGCAACTTCTGCTGTGTGCGTTTCTGCGACATTGTGACTTATAATAAGTATATATTTGGTCTTGTCCATGGTTCCTGACACAAGACTCCTAAAACTGGGTAATTTCCTGAGTGATAAAAACTATAGGGGCATCTGTTGTTCCTAGTTCCTCAAGTAGCACCAGAGCCATGAAGGTGAAATGGGTGTCTTTTGTTATTTGTAACAAGCCTCTTTCAACCAGACCTGAGTTTATGTTTATGTGATGACATTTGGATGCCCCTAAAGATGGTTACTGGGGAAACCAACCAGGATTAGAGGATTGGAACTTTCAGTCCCACCACATCCAGAGAGGGTAGAGGGGCTGGAGGTTGAATCAATCACCAATGGCCAATGGTTTAATCCATCATGCCTGTGTAATGAAACCTCCATACACTCTGCCAGGACAGAGTTTGGAGAGCTTCCAGGTTGGAGTACACATCCACATGTCATTACAGGAGCTCCTGTATTCAGGACCCTATGGACCTTGATCTATATATCTCTTCATCTGGCTGCTTACCTTTGTCTTTTATAATAAACTGGTAAATGTAAGCAAAATCCTTCTCTCAGTTGTGTGAGCCACTCCAGCAAATTAATCAAACCCAAAGAAAGGGTTGTAGGAACCTCCGATTTATATAGCCAGTTAGTTAAAGGCACAGGTAATAACCTGGAGGTCTGATTGCCATCTGAAGTGGGGGGAGTCAGGCTAGTAGGACTGACTCTTACCCTGTTTGATCGGACACTGTCTCCAGGTAGAGACTTCAGGTGGATTGAGCTAAATTGTAGGACATCCAGTTTGTGTTGTGGAATTGCTTGAAGTGTAGAAAACCAGAAACCTGGTGTCAGAAGTGAAGTTGTGATACAGTAATGAGAGTAAGAAGATGCACAGGAGGAGTGCTTTCCTTTATGGTTCCCACACAAGGGTTGGCACTCAGTAAGTGCTTGTTGAATGAATAAATGAATGAATGCTTTCAAACTTTCAGTGATTGGGTGTTCTCCATCACCCCAGGAAGCTAACACTTTCATTGGAAATGCAAATGAGAAGAGCTGACATTCCCAACAAACTTCTAGTCATCTATTCAAGTTCATTTATTTCAAGGAACATGAAAAAATAAAAAATGAATAAATAAAAAAAGTAAATAAGAAAGGAAGAAAGAAGGAAGCAAAAAATAATAAGAAAGAAAAGTAACAGAAAAGAAAAGAAACAAGTGAACAAAAGATAACTTTTAAAAATTTACTGAGACAACGTTTTTATGAATGCGCTATAATCTTACCCACTTTTTTCTTTGCCAATACATGTGCCTGCTCTGACTGGGACAATAGTGTCTTTGAGGAAGAAGCAATGGATGGAAGACTGATGACTAGAAAACGTAGAGCAGAAGGAGAAGGCAGAAAGGGCCTGGGCTGGACAGATGGGACAGAATTCCTAGTGGTTCGGAAGAGGATTGGAGACCCAGGCTCACATGCAAGGCATAGGTCCAAGAACTGTGGCTGAGTCTGTCCATAGTTTTGGGTACATAATAGGCAGCAGGAGATCCAATATAACTCTGGGACCATCTCAACACTTCAGTGCATCAGAATGATTGAGTGTACCAGGCAAGGGAGTAGCCAACCATTCATGCATTTAAAAATACATATATTTTTATTGATTTCAGAGAGGAAGGGAGAGGGAGAGAGAGATAGAAACATTAATGATGAGAGAGAATCATTGATTGGCTGCCTCCTGCACACCCCACTGGGAAATGAGCTTGAAACCCTGGCATGTGCTTTGACCAGAAATCGAACTGTGGTTTGTAGGTCGATGCCCAACCACTGAGCCACACTGGCTGGGCTCCATTGATTTTTTTTTAGAGAGTGGAAGGGAGGGGGAAAGACAGAAAGAGAGAAACATCCATGTGAGAGAGACACATCGATTGGTTGTCTCCTGCACACCGGGAACCAAACCTGCACTCGAGGTATGTGCCCTTGAACAGAATTGAACCTGGGACCCTTTAGTCCTCGGGCCAATGCTCTATCCACTGACCCAACATTCTGACTTAACTATTCCTCAGACTCTCTATCGTCCTGGCCATCTTTCTCCTTGTGAAATGTGGCAACAGGGCACTGCACATGCGTCTAATCAATGGGAGTAAAAGCTTCTTTTGTTCTGAACACTCTTCTTCCACTGATGCCAAACTAAGGTGAAGCAGTTTCTTTAGGCCAGTGGTTCTCAACCTGTGGGTTGCAACTCCTTTGGTGGTCGAATGACCCTGTCACAGGGGTCGCCTAAGACCATCTGCATATCAGATATTTATATTATGATTCATAACAGTAGCAACATTATAGTTGTTAAGTAGCAATGAAAATAATTTTATGGTTGGGTCACAACACAAGGAACTGTATTTAAAGGGCCAGAAGGTTGAGAACCACTGCGTTAGGCAATTATGTCATTTTTTGACTCACTAAATTTACACCTGTTAGAAAGAATCAGTCATTCCCACGTGAATTTCTTTTATTAAGTCAGACATCACCAGTCCTATGCACCTGTAAATTTGAAATAGATTTACCGAAGTCAATTTTAGGACCTTATATTTATGCATATTTAGCCTCCTTATTTTAACCTGTCAATGACTTCATGAATCCTGATTCTGATATTAAGTGTTATGAATTTGCAGTTCAGATCAAACCAATACTTAAATAGCATTTTTAGAGTGCAATCATCGTGCAGGCAGAAGCCATACTTTTGTTCACTGCTCTATCGCTTGTATTTATAATGGTGGCTGTCACTGAAACAGTCCCTCAATAGATTTTTCCTTGAATACATTTTGTGTGTGTGTGCATACATTTATGCTGCCAAAGACAATGCTAAACATCTTCTAATATATTTTTACTGTATCCTCCTAATCATTTGTGAGTAGATATTATAGTCCCTATTTCTCTGATGAGCACATTGATATTCAGATAGGCAATGTGCCTTGTCCAACATTGCTCAGTTAGTACAAAGCAAACAAAAGATTTAAACCAGTCTCTGACTCCCAGTCAATAAACATTTGCACTAAACTGAACTATATTGGATCCTCTAGACCAGGGGTTCTCAACCTGGGGGTTGCGACCCCTTTGGGGGTCGAACGACCCTTTCACAGGGGTCACCTAAATTCATCCTGTATATCAGATATTTGCATTATGATTCATAACAGTAGCAAAATTACAGTTATGAAGTAGTAACGAAAATAATTTTATGGTTGGGGGTCACCACAACATGAGGAACTGTATTAAAGGGTCGCGACATTAGGAAAGTTGAGAACCACTGCTCTAGACCACAAAACTACCACCCACATTTATTGAATACTTTCTATATATGCCAGATATAAACATATAGGTACTATAAATGTTTAATATCACTTAATTCTCCCCAACTATCTATTGTGCTAAGAGTATTATCATTCATTACTCCCAGTTTACTGATAAACTTCGGTTTAAATTAACTAAACTAACTTTGCCCCTTCCTTCCTATGCCTATTATCTCTTGTTCTCCAGATAGCTTGTTGGGCTGAAGGGAGTGGAGACTTGTTTGGTCTTTTTGTCCTCACTCTCCTGACTGTGTTTATGACCCCTTGCGCCCTGAATCTACTTTCCTGAAGTGGTTGCACAAGCCTGACTGTTTTTTATATCTAGAATATTTTTCTATGTTTGATTCTTGTCCAGATGAAATTATACTAGTAGTATCTAGTAGCTGCTTTCAGAGTCAGCATATTTCTCTGACCTTGACATGGTTTGTCAAGTTCACAAACCCTGATGTGGAGGGTTTGTGATTCTTTGATCCAGGCTAGATGAATTCTAGATGCAGTTTTAACATCTCTTGACCAGCCTTGTAGTCCTCAGTGGTGTTATCTCTTTCTAATCCCCGTATGATCAAAGAGCACAGTGTTTTAGAGACAGGCAGATGTGGGCTTCACTCCCGAGTCTACTCTTTTTGGTCTGGTAACATTAAGCATACTATTTACTCTCTCTGAGTCTCTCAGCTTACTCTTTTGAAAAATGGAGCTAATACTATCCATCCCAGGTGGTTATTTTTAGGACTGAAAGAACAATTTTGTAAAGTGTTTAGGATAGAGTCTGTTACACAAGGAGTCTCAATGAATAGCAATTACCACTTTAGTTTTTATTACTATGACTAGAGGCCCAATGCATGAAATTCATGCAAGGGGCTCGGCCCTTGCAACCCCAGTTGCCTCAGCCGGCCCTCACAGCCCCTTGCAGCCTCGGCCGGCCTTCAAAGCCCCTCACAGCCTTGGCTGGCCCTCACAGACCCAGCTTCGTCCGGAAGGTCGTCCGGGTGGTCATTCTGCTGTTCAGTATAATTAGCATATTAGCTCTTTATTATATAGGATTATTATTTAGAAGGAAATTGGCTAAATCCAAATTGATATCTTTATTGCGCTTAGCACTAGAGGCTAATCATCAGATCAAACCAGTCAAAATTATCTATATGCACAATAGTTTCCTGACCAATGGATCTCAGTTTTCATATGTCTATGTTTTCAGTTGTATTTAATCAGTTGACTGCTT
This sequence comes from Myotis daubentonii, assembly GCF_963259705.1. Lineage (NCBI taxonomy): Eukaryota > Metazoa > Chordata > Mammalia > Chiroptera > Vespertilionidae > Myotis > Myotis daubentonii. Next base: position 27,532,496 of record NC_081841.1, read on the forward strand.
AGCAAAGACCTTAGGGTAGAGGGAAAAGAGATTTAAGTATCAGATAGAAGGTCCTTTAGGCTTCTTTTTAATGATAAATGATGTAATTTTTTAAAATATCCTCACTTGAGGATATGTTTTTTATTGATTTTAGAGAGATGGAGGAGAGAGAAACATTGATAAGTTGACTCCCATATGTGCCCTGTTGGGGATCAAATCTACAACCTAGGTATGTGGCCTGACCAGGAATTGAACCCACAACCTTATTGATGTATGGAACGCTGCTCCAACCAACTTAGCCACCCAGCCATGTCTAAATTGTATAATTTTTAAGTTGCAAACGTTCAACATTTCATTATTGTTCACATTTCCTTTTTTTAAGCAATTATGAATGTTGTATTATTATTTTTCTCTTATAGAAGAAAATATCTGCACATTTTGCAAATAGATGTTTTGTAATTTCAATGTATATTTAATATAGTTATTTATAAAACTGTTAATTGGTAAAAACCTCATTATTGTTCAAATGTAGAGCATAATAAAAATATTTTAACTGAGATATAACATAGGTTTTCTGGACCTGGTATACAGTTTCATTGCTTAATTAACAGTATTTTTTCCCTTAATTTAAAAAATGCACCTTTAAATATTGTTTCAGGCTGGAAGATCTTAGGTAAAACCTTAATTGCTGTCAAGGAAAACATAATTTTCTGGCCAGCTTAATATAACCACACAGTCTTACATTCATGTACTAGTAAATTGTGTACTCAAACAGAACTGTACTGTAATATTGAGAAGGAAAGTTTTGGTCAAGCTGGTACCTCTGGATTTTGACTGTAGTTACATAAACATTGACATTTTGTGATTAATCACCAGGAAAATAGCTAGTCACACCAAAAGTTCAGGTTAGCGTTGTTCTCTTATTCGCCTAGTAGAGCAACTTAGTAAGATTCTCTTAGAGCCCTCGCCTGTTTAGCTCAGCAGATAGAGTGTCAGCCTGTGGACCAAAGGGTCCCAGGTTCAATTCTGGTCAAGGGCACGTACCTTGGTTGCAGGCTCCTTCCCAGCCAGGGCCCTGGTCAGGGTTTATGCAGGAGGCAACCAGTCGATGTGTTTCTCTCACATTGATGTTTCTCTCTCTGTCTTTCCTTCTCTCTTCCACTCTCCCTAAAAATTAATGGAAAAATATCCCCGGATGAGGATTAACAAAAGATTCTCTTAAACATTTGAATTGTGAGGTTCTGGAGCCAACTGGGGTAGATGAGGGAAGTGGGCAACTAAGCACATGACCTTTTCTACTTGCTCACTTACACCTCATCTTCCTTAAGTTAAATGGGGGCTAGGCTGGTGGCTATATCTGGGGATAAATCTGAAAGGCAGTTGTCTGTGGAAAGGATGAAACATTGACTTTCATGGATCAGAGTACACAGGACTGACTGCAGATTTCTTTTAAAGAGGAGATTTTGGGTTGGGGTATGGGTTGAAAAGGCTGACATAGGGTCACCCTTTTACCCAGAAGGAAGGGGTGGTGGTGGAAGGAAGGTCAAACAAAAGAGAAATGAGAGATATTGGAGAAAACCAAACTTATTTTAGGATTTTCCCTTGAGTTGGTTCTTTATATAATGGAGAGTCTTCCATTTTCAGTTTTATGTTAGAGGTATTAAGTTATAGGAAAACACCGATGTACATAAATCAGTATATTCTTACATTTCTGTGTATAGCATATAGGAAGTTCCTACTTTAAAAATTATCAATAGAATTATTTATTTATTTATGAAATTGATTGGGATGACATTGGTCAACATGAACATACAAGTTTTAGATGTGGGTTTCTATGTTACAAGATCTGTATATTGCACCATGTGCCCACCACCCAAAGTCAAATCTTCTCCTGTCACCTTATATTAGGTCCCTCTATAACTTTTTTAAAAAAAGTGACTTGTGATTTGCTAAAAAGTGGCTGACTAGAGTATATATATATTTAAATATATTTTATTGATTTTTCACAGAGAGGAAGGGAGAGGGATAGTTAGAAACATCAATGAGAGAGAAACATCAATCAGCTGCCTCCTGCACACCACCCACTGGGGATGTGCCCGCAACTAAGTTACATGCCCTTGACCGGAGTCGAACCTGGGGCCCTTCAGTCCACAGACCGATGCTCTATCCACTGAGCCAAACCGGTCAGGGCATAGAATATATTTTTACAAGTTATATATATAGAAGTATGTAATAGTGTAGATAAAAATATCTAACCTGAGTCAGGAATTCTTTTTATGTATGTTCCCCCCCCCTCACGTATTAAATAAGCACTTAGCAGTTCAAAAATTCTCATTTTCCAACTTAATCCCCACAATAATCTATCAGGTAGGTAGAACAGATATTAACTTTATTTTCTAAGTGAGGGAAATTGTGGGTCAAATAGGCTAAGTGACATTGTTAAGTAACACAAAACTAGTATGTGTTAGGACTAGGTATAAAACCCACACCTACTGTCTACTGTTTTAAAGTCCCACATGATTTATTTATACTATATCACATGGACCATAGCAAAAGAAAATGTGTAATACATGTTTATATTAATTTAATATATTTGAGATTATAAGACATGAGCTACTTAGAGAGAAATAGAAATTCTTTCTTTTCTTCCTTCCTTGTGAAGTTCTTAATTGTTACCTGCATTTAATTCACAACCCAGGGCTATGGTTACAATGAGAACTAAATAATTATATCAGTTGTCCAAAAAGTAAAATCCAAGCTCCAAATATTGTCACCTTAAATATGTTATCTGTGCATATTAATGAAGAGCCAAGCTTTGAGCTTAAAATGTCAAATATTTACTTAATTTAATTTCTGTGACTGTTCACCAATCTAATAGATCAGTTATAATCAGACACTTGGTTGCTTATCCTGGCATGCTCATTCTATTTGTCAGTTTATTCAGCCTGTTTTTCTTTTCTTTTCTTTCGTTCTTTTTTTTTTGCATTTTATACTGTACAATCCTCTCCCCATTCTGAATGAAAGGGGGGCCAATAGCTGGTGTTTTGGATTTAAGTATTGGCTTCACATATCTCCCCCCTTTGAACATAGATACAAACATAGACTATTAAGGTCTGAAGTTTCATCTGGTCTGACAATCCACTCCGGGATCTCCTTATCTTTGTCCCTGTCAAGCAGTGTTATCCCCAGGTTTAAACAATCTCAAGATGAAAAGCTACTCCACAGCCCTTTTCAAATTTGCACTTGTCTCTCAGATTTTGCATTCATTGAAGCTGAACTTTCTCCTTGCGCTTTTTACCCTTTGTTCACAGTCCTACCCTTAGGTCACAGTGATGGCATAACTTTTGAGCTCGGCATGTCACAGCATTTTGAAAAACCCTAACTTAACTCTGGTGCCGTGTCACATATAGAATTTTTTTGATATTTACAACCATAGTAAAACAAAGACTTATATTTTTGATATTTATTTTATATATTTAAATGCCATTTAACAAAGAAAAATCAACCAAAAAAATGAGTTCGCGTGTCACCGGTTCGCAATCACTGCCTTAGGATAACATAAACGTCTTTTTCCTTACTCTCATGTTATACCATTGCATGTTTGTACCTGGATGCTACAACATACATCCCTGCTCCAAACCAAACTTCTCATTTCTTCAACCATTGGTTATATAGCTTTGTTTTAAGGCCCTTTCCTTATCATATTTATTCTCCTCTAGACAGAGTGCCCCTGATCTTCAGAGCCCATACATTGGCTAAAAAATAGAGCCATAAAATGAACCAGGATAAAGATGGCCATTCTGGTTGAAGGGACACATACATCTGAGCTTTCTAAGGGGTGGGTCATGTGAGATTATGGCATGAGGAGAAGTCAAACAAAGGAGGGGGCCACTCTTCTAATTTTTGGCTGTTTGTTTCTAGATGTTGGGACACAAAAAGACATGGAGAAGGATACTGAAAATTAAGCTTAGAGGTACAAGTGGGGTGGAGGTGACTTACATTTCATACCCTCTCAGGGAGAAATACGCTTTCCAACTCACCCTTCCTAAAGAGTCACATGCCCAGGAAAACGTTGGCCAGTGTTGAGTTGCAGAAACAAAGCAGTGTCGCCATTAAATAGGGACCATCCAAAAGCCTTCCCTTTAGGGCATCCATCCATCTCTTGACTTATCTTGCATTTCATTTTGTAGTTGAAGCCAGAAAAAAGGCATTTTGTCCATTCTATTTGAAAGCCCAGGTTTATGTGTGCCAGGGTTAGCAAAGCTGGGAAAGCTTCTTTGGTAGATAAACTATACACCAGAATGGTCTCTCACAAAAGATCTTGGAAAACCAGAGGCTTATAAGTACGGATACTGTAGCATACATAAGGCTAGCTTTAGAACTTGAACATCTAAATAAAAATCTCGAGTTAATCTCGTCAAGATCTTATTTAGCCTCTGCGAGTCATATGTTTGTTTTTAATGCTAAGGAAATAAATCATGTCACTGTTTAAAATTGTAAGGTATGTGTACACCAGGCAGGCACAGACTTGAATTATGACTTTGAAGCTCTCTAACAGCAACATTTGCAAACCCAGTTCAGCTTGTGAAAAACCATGAACATATTTTGGTTTGGCTTGGAGCCTTCTTTTCATCTTCCAGGTCACTGAGTGCAAAGGAAAAAAAAAAAAACACTAAATATTTTTTGAAGCACAGGTCTATTTTCCCCCTCTTGCAAAACTAAAATGGAATTATTTGACTTGGTCCAAGGGATCTAGTTTGTTCCAAGACAGCAGACCGACTCTCTTTCACTTAGAAATGCTTTTTAGACTGATTTCAAACATGTGGCTTTATGGTTCCCAAGGAAGTCTTATCAGAAAGTGAAAGATGACTTCAAAGGACTTTCTCATTTTCAACATTTTTTCTAGCTTTAGGGTTGTGCCCTCCCTCTTCTAAGCTATTCAAAGTTTGGTCAGTTTGCAAACATTTTCTAACCCTAGTTTTGCCTTTGCAAAAAGACTCCTGAACTTCTTACCTGTAGTGGATAAGGGGATATTCAGGTATTGAAAATTGAGTTCCAGTGCTGGTTTATCTCACTCTTGAGTTTGACCTAGCTAATGTCCAGCTTTCACAACTCTTGATTATGAATGATATTGTTTGCTTTACCTCCAACCCATTGGTCCTGTTAGTACAAGTATGTATGTTAGTACGTATGTATGTATGTGAAAGCATTTATAATAAACCCATTTATAAAAAAGGAAAATTAATACCATCCATCTGGGGTTCCTAGGGCAGAAGTAAGCACAGAACTTCTGTGGAGAAGATCTTGAATTGGGTTTGCATTGAGCTGGGTCAGAGAATGGTTATCTGCACTGAGCTTGACTCTCCTCTTTCTCTCATTTTACACACACACACACACACACACACACACACACACACACACACACACACAGCTGACATTCTAGAGCAGCAGTTCTCAACCTGTGGGTCGCGACCCCTTTGGGGGTTGAACGACCCTTTCACAGGGGTCGCCTAAGACCATCGGAAAGCACATATATAATTACATATTGTTTTTGTGATTAATCACTATGCTTTAATTATGTTCAATTTATAACAATGAAATTGGGGGTCACCACAACATGAGGAACTGTATTAAAGGGTCGCGGCATTAGGAAGGTTGAGAACCACTGTTCTAGAGGTTAGGTCTAGCATGCTTTTTCTTCAAACCAAGCTTGACTTCTTATAGATACTGGGAACATGCAGGGGCTCCAGAAACTAGTGATTCCCAGGAGTTCAGATGCGCTTCAGCTTCCTCCTCATGTAGAGAATCTTTCTGGCATGATGTTGGTTTGGGCCTCTTTTCCTTCACACTTGATTCACAGCTTGACAAACCTAGATGTTCAGCTGGCAAAGAAGAGCCTCTTTCCTTGTTGTCAGACAAGGTTGCTACTTTAGAATGTGATTTGAGAGATACTCTTGGAGTCATGCCCCAAACATCTTGTTTCAGTAGCTTATCTTGCTTCCTTTAGGGTCACTGTTTGAGACTAAGTTTTTTGGTTAACATAGTCCTCTCCAAATTCTATTTTTAAAATACAGACATCTCCTTTGGAATGACAAAGGCAAACCTGTTTCCACCAGCAATGGGGAGGGAATAGATAGAAAAAGAGAAACTGGAGGGGAAAAGTGTGGATGCTGAAGACAGTATTTTCCTTCTTTGTCCCGGTTCTGCCCTGGTCTCCGGACTTTCTATGCCATGGCTCTTGTTAGTACCTGCCTAAGGTGGACTCAAAGCTCTGGAGTGGGGAGGAGTGAGGAAGGCCTAGCCTGGGGATCCACTACATATCACTTCATCCAGGAGACTTTCATCTGATTCATTGTAAAATTTTTGATGAACTTATGTTTGCCTTCTGTCCTCTTGGCCCAGTTAGCTGGGCTGTACTGGATTAATTTTAGCTAATCATTATGTAGCACCTGATAACTCAGTTAGGCATTTTGAATGATAAAGGAATAAAGGAAACAGGGCCAAGTTACTGACCCCGGATAACACATGTAATAAACTTGTTGGCTCCCTAAATGTGCATTGAGATCTCCAATATAGCAGGTTAGACTAGTGGGGATGCGTGCACTACAGCGGTGATACAATCAGCGTTGAAGTGAATTTAAATGCCAAGCACTCTTTTTCTTAGTGCTGCTTTTCTAGACCTTTCCTTACTCAGCCCCCTTTGGCTCTTTTTTCCTGATAAATCTGTTTCTAATCCCTTTTGGTCAACATATTTTGTTCAAAGGCATAGATGAAGATATTCTCATTAAATTTCCAGATGAGTCAAATTTTCCAGAAAGAGCTAAATAAAATAACAACATTATTTCAACTATGGAATTCAACAAGATGACATTTAAAAAGGAATAAGATATACTTAGATGATGAAATGTGCCCACAAGAACAGGATGGGAGACAAGGTGTGGGATTCTACAGGACAGATGTTGATAAGCTAGAATATATTCAGTAAATGATGCATGGGGAAGGTGACATAAACAAGACAGTGAAGTGCAAAGCCCTGGCCTCTCCTTATCCCCACAAATACACTAATTCAGCAACAATTTACAGACAAATTCCCCTCAATAGAAATCCAGAAACAAATTAAGATTTTCTTTTCAAAAACGACCCAACTCCATAGGTTCCATTTGCCATGATTCTAAGACAGCAAAACTATGCATTTTATTTTTTAATTTTTAAAAATTTATTCTGTTAAGCACACTTAACATAAGAATTACTTTCTTAAAATTTTTTTTAAGTGTACAGTACTGAGAGTTTTGAGCTCCTGGTCACCATGCCCTTCTCAGACCATGGCTGATATACCAGGCCACCATGCACAAGAAAAATAAGAGTTTATTTCACAAATAAATAAAGTTTGTGTTTTTGTTTAGAGAGAGAGAGAGAAGAGAGTGAGGGAGGGGGGAGAGAGGGAGAGAAAGGAGAGACTTGGGTGTGTGAAGATGTCTGAGCAACATATCAAATCTGGAAGTTTTAAAAGAAGAGAAATAAGGCAATCGAACGTATCAATTCTGTTTTTTTTTTCTAGAGATAAGAATTAAGACTAAATGTTTAAATTGATTCAATATATGAAAAACTTCTATCCTAACAATTAGTTATCCAAATGAACTGAGAAATCATGTGACACAGAGAACTTTATAACACTGGAGTATTAAGTGCAAACTGAATAATCATTTGCTACTGTGTGGCCATATTGTATGGTATAGAATAGGTACCTGATAAATATTTGTCAGATGTTAAATACATGGCAATTTCATTAGATATTGCTTTTATAAACTGTGGTATTAAACAACAGTGGATATATCCTACCTAATATGAAAGGTAACCTCTTTTAATGTGAGTCCCCTTCTAAGATACTAAGTCATGAAAGTTTATTTCTTGGGGCTGGGGGGAGGGTGATGGAAACACACAACACTTTAAAGCTTCTATGACCTAGATTTCCATTTCTAATTATATTTTTAACATCTGAATTCTGAGTGGGTCCATATGATTTCAAGAGCACTTTATTTATGTATTTGTAAAAGTATATTTTTATTGATTGAAGAGAAGAAGGGAGAAACATCAATGATGAGAGAGAAACATTGGTTGGCTGTCTCCTGCATGCCCCCTGCTGGGGACTGAGCCTACAACCTGGGCATGTGCCCTGACCAGGAATTGAACCATGACCTCCTGGTTCATAGGTCAATGCTCAACCATGGAGCTACACCGGCTGGGCTCAAGAGCATTTTAACTCAAGGTCTTGGAAGTAAAAAATTTAGGAAATTCTAAAATAAGGAAGATTTACAACACATGCATGTAATCAGAAAGCAGTAAAGAATTGAAGGTGTTTAATCTTTAACAACCATTTTGAATTTCTGACCCTCGTTATTTTGTCACATTGATAGTTGGATTAAAAATGAGGGATCTTGGTTACTTAATACTTAACACCACAAAAAAATCTTTTCAAAAAAGATGAATGTTTTTTCTTGCTCATGTGTTTCTATGAAACTTTGTAGTTCTAGTCACGTTTTCCTGGATGCTGTGCTGTTTTATAGAAATGTATTTACCAGTTTAGTGAAAATGTATCTCCTCTTTCTTAGCTCTACAATGTCTTCTTTGGAATACTTTCATGTTTGAGGTTTAATTCACTCCTAGCATTAAGTCACAGCACTTAGGGTTTCCTTAGAACAATTTTATTATAAAAAAATCATTATCCTTTAGGAATCTTTCCAAAACTCCGTAAAAAGAAAAATTCTCTCTCTAAGAATGTTTAAAAGCAGGTATCCAAATGTATGCAGATTATTTTCCTACTTTATTATAGGGCTGTGGTCAAAAGCAGTGGTCATTATCCTTAGATGGAAAGGATAGAGACAAATTTTGTGTATTGCTCCCTCCAAAGTAAAGGAGTCAGAGTGTTTCTAGGCAAACACCATAAAAATCTCCTCTATTAACTGAGGAAAGAGTACAGTTCTTGAACAGTATTTTCAAAGCTTAACCTCATGTTTTAACAACCCCAGATGACTTATGTTCCTGGCTTTCTTTGTTGGTTAGCTTTCAATGCCTGAATTCAGAGAAATGAAACATGGAAAAAAACCCCAACAGGTCACCCAGTTCATTTCTCTAAAGAAATTCACAGATGAATCTCACAATGTAGTTTCTAGCATTGACTTACTTGAGGATAGTAGGGGGTTGCATTTTTAAATGAGAAAAATTGAAACCAAGTGAAGTCCTAGGATCAATTTAGAGACCACTGGGAGGCGCACAATTCTACCTTCCTACTCTGCTTTACATATATATGCATGTTTGTGTGTGTGTATGTACATGTACATATACATATATTCATAAACTGTGCAATTAAGCCATGACATATTCTGGCTTTTTAACATTGTGCTGGCAAGGGAAAGGGAAATAAGAAAGAAGCAATCACAAGACTGACAAATGCCAGTGTCAGAAAAGGGAGCTAGGTTTTCATACACCTGCACTGACCAGTTTTTGGACGTACGCTGTTTCTGAAAAGGGATGTGATTTGGGTCAAGGTGCTCTCTTCAGCTAAGAGCAATTTTAAGAGAGAAACTCAGCAGTTGAAAGCCATCAGCGACCAGCATCTGAGGGAATGGGTAAAAGATGGGATCTGGACAAAGCACCACAACGTCAATTGCCGTCCACACTTGTACTGTGACATCCACTTGCTTCACACAATATGTCAGCAGCAGCTTCTGCAGGATCGGATTGGTCTCTTTTCCAGGAAAATTGCAATATTAGATAGGTTCTAGTCACCCTTTCCTGGATGTTGTGGCTGTTTTATAGAAATGTAATTTCCCAGTTTTACTGTAATGGCACTCTTCTCTTTCCCAGCTCTATAATCTCTCCTTTGGTATAGTCTCTTGTCTGAAGTCCACTCCTGGGGGCAGGCCACAGTATTGGGGAAGGTGAGTGGGACAAGCTACAGCCCATGCTTCTGCAGCTGGTTGTGAGTCCACTACTAATCCTCATTGTCTTTTTTCCCAACAATCCATTCTAGGTATTCTCACTCTTAGCACATCTGGTGGTCTAGGCGTCCAACTTGGTAAGTGGAATAGACTTTCATCCTACGAGTTGTGAACTCCTCGTGACCACACCTTTCTCAGACCATGGCTATATCTTGTCCATTCACTATCATGACTGGGTAGAGAAATATCAAGAGATATTCCAAATGGATTACCTGGATATCAAATGCATTTTTTCTTCTTTAGATTTAGAAATCCTACCTTTTCCTGGTTATTATGTTTAATTATCCCCCATTAGGAAAGATGAGTTCTTTACTTGTTAATTAGTTTCTTAGCATGAAGAGCCTTGATCTTTTGACAAACATTTAAAAAATTTGACGAAGAAGGATTGAAAGTAATTGGGCAGTATCTAGAGCTTAAATGGGAGTCTTCCAATGTCCAATGGTGAGAGTGTTCTCTCTGTATGAGCCAGGATTTCCAGGCCAACAGATGTTATAATTTTAGGAATGAAAAATACAAATTCTTCATGTGGTTACAAACTATGATAAATAGGGCCACTCCTGCTTCCATGCCTTAGTTTTCAGACCCCTGTATTCTCTCTACTGAGAACATACTACTATGTAATGCTTGATAATTTAAGGTGAATAACACATCATGGATAGGTAACTATTCTCGTAGGAAAAGTAGAGTGGATTGATAGGTTCTTCTCTGAATTAACATCAACTGCCAGGGATTCTTACTGGTAAAGTGGGCATGACAGACGTCATATCTGGCAATAGTCGGATGGGTAACAATGTCTGGGTTTCAGACGAGGGACATCTAGGATAAAGTAGAACCCTAATTCATGAATTAAAAAATAGAGGTAATGTAGACAGTTTCAGGGTTCCAAATCAAAATGAGTTCAGGGTAGAATTTACCCTCATGAGAGTTCTGTATTATGACAAAGAAGTGGGTCTAAAACATTAGGATTAAGAAATTGAAGGGAAAGCCATAAATGGTGTATAATCAAGTTACTAAAGAATTTGGATATAGAACAATAGATTACTTGAGATTTCCTTTATTGAAAAGGCAGAGGTAGAGCTAAACTGGCATGGCCCAGTGGTTGAATGTTAACTTATGAACCAGGAAGTTGCCTTGTGATTCGATTCCCAGTCAAGGTACATGCCTGGGCTGTGGACTAGATCCTCAGTGGGGGCTGTGTGGGAGGCAGCCAATCAATGGTTCTTTCTCATCATTGATGTTTCTATCTCTCTCTCCCTCTCCCTTCCTCACTGAAATAAATAAAAATATATTAAAGAAAAAGAAAGAAAGCTAGAGATAGGTATGAAATGGTGCTTAAATATACTACTGCTACTATATAAGTATATAAACTTAACTCCACTGTAATACAGATACTTTAAAATTATTTTTTATTTTTTAATATATATTTTTATTGATTTCAGAGAGGGAGAGAGAGATAGAAGCATCAATGATGAAAGAGAATCATTGATTGACTGCCTTCTGCACGCCCCCAACTGGGGATCAAGCCCACAACCCAGGCATGTGCCCTTGACCAGAATCAAACCCAGGATCCTTCAGTCCACAGGCCAACGCTTTATCCACTGAGCCAAACTGGCTAGGGCTAATATGAATACTTTTATGACTGCATAAAAATATGAATGCATGAATCCAAACCCAGTAAAACATGAAAGTTAGCATAATGATTTATCCTTGAATCAAAATGAACTTCCCTGACTTGGTCGTCTGAAACTGCATGCTTCATCAGCATAGGCAGATATGTTATGGTGGAGAAGAAAGAAAGAGTGGAGTGAGTACAAGTTGACCAGTACTATCAATACTTTTTAGCTATATGTTCTGCTGGCTGTCTTTAAGGCAAAGGTGGAAATCCCCATAGAGGTAACGTCTTGTCATTTATTTATTTATTTATTTATTTATTTATTTATTTTTTTAAAATATATTTTATTGATTTTTTACAGAGAGGAAGGGAGAGAGATAGAGAGTTAGAAACATCGATGAGAGAGAAACATCGATCAGCTGCTTCCTGCACACCCCCTACTGGGGATGTGCCCACAACCCAGGTACATGCCCTTGACCGGAATCGAACCTGAGACCTTTCAGTCCGCAGGCCGACGCTCTATCCACTGAGCCAAACCGGTTTCGGCTTGTCATTTATTAATATAAAAATATAGTATGTCACAATAATATCTATAATAATAAAAGTGTAATATGCTAATTAGACCAGACATCCTTCTGGATGACCTTCTGGATAAAGCCAGCAGCCAGAGGGAAGCCTGGGTCCCAGGTGCCAGAGGGAAGCTGATGCTGGCAGCCGGGGGAAGGAAGGCCTACTCTTGCATGAATTTCGTGCATCGGGCTTCTAGTTGGTAATATAATAGAAAATAACAGTGAGAATAGCTAATATTATTAAGCACTTACTCTATGCTAGACAGTGTTTTGTGCACTTTACATATACTCATTTATTTAGTGTTTACAACAACTCTAAGATTTGTACTAGAATCATCTTATTTTGCAGATAAGGGAACTAAGATCTAGTGAGATTAATTAACTTGCCCAAGAATGACACTGTTCTAAGTGGTGTTGCTGGGAGACCTATTTCCAAAGTCCTTAATCTCAAACACTATGTTAAAATGCTAAATTCCTTTTATGAGATGGGAGCAGAGCATTCTACCTGTGATTAAATATTTTTAGGTTCCTAAGATGTAATAGTCTGCGAAAGCCTTACCAAGATTATGAAAGGAGAAGAAAATAAGATCTCTGACCTATCACTTCATGTGTCTTAGATCTGAAAAAAAACCCCAGAATATATCACAAAATTAATAGAACTGAGCAGGTGGCTAGCCTAAAATTTTGGCTAAAGTGCAACTATTCACAATGGGAAGTTGGTACAAATACATAGACCATTTGTACATAAACCTTTTTAAAAGTTGGCTTAAGAAATTAGATTTAATGAGTTTAGTACAAGTGAATTTCTCAAGAAAATAAAATTATCTGCCTTTAGAATAGTCATTTAGTCCCTAAACTCACAAATTTCTCAATGTAAAATGAGGGAGTTGAATTAGGTTATTGCTGAACTCTTTGCCAGATCAAAACTATGAATCTAGTGTTGTATCCTATATAATAAAAGGCTAATATACAAATTGGTAGTTACAGAAAAGTCAGGGTTATGTAAAGCACAGCCTAGCAGTGGTCGGCAAACTGCGGCTTCCGAGCCACATGCGGCTCTTTGGACCCTTGAGTGTGGCTCTTCCACAAAATATCGACTTCTGCGCACGGGCCACGAAGTTTCAATCTCACTGTACGTGCGTGCCTGCACGTGGTATTTTGTGGAAGAGCCACACTCAAGGGGCCAAAGAGCCGCATGTGGCTCGTGAGCTGCAGTTTGCCGACCACTGTCCTAGGGAATATAAGTCAATAATACTGTAATAACGACATGTGATGTCCGATGGGTGTGAGATTTCTGGGTGATCAGTTTGTAAGTTACATAAAGGTCTAATCATGGGGTTGCATACCTGAGACTAATAAAATATACATCAACTATAATTTAAAAATAAGAAATATTTTTTTAAAATCTCTGGTGATTATGAAAGTAAACATATTTTCTTGGCTCAAGTAAGAGTCAAAACTGTGGCATCTTAAGAAATGATAACATTCAAGTGAAGGTGATGAGCTAAGAAGCAGTCAGAAGTCACACACACAAGGAATTTAGGGGCAATTTAAAGTCAGAAAGCAGGATAATGATATGATTAATCTCCTATGATGTTTGAAAATCCTTGAAAATACCTAATAGGAAGCAATCATTCACTGATCCCCCCCCCCCCCCCCCCCCCCCAGAGAGCCTAGAGACATATGATGGCTGAGTGAATGTCTTCTAAGGTTCATTCTTTCTATGTAGTTGAGCTAATCAACGCTAGAACGTGAGGAACAGAATCGCCTATGCTGGGCTAGATGGGCCATGATTTATACATCTCAGCATTTTCTCAGAAGAAATCAGACTCACGAAATGGAAGTATCCAACCAGAACTTTATTATATTAATAATCACACATCGCAACTCCTCTCCCACCTTCACTACACTGTGCTTTCATTAGGTATCAATCTGGGAGCAGGGCGGAAGGGTGCGGCCAGATGAGAACATTTAAGAAACAAGCAATTCGTATATGTGTATATGGTTCAGTGCTGCTACTGCAAGGGAGTACAAAACCAGGCGCCGGGCACTGGAGAGAACACTACTTTTTCTGATCTCATTTGCGCCCTCTGAGCTGCCGGGCATAGCGATTGTAGGCTGCATTGTATCCATAAATCATGGCGTAGCGCTCGCAAAGTTTGTGGTCGTCACAGGCTTCCCGGTTGATCTCGTAGGCAGGCTTGGAGCGTTCTCGGATCCTAGGAAGTAGGGGGTGGGGTGGGAAAGAAGCCCAGATTGAGAAGTATAAAGAGAACGGAGAAATAAGCAAAAGGAGAAAAGAATATCAGAAAATATTGGCGAGAGATCCCACTTATCACAACCCCATATCAAGAGACCTTTGATCCGCCCGTGTGGCTCAGTGGTTGCACGTTTGGCCCATGAACCAGGTTAGGTTTCCTGGTCAGGGCACATGCCTGGGTTGCAGGCTTGATCTCCAGTAGGGGGCGTGCAGGAGGCAGCTGATCAATGATTCTTATCATTGATGTTTCTATCTTTCTCCCCCTTTCCCTTCCTCTCTGAATTAATAAAAAAATATATTTAAAAAAGATATTTGAAGAAGAGAAAGGAGAGGTGGAACAAGGGTCATGTTTCTTTTTCTCTTAGGGCGAATATTTTAAGTGAAAATAGAACTTTTCTTTCTGTCCTCTTTTTCATCCTCTCTTCCTCTTCTTTCTGAGTCGTTCACAAAATAGTCTAGAAATTCAGTTGTTTTCTGCATATTGTTTTAAAATTCTTTGATTTGAGGATACAATTAGAAATAATATTTATTTTGTAAAGAAACCTGTTTCTCACTCCATTCTGATCTGGGCTTCTACACTGGGAAAAATGACTTCCCCATCAAGTTTTGTTACCCACCTCTCTTGAGCTTTAGCTCTCCATCTCTGCTGCGAGGATATGAAGGTATTAGCATATCTCCTGTTAATGAAGGGACCTCAGAACAGAAGTAAATAATGCAGTTTTAGGGAAACAGTAGCTGAAAACATTTCCATGAGTAATCACTAACACAAATATGTTTGGGAGCTCAATAACTCACGCATTTCATGTAACTAGAGATATGCAAGAATTAAAGGGGAAGATAAGCATATTTCATAACCTGCCTGATCCAAAGAAAGTAATTACCCATACATGTGTCTTGAGACTTGTCACATTGGCCACTGAAATTTTGCTGGTTTTTGATCTTGGGCAATAACTTATTTTTCTTCAATTTTGGTATTCCTATTTTAGTGGGTTTTTAAAATTCTTTTGAGGAGACATTCTCTCTGTGATGATGACTTGTAAAGCGTGTCTTTAGTTTACTAGTAAATGAAAATTTAATCATGATAGAAATAGTGGACAAATTAAAAATGAGAGTGATATGTTACTTCCTCTTATACTCAGTCTTTATAAGTCTAGAAATTCAGTGGCATTTAAGCAATGTTGACATCTGTGGTCTCCCAGCTGACTTAGCCTCCAATTCTGTACTTTGCCATTTGTCATTACTCCTTGTTTTCCGTCTCTGTGGTTGACCTGGTGCCAACATAAAATTTCCAAATGAGGTTTTATGGCTCCTAAGTTGGTTGAGTGCAGTTTAAAGGCAATATTATACTGCTTCAAGCTTTAAAAAATTGCTCATTTGGCGATTTTTATAGTCATTGGATTTAAAATGTTACTTCAGTTTTCCAAAAGAGGCCCTCTTTTTCCTCCCTGTGGTACGTATTACCATTTTGGGTGATTAGGAACAGGGAGAGATTCTAGAATACATGAAGTTTAAAGAAGGAAGTCAAATATTCACTTACTGATTTCGTAGGATTCCATGCTTTCATGAGATTCTGAAATTAAAAAAAAGAAGATTCATTTTATTATTATTTACCACACATTGAAGTAGTATAAACATAGTGAAGGAAGAAGAAGGAAGAGTCAAAAAGATGTGAAGAGTATAGTTAACAGTATGGTTACTACACATTTCAGGGATTTCTGACTTGAACATTGTTTCTCTAGCTGTGTCCTTGCTGTGCATATGTCTACACTTCAGTTTCTCTGATGTTGAAGAAGCTGGTGAATACAGTCTTGGCTAAAATTTTCTCCAGGCTCTGGGGTCCTCACCCCAGTGAATTAAGACAATTTAAGTGCTTTTCACAAGCTCCAGAGAGCTGTCTTCCCTGATTAATCTGGGACTGAGAGGAAGATTGAGGAAGGGACAGATGGGCCTAGAAGACACCAGGTTTCTCCAGGCGGCTGGGCAGATGCTCTGCGGGGCTTTACCAAGACAGGCTGCTGGGAGGTTCCAAAGGCCTCTTAAGAACCTGTGTTCAATTGGCAGCCACAGAAACCACTGGCTCCAGCTCCCAGCTCCCACTGGGCACAATGCCAGTTCAGAGAAAGAACTGAGATGATGTCAAAGCAGAAGCTTTCTTCTTTCTAACACTCTCCCTCTGTCTACCTTCCCAGCAGGGAAATTTGGCAATAAGAGTCTTAGATGTGTAAACAAGTGAATTTGCTTGAAAAGTTCAAAATGAGGTAAAGAAATCAAATCCTCTGACACAGAGAACCTATGAATCATTTCAAGAGACAGAAGTAAAAAAAAAAAAAACAACAACAAAAAACCCAGACATAGTTGTTAATATAATTTAGGTTTAAGAACAGTTCAAATATCCAGATTATTGAAGCATAAGACTGAATAATCTAAATACTTTTGCTTCAGATTTCCTTTCACAAGCTTTGAACAGGCAGATATATTTAACAACATACGGAAAGCAGGCAAATTTTATCTTTTGACAATTGAAATGATGACATCTATTTTTCCCTGAGATCTTTTAAATGTAAAACTCAGATTTTTAGTGAATTCACCAAACACATGTAGTAAATTCATGAGACTGCTCGGTCTCTAGAGAGGGCTGTACCTAACACATCATGTGAAAACTGATGTTTTTAAAGGTAAGTGGCCTGACCAATATCCTTAACCAATTGTTACCAAAGTCTAAATAAACATCCTTAAAGATGAGACTCCAGGGCTGGGAATTTATATCTTTTTTTCTGAAATAGCCAAATTTCCAGGTGTACAGTGACTGACCATCGAAAGTGATGACCTGATAAATAGCATATAGTCTGGGTAGTTAGGATATAAAAAAGACGGGATGGAAGAGACGTGGGGCTTGAAACTTGGGATATGTTAAGTTCATGATACTTGAAGGTTATAACAGAGAAAGGGGCAAGAAGAGGAGGAGGGAGAGGAAAAGTCGAAGTAACCTGAAGTCAGACACAGACAAGAAAATCCAGAGAAACGGCAGGAGAAAGATTTCTCACCATAACACAAAGCTGCCACGGCCAGGGCCGCCAGAACAGACAGAAGCAGCAGGCTCTTCATGGTCTCTCCGTGGTCCTGGGTTGGCCTCACTGTCTGTGCTGCACGGTATGGAAGAGGCTCCTACAGGCTGTTCAGGAAAGGCTGTGTGGGGTTTTTATAAGAACTTGAGCAGCTGAAAGGGGAGGAACCAGTGGGTGGGGGCCGAAGAAGGTGGGGACTGGCTGGCACTAAAGTAGCACTGGGACTTTTCCCAAATATTCATTCCTTCCAGATACTATCTTCTCTGGGTGGGCAGTTTTCCCTCGTTCCTGGATGTGACTGTGCTATGGCAGGAGGCTGCGCTGGTACAGAAGCTGTGGCCACCCTAGGTTTGGGGCCAGATCTGGGCAACGGTCCACAGAGAAGGGAGTTGCCACAAACACGTGTTTGCCTTCCTAGTTTCTTCTCTGATCTACCCTCCTGGCCCTGACTGTGGGCCTTTCAGGTTTGGTCCCCAAACAGAGCCATAGTGTTCTGCTCGCTCCCCTAATGGGTGGCTGAGTGGTTCTGGGAAGAAAGGACTTCATTTTTATGCCGATTTAATTTAGAGTTATGATTTTTTTATTGATTTTTACAGAGAGAGGCAGGGAGAGGGAGAGAAAGATAGAAACACCGGTGACTTATGTTTCCAGTAAGGCTGAACTATCCGTCTGGACCAAACGATCGTTTGCCTGATGATACGCACCTTTTGCATTTTCAAGTGCTCAGTAGGACAGAGATATTCAGTGACCCTGTGAGTGAGTTCTGTTTCCTCAGTTGACTCCGCTATAACTTGCTCATCCAGTTTTGTGACTTGAGTCTAAACCTGTGCCCGAGTGCCCTCTCAGGGCTGGATATCTCTGATCTAGAGTGCAGCCAGGGTAAGAGGGCACCCACCTCTCACTTTCTGAAGGCATTGTCCTGACAATTAACAAATTCAGTATGCTTTTAGTGAGTGACGGATGAGATGCTAGGTACTGTGCTAGGGGCTATGGGGGAATCTACTGAGAAACAAGACGAGTCCCTAAGGAGGTAAGTAATAGCTACGTACTATTCACTTTGCTCTACAGCTGTCATGCATCCTCAAACACAGATTTTCACAAACTCACATTTCTGCTGTTTCTTTAATAACAGAAGTGCTATTTCTTTTCTTACAGGATGAGGATTGCAATTTGGTTTTAAGCAATCCTCTAGACTGAGCTTTTTTTTTTTTCTTTCTTTCTTATTGAAAAGTTAGTAAAACTTTTCTATCAGATGTTTCTCCATTGCCTGGGTACCCCAAAATCTTCTTAGCCCACAAATAGACTTGAGTCACAGAGTAGCAGATTATAGAAGAGCTAAAGCTTCAGGACCTCTGACTCCAACTGGAACAGCAAAAGGGCTGGGCTGGGGTTGGGTGGGTATACTTATCAGTGAGGATTTATTTCAAGGAGCAGTAATGGACAACTAGGTGGAACCTCATTCTTCTTGTCTTATTGGGATAGACTTTTCCTGCCAGCCTCCACCCTCTGAAAACTTTTATAGACACTAAAGGATTTCCCGTTAAAGGAAATAATTCATTTGTAATCTGAAGGATTAGTGAATTTGGAAGGACCAATAAAATTCAGGTATTCCTTTCAGATAGTTTCATGTTGAGATGTATTCTTTGTGATAAAGTCTTAAAGAAGACCTCAAAAGGAAGACAAAGTATGTTAATTATTGATAAATTCAGTCATCATGACTTCTATTCACAAGACTGGTGGTTGTTCCTCTCTTTAAATCACACACTTGCTTTTTAGAGATAGGTAATCAAATCACTATATTGTCAATAAATAGAGTGCAAAAGTCATTTTACTACTTTGCATGGTTTTGGGGAAACAAGCTAGCCAAGGCTTGCTCAAATGGCATTTTATATGCATTCAATCAGTAATTCCCAATTAACATAATATGAAACAAGATTAGTTCTAATGTTGCACAGCTAAAATGAGTAGGCTACTCACCTCCCCTAACCCCATCTTCAGAATTAAAGAGAATTCCCTTTTTTCCAGGTACAAACATGTGCTTTGTGATGTCTATTCTAGCCAGATTTCAGATGTCTCCTCTACTCCCAAGTTCAAATGATAACTGGGCTCTCTCAGTCTTATACTCTCAGTTTATTTACACTCCGTGAATCCAAACTTGAAAGTCTTACACTTCTCTCTCCAATGTAAACTTTGCCTTTTTTATAAGTCATTTTTAATCACTGCTTCCTAAACTTTTAAGCATTTCTCTGTATCATCTTGTTCTTAGTAAAGCTAACACTTTCTGTTGGAAGATGTCTCTTGCCAGTCACTCTTCTTTTCTTTCTACTGTTTTCCATCTGTTCCTTAGTTCTTCTATGCTAAATCCCAACTTATATCTGATTCATAAAAAATATTAATATATGTGAGAATCCAGAGCCTTTATTTTTCTCTCCTTCCTTAATATTCCCCATTTCAAAAATCATTTTGTGAGTGGCAGATCCAGTTATGCCTTTATGAAGAGAAAAAAAAAGGAAGTAGAAAAAAGGTGGAGGGGAAGAAATAAGTAGGGCCTTGTATATTAGCTTTGTGGAATGGGAGAGTTTTGGGTGGAGATTGAGTTGTAGAGAGAAAAACTTTGAGGCAGCTAGCTATACGATGTGAGACAGATTAAAATTGAGAAATAGAAAAAGACCAATAAAAAGTTGCTTTGGTTATAAATAGGATTTTTGGAGGTAGGTAGACAGTATTTGAGAATTGACAGAAAATATTGACATTGTTTTTACTTAATGTTTGCTGCTAGTTTGTATTTTCTTTTTTAAAAATCATTTAAGCATTTTTCAATTATAGTTGACATACATTCATTATATTAGCTTTAGGTGTACACCCCAGTGATTAGACATTACATAACTTACTAAGTGACCATCCAGATAAATTCTGCACCCATATGACACTATACATAGTTATTACAATATTATTGACTATATTCCCAATTCTGACTTTATATCCCCATGACTATTCTGTAACAACCAATTTGTACTTCTTAATCCTTTCACCTTTTCCACCAATCCCTCCAAAGCCCCTCCCATTTAGCAACTGTCAAAATGTTCTCTGTATCTATTAGTTTATTTCTGTTCTGCTTTTTATTTTGGTTTTTTTTTTTAGAGTCAATTGTTGATGATATATATTTATTGCCATTTTATTGTTTATATTTTTATTCTTTTTTCTTCTTCTTAAAGAAGACTCTAAATTTAATATAATGCTGATCTAATGATGATAAACTCTCTTACATTTTTCTTGTCTGGGAAGGTATTTATCTGGCCTTCAATTCTAAATGATAGCTTTGCTGGGTAGAGTAATTTTGCTTGTACGTCCTTGATTTTCATAACATTGAATATTTCTTGCCAATCCCTTCTGGCTTCAAAGTTTCTATTGAGAAATCAACTCACTGTCTTATGGGAGCTTCCTTGTAGGTAACTAAATGCTTTTCTTTTGCTGCTTTTAAGATTCTCTGTCTTCAACCTTTTGCATTTTAATTACAGTATGTGTTGGTATGGGTTTCTTTGGGTTCAACTTGTTTGGGACTCTCTGTGCTTTCTGGACTTGTACGCCTGCTTCCTTCATCAAGTTAGGAAACTTTTCTGTCATTTTTTTCAAATAGATTTTCAATTTTTTGCTCTCTCTCTTTTTATCCTAGAATCCATATGATGCAAATGTTGGTTTTCTTGAAGCTGTCTCAGAGGCTGCTTACACTATCCTCATTTTTTTTGGATTCTTTTTTCTTTTTGCTCTTCTAATTGGGTGTTTATTGCTTCCTTATATTATAAATAGCCGATTTGATTCTTGGCTTCATCTACTCTACTGTTGATTTCCTGTAAATTATTCTTTATTTCAGTTAGAGTATCCTTTATTTCTGAATGGCACTTTTTCATGCTGTTGAAGTTCTCACTAAGTTCATTGAGCATCCTTATAACCAGTGTTTTGAACTCTGCATCAAGTAGATTGCTTGTCTCCATTTTGTTTAATTCTTTTCTGGAGTTTTGTTCTATACTTTCATTTGTAACCTGTTTCTTTGTCTCCTCATTTTGGCAGCCTCTCTATATTTGTTTCTATGTATTAGGTAGAGCTGTGATGTCTCCCAGGCTTGGTAGAGTAGCCTAATATAGTAGGAAATTTTGTATTTCTTAATTGGGGTATCTTGTAAGGATGAGACCACATGAAGCTCCAACTTATATTTGAATTTTAGGTAATTATTAAAGACATTTACATAGATATCTCCACCTAACTAATAAGGAGAATATTTGAAGACCCTCCCAGAAGTGATAACAAAGGTATGAGAGAGACAATGATAGGATTGCCAATTGCTTTTTAAAATTATACAGAATCTCAGTTGAGATTGATAATGTGGTATACCGAGGCAACAAAAGCCACAGAATAATATAAAATCACTTATTCCACCAGCCATTAATAGTAAAAGAGAAGCATAACTACTCCTTTCAGGGCCATAAGTAGTCTCATGATTTTAGTTCTTTTTTATTCACTCATCCAATAAAGTTATTGAACATCTATTTTGTGCCAATTATAAGCTGGAAATATAGTAAATAAAGGTATGGAACTTACTCTCATGAATCACGTATGCTCTTAGCTCACAAACTTAATTAGTGACTTCTCTTCCCCAAATGCAAGGCCCTATGGACATCCCTGCCTCCTCTGCTTGGGAAGGAGGTTTGGGGAAGGTCTGCTGAGTTCCCCTGTACTGACAGCAGTGTTGGAGGCTCCATGGTGGTCTGCAAGATTGACTCAGTGCTCTGTGTTATAGGAAACTCGTAGAAAGAAGGGTCTCCACCAGCCACACTTGGCAAATGGCCCTAACTCTTGAGTGCTAGCCATGGTGAGAAGAGTAATGTGTGTAGAATAAATAGACATCATGACTTTTAAAAAATGTGTTTCAGTATCCAATTGGTTCTAGAGAAGGCCAAATGATATGCATTCTCATTGGGCTCACCTTTTTTATGGGCATTCAGGAATATCTTTGCAGAACATTGCAAAAAGTACTGAGGACAAGCTCAGATAATTCTGACTTCAGGGAGAGAGTGGAGAAGAGGAAATATTGGTAGAGCTGCCTGGAATTACCATGGGGATAAGCTTCTCAGAAAAACATATTTGAAGGAGGATATACCAAAAGAGTTATCCCTTTTTTATAGTATTTCTGTGACTAAAATAATAGCACAGTGATAATAAAGTGAATGTACTTCCCCACCAATTCTACTTCCTCCTCTCTGCCCTTGCTTATTCTTTCTCTATTCTTTTTCAGACTGATAGGCATTTTGTCTCTTTGAGGAACTTTCCTGGCTTCAGTCACAAATTTTTTTCTGTTAAATGAGATTCTCCTTTATTTACAGAATATTGGTTTTATGGAGTTTATATTATTATTTTACTGGCAGCACTAAAACCCTTACTCTTCCCAGTAAAGGAAAAAGGCAAAGGAGAGGAGTTAGGAAGTAGCTGCCTTGAAAATAAAAACAGAAATCATTTTCTAGGATATCAAAAGACAATAACACCCTAGCCAGTTTGGCTCAGTAGATAGAGCGCCAGCCTGCAGACTCAAGGGTCCTGGGTATGATTCCAATCAAGGGCACATGCCCAGGTTGTGACTTGATCCCCAGTGTGGGGTGTGCAGGAGGCAGCCTATCAATAATTCCCTCTCATCATTGATGTTTCTATATCTCTCTCTCCCTCTCCTTTCCTTTCTGAAATCAATAAAAATATATTTAAAAAAGACAATAATATGATAGACAGAAATCCAGTCAACTTCATGGCACAGTGTAGACCCCTTAGTTCTTTTCTTTTAAGGAAAACCCTTTGAATGGATTCTACATCTCAGATTTCTTTTTATTGACATAGCTTCCCACACACCTGAACCCTCAGTCCTTTCTTTAATTTGTCTTAGTTGAACTAAGTGAAAATAAATGTTTATCAAACTCAGGTAAGGGAAGAGCATCTAGGGAATCATGGACACAAACTTCTGGAAAATGAATGGTGGAGAAACCTGGATATTAAATAAACTGAGCTCCCAGTGGGAACAGCTGTAATTTTTCTTTCCTTCTCATATAGATAATTTCCCTACCCTTTTCCTTTCCATTAAAAACTTCAAGTTTTAAATAATACAGTAAATATCAAATAAAAATGATACAACTATCTAAATAATATTATCATATATTAAGTGCTTGTTATGTACTAGGTACCATGATAATCATTTTTTATCCATTGTGTTAATTTACTTCTTATAATAGTCCTACAAACTGAGTATAATTACCCACATATATGTAAACTAAAATTAAGCTCAAAGAAGTTATATATTTTATCCAAGGTCTCACAGCAACAAAATGGGGAAAGCAGGATTCAAACACAGGGTTGTTTGATTTCAAAGAATATAACTTTAACCATTGATGCAATCATGCAATACTTCCCAAGTTTTTGACACCTGCTCAAATAATTCTGTAACTGTGTCTATAGGGATTCCTGAGTCCTTGGTTTCAGAGATAAAGTTAAATTATAAAAGATATACATATTTAAAATTCTAATTTCTTACATATATACACAATGGAATACTACTCACCAATAAGAAAAGATGAAATACTGACATATTCAACAACATGGATGGACCTTGAGAATATTATGCTAAGTGAAATAAGCCAGTCAGAAAAATCTTAGAAACATATGATTTCACTCATATGTACACTGATAAAAGAGAAAGATGCAAATTAACTATCACTCCGTCACTCCACCACACCCACAAGCCATGCCCGCCAGCCAATCGAGAGCAAGTATGCAAATTAACCCAACTAAGATGACAGTGGCCATAGAGCTGGAGTGAGCTGGAGGTTTGGGTTGCCCCTGGTGATGGAGGAAGCCAAGCTTCCTGCCTGCCCTGGGCTCCGCTCAAGGCTACAAAGTTTCAATTATAGAAGATAAATAAATCCCAGATACCTGCTTCCAGCCTGCCCACTGGGGAAAAAAAAAAGGAGAGGCTGGGAGCTTGGGTCACCAGGAGGCATGGCCAGACTGGAAACGGCCCTCAGCCCCTCACCCAGGCTGGCCAGGCACCCCAGTGGGGACACCCACCCTGAAGGGGGTGTGGCCAGCCTGAAAATGGCCCTCAGCCCTTCACCTAGGCTGGCCAGGCACCCCAGCAGGGTCCCCACCCTGATCTGGGACATCCTTCAGGGCAAACCAGCCAGCCCCCACCCATGCACCAGGCCTCTATCCTATATAATAAAAGGGTAATATGCAAATTGACCCTAACAGCAGAATGACCGGGAATGACTGGTCACTATGACACACATTGACCTCTAGGGGACAGACACTCAATGCAGGAGCTGCCCCTGGTGGTCAGTGCGCTCCCACAGGGGGAGCTCTGCTCAGCCACAAGCCAGGCTGATCGCTGCCAGCACAGTGGTGGTGGCGGGAGCCTCTCCCGCCTCCTCAGCAGCACTAAGGATGTCCGACTGCAGCTTAGGCCTGCTCCCTGCTGGCAAGTGGACATCCCCCAAGGGCTCCCGGGCTGCCAGAGGGATGTCTGACTGCCAGCTTAGGCCCAATCCCCTGGGGAGTGGGCCTAAACCAGCAGGTGGACATCCCCCAAGGGGTCCCAGACTGCAAGAGGGCACAGGCTAGGCTGAGGGACCCCCCTGAGTGCACAAAATTTTGTGCACCAGGACTTCTAGTATGGGATATAAAACTGAAACTTGTGCACACAAATAGTAGTGTGGTGGTTGCCAGAGGGAAGGAAGTGACAGGAGAAGATTTAACTTTGGGGAGAGGGTACACAATGCAATATACAGATCTTGTAACATAGAAACCCACACCTAAAACCTATATGATCATATTAATCAATGTCACCCAAATTTAATTAAAAATAAAACGCTAATTTCTTCAATATCATTTAAAATAGGATAATAGGATTAAAATATTAACATATTGCCACTTCAACCCATGTGGTTAAATGACTTAAAAAAATCAGAAAAAGGGATGAATTTACAATTGGAACCCAAGTCCCCCTTTCTCTATCCAGAACTCTGCATACTAAGTTATTTGTTCAACCAAGCTCCATCTCAGATAGATTGCCAAAACCCCTAAGTTTACTTCAGGATTCACCAAGTCTCATCTCAGTCTATGAACACTCATGTTTGTTGACTGTCACCTGACACCAACTCTGGTTTGGTATAAAAATACAGGCTTGCCCTAGCTGGTTTGGTTCAGTGGATAGAGAATCAGCCTGAGGACTGAAATGTCCTGGGTTTGATTCCGGTCAAGGCACATGCCCAGGTTGCAGGCTCGTACCCTGGTAGGGGGCATGCAGAAGGCAGCCAATCAATGATTCTCTTTCATTATTAATGTTTCTCTCTCTGTATCCCGCTCCCTTCCTCTCTTAAATCAATAAAAATATTAAAAAATAAAAATACAGGCACTGCTGTGTCTACAAAGTCAATTTCTACAGTTATTTACACCCCAAGGAAAACTGGAAATCAAGGCTCAATTTACAACATGCTTCTTCAACTCAAAGCAAGTTTCTTCTCCTGACTGGAGATGAAGTTAGGGAAGGCTGGCCATTTACTCATCAGACCCTGGCTACTTCTTCTGGGTGAGGTATGAAGTTAAACCCAACTCAGAAATGTTGGGTGGATTAAGTAAGACAATAAATGTAGAGCTCCTAGATTAATGGCGGACATGTAATTCTGTGGAGTACACACAGGCAACAAATGTTATTTCAAAAAATATAATTTACCTCTATTGGTTTAGTATTATTTACATTTTTCCTAGAAGCATAGGAATAATAGATTGCTGAGGATGACCTAAGCAGAGGAGAAAATGCAAAAAGTGGGAGTGATTGGAGGCAGGATCTTGTGCAATGGGAGCCAATTGGAGACCTGAAAGAACTGTTTAGTTCTGACATTGCCAGGCAATGCCTGTGTGGCTTTTGAACAAATAATTTAATTCTCTTTTAAACATGAGTTTCAATAGACTTCTATAATTTTGTGCTTTTAGATGATCTCATCCTTTAAATATATAAACAAGATAAATTATTGTGTAATCCAGTGTTTGAAGGAGCACTCTGTTCTTAATGCTATTTTGCAAGTAATACTTTTAGGGGTAGGGTTGTTGACTGGTGTTTGGATGTCCATCAGTGGCCCTGAAAACCACTAGCAAGGCTCCATTCAAATAACTGCCTGATGAGTAGGCCCTATCAGTTGTTGTTGCCCAGGGTAGTCAGATAACTTCATTAAAGTTGGACGTTGATATGCTTTGAAATCCTTCGGACAAGAACGGCAATCATTTTATCCAGGGTTTGGTCAGTGAGAGAACAATCTTGTGGAAGAGATCTGAAACCCTGCAGTTCCTCTCTTTTTTTCATCATCTAGTCATTGTAAACTCTGAAGATAGGAGGACATTCAGGAAAAAATTTAGAGAGGACAAAGAAAAACTTTTCAGGTTAATATTAGGGAGAGTACAGTGCAGAATATGCCTTTGCTAATCAAGCTACAAAGTGAACAGACTGAGAAATGGGTTATTTCCACATCTAATTTCTTTGGAGTAGAACTGCAATGGAAAATGATACAGTGACATGTGGGTAGGAATGACCTGTGGAAATTTAATTCAGCCCTGCCTGATGCTATTCACTTCAGCAGTCCTAACACCAGTGCTTGTCTGAATCTTTGGGGGGTCTCACTCCTGATCCTGATTCTTCCAATTTATCATTTTCTGTGTTTCTCATAATCCTAGATTATTTATTTCCTGACTCTGTGGAATTTTGAAAAAGGCTTTTATTTTGTTAATGGAATAAAAGGATTTTTTTATTGGAGTTCTTTTTCTGGCTTTTGATAGAAGATAAATGAGTGGAAGTAAGAATGGGATAAAAAGACAGGGAGATAAACTGAATAGAACAAGATATAATGAAATTTTTGCTTTGTTTGGATAGAAGAATAGAAAGGCATGTGAAATGGATATGGGCTAGGGCATGGAGTTAGTAATGATGACATGAATGCTTGTTTATTTTGCTCTTCCACCAGACTAGAAGGTCTTTGAGAATAGCCTCTGGCTCATATTCATTTTAAAAGCATACAATAGCAGCCAGCTAATTGCTTGAATTAAACCAATATACCTCTTATATGCACCCCCAATTCTCTGATGACATTACTGATAGTGAAAAAGAGCTTGGATTTGGGAATCAGCAGGACTGAATATGTATTCTGCTCTGCCACTTAATGATTGCTGCCATTTCCCTAATTCTCATTTTCTTTATTAAAAAAGTGGGAGTGATGGTAGTTAAATGCAATACTCGCATCCTCCCACAACCACATCAACATTACAATGAAACTACAGAACAATTATCATTCAGAACCACCTGAAATCTAGCTGGACAGAAGTCCTACAATTAAGGATATAAAGAAGAAGCCACATGGAGGGATTGGTAGGAGAGGTGGAGATAAGGAATGGGCTAGTCCCACACCCATGAGTGACAGAAAAATTTGGAGGGATAGCTTGACTGCAGAGGTCCTCCCTGAGGAGGGAGGGTTCTAAGGGTTCCCACACCAACATTTGCATCATGAGGGTGCCTGAAGGAGAAGGGAGAGAGCAAGCAATTGAAAACTTATTTGAAAAAATAATGACAGAAAACTTCCCTAACTTGATGAACAAAATAGACATACGAGTCCAGGAAGTGCAGAGTCCCAAACAAGAAGAACTCCAAGAGACTCACACAAAGACACATTATAATTAAAATGCCCTGGGTTGGGAATGGCTCGGGGGCGGGGGTGGTCAATCAGGAAAAAAGGAGGCATATGTAAAACTTTAGACAATAAAAATGGTAATAAATACACATCTACCAACAACTCTAAAAAACACAAAATAAATTAAAAAACAGAACAGAAACAAACTAATAGATACAAAGAACATTCTGACAGTTGCTAGATGGGAGGGGGTTTTGGAGTATAGGAAAAAGTTGACAGGATTAAGAAGTACAAATTGGTAGTAACAGAATAGTCATAGAGAAGATGTAAAGTACAGCATTGGGAATATAGTCAATAATATTGTAATAATTATGTATGATGTCAGATGGGTACAAGATTTATCAGGATGAACACTTAGTAAGTTAAATAATGTCTACTCTCTGGGGTACACCTGAAACATATAATATTGTAAGTCAACTGTAATAAAAAATAAAAAGTGTAAAAGCAAAAAAATAATGGGGGTGATAGTGGAATGTAGCTTATAGAGTTGTAGTGAGGATTAAATGAGATAATGCATATGAGCATCTAGCTGGCACAGTGCTGGCATAGGGTAAATGTTCCATAAAAGTAGCTATTATTATTGTTTTAATCAGTTATGTTACCTTGGATAGGTAAGATTTCTCACTGTAGAATCGGAGTGATGATAATTGTTACATACATTATTATAAAGATTTAATGAGGTCAACTTTGAAAACTACCCAGTGTTTCTAAGATTGTAGTTGCTCATTAAATGTTAGTTTCTGTCCATATGTTCCCAGCTGTCTTTTGAATACTTTGCTTTCACTATTTTTCAGCATGTAAACACAAGTAAGCTTCCCAACACAGTTATTTCTCAATCTTTTAAACACTCCATTAGCACTCTTAATCCTTTACTAGCACATATCTTCTTCCTTTTTGAATCATGGGCATTTCTGTTCTCCATCTTGCCACACAACCTTTCCTTAGCTATCATTGATATAATCAATGGTATCCCCCTCTTCCTCCATCCCAGACACATTTATCTACCAGGATCTGATTTGTTATCTAGGAAACTTATGTCTAAAAAGATTGAATTGCTGAAAGAAAAAAGAATTCTCTAGCTGAATTCACATATTGAGTTAAATTTCTCTAGTGTTCTCAGAGTAACTCTAGGACATGCTTTCATAAATCTTACCTAATTTTATTACAGAATACTGAAATTGTTTACATGACTGGGTCACACATTGAATTTTAAGCCCTCAATGGAAGTCAGACTTGAATTCTATTCACAGTTGTAGCCCCAGTTCCATATATATTATCTTATCTGCAAACCTATTGTACTGCTTGCGAACCACAGAGCTCAATGAAGTTGCTCTTAACAATGTACTCCAGCAGGGTCAAAACATGCTGAAAATATCACCAGCCTTTAATTGAAGTATAAATTTAATTTCTTATGAGTTAGGAAATTGTTCTAATTAGTTGAAAAACTAAATAATTATAAGTATGCTCAAAGAAGGGAAAAATGCTATTTCATTCAATAATTTTTTCCACCTTTGGTTTATGTAGCAATCCAACTATTAAATTAGCCTATTATTCTTTTAGTGAAATAGCAATATTCCCCCAAAGTTTCCAGATAATAACATTGTAAAATTAAATTACAGTGTAAATACATTTCTTTCCAAAGAAAACCACTTGAATAGCAAGAATTCCTCTGGAAGAATAAAACAAGAAATGTTCTCTTACTATGTGTGGGATGTAAATTCCCCCCTATAAACATGACTTTACTTCTAGAGTTTTATAATAGTACTAGAGGCCCGGTGCACAAAAATTTGTGCACTTGGGGGGGGGTCCCCTCAGCCAGGCCTGTGCCCTCTCTCAGTCTGGGACCCCTTGGGGGATGTCCACCTGCTGGCTTAGGCCCTCTCCCCAGGGGATTGGGCCTAAGCTGGCAGTCAGACATCCCTCTGGCAGTCCGGGAACCCTTGGGGGACATCCACTTGCCAGCGGAGAGTAGGCCTAAGCTGCAGTTGGACATCCTTAGAGCTGCTGAGGAGGCGGGAGAGGCTCCCACCACCACCACTGTGCTGGCAGCCATCAGCCTGGTTTGTGGCTGAGCAGAGCTCCCCCTGTGGGAGCGCACTGACCACCAGGGGGCAGCTCCTGCATTGAGCGTCTGTCCCCTGGTGGTCAGTGTGTGTCATAGTGACCAGTCATTCCCAGTTGTTCTGCTGTTAGGGTCAATTTGCATATTACCCTTTTATTATATAGGATAGAGGCCTGGTGCATGGGTAGGGGTCAGCTAGTTTGCCCTGAAGGGTGTCCCAGATCAGGGTGAGGGTGCCGCTGGGGTGCCGGGCCAGCCTAGGTGAGAGGCTGAGGGCCATTTTCAGGCTGGCCACACCCCCTTCAGGGTGGGCGGTCCCCGCTGGGGTGCCTGGACAGTCAGGGTGAGTGGCTGATGGCTGTTTGCAGGCTGGCCAAGCCCTCCAGCTGGGACCCTCACCCCATGAGGGTGTGGCCAGCCTGGGTGAGGGACTGATTGCTGTTTGCAGGCTGGCCACGGCCCTCAGCTACCCAAGCTCCCAGTGGAGGCTGGCTGGAAGCAGGTATCTGGGATTTATTTATCTTCTATAATTAAAACTTTGTTGCTTTGAGCAGAGGCCACAGCCAGCCAGGGCAGGCGGGAAGCTTGGCTTCCTCCATCATCGGGACAACCAAGCCTCCTGCTTGCTCCAGCTCTGTGACTGCCAGCCGCCATCTTGGTAGGGTTAATTTGCATATAGTTGCTCTGATTGGCTGGTGAGCATGGCTTGGGGCATAGCACCTCTGCTATGCCCCAAGCAGAGGTGCAGTCAATTTGCATGTTTCTCTTTTATTAGATTAGATCAGCTGTGGGCAAACTACGGCCCGTGGGCCGGATCCGGCCCATTTGAAATGAATAAAACTAAAAAAAAAAAGACCATACCCTTTTATGTAATGATGTTTACTTCGAATTTATATTAGTTCACACAAACACTCCATCCATGCTTTTGTTCCGGCCCTCCGGTCCAGTTTAAGAACCCATTGTGGCCCTCGAGTCAAAAAGTTTGCCCACCCCTGGATTAGATACTGTTCTACCAAAGTGGGCATGTGTATGCAACTGAGATCATTTAGAGAAACTAACTCCATGTACAGCACCAAATGTTTGCAGATTAGAGACATAAGAAGTTCAAGGGAAAGAAAACAAGAGTTATCTGAAAGATTGCCAAAAGGCAGAATTAATTAATTGATTGGTTGATTATTCATTAAATTAAGAGTGAATAATTAATATTTATTAAGTTGTGTTTTATTTATTTCTTTTCTCCACTTTTTTCCACCAAAGGTCATCTGTGCCAAATGGCTTTCACACAAAGCACATTTTTTAGTTTGAAAAGGACAAATATGACTGTATTACCTGTAAGTAATGTACAGAAGTTAATTCATGGAAAAGAGAGAGTATGGCTATCCAAAAGCTTCTTCTTTCGCTCTACATGCAAAATTTTTACATTCACTGAACTAAAAGGAAGAAAATTTTGTATCATTCTCTTTTCCCAGAAGCTGTTCTGTATTTGTTAGAATGAATTCCAGAACTTTCTTCCCATCTTCAGATGATGAAGACATGAACTTTCTCACAAGGTCAGCAGCCAGAGCTGGAGGGTTTGTGGGGATACATGTCTTAAAGCCAAAGATTCTTGGGAAAGAGAAGAACTCGGATATAGATATTGACTGTCTGAGAAATGCAGTGCTTAAACACTTAATGTTTTGGTGCCAGAAATAAATCAAATAGACAATGGTGAAAAAGCAAAAATGTTCCGGGAACAACCAGAGGTCAATTTTGACTTTAACTATTCTGGCAAGCTTAACCTGGATTCCTCAGCCCCCACATTTGGTCTTCATATTGTGTTTTGTACCTGGACTCACCCCTTCTAAGGCCAGGCTCAGTTCATCCGGCTGGGGTTTTTCCTGTGTATGCTAAAAGATAGTACAAAAGCTGACTCACTGTTCTTCTTGCCAGCGAGTCTTTCTGCTGCACAAAAGAAAGCAACAACATAGGCTGCCATGAATAGATTTGGCCAGGCTGCCTTGCAGGAATGACTTCCATATGGTGTAAGATTAGAATTAATTATTAAAACACATGGCAGTTAAAGAACCCTAAGGCATTTCGAGTGTCCTGAAAGAAAAGATCAAGAACGAAAAAAATACTAAAAAAACTTCAATGATTTTGTAAATAACTTTATACAGTCCATGGCATATAGCCTTATGTAAACTATTTGGGGCTTAAATGATACTTTAAGAAAAAAATCCCCACTGGCCGTATGCACCAAAATTGAAAAAAAAAAAAAAAAAGAATAAGTGAGGCACTTTTTTTTTTTTATTGCTTTTCAAAGCGAACAAGGAAAAAAGATATGTAAACAGCTGGACAAATCTATAATAAAATTTATATATGCATATGAATATAAAAAATATAGCTTATTATGTTAATGTAGAGAATATACTTTATTTTTATGAAGTTTTTACAGGCAAATGGAGGCTCAGAGTTGTCAACTGACTTGTTCAAAGAAATACCAGGGACTTATGTGTTTTGGGTTTTACCTGCCTTAGAACAGTTCTCTGTGTACATATTTATATGTTTGCACATATATCATTTGTACTAGATTGTATGTAATTTACATTAGGTTATAGGTGTTTAAAGAGTGAAGATTGTGCTCAACTCCTATCTGTATTCTAATGTAAACCATGGCACGTTGTCATGCAACAAGTAAGTAATAATTATTTGGTAAATAGAATTTATAAAAACAAGTTAACATTATTAGTGACATGGCAATTTCCAAGCACGATAATGATTCTCTTGCTCATTTATTTTACAAAAGCTTATAAACTGCTTACTCTATTTCAGAAACCATATTAAGTAGAATTCATATTGATCCTCAACAAAATTACAGTCTATAGAGGGATGGAAATATATCTAAACACATAATTATAAATACTAAGAGAATTATTTAATCAGCTGTATAAAACATCATACTGTAGAAAATAGTCCTTCATAGAGTGGTAATTCTAGGGTATATAAAATGGGCCAAACTCACCAATTAAATATAGACTATCAGTATATATTTTTAAAAAGAAATCTAATAATTTATGATTATAAGGCACCTACCAATAGCACATTTAAGACAAAAGATATAGACAGGTTTAACATAAAAGAATGGAAAAATTATTTCAAGCAAGTTTGAACCAAAGGAAAACTGGAGTGTCAATCTTAATGTCTGACAAAATAGAAGTCAAGGAAAAATACCAAAAAAGTTCTATAATGGAAAAACCACCAATAGAAAAGGAAAGTATAATCATCATTAACCATCATGAGGGGCACACTTAACATTTCAACACATGTGCATGCAATCTGAGAATAAATCAAGCAATAAGTTATTTCTAAAACTGGGTGTTTTAACATACCTTTATTTAAAATTCAGAAACTGCTAACCAAACAAAGAATACTTATTTTGCTGCTATATTTTCAAGATATTCTATATCATACCACAAAGGATTCAATAATTCTAAAGTATCAATGTAATGAAGGCTATATTTTTTTAATCCTAATGCAACAAAATTAGAATTTACTGTAAAAAAGATAACTAAAAGCCAAACATTTGGAAATTTAAAATATATTACCAAAGAATCCCTAAGATAAAGTGAAATAAAGGATTAAAGGAAATAGAGGGATGCTTAGATCTGAATAATAACGAGAGCACTGCAGCCCTGGCTGGGTTGCTCAGTTGATTGGAGCCTCCTCCAGATGTGCTTAGGTTGCAGGTTCCATCCTCAGTGGGAGCACATGCAGGAGTAGTCCAGGATGCATGGATGGGTGAAATAACAGATTAGTGTTTCTCTCTCTCTCTCTCTCTCTCTCTCTCTCTCTCTCTCTCTCTCTCTCTCCCTTCCTCTCTAAAGATCAATAAATAAAAATTTTAAAAATCTTTATTGTTGAGAGTATTTTCGATGCCCCACTTTCCCTCCTGCCCACATTACCTCCCTTCACCCAGTTCCTGCCCCATCCCAGTCCTTCACCACCCTATTGTCTGTGTCCATAGATAATGCATATATGTATATATTCTTTGGTTAATCTCTTCCTACTCTCCCCACCCCTCTTCCCTCTGAAATTCATCAGTCTGTTCCATGTTTCCAAGCCTCTGGTTCTATTTTATTCATCAGCTTATTTTGTTCATTAGATTCCTTATTTATTTTGATTTTTAGATTCAAATATTGATAGATATGTATTTATTGCCATTTTATTGTTCATATATTTTATCCCTTTTCTTCTTCTTCTTCTTCTTCTTCTTCTTCTTCTTCTTCTTCTTCTTCTTCTTCTTCTTCTTCTTCTTCTTCTTCTTCTTTTTCTCCTCCTCCTCCTCCTCCTCCTCCTCCTCCTCCTCCTCCTCCTCCTTCTCCTCCTCCTTCTCCTCCTTTCTTCTTCTTCTTCTTCATCTTCATCTTCTTCTTCTCCTTCTTCTTCCTCCTCTGAAAGAATACCCTTCAACATTTCATGTAATACTGGTTTGGTGGTGATAAATCCTTTAGCTTTTTCTTATCTGTGAAGCTCTTTATCTGACCGGTGACAGGGGAGGTCCCAGAACAGGAACAATAACCCTTGTGAACACCCCCTGAGTGAAAGCCGCCCGTGAGTTCTTGCCCTGATGCCAGACAATCCAGTTCCTCCCCAAATGTCTCATGTTCCTTTCAAGCTGCTGCTCCAGTGCTGGATCCCAGAGGGATTGATTCTGAATCAGTCCTTGTGCCGGCCCTTTAAGAGAAACTGCCTGGGTCTCCAGCAGCCTCAGTGTCACTCAGCCACAATTCCTGATAGTTTTCATAGCCTGAAGTTACAGGGTCTTCTCTTCCCACCTCTGAAACCCTGGGCTGGGGTCTGGTGTGGGACTGGGATCCCTTGCTCCTCATGGAAGGCCCCCATAGCCACAAGGTTCTTCCCGAACAAAAAACTGCCACAAGTGGGTGTCGGACCAGCCCTTTCCACATCTCCTCCTCCCTTCCCAGTCTCGTGTGTTTTCTTCTTTACTTCTCTATTTGTATGATTTCCATTCAGCCAGATCTGAATAATGGTTGTTCTGTATTTTAGTTGTAATTTTGTTGTGGTTGTGGGAGACAGCAAGTACTGGTGTTTATCTACACTGCCATCTTGGTTCTCCTCAATAAATAAAATTAAAAACAAAGAATGAGAGCACTACATATCAAAATTTGTGAGAGACAAATTACATATCAAATTAGTGCTAAGAGTGCATAGTTTTGCATACATTTATCAGAAAACAAATGGAGTTGAAAATAAGTGAGCTAAAAAAAAAATAGTGAGCTAAGCGTATAACTCAAGAAGTTGCATTCAATTGTATTAGTGTAATCACACATGTCACAGATCCTTCCTATGCCTAATGTTCTCTTTTATAGGTGATTTTCAATGTTCTCAACCCCACTTTCCAGTCATACATATACTTCTTAGACATTAACCACTCTCACACATGTATACTGATTTCTCATTATAGATATAATTTTCTTCTTCCCTGGGGCATGAATTCAGTTTGGGATATGAGTCATTTCTCTTGGGTTGGTTCATTAAAATATTTTTAATTTTATTGTGACATTCATTTTTCAAACCATCTATTTATCAACCCCCCTACTATGTGTAAGTACTGTTCTGGGCACTGAGAATATAGCACTGAGCAAAAATCCCAGTCTTATGGAGGAGATTAATTCTTGCAGACAAACAGTAAACTAATAAAAATAAGTAAGTCATTTTATATAAGACTAGAAGCCCCGTGCACAAAAATTTGTGCACTGGCAGGGGAAGGGGGTCCCTCAGCCCAACCTGTGCCCTCTTGTTATGGGTTGGCTCAACGAGATAGACTACCAACTCAGAATTTAAATTTAAGAGCCTTTATTAAGCTGGCCAGCTGACCACAGCGCCTATCTCCTGCTCTGGGAGCTTCGGAGCATGTGGCAGAGACCAAGGGTGCAGTATGATCCTT
The DNA here is from genome assembly GCF_963259705.1 of Myotis daubentonii. NCBI lineage: Eukaryota > Metazoa > Chordata > Mammalia > Chiroptera > Vespertilionidae > Myotis > Myotis daubentonii. The sequence continues at coordinate 27,568,754 of NC_081841.1, forward strand.
TATAGCAAAACAGTGTTAGAAAAAAATACAAAGCATTTCATTAGCTGTTCCTTAGAAGTTCACAGAAAGTTCATAAGCACAAAGGGGAGGTAAATGGAGTCACACCTGGCTGGAGCATCTCATAACATATTGTTTTTCTAAGACAATCTAGCAATTTTTCTTCCATGGTTCCTAACCCTGACACAATCCTTCTCCATATCCTGACACAATCCCTCTCCATACGTCAGTCCCCTCTCCCAGCACATTCAGTTTCTCATGTTTCATTTCCTCCCCTTAGCACATTCTGTAACATTCTGTAACCCTTCCATGGCTCAGTCCCACACCCTGTAACATTCTCACAGCCTGGGACCCCTTGGGAGATAACCACCTGCTGGCTTAGGCCCAGGACAATCCTGCAGTGTCTTCCCCATCTCCCCCGGTCGCAGATGGCAGGCCTGGATCCCTCGCTGGGGTGGGCAGAGGCTGGGGATCACGTTGCCGCCTGCCCCACCTGCCCCACCCACCCCTCCCCGCACACTGCAGGCCAGGATCTCGTGCTGGGGCTGCACAGCGGGATCTGCCTGCAGTATGCAAATTAGCTGCCATCTTTCGTTAGTGGTTAATTTGCATATAGCACTGATTAGCCAATGGGAGGTGTAGCGAAGGTATGGTCAATTACCATGCTTGTCTATTATTAGATTAGATAGTGGTAAATGCTAAGAGGAAACAAAAGGATTATGCGGCTCTGCACCTATTCCACATTACCTGCAGTTCACTCATTCAGGCTTGGATATTCCTTGGGATGAACTCACCCCCTAACACATGTTTACCCATGTGTTATGCTACGCTAATGAGCAAGATGGATAGTTTACCTTTGTGGAACATGTAGTTATGCTGGAATGTGATAATTATGAAAATGCATAATAAATTTTGATAAATAACATGAAGAAAAATTACTGCCAGTTAAGAAAGTACATGACAGAGAATTTAGAGTTAGAGTAGGGAGTTGGGAAGAAAGTGCTTGAAGAAGAAGGTGTGACCTGAAGTTTGAGGTGAAAATAAGAGTTAAATGTATAAAGAGGGAAGTAGGAACAGGAAGTCTTACAAGCTGAAGGAAAGGTAACTATATAAGTTATAAGGTAGAATGAGGCTTTGTGTATTAAAAGGCACAAGGTTTTAACTTGACTATGGTAATCATTTCACAATGTGTATTAAATCACCACATTGTATGCCTTAAAAATTCATGTTGTGCAACCTAAATATATACAATTATTATTTGTCAATCATACCTCAACAGAACTGGAAAGAAAAGACACACGACAAAGTTGGGGTATTAGGCAGAATCATATGAAAATGCCAACGTTCTAACTTTTTTTAAATCATAAGGGTAACTGAAAACAATTGAAGAAAGAGAAGACAGATGTGTTTTTGAAGAAATGATTGTGGATTCGACGTAGAGAATAGATTAGAAATGGGCAAGAGTTAATGCAGAAAGGTCAGTTGAGGGAGTAGTAGCTCAGTGTTAGGTGATGGTAGCTTAAACTAAGATGATGCTTAAAATGGGGAAAAGGAGGAGGTATATGAAAGTTACTTAGAAGGTAATGTTGAACCAATGAATGTAGAGGTAAAGCTGTGGTGTCAGAGATTGCACAATTGGTACTAACCTAGAGTAGTTCAGTTTGCAAGGAGAAATAAAAATGGATATAATGAGTTGGTATGCTTTGTATTATATAGCTAGAACTATAGAGTAGGTGTTTGGGTTGGGGTTCAGTGTCTGATCTAAACTGGCAATAATAAATTTTTTCTTCTTTTTTTCCTTTTTCTTAACAGCTTTATTGAGGTATCATTGACATACAGTCAAATGCACAAATGCAAATGTATAATTTGACAGTTTTGATATATATGTACAGTATATATCTATATAATATCTATATGATATCTATAATATATAGATATAGATATAGATATAGATATAGATATATAGATATATATATCCATGAAATACCACAATCAAGATAGTGAACATAGCAATCCACCGGAAATTGGGGGTAGGGGTGTGGGGTGGATGTGTTCTCCCTGGGTTTTAACTTCTTGTTATCAGCTCACAAATTTGCACTCTGAGTCATGAGACAAAATGGATCATTCATAAAAAAAAATTTGTACAAAAGTGGGAAGAAAGAAAAACAGCTTCCCACCTGCTTGGCAGGTAGTCAGTATTTCATTAACCTAAATCATGTCACTGCACCCTTCCATTCTCTTTCTTCATTATGCACAAGACTCAGCTGGAATGCAAAGGGCTGGGAAAGTGCCCAGCTGAGGTCTCCGGCCAGCTCCTGGCTGTCCTGTATGGGGACAAGAGGGGATTTGGGCCCTCAGTTCCCTAACAGGCCTGCCTTCCTGAAGTTCATTCCCAGGGGCTACTCATTCAGCCTAGGGCTTCAAGCTTGAGTTCCTTCCCTACTTCTAACTCCTCAGTCTCCCCTGTGGTCTAAGGGAAAGAGATGATTATTTACCCTTCATTCTAAAGCCAGCCTCTCCTCCTACACTTAATAATTCCTGTTCTTTCCCACTATTCAGCAATATGTTTTATATTCCTCCCAGGTGACAGGCACTGTCCTAGGCTCCTGGAATATAGCAGAAGCCAAAACAGACAGAAATCCCTGCCTTTGTGGGCTCACATCCTAGTGAAGTGGGGAAACTAAAAGCCAGACCCTAACTTCCACTGGCCTCCCTTTCTTCTCTATCATCTTCAGTAAGTCGCTCTGTGAGTTATTTCCTTCTGCCCTCAAAGATGATAGGAGAACCATATCCTCATCCTTTTGCAACTTGTAGCTGCTCTATAATGTCTTTCCTTTCCATTCACTGTTGACTGAGTCAAGCAGTTTATACCCCATGGTTTCAAGTCCTCTTGTCCCTCCTCTGCAGTTGAGCTCAGAAACCGAAACCCCCTTTCTCCTCTTCACCCTAGTTTTTCACACTCTCTCTTCCTTGGGTTTCTATACCACCGCTTTGTCTATGATCTTCTCCAGCTCCAGGCCCTCCCGGGCTCCTTCATGGCGACTTCTTGCCCTGGACCTGACTGCGGACAAAGTTCTTTCTACTGCCCTCTACTCTTCTCTCTCACTCTCTTGCCACCTCCAACAGCAGACAACTCTCAAATCTCTATTTAAGTACTGACCTCTCATAGGTGTACAAAAGCTGTATTTCTAATTTTCTTTGAGACACATACAAGCCAGGTGCATTAACTTTCCCAGTCCACCAGCTCTCCAACCCAACTTCCTTGTCTCGACAATAATAGTCCCCAACCCCTCCAATACCAGAAGAGCTCCTTGCTTGGAATTGTGCTAGACACTAATCATCAAGAAAACCAGCCAGCTCCCTGGGTAAAGGGAAAATTTAATCAGTGAATCTATTTAGTTTAGGGGATAATCCCAATGTCTGGCAAAGAAGGCTAGAAAGCAGCCTTTGTCTTCAGAGGAAGACTTACCATTGCTAGGTTGAATTCTGCAGAGCACCGAGTGAACTCTGCAGAGCACCGAGAGAAGAGAAGGGTGCTTGAAGAAGGGGGATTGGTGGGGGAGAGAGAGGGGAATAGAGAGATAGAGTCAGCTATTTGTTGATTCTGTATCCTGGGCATGGCTACTACCTTGGGGTTTTGCTCCCATCCCACAGTGACCTGATGTGGAACGAAAATGATAAACAGCAGGAAACAACTGTCACAGCGAAGAGAAGCCAAAGAAGACATTACTAATACATATTAAATGGTGTCCTGGACGGGATCCTAGAGCATAAAAAAGATATAAGACTAATAACTAAGGAATTCTGAATAAAGTATGAACTTTAGTTAGTAATCGTGTATCAATATTGACTCATTAATTATGATAAGTGTATCAATCTATTATAAAATGTTAATAACAGGAAAAACTGATGTAGGATATATAAGAATCCTCTGTAGTTACTATCTTTGCAATTTTTCTGTAAATATGAAATTATTCCTAAATCATTCATTAAAAATAAAAGCAGTAAACTCTAATGAATTATTTTAAGAAAAACGATTTTAAATATAATAATGTTACATGCAATAAACATTAATATTTCAAGAAAAATGATTTTAAATATAATAATGTTACATGCAATAAACAATATTGCAAGAAAAAATTGAAATATAATATTACATGCAATAAAAATTCATATTTCAAGAAAAAAGATTTAAAATATAATAATAATACCAAAGCTGTACTAACATAGTACAATATCACAAAAGTTATAGGAAATATTAAAAATCTGCAAATAACAGGATTACTTCTATTATATTCTAAAATATTTATTTCCTCTTGCTCTATTTTTGTTCATCAGTTTATGTTGTTCCTTATATTCCACAAATGAGTGAGATCCTATGATATTTATCTTTCTCCAATTGGCTTATTTCGCTTAGCATAATTCTCCCCAGGTCCATCCATGCTGTTGAAAATGATAAGAATTCCTTCTTTTTTACAGCAGCATAGTATTAAATGTGTAGATATACCACAGTTTTCTAATCCACTCATCGGCTGATGGGAACTTAGGCTGTTTCCAAATCTTAGCTATTATAAATTGTGCTGCTATGAACAGAGGGGTGCATGTATCCTTTCTGACTGGTATTTCTAATTTCTTGGGATATATTCCTAGAAGTGGGATCACTGGGTCAAATGGGAGTTCCATTTTTAATTTTTTGAGGAAACTCCATACTGTCTTCCATAGTGGCTGCACCAGTCTGCATTCCCACCAGCAGTGCACGAGGACTCTTTTTTCTCCTCATCCTCTCCAGTACTTTTCGTTTGTTGATGTTAGCCATTCTGACAGGTGTGAGATGGTACCTCATTGTTGTTTTGATTTGCATCTCTCAGACTTTGAGGATGTTTTCATATGTCTGTTGACGTTTTGTATGCCATCTTTCAAAAAGTGTCTATTTAGGTCCTTTGGCAATAAAAATTGGAGAGTCTTCAGCCAATGCTGAATAAAACACTTGCATTTATTTTTCAAAATAAACAAGAAGACACATGTCCCTGTATTACTCCATAGAATGAACTGCTTTGTACTCAGGGATGTATGAAGGGGATGAGTCCTTAGGAGTATGTGTCTGTCACTTTATTTTGCTTACTATTTTTTACTCCTTCATGAGTAATAATAATAAAACCAAACAATATATTGCATAATCTCAACAAAACCAAGTTATATATAGAGAGGTTAAACCACATAAGTTTATTGGGATGGTTTGCTCAGAGTAGGCGATCGATACATATTTGTTGTTTCCAACTCACACTAAAAGTATTGCTAAATCACGTTTACAATTGAGTTTGTTATAAGAAACATGACTGTTACCAAAGCTACTTTTAGACTCCCCTTTAAGGAGACAAGAGAAAGCCCTTCCCATTCTGGAGAGGCTGACTTTGGCTACATAGCTCAGTGACCTGGCATAACCTCACAACCAAAGTTTCAGTCTGTCACTCAGCCTTTGGTGGGCCATGGGCCCTCTCAGCTAATATAATTTGGCAAACATGAAGTGTTTTATGAGACAGGCAATGTGGAAAGAACTCTGTAATTTTTAAAAAGATTTTGCCAATGTTTTTAGCCACTCACCTTCCCAAATACTCTCCCTCAGTCGAATTCATTTACAAATACCTTGTATTTTCCATGTCTTTTTCCATTCCCTCTCTAGGGACCAAGGACTGGGTATGAACTTTAGCTCTAGTAGCCACCTGGGACCAGGCTGAGTAATCAGCTGGAGGGACTAGAAAAGGACACTATTTAAGGGCCAAGTTCAAATTATTATCAGGGAAAGGGAGTCAAGGGATAGAACCAGAGGAATCATGTTACACATTGGGTCCTAGGGTACAGTTTCAGATTGTGCATGGGAAAATGTGGCAAGAAATCAAGGAATCAGCAATAGTTCTCTGAGCTAGTGCCAGGAAACAAGGAATCAAGAATATGGACAAATTTCCAGAACATAGCTCTGGATAAAGCAAGGGTGTCAGGAGTTTCTTTCAATGGGCTGGGAGGGTGGGGCATTTACAGGCTCAAGATCATCTCAGACGCCTGTGTCCCTTTACCTCCCATCACTCCCTTTTGGAATTCTTGCCTCTCCCTTCGTCTGTGTAAATCTTTTCTGTTTTCTGTGGAGCAGCTCAAGTTCTTGTATGACCAATGATAATGATATTTAATTGGTCGGGGAATAATTGGGTAAAGATCCATTCCCTAATAAAAATGTCAAATCATTGTAGTATGTTTGTTTTAGGAGGTAAATTTTGCAACTTTTATGTCACTCTAAGCATACTTCTTTCTTTCCTAAGAACTCTGAGAGTTTTCTCCTCTTTTGCTTTAAAAAAATTTCTATTTACAGGAAATTTTTGATGTTTTAGCCATATTTTTAAATTTAATATATCATATACTTACTGTTTATAGACCTGTTTGAGGTTAGGGCTCATTTTTTATTTGCATTGTTTTATATCTATATTAATAAAAGGGTAATATACTAATTAGAACGGATATCTTCCAGCAACTATCTGGACATCCTTCCAGACAAAGCTCCGGTGGCGGGGCTGAGGCAGAGGCAGTTAGGGGTGATCAGGCCAGCAGGGGAGAGCAGTTAGGGGGATCAGGACGGCAGGGGAGAGCAGTTACAGTGATCAGGCTGGCAGGGGAGAGTAGTTAGGGGGATCAGGCAGGCAGGCAGGTGAGTGGTTAGGAGCCAGCAGTCCCGGATTGTGAGAGGGACGTTCAGCTGCCACAAGAATTGGGCCTAAACCGACAGTTGGACATCCCCCGAGGCATCCCGGATTTGGAGAGGGTGCAGGCTGGGCTGAAGGACACCCCCCCATGCACTAATTTAGTGCACCACGTCTCTAGTACTTGATAATAATATCTATTATTTATTAAGTATCAATTATATTTCAGACACTTCACTTATATTATTTCTAATTTTCATAAAAGTCCTTCCAGGTATGCCTGTTATCCCCATTTTGGCTTGGAAAGGTTAACTTGGTCAAAGATTGAACCAGTTGATGCTGAGGTTGAGATGGAAACTCAGGTTTGAGCTCTCGTCACTCCTCCAGGCTGCCTTGGGTAGCTGTTGATTTGATTGATGTGAATTTTTGGTTGTATAGTTTATGTCCCTCATCACCCAGAGATTCTGTGACCATCTCCAGAGCCAGTCTACACAGAAACCAGAATGTGTGTGTGTGTGTGTGTGTGTGTGTGCATGAGTGTGGGGGGGTGGGGGGGGGAGGAAGGGGGCATGCTTTGTGCCTCCTAATTTCATATGAGAAAAGTTTCAGTATTTTTTTTCTTCCTTTTTGGCTTTCATTTTTCTTCCCTTTTGCCTCCACTATTTTTTGTCCTTTTCCTTATTCATAAACTCTCATTTATTAAAAAATGAGTTTTCTTATATCATACTTCAACCTTTCCTCCTGCCTCCCTGATATAATTTTCCCTCAGTAAATGCCAAGTCTAATCTATGCTTGCAATTTTCCAAAGGTTTTTAGGTAACTAGCTAAATTCCAAAAGGTTAATTTGTCTAGCAGCAGCTAATATGCATGGCCTCCAGGAGAGGGTGCGGGTGGGGGTTGTGTTACATAGTTTCTTAGAGGAGAAAACCAATAGGTTTCAGCAAATTTATTCTTGCAGGCAACCAAGCTAATGTTCTAAACTAAAAAGGAAAAGTCTGTGGAGTTGTTGAGCTGTTTAGAACTGACCCTGAGGCTTAAGGCCCTACTTGCTCTCCTCCAACTCTGAGCTCAACAACCTTCTCTGTGGCTCAGGAGGACCAGTCGGCCTTCTCTGGCTGGTCACTGCCATGTGTGCATACATTTTCAGCTCAGCATAGACCATCAGGTGGGGAGAAACTACTGGAAACAAGTTTGTGGATGCACCCCAGAGATATTTAAATGATATACTGAATGTGTGTTATATGCTCTTAAAGTTATATGTGTGTGTATAAAATGTGATAATAGGGGCAATAAAATGTGATTAATGCTATATTAGCTGAGGCCTGTACCGAGTGCTACGAGAGCCCAGAAGCCTGAAGAAGGCAGAGAGACCCATTTGAGTGGGGCCCTTGATGATTGATGAGAAACTGCCAGCTAGGGAAGGTAGGTGAATATTCTAGGCAGAATGAACAGCTAGTACCTTAGTGCAAAATAGCGGGAAAAATAAAAACAAAGCAAGATTGTGAAATGTGTGACATCTTGCCCACTTTGGGACACTCCTCAAGTATAAAACTGATGCTTACTTTGTGCCAAGTGATGCGCCACGTCCTTACCTGTGCCATTTCATTGACTCTTCATAATAAACCTAGCAGATTAGTTCTGTTATCCCCGTTTGCACAGTGATGAAGTAGTAGAACGGGCTGTCTAACCCCAGAGCTTATGTGCCTAACCGCCATGTTAATTGTCTTCTATCAGGCTCTTCCACGTGTTTGCTCAAGAAACAGAAATAATTATTAATGGGGTTCCTTTTTCAGGTCACCTGTATACTGCATTAATTATAAACCCCTATATTTTAATAGCACTTGACAAAATCCCATGGGGAGAAAAGGAAGAGGCAGACGCCAATAGGAAAGAAAAACTTTAAAAGATATAAGGGAGATGATGCAACAAACTCCATCCTGGATATAATCATGGATCTGAAGACCCTGTTGGGACGGAAGTGATAAAGGTCACCATCCTTAATTAAGCTTGAAGGGCAGCGAGTGCCAAAAAATGTGGAATGGAGGATTCAGACAAAATTATGTTTCATTCACTGGGATTCATGTACCAACTTTTATAAAAGGAAAATAAAAGAACCTGTGAGAGTTCAGGTAGTTTATTTTTTGTCATGTTCAGCTTGTATTACTGTTAGCTGCCTTTAAGAACTTCTTGTATTCTTGGCTGTATTATTCACGAGGGGTCAGGTGTTCGACATGGATCTGAGGCAATAATCACATGTGGGGGCCCGGATTCCAAGGGCTTTTGGGAGCGGATTTGTGAGAAAAGAGTGGGAAGGAAGCAAGGAGGAGGATGTTTATTTTTAATAAAGAGACCCTGCCCTAACTTCCTGAACTCAAACCAGTCTAGACTTGTTTTTTTCCATTTTACACAATGTCCGAAACAACAGAATAAATTTATTAAAACCAAACAAACTGGGGGTTGAATTTTGGCATTGAAAGTCAGACAGAAATAGAATCAGCTGCTTTTGAGTTGAGTCTAGTGGCCGATTTACAAACCACTGGTAGATTAAGGCTGCAATGGCCTTAACTGAACCAAAATCATTTTCACTATGAGGAAACAATGGGGAGGCAACATGTCTGGCCTAGGGCCCAGGACATGAACTTGCCAGTTTTGCCTTCCCTTTCCTACAATTTTCAAAATTCAAAATGAAATGAACCCTTATAGTCATTTTTCCCATCACCTTATTTTGTGTGGAGGCAACTGAGACTCAGAGAAGTTAGATGTTCCCCTCTTCCAGTCATAGTGTTGGAGTAAACACAGTATCGCTAAGTTACCTGACAGTACCTACCAAAGGGCAGGTTCAGATTTGGCTCTTCTGGGTTGGGAAAAATAATGTGGGAACAATTTATTTTACATACATGTGAGCATAGATTCACAGAGTCAGCTCTATTAATTGCTAGATTCTGTGTTTGAGGATTATCCAGTTTTCTCCCATTTAGGCTGCCTTGTATGGTGTTTTGGCATCTAGACAAGGGGTGCGTGTATGTGTTTGGGAGTGTTGGTTCATGGGAGTTTCTGAGCCTAGGCCAAAGTCAATGTGTATTTTTACATTTCAGAATGCTTTCCATTCTGCATCTCATTTTATCCCTACTATATACTTGCAAGGAGATAGAAAGTTAAAAGGAACTCCATTTCATATGTAGGGAAAAATGAGACGCGGTAATGTTCCCAAGACGACATGATGAATTGAATGGGGAAGTCCAGATTCGAACCCAAATATCTTCTCTCTTGTTTTAGTTTTCCAAACAGCAGGCCACACCTTCTTACCTCTTCTTCTATTAGTATGAATCAGAGAAGTTGTATGATAAACGAATACTGGAAGGAACATATGCTCCTATCTTTATTTAAAAAATATTTTTATTGATTTCAGAGAGCAAGAGAGAGAGAGAGAAACGTCAATAATGAGAGAGAATCATTGATTGACTGCTTCCTGCATGCCCCCTACTGGGGATTGAGCCCACAACCTGGGCATGTGCCCTGATGGAGAATCGAACCAGTGACCTCCTGGTTCACAGGTCGATGCTCAACCACTGAGCCATACCGGCCGAACTCATAACTTCATTTTCACAAAAGATGCTTCTAGTTAATTTGTTTGGGTTAATTTTGAAGAGATGTATGGGATTTGGTATTATAAGAGTCACTTCTTTTTGTGATACCATTATTTTAAAACTAGAGGCCAGGTGCACAAAATTCATGCATTGGGGCAGGGGGGGTTCCTCAGCCTGGCCTGCACCCTCTCACAGTTCAGGACATCCCTCTTGTAGTCTGGGACCCCTCGCTCCGTACTGCCCACCTGCTCGCTGCTCCTTACCGCTTGACTCACTGCTCCTTAGCGCTGCCGTGGAGGTGGGAGAGGCTTCCGCCACCGCCGCTGCACTCGCCAGCCATGAGCCTGGCTTCTGGCTGAACAGCACTCCCCCTGTGGGAGCACACTGACCACTAGGAGGCAGCTCCTGTGCTGAGCATCTGCCCCCTGGTGGTCAGTGCGATCATAGCAACTGGTCCTTCCATCATTAAGGTTGCTTAGGCTTTTATTATATAGATTTAGCTCTCCATGCCTAAAGAGACAGAATCTTCCCTGGCCTTTTTGTGATGAACAGTATTCCATGCCTGACTCTTCTAATGTTCAATCATTTTATTAAGACATCGTAAAAGACTAGATGTCTTAAATAAATGAAACTCTATGATAGTCTTATGTGCTAAGCAGAGAAATAATTCTAATGAAAGGGATAGCTGCCTGGAGATGTGACTTTTTCCTTAGGAGACTCCCTAGTCCCTTCGAGTATTTCCCTTCATACAACTGTGACCACTTTGTTAAGATCTTAGTAGCTTGATCTCTTTACAGAAAAAAACAACACACAAACCTTTTATCTTGATGGATTTTTGAGTGTCTGTTTATTCAAGGGGTATGCCCCTTACAGAAACATGGTCAAGAATTTGTGGAGGTGCATGAGAAATTGATATTAGCTCCAAAATCAACAAAGCATTTGCTATGGTTTAGGTTCTATTTTGTTTTTGGTGACTAATAACTGTAACTTACAAAGTTCCTCTACCAAATGCATCCCTTTTAAGGCACTGCTTGATGGTTATCACAGCTTTCCTTATTCATTCATTGGTTATGTGGCAACAAAGTCCTTTTTATGTTTATTGGTAAAATTTCTTTCTCTACTTGGAACTTGAAAACCTTGTGCTTAAAACTAAACATTTCAAGAACGATGTGGAAATTGTGTGTTGTGACTTGGGCTGTTTGGAAATGGCTGGGCTAAGATACAAAGATGTAATTACAATCACACAGATTGGAAAATGGTGACTTTCTCCTTGAGGAAACCCTGATAAACCTGAGTATTCTATAATTTAGCAAATTGGAAAACGAGGAGGTGGAAGAAAAGCTAGAGGGTCATAAGCGGATGGCAGTTCTAAAACTGTAGCCCTTAGTAACTCTCCATTTTAGCACTTGCTCTGGCTCCCATAATTATGTTCAGCCTGAAACTCACTGGCTACCATTCTTTTCCAAACAGCAGCTGGCCCCAGCTGAGCAATGATTCTTTGCCCTTTAGTCCTCACCTTACAAATCAACATCCCATTATTGGCCACTACCATTCTTGCATTTCACAATCATGTAAATACCTTACCACAAACCACATGCCTGCAGGAACACCTAACATTTCCACTTGTTGACTGACCTAGGCCCTTCCCGTCTCCGCCCCGGCATATCATTAGTGGCGTGGAGGGAAAAGAGCACGTGGAGTGCACAGGATGAGTCAGTCCCAGAGAGGCTGCAGGTGTGAGTTAAATCACAAGCCAGCATTTCCCATTTTCATTCTGTGGCATGTTTGCCAAAGTGTGGTGAAGTGCCCTTTGGAACTAGAAAGATTCTCATGGTCATGGTGGAAAAAGTAGAGGTTGCAGGTCAAGGCTAGAACTTTCAATGTAGTGTTCAGTGTGTATTCACTTCCCTTCAGCTACTTCTGTCCCTTGGTGCTCAGCCTTCATACTATAACTCAACCTGCTTCAACCTCTGCCCCAAGTAGTAACTAGAGCAACATCCTAGGAAGAGGTGAAGATGGGGGAAGAAGCAGAGACAGAGGCTGTGAGTTGGTAGGAAAGTATGAAAGATGGACCACAGGGTGGGTAATTATTAGCAGAAGGTGAAAATGCCAGAAAGAGTGAGGAGCAGCAGGATGTGGTGACAGGAAGCTAAGGCAGTGTTCACTCTGGGTATAAAAGGAAGTGATATTTCACAAAAAATATGATAGGGTCTATAAAATTTAGTCAGCATACACAAGCATTATGGTCAGAATTTAAAGTTAATTCTAACATCTGTTTTTATTCACTCACAAATTACTGTTCGTCTTTGCTTTCTCTTTATTGAATATACATCATTATCATCATTAAAATACTTGACTATCTACTAAGACCATGTTGGAAGAGGTCATTGAGAGGACATGACCTACGAGCTGGAGCTGGGCAATTAGAGTCTCCTTATTCCCTCCCTGTCTTTGGAATGTACATGCTGCCCACAATTTCCCATTGTGGAAGCTGTTTGAAAGACACACCTTTGAGAGAGTAAGATTCTAAGGATGAATACGTGATTAAACTTAGTTATAGCCTCTATGTAAACTTTTAAGATTGTGGTGAGTGGGTGCAAAGATCTACTCATCTTGTGACTGCCCAAGACAAGACTTGTATGAAAATTCCCTTGCTTAATAAAACTTCTACCTACCAATCTGAAGTGGTCTTCCTCTTTTTTTTCGTCTCTTCTTCCCCTCTGCATGAGGTGCCAATTTCAGATCTCACCCAGGCAACTCCCAAGTTTGCATACCATTCCTCAGTTAACTTTATATTTGTCCTCTACTGGGGAGCCAGATGACTGAGGATGGGAAGGGCTGACATTAACATTATGCTTCGTGGCGCCTGCTCTGTCTTCTGATCCATCTTTATCTCATAGTAGAAGTACTCAATAAATGCTTGATGAAAGAATGAATGAGTAAATGACGGCAAGAATGAGCACTTAGTACTGTCCCTGGAAACATTATTGTGCATTAACTTCAATTCAATAAAGGGGCTACATTTTATTATTTGATAAAATGAACGTATTCTTTTCTCATTCTTTTGTGTAACATTGGTGCGGTGATTATGGTCACATGAAAGAAGACACATTTGAGTTGCTATAAAAAATGTCACAGACTGAGAGTCTTATACACAGTAGAAATTTATTTCTCACAGTTTCATAGGCTGCAAGTTTGAGATGAGGTTGCCAGTATGGTCAGAAGGAGGAGCCACTTTCGGGTTACAGACTCGTAATTATATCCTCACATGGTAGAAGGGGAAAGAATCTCCCTGAGTCTCTTTTATAAAAGCACTAATCTTATTCATGAGGATGCCACTTCCATGATCTGATCACCTTCCAAAGGCCCTACCTCCCAATACCATCATATTGGACATTAGGATTTAACTTATGAATTTTGGGGACATACACACACATCCAGACCAGAGCACCACTGCTGCTGGGCGTGTCAACAGATGATGGCACTTAGCTGAATCCTACTCACCAACCTCCAACCCAGCCATTGCCCTTTGCTGAGTGATCACACATCTTTCCTGTTTGCAGCCTGCATCAGACGTTCCATGTGAGGGAATAAGCCTTAGCCACCATTCTCCAATTTGGGACAACTCTGCAAGGACATTTCAGCACCGAATATCCTCATGGGATAATCTGAGCCTTTGTTGTGACTACATCAGAGCCAAACTTTTCCTTCAGCTTTATCCTACTTTCTTCATTTCCCCACAGACCCCAAAATACTCCCCATTAAACTACCTGCAAGGAAATTTAGTCTCAGAGTTTTCTGGAGAAGCATAACCTCTCACATAACATGTTTGTTAATTTTAAAACTCTTAGTTCACCAGAGCTAGAATGATGTCAAATCTCATTTATTTTTTCTTCCTTAAGCCTAAACCGATACCACATTGCCATATTTAGACCAGAGGACTTAATGTAGAAATTGAATCCTGCTATTAAGACTTAGGTGAACTTTTTTTTTTTTTTTTGACAATAGAACATTAAAGTCTGGATTCCACACAACTTTTCTTAACCTATACAAGTAGCTTAATCCCTTAACACTTCATTCTCCATTACTTCCTCTCCTAGTGTGACGGATATTTCATTGTTAAACCCACAGAAATAATGACCTCTGCTTGCAGAATGAAAAGAAAAGAATAATATACTGGTTTCCCATAGAAATGGTTTGAATGAGGGTGAACCTTCATGATTTTTAAAATTCATTTGTTTCTTTGATTTCTAGAGTACATTTTCATCAAAGGTTTGAAACTCAAAAGGAGTTTTTAACTTTCTCCTTTTCCAATTCTCTAGGTTTCTCCATGTAAAGGTACTGTAATTAGGAGGATAGGCCAGATACTAGTATGCCCTACTTCCTGTTTTATTTTTCTTTGTTGAGAAAACTACATACAGTACTTTCAGAAAGGTGAAATAAATAGGGCTGGTTCCAAACTCAATTGTGAAATAAAGTTTGTTCATGATGAACCTCTAGCCTTTTGTGGTAGACTTTCCCTTTGTGGTTTCTCTTCCCCAACTCTGGGGCCTTCTCAGCCCACTGCCAGCTTCCTGCCCACCCCTCCTCTCAGCACCCTTCTCCTTCATTCAGCTTTCCCTATTCTGCTGTTCTCCATTCATGGCCCAGAACCAGTTTGATGGCTCCCATGTTGCCTATTGTCACTACAAGAGAAATGTCCCTGGTCTATAATATAATGTCCCTGCTCATCACCCAAGGCCTGCTTTGCTCTCTTAGGAGACAACTTTGCCTGGCACTCTTGTAGTTGATTAGTAAGTACTTAAGTGGATGAGTGTATGAATAAATAAACTGCTCTCTCAATATACCAGTTAGCATCCCTCTTACCTCCACCACCCCAGGTATATATATATATATATATACTAATAGGGGCCTGATAAAAACAGCATACCTTCCTTTACAGCATGACCAAACTAGGTGAGTTGGGGGAGGAGTCCCATGACAGGTGGTTGCTAGAGTATTCTATTAACTATGCACCTCTGATGCTTCACATCTGGGGCCTTGCTGATGCTAGAGATATTGTTCTTCCCAGAGCTAGCCAATTTCTAGAGAGAGTAAACAACTCACCTGTTAGAGCAAGCATGTCAGACTTGCAGCTGGCAGGCATGTGGCCCGCCGGCCATGAGTTTGACATGCTTGTGAGTGTCTTTCAAATGCAAACCAACCAATCCATAGCCCATATGCCACCCACCTCCTTTACTGAGCTCTCACAGGGCTCGCACACTGGTTCATCATCCACCTGCCCTAATCACCAGGCCCAGATTCCAGACAGCTCCGGACAGCTCTCAGGACTCAGAGCCTGACGAAAGGATTCAAACCAGCTAGTCTTGCTTACCCCGGCCTACCTGTTTCCTTCTGCAGAAACCACGGTAAAGGCCCATATTTTCTCTCTGCTCCTTCTTTTTTTTTTTTTTTTTCTTTCCTTTTTTTTTTTTAAATTAAATCTTTATTGTTCAGATTATTACATTTGTTCCCTTTTTTTTCCCCCCCATAACTCCTCTCCTCCCAGTTCCCGCCCCACCCTCCGCCCTCACTCCCCACCCACTGTCCTCATCCATAGGTGCACGATTTTTGTCCAGTCTCTTCTCACATCTCCCACACCTCTTTCCCCCCCAAGAATAGTCAGTCCATTCCCTTTCTATGTCCCTGATTCTATTATAATCAACAGTTCATTCTTTTCATCAGATTATTTATTCACTTGATTCTTAGATTCACTTGTTGATAGATGCATATTTGTTGTTCATAATTTGTATCTTTACCTTTTTCTTCCTCTTCCTCTTCTTAAAGGATACCTTTCAGCATTTCATATAATCCTGGTTTGGTGGTGATGAACTCCTTTAGCTTTTCCTTATCTGTGAAGCTCTTTATCTGACCTTCAATTCTGAATGATAGCTTTGCTGGATAAAGTAATCTTGGTTGTAGGTTCTTGGTATTCATCACTTTGAATATTTCTTGCCACTCCCTTCTGGCCTGCAAAGTTTCTGTTGAGAAATCAGCTGACAGTCGTATGGGTATTCCCTTGTAGGTAACTGACTGTCTTTCTCTTGCTGTTTTTAAGATTCTCTCTTTATCTTTTGCTCTTGGCATTTTAATGATGATGTGTCTTGGTGTGGTCCTCTTTGGATTCCTTTTGTTTGGGGTTCTCCGCGCTTCTGGGACCTGTAAGTCCATTTCTTTCACCAGGTGGGGGAAGTTTTCTGTCATTATTTCTTCAAATAGGTTTTCAATATCTTGCTCTCTCTCATCTTCTGGCACCCCTATAATTCGGATGTTGGTACGCTTGAAGCTGTCCCAGAGGCTCCTTACACTATCCTCGCATTTTTGGATTCTTTTTTCATTTTGCTTTTCCGGTTGGATGTTTTTTGCTTCCTCGCATTTCAAATCATTGACTTGATTCTTGCGCTCCTCTGGTCTGCTGTCGGGCGTCTGTATAATATTCGTTATTTCAGTCCGTGTGCGCTTAATTTCTAGTTGGTTCCCCAATATAAGATCGAGGGTCTTATTAGTTTTCGTGTAGATCTCATTAAGTTTATTGGCAGCTTCTAAACAGTTCTTGAGAGACCTTAAAAGTGTGGTTCTGAACTCTATTTCTTCCATTGACAATTTTGTCCTGTTTCTTTGTCTCCGCATTTTGTTATGCTTCCTTGGTGCACCCCCTAGTGGTCTTTGTTCGCAGTCTTATAGATAAATCTTGATTGTTGTAGCTAATTCCAGGGAGGGTTTGACCTCCAGGCCAAGTGGCTATGAGAATCAGCTGTGTCAGCGGTGAGAGAACTTCTGTCCTCTAGGGAGGTGCTAATCTAGCCTTTGCCTGAGGCTATCCGGCAAGTGCCTCTGTGCAGGGCTTGGGCGGGGCGGGTCGCACAGGATCAACAGGGTGGGCCGGAGAGAGCAGTTATGGCGGCTCTCAGTCCTGTCCCCAGGGGCTCTGCCTCTCTGAGTCCCAGCACCCGCTGCAAAGCTCGGAGAGAGAGCTGCACTCACTCTGACCGAAGCCAGACAGTCCCGCTTCTCCCGTTTGAGTCTGGGTCCCTAAAGACTCGCCTGTATCTGGAGCTCAGAGTCTGTGACTCCCTCCCGATTGAAAACGCCAACCACGCCCTCCGCCGCCAGCCCGCTCCACGCACTCCGCACCTCAGAATTTGACTTCAGCACTGCGCCTCCTCTGAGTGTCCGTATGCGTTTCTCTTTCCTCCTAGTTGTAGGACTTCTACTCAGCCAGCGTTCCTGTGGTTCTGCGTGATGTCCGTTCCGTCTTTTAGTTTCACTTTTGAAGTAGTTGTTCAAAGCAGCAAACTCCGGCGTTAACCTATGCCGCCATCTTGGTTCTCCGCTCTCTCTGCTCCTTCTGCCTCCTGACCAACCATACTGCCCTGGGAACATCACATGTTCTCTCCTCTTGGGAACTGTAACAAACTGTCTTTTCAGTGGCATTTTCCTCCTGACCTGTTAATAATAATAAAACCTACATTTTTAAAACTTACCTCAACTACTTCACTAATCTCAAGTGGGATTCTTTTTTAAAAAAAAAAAAATATTTTAATTGACTTTTTACAGAGAGGAAGGGAGAGCGATAGAGAGTTAGAAACACCGATGAGAGAGAAACATCGATCAGCTGCCTCCTGCACACTCCCTACTGGGGATGTGCCCGCAATCCAAGGTACATGCCCTTGACTGGAATCGAACCTGGGACCCTTCAGTCCCCAGGCCGACGCTCTATCCACTGAGCCAAACCAGTTAGGGCTCAAGTGGGATTCTTTTAAGAGCCTGAAGAAAGCATATCCTTTCCATAAATACTGAAATTAGAGAAATGACTTTTACTTGGAGAAGGCAGTATAGTATTAAATAAAACATAAAAATAATGACAGACTTTATTTAATATACATTATCACCCTGGGGTCTCAAAAAAGCCTATGAATTATTGTATTCTTCTCAATGACTGAAGTTCAAAGATACAAAGTGGTTTTCTCAAGGTCACAGAGCCACATACACAGACAAAGTGAGACTCAAACACAAACTTTCCCAGCAGTCCTCTGTCTCAGGCTCTGCTCTCACTCCTTCCTCTATCATAGTCTTCCAAAACTTCCAATATCTTTTACAAAGTTTTCTTGCATAACATCACTGTTTTTTTCAGACTTGAAAGAGAAAGTATGGCAGTCTTTCCAACTTGGGCCAATAAATGATTCCAAAATAAAAAATATGGATGAGTTATATCTAAATCTTTCAATAATAATCCAGTCTTGGGGAGATGAATGTAGAGTTTTAAGAGGATATTACCAAAAAACAGAGATGATCTATAAATTACAGGACCTTTAGTGAATTAATTAGAACCCTCACAAATTTTCTTTCTGAAGAAGTTCCATTCTTTGGTCACGAGTCCCCAGAGCTACAAAGAACAGGATTGGCTGAGGAGAAGACAGGAAAAACACCTTGCAGTTTTGGAAAAACATAAACTGAAAATAAATACTGAAATTCACTACCATAAAGATGAAAATAAGCATACAAAAGATAATATAAAATTAAAGTGCTATTGAATGCCATCAAGCAGCAAAATGTACATAAAGATGTTAAAACTTGCCTGGCTGGCATGGCTCAGTGGTTGAGCATTGACCTATGAACCAGGAGGTCACGGTTCTTTCCCAGTCAGAGCACATGCCTAGTTTTGGGGCCCAATCTGGTGGGGGCACATGCCTGGATTTGGAGTCCAATCCCCAGTGTGGAGTGTGCAGGAGGCAGTGTATCAATGATTGTCTCTCATCATTGATGTT
The DNA here is from genome assembly GCF_963259705.1 of Myotis daubentonii. NCBI lineage: Eukaryota > Metazoa > Chordata > Mammalia > Chiroptera > Vespertilionidae > Myotis > Myotis daubentonii. The sequence goes on from NC_081841.1 coordinate 27,587,831, forward strand.
TCTCTCTCTCCCTTCCCCTTCCTCTCTGAAATCAATAAAAATATATATATATTTTAAAAGATGTTAAAACCTATGTGTTCAGTGTTAACCAATTAATGGGAAGAAAACTTCAAGTATAATAATTGAAAAATTAATCCAATATTGAACAAAATATAGTTGGTGAAAATTTATTTGTTAGCATTTACCAAATTACTATATAACAGTTTGGAATGTCACTGTTTTATACAAGAAAGAGGAAAGGAAGAGAGAGAAATAATCAAGTGAGTCAAATGATTTGGAACTTTAAAAAAATATTGCCGAAAGAGATGGATTGTGAATGAGGAGAAAAGAGAACTGGATAAGGGGGCTGAAGAGCAACAAACAGGAGGTCGAAGTTGCTATTTGGAGATGGTGATTGGCGGCTGTTAAGAATTTCCACAGACTGTGGCTAAGAAGAAACAAGCTTGTGTGCCGGGGGGACCTCAGCTGGATATCAGGAAGAATTGCTGACTGTAAATGTCAAGAGCTCTGGTTTTCAGGATCAAAGGGAGGCTTCTGGGATGTGCCTGTCCTTGGAGTATTTTTCAGCCTCAAGCAAGAGACTGTTTGGGTGGTTTTCTGCAGGCCTGTGGATAGACTGGATGGCCTGCTCAGACTCCGCAGGTCTCATGTTGCTGAGAGGTGTGTCAAACACAGCTGCCTTCACAGTGTCCTTGCCAGCTGCTGACTCCCAGCTCAGGGTCTGAAGGAACAACTAAGTCTTTCACTCTCTGTTCCTCCCTTGGACCAGTCCTTAGGAGTATACTGTGGTTTTCAGCCCTTGAGCACTTAGGTGCTCTCCTTCTGAGCCAAGGGCCTCCTGGGAACAATGGAGCATCTGTGTGTTGACAGTAACAGCCTGTGAGCCAGAGACACTTGGCCAAGCTCTCCCTCCCACAAGGCTGGATTGCACACCTCACCTGCAATAATCCGTGCTTAGTCAGCACTAGCCTGCCCCAGGGCCAAGTGCCCCGCTCCTCCTACCCCTTCCCCAACTTGTTACCTGATATGAGTCGGAGCAATTTGGCCACCTTTATACTAATCCTCATGCAGGATGGTCTCTACTTACCTCCTATCCCACCCACGGAGTGGCTCATAGCCTGACACCAAACAGTGGGCACCAAAGGGTGAGGCACCTAGTGCTTAGCTGGGCAGCTGGGTATTTACAAAAGGTTTGCAAAGAGATGCCAGTCTTTTCCTATAACATCATTGCCTTTTATTTATTATGCAGTTATTGATTTACATGGGGCGTTGGGAACACAAAACAAGCAAAGAGTTTTCCATGGTCTGTTTCTGCTGAGTTCAGAACCTTGGGAACATCATTTGACGTCTGGCAAAAAGACAGTTCCACAAAGGTGTGTAAAACCCTTTTGTTCTTGGGCCCAGGGGGATAGGTGCTTATGAGGAAAGTAGAGTTTCAACCCTTATAGAGAAGAAACTATGTTGTGTGTAGGTCATGTGCAGCGCCCAAGTTCAATATTAAATGACAAATCAGGACAATTTCCTTTGAGCCATGCCTCTTCACGCTGGTGTCACAGTATGTATTCCTCTTAAAGCCTCCACCCAGTGGTATCATAGTGGTACTACAGCGTTTGGGTCTACATGGTATGAATGCATAAGAGAAAATTGCATGGGTAGTGAGAGAATATAGGCAAATTAAAAGAAAGGACAAGGAGAATAAATGAGATTTTAAGGAACAAAATAGAGGTGTGTGCGTGTGTGTGTGTGTGTGTGTGTGTGTGTGTGTGTGTGTGTGTGTGTAGGGCCTGGTGATTTTGTTGTTTAGTGTCCCTGAGGTTTGAGTTGCCCCTCTTCATTCAGCATGAAGTAGATGCTTGTTGGTATGCGGAAGTATTGGGGAAAAATTAGAGTTCCACCTTTTGAGTCTTTTCTTCTGAGTCATGATTTTCACTCTGAAAAATGCCAAGACATGATATTTAGATTTGGAGTCCACCCCTGGAAGTCCTAAATCTACCTGCAGTTTTTGTTTTATGAACTCTTTATATGGAATTTGTTTCCTATTGATATTGTACACAGAATGGTGAAACACAGAATTCAGCTCTTTTGAATAGGCAAGACCTTTCCCAAAACTCTTTTGCAGTTCTATCTCCACGACTATCTTCTAAAAAGCATCCCAACTCTGTCCACTGAGTCCTCATATGCCTTTGCTCTTAATCAAATCCAGTGGAGCCCAAAGAGTTTTTATTCAATAGGAATAATAGAGACATAGAAAGGAAGAACATTCAACTTGCCTTCCCTATAGTCTCACACTTACCAGCCTTTTCCCTTTTAGGAATCCATCACAAAAGTTTTGCACGCGCTCTATTGAAACTTCTGTCACGTGAAGTGTATCCCACTCCTCATCTAGAGTCCGGTAAATTGCCAAAGCAGGCAGTTCAGATTTCTTTAGTTTGAAAAATGATATCACCTTCCCATTTTCCTTCACACCACTGTCCACCAGAATAAAAAGTATCTGCAGTTGGAGAAGTTTGAAAGAGAAAGATCTATCTGAGGCCCTGAGGAGAAAGAGGTACCTTGTAATGGTAGCAGTTTATTCTGATTGAATTTATGGTTTGTGCCACACAATTTAAATCTCAATGGACTCAGAATGGCTTTGTTCTTGCTTTGAATTGCTTAAGTATTTTACCCCTTTGACCATATTGATTCAATTTTAAGAACACAGACTTGGAAGATACTTCAGTGATTAACTTTAGTGATTAACTAAGTAGAGCCTAATGGTTAAAAGTGGAGAATAAATTTTAAATTTTGCTCCTGGTACTTTTTAGCTGTGTGACTCAGAGCACATTACTCGACCTCTCTGAGACTCAGTGCTCTCATGGGCAAAGTGGGCTTTTGTTGGGGGAGATTAAATGAGAGGATGCATTTAGTTTTTGGCATACAGCAAGTGCTTGACAAATGTTAACTATATTTTTTTTATGATAAAATCAAATTCTCTACCAAAAGTAGAAATCTTCTTTATAATATTTTGGTTAGAGGTAAACTTACAGTGTTATAGAAACAACCACCAGAAGTCAGCTTTAATCATCAGACAGTTCTTACCATTGAACAGGTCATGTAGTTCAATATAGTAACCTTGAAGGTGCTGAAGTTTTCCTTTTAAGTGATATTAAATAGAATTTCACAGAGTAGGGAAGAGAAATAAATAAATATTTATTATCCATTAGGCACCAGGTACTGGACATTCATTAAGCACCAAGTACATGAAAGGTGTTTGATATGAGAAATAAGTCCTGAGGTCTAAAAATGTAAGGGATCATGGCAAGGAGAAAAATATTGTAATACGTAGTTGATTTTTATTTTCACTTCTCAATGTAGAAAAAAAACCAATAGACTTTACCACTAATGGAAGATATAATTATACAGGTCTTAAATAGTACAAAATATAACATCTTTAATTTTAAATCAGAGTAATGTGATTTATTATGTCCCAGTTAATATTTTATCTCTTAACCATACTAGTTTTTCTTATTTACCTCTTTTCCCTAATCCTGTCTTCCTTTTTCTACTGGCCTGGTGCTGAGTTTTCAAAAGGATGTCTCCCAAAGCAGACTTACCTTCCCCTGGAAGAGCTTAGCTGCCTTGTGGTATCTGTGCAAGCTTTCTTCATACTCTGGGGAGACCTTGTCCATCATCAGGAGAAGATGAATCTGAACCATGCTATTAAATAGGCCAATCACAGTCTGGCAAATTGAAATGCATTATAGTAGAATGAAAGAGAGAGGGAGAAAGCAAAAACCATTAGTGGCCACCCAGGGAATAGGTGAACTACAACATAAATGAGAGCTGTTCATCCATAACACAAATGGTAACTAGTCTCTAAGACGGCTGTCAGTAAGGTTCACCCTCTGGTTCTCATGCAACTGTGCTGATCCCTTTCCCCTACACTGAGTAAGGCTGAATGGAGTATCCAAGGGCATATTGCAGAAATGATGGAGTGTGACTTCCAGTGTTGTCATAAAAGACATCATGGTTTCTGCCTTGCTCTCGCTTATATTACTCACTCTGGGGAAAACCAGCCCCAAGGTTGGAGAAATCCACAGGGCAAGGGACTGAGGCTTCCTATTAACAGCCAGCACTGATTTGCCAGTCTTGTGATCGAACCATCTTGGAAGCAGACCCTCCAGCCCCAGTCACACCTTCAGATGACATTGCCTCCCTGATCAATGATTGTAACTGCACAAGACACCCAGATCAAAAGCAGAACAATTCTACCTAGTTGCTCCCTCTCAGTCTAGCCACTACCAGACTGTTGACCCACAGAATCTGTGTCTAATAAATTTTTACTGGTTTAAGCTGCCAAGTTTTGGGATAATCTATTATGTATCAATAGACAGCAGATATACCATGTACTATACTAGTCACTTTGACTACATTTTAGTAGTGCATTCTTTGAGTGCCTATTATTTGCTGTGCACTGTTTTCAGGTTTCTACATAACAACTTATTTAATCCTCTAAGTCCCAGTTTCATAAATGAGAAAATTGAAGCAAAAACTCTACCAAAGTCACATAAATGGTGGACTTGGATTAATGCCAAGCCGTCTGACTCCAGGGTCTGTGCTCTTAACCATCAGGATGTACTGCCTCATCCACAGCTGATTACAAAGCCCCAATCTGAACCAGTTCAACCCTCCGTGTGATTGAATCAGTCTACTTTGGGTCAGCAATACAATGAGCTTTTCAGGAGATCAGAGCTGTTGGCCCCTTTTTGCTGACTCACCAGGAAGCTGTCAGTGATGAAGGGGGTGGGATAGCCCTGAGCCAGAGTGAGGAAAGGAGGGGGTGAAACCAGGGCACTGCTTCCCTTCATTTCACTTTCCTGAAATAGTGCTACAGGTGTCTTTATTTTAAATGAATCCCATTCCTTTCCACCTCTTCCTTTAAAATACAGAAAGCATTGCTGTAAAACCAGCATGTACACAGGAAGAGAGAGTATGGGGGTTAATGAACCATTGGGCAGAGTCCCAGGACAGTGGGATGGGGAGCAACTAGGTAGAGTTTTTCTGGAAGCTGTACATTGCTCCATAGAGATTCTCTAGCTCTCCTGCCCAACATGTTGACAAAGGAGGTCCAATGAGTTCTTTTCCCCAAATTTCTTCCTATAGTTTAAAACCAGTTCTTAGATTTTAAATTGGAGAGACTTGGTGTTAAAGAATTGTCTTTTGTTTGATTAGATTCTGCTACTTAAATTTAGAGCATGCATCTATCCTCCTAGAGCATACATAGAGGATGATTCTTCGGAAGAGTCAAGAAATCATAACTAAGGAGTTAAAAGGTACCGTTGTCTTAGCAGAAGGGATTGGACATATCAGAAGTGATTAGTTTAATTCTAATAGACACAGCCTGGTTTTTCACCTTGAAGCCAAGGATTGAGTATGTGCATTAAAAGTGCATAGCAGGCCAGACACGTGGCTGTGAGTTTCTGCCCAGTTGCTACTGATGCAAACCTTGCACTGGAAACAGCTAAGAAATAGCTATGTAGTGTGGGCAGGTCTCTAAGTGAGAAAAGTACTGCTTTTGAGAAATGAAGACGTTACAATAAAAGTTAAACTTGCTTCTCTAAAGAAATTCTTATTTAATTTCTTCTTGATGTGGATTGCCTTCACTACTAATGTGAAACTTAAAAAAAAAGGGTATTATTCTCTAAGATAAGAGATGGACTGGGCATAAAAACTCAGGAAGGCTAGTCTTTGCCCCTGCCTTAGTTAGCCTGCAGAACTCCAGGACCCTGAGCCCATAAACTCAGAGATCATAAAATCAAATTTTCTGGTTCCACATGCACTCTTGGAATCTCTGTAGACACAATGGTGAGAACGACGATGGTCGAGAAAAACGCCCTTTTAATTATTGCTGCCAACACACCCTGGGTGCACATGTTTGAAATCTTAGCAAACGTGGAAATGGAGTCACCACTCCATGGAGACAAACATGGTGTGAGAGGGGGGCAGGAATTTAGTCAACAGGAAAAGGGGTGTTTTCCACTGAAGGCTGTGTAGGGCAATGGAAAAAACACAGGAATCAGTCAGACACAGACAGACCAGTCAAGAGAAAAGCAGGGGCAAGTGCAGAGGGCTGTCTCTGAAGCTCAAATTGCTAGGCATATGGCTTTGAGGAAATTACTTCACTTTTCTGAACTCCCATTTCCTGCCCTGTAAAATGGAAATAGACAATGTGAACGAATGTATCATGAATTAAAGTTTCTGCCTTTAACTATGCCTTTTCTACTTACTATGTGATCTTGAATAAGTCAGTTGGATCTTGAATGTTCTGCTCTATAAAATGGGCATAATAATTCCCTCTCTTCTACCTCAAAAAATCAATGGAAGGATCAAATGAGAATATGGTGGGAAAGGGCATTGTAAATTCTAAAAATCATGACATGCACATATAATACTGTGATTAGAGAATGCACAGCGATTCTAAGCTGATGTAGATCACTAGAAATTCATACTCCATGATCTCTGTAGGGGAAAATAAAAGTCAGGTCATATAAAGTAATTCTATAAGCTGTAGAGTGTTAGAAGGCCAGAAGATTATCAGGACAGGTTGACCAACACCTCTACCCAGGCTACATACAGCATGCAACACTACGAGAAAACAAACCTAGAAAGAAAGCTGAGCCACCATGAGGATCTAGGTACCCTCAAACCCATGAGCTTCTGGGTTGATGCAGGTGGTGCCAGAACTGGAACTGTTAATTACTGGCCCACCAGGAGGTAGGCACAAAAAAAGGGAAGAAATGCATAAAAACGTTTATAGAAATTTTATATAACTGTGGCACCCAAATATGTGACCAATAGGCTTTATTTTAAAAGTGTTTTGCTGCCCTGACCGGTTTGGCTCAGTGGATAGAGTATCGGCCTGCAGACTCAAGGGTCCCAGGTTTGATTCCAGTCAAGGGCATGTACTTTGGTTGCAGGCACATACCCAGTGGGGAGTGTGCAGGAGGCAACTGATCGATGTTTCCAACTCTCTATCCCTCTCCCTTCCTCTCTGTAAGAAAGCAATAAAATATATTTTTTTTAAAAAAAGGTTTTTGCCTATTAATTTATTTTATTACATTTTATGAAAGTATTGGCTCCTCATGCGGTAGGGGAAAAAATAGACCTTCAACACAGATTGCAATCTTGTTTGGGGAGTGTGGTCTAGATAGAGTGTTGCTGGGATCAGAGTTGCCTTCGTGGAACATTCTCAGGCAGCAAAACTCAGAGGTTTTTGAATCAGTCACCTTAACTTTGCACTGTGGCTTTCTTCCTTCTTAATCATGTGATAGGGCATTTAACTTTTCTGCTTCTTTCTTTCTTGAAAAGGGTCAAGTCTCTCAACCTGAAAGGTGTAGTAAGGATGACAACATAAACAACTAGGTGTTCAATTGATTGCAGCTATTATTGGTCAAAGGATCAGAAACCTGAAAGAAAAGATCTCTGCTATGAAGACAAGTCCACCCCCCTCTCTAACTCCCCCCCCCCCCCCCACACACAGGGTCCTTAGGACTATTGTTTACCGCAGGATTGTACTCTGTCACAAAGTGGAGACTGTTGATCTCAATAAAACGGCTTAATCTGGTGTCATCAATGTTTTCAATGTCTTCACTCTCTAAATTCAGTTGTTCATTATCCACCTGCATAACACAGAAATAATAATTGTCACTGTTCTCTTTATTTGTTCATTGACAAATGTTTCTGGAATATCTACCACGTGACAGGCACTGACTACAGCTCCAAAACCAGAAAGGTAAATAGGAAATGTTCCCTGCCCTGAAGGACACCCTGTCCTGTGGGATACAAAGTGAACAGACATGCCCACAGGAGGTAGCAAGTGTCATCACAGGGGAATCACAGGCCCATGTGTCAACTGAGGAAGAGCAGGAATGCTTTCAGGAAGAGGTAGCTCCATTGGAAGGCATCCATAAATGTGACATATAGAGTATCTTATCATTCAGTTCAAAATGTTAACATTTCTGTTCTTATTTCTTCTCTAAACTTCTGTTTATTTAGAAGTGTATTTTATAATTTGAAAGTAAGATTTTCTGGTTATTTACTTGTTATTAATTTCCAGCTTAAGTTTTACATTTTATATCTTTTGTCAACTTCTCTATATATTATTATATATGTGCTTAAAATTGTGTATACTCTACAGTTTTTGGGTGTACTATTCTGTATATGCACCTGTGGTCACATGGTTAATTGTATAGTTCAAGTTATCTCTATTCTTATTGCTTTTTTAAAACCAGTTTATTCTATTAGAGAGAAATGTTAAAATCTTCCACTATGATTATAGATTTAACCATTTTTCTTACAATTCTGCCAGTTAGTCTGTCTGTATATTCTCAGGTGATGCATTAGATTAATGAAAATTTAGAATTCTTAAAATTTCTGGGTAAGTTGAAACTTTATCATTATGAAGGTCATTCTTTTTTTTTTTTTAAATATATTTTATTGATTTTTTACAGAGAGGAAGGGAGAGAGATAGAGAGTTAGAAACATCGATGAGAGAGAAACATCGATCAGCTGCCTCCTGCACATCTCCTACTGGGGATATGCCCGCAACCCAGGTACATGCTCTTGACCGGAATCGAACCTGGGACCTTTCAGTCCGCAGGCCGACGCTCTATCCACTGAGCCAAACCGGTTTCGGCTATGAAGGTCATTCTTTATCTCTAAGGATGCTTGTCTCAATGGCTACTTTGTCTAATATTAATATACTTATTCCAGCTTTCTTTTGGAAATGTTTGCATGGTATATTTCTATCCTCTTTATATTTTACTTATATTATTGTGTCATTATGTTTAAAAATAATGTATCCCTTATAAAAAGCACAGTTATATTTTAAAATCCAGTCTATATTTAATTGGATTCTTTTTGTAATGTAATTGCTATATTTAATTAAATATTCATTTCCCATTGGCTCTCCCAGTTCCAAATTCATTTGATTCATTTCTTGCCTATTTTGAACTGGTTGAGTGCTTTGTATTATTCCTTCTTTCCCTTTATGGGTTTGGAAATTGCACAGGCTTTAATTATTCTTTTAGGGATTACCAGCTTGCATTCTACAATATGCATTCTTTACTTACCTGAACCTAATATTAATTGGAAATTTTACCCTCTTCTTGGGCAATGTACAGTAGAACATTTTAGCACAGTTTGTCTCTTTCCAACTCCACTCCAGTTGTGTTTTAATTCTAAATCTCACAAGACATTATCATTATCCTATATAATAAAAGGGTAATATGCAAATCAACCGGTCACTATGACATGCAGTGACCATAAGGGGGCAGACGCTCAATGCAGGACCACAAGCTGGGCTGATGGCTGGTGAGCGCAGCAGCATCCGCGGCAGCACTAAGGAAGTCTGACTGCAGCTTAGGCCCACTCCCGGGGGGCAGGCCTAAGCCGCAGTCAAATATCCCCCAAGGGCTTCCAGGCTGCTAAAGGGCACAGGCTGGGCTGAGGGGGCCACCCCCCCACCCCACACCCCCCAGTGCACAAATATTGTGCACCAGGCCTCTAGTTGTTATATAGTCAACATACATTTACATTCATGCATATATTTACATATTGTTTCTTTTCATTTCTTCCTGCATTTTTGAACTTTGCTTCTATTTGGAATTTTTTCTCTTAACCTAGAACACATTTTGATATTTCCTTTAGCATGAAACAGTTCTGTTGGTTGACATAGTCTCTCAGTTTTGGTTGTTTCAAATATCTTTAATTAACCTTTGTTTTTGAAGGCTATTTTAGCTGGGTGTAGAATTCTAAGTTGACAATTTTCCTTCAGTTTTTTGCAAGATATACTTCTTTATATTCTGCATCCCACTCTTTCTTTTGAGAAGTCATCTGTGAACCTTAATATTACTTCTTTGAGATTACTTTGAGGATAATTTCTTTTCTCTGATTTAAGATCTTTCTTTTTTTCTTTGAGAGTCAGCCATTTTATGATATGGCTAAGAGAAGATTAGCCATACCATATATAATATATGTATGTCTGCAAGTGTATGTATATTTTTATATTTATATTTGATAATCTTAATCTAATTTCAGGAATTGAGGTAACTTGAATCTGTGCTGCACCCCTTGGTTCATTGTTATCTTTAGGGTATTGTTCTTTAGCATCTAAGTGGGCAAAGGGTATTTTACTAGATCTACCTCCTACTTCTTCTTCTGAGCTCTAGACTTCAGCATTTGCTTTTAGGGCTCTTTGAGGGTCTCAAAAATGCTAATAAAGCTCTAAGTCTCTCGGCTGCTTCTTCTAGAACTTGCAAAAGCCTCCCAGATGAAAAGCACCCCAAATACATGATTTACCTCTTGAGTTTCCAGCGGTTCTCAACCTGTGGGTCGCGAACAATGAAAATACATCCAGCATATCAGATATTTACATTACGATTCATAGCAGTAGCAAAATTACAGTTATGAAGTAGCAACGAAAATAATTTTATGGTTGGGGGTCACCACAACGTGAGGAACTGTATTAAAGGGTTGCGGCATTAGAAAGGTTGAGAACCACTGCTTCTTGATAATTCTTTAAAGCCCTTATTTTCTGGCCCAGCTTTTTAAAAAATTGCCTTTGGTGGAAGAGATTGTCTAGTTATTGGATCTATTATCCCAGATTTGGTGGAGGGATTGTCTAGTTACCTGATCTAATATCCCAGATTTACATGTTTGAACTACCTTTCCACCATACTCAGATATATTAAAAGATGGAGCTTTCTATGGCCAATCATTGTTCCCAGATTTTCTCATTCATCTCCCCCAGTCTATTCATGCACATGAAAACACAAGGTAATGCTTCCATCACCCATAGCAACTATGTCTACAAATAAAAATAATCAGGACTAGGTCCTGAACAATTCTGTTTCCTAAAACAATTTGGGCCACTTTTGAGATCTTTGGGCTATCAACCCTTGGAATCTCTTTTATCTCTTTCCCTTACATCTATTATCTTATGTAGGTTCTACCCAATCAGATCTTGCCAAGGATCAGAATCATTCTTTACCTCAAATTATGTTCTCCCAATCTATCCAGCAAAGCCAAAGGTAAGTATTATTTTAGTTTATAAATGAGGGAATTCAAGCAAAGGTAAATTAAAGTCACTGAGCAGTAGAGTCCAAGTTTGTTCTTTTTTTTTTTTTTTTTTTTAAATATATTTTATTGATTTTTTACAGAGAGGAAGGGAGAGAGATAGAGAGTTAGAAACATCGATCAGCTGCCTCCTGCACATCTCCCACTGGGGATGTGCCCGCAACCCACGTACATGCCCTTGACCGGAATCGAACCTGGGACCTTTCAGTCCGCAGGCCGACGCTCTATCCACTGAGCCAAACCGGCTTTGGCCAAGTTTGTTCTTTATTGTCATCCCTATCATGACTCTATTGTTTGTTTTTTAACTTCTTTAGTTTAAGCTGGCTTCCCATTGAGTTATTTAAAAGCAATATGGACCTCCAAAAAGCTCAATGCACTCTTTATGATCAATTTTATGAATTCTTGGAATATCTGGTCATTCTTTTATAATCTATTTGTTTGCAAATTATTTGTTGAACGCCTTGTATATGTTAGGCACTGAGGCACAGACATGCTGACATTCACTCAAATAGCAATTTAATCACTTAATTCATGAAGGGTGTAAGAGATCTTTCCTTCCTATCTTTGCAACGTTGTGTTTTTTTTTCCAGTTTCTTCGTATTTTATTTACTTTTTATTCTATTTAGTTAAACTAAAAAGGTCCAAAACCAGTTTAAACACTGTTTTTTAATCACTTTAATTTACTGATTTTGGGAGGGGACTGTTTTCACAACTTCAGTTTATCAACTGAATGCTGAGGTGCAGAAAAAAAAAATCATCAAAACCACAGGATATTTTAATTGCTTTAAAATCCATAAAGTTCCGAGTAGAAAGCTCGGGGCAGAAATATACAAGCAAGAGAAAAAGTCTTCTTAGGTGGAGTCCTTGCCCACCCTACTACCATTCCCATCCCCAAGTCAGTAAGAGTGAGGAGAGAAACAAAATGAGCTCATTGATCTTTGCTGCTTAAGGCTGGGTTTGAGAGCTGGCATGCCTTTCCTACTTACGTGTTTGCTAATTACAAACATCCAAATCATCATCATTATTATAATCAGGGCCTTTTTACTACTTAATATGTCTAAATACTTCCTGATTATTTTTCTAGGAACTTGGAGATCTGGTGCCTGCACTTCAGCTGACATGGCTGTGCTCTGGGCCAGGAGCCCCTCCCTCCGGCACTCTCTTCCAGGCAGTCCCTCTCATTTCCCAGAACAGGGAAAACAGGAAGCGCCGCTTACATTAGGCGTTTCTGGACTTCAGGAGCTCAGTATATTGGAGGTAGAAGATATTAAATGATAACATTCTCTAAGAAGGCCAGAGCTTTACTAAAAACCACCCTCCTGAAGTCTATCCAGTTTGTAGCACTTCTTTTACGGAAACATGCCTGACTATTTCATTATTTCTTAAACTAATAAACTCTGGAGCATTCATGTGTAGGGGTCTTGGAAAGAACATTTGAACAGGAAATCTCCCTTCTGTAAAGGAAATTATTTGCATAATGTTCTGGAAAGAAAAATCTGACCCTGGAACTAAGAGTTGAGAAAAAAAACAAAAACCCTTTTATGTATTTTTCCAGTTTTTGGAAAGAATTTTACTGGAGATATCATATTATTTTTTTCTCCCCAAGTAAATAGACACCAGAAGAAAAATAGAAACAGTAAGCCAGAAGGATTACCACCTTAAAATATAATTTTGAGTTTTCCCTAAGAATATTTGAAATGAATTATTTTGTTTTAGATACTGCTTATACTAGTATCATACCAATAGATTTAATCATTCCTTTTCTGTTGATTAGTATTTCAACAATATTCCCTTCAATTGCCATGCATTTCTCTAATTTACAACCCAGTTTTTCATAAAATGCATTAAAGTCATCTTAGTTTTTACGCCACAGTTACAATATTAAATATCTTGCATCGCACTGAGAAGTCACTTGTTAAACAAATGCCCTCATGTCTTGGTTTCTTTTTATAAGCTGCTTAGCTTACATTATGTTGAATACATATATTCTTTGGAAAAACATTTAATCATTTGGTATATATTACTTCTTGCATTCATTATCACTTTATTTTTATGTAGTCCTCCTTCTGATTATTTGGCAAGGTGCATTTCTTATAATAAGTATCCAACAAATAACTGTAAAGGGAATAACAGAATGCCTCTACTGTGTTTCCATTACTATCCCAGTGGAGCAAAGTTAGGCTAATATGTTTTTTAAAAATAGAAGTGATTGAGAAAACCCAAAGCAGATTAAATGTTCAAGTAATATCTGAAATTCCGTCTTAGTACCAAGACTATGTCTCTGTGAGGACAACGATAAGTTCTGCTGGAGTGAAGGGGAAAATAAGACATTTGGGGGGCTAGCTATCTGAATCTGTGCCGGTAACCTGCCTTCTGACATACATCCATGCTTGCTTGCCGATAAACTCCATTCTTATCAAACTTTATTCTTATCTGTGATGCCTGTCCTGCCCTGCAGAACCTGTTTCCTGGAATACTACCATTGTACAGAGACTATAAACCATGAACCATATACAATCCCCGAAGGGGCCGGTGCCAGTGCTGGCAAGCCTCTGGTTGTGATCTCACTTCTCCCATCCCAACTCATGGGGAAGCCTGATCCATATTTTGGGGACAAAGGAACTAAGAGTATAAAGGGAAAGCTTCGTCCCTATCCATCACTCAGGATTTGGAGACTGACTCCCCTGAGTCACGGCACTAGTGCAATCTGCAATAAAGGCAACTTTTCTGAATATTCTCTGAGTGTCCGGCTGATTAGTTCTCCTGCGCTGCCTGGCAGCTTATCTGTGTGGAGGCCCTGCAGTCACACTCACACAAGGCAAGCTGCCATACATCACCCACAGGCTATCATACAGGACTTGTTATTGTCCCATTTTACATAATTTTTTTCCTGATAATATTTATCTAATCAGCTTGCATTATTTCTGAAAAGTGATGCATTCCATGAATATAGGTAGCATTTGCTGGTCTCTCATTTTTATGCACCAATATTTAAAGCGTCTGGTAATGTGAACCATTATAGTCCTATCATGTCTTCATTTATTACTGTTTTAATTTACCTCTACATATATTCTTGCAGTTGAAAATAATATATGTGTAAATTCTGAAATTTTCTTGACAAAATATGTAATGTCTAGATTAAATCTTGAGAAATAACCCTGGGGTTTGATAAGTAGTGCCAGTGGGATAGAGAAATGTTTTAGGAGAAAGTGGTTACAGAAGCAGGCTTTTGAATGAGGTGAATCTAGGAGTAAAAACAAACCATGTTTGCCCTAGCCGGTTTTGCTCAGTGGATAGAGCATCGCCCTGCTGGCTTCAATTTCCATCGAGGGCACATGTCCAGGTTGCGGCTCAATCTGCAGTGGGGGCAGTACAAGAGGCAGCTGATCAATGATTCTCTCTAGTCATTGATGTTTCAATCTCTCTCTCTTTCACCCTTCTTCTCTGAAATCAATAAAAATAAACAAAAAAAGCAAAGATTTTTTTCAGGAATAAGTGCTTTAGAAAGTCGCCGTAGTATGGTACAGAAGGTGTGCTTTGATGACAACAACACAGAGTATGAATCAGATATCTGTCGTGTTATAGTTGAGAGACTTTGGACAACTGAATCAACCTCATGGAACTTTAGTTTCCTTATTGATAATGCAAGGATGACAGTAATTACTTCATTTAATTTTTGTGAGAATTAAATGGTAGAACAATGGAAAACATCTCGCATAGTGCCTATCGTAAATTAGGCACTGAAACAAACAAACAAACAAAATGTAAATCTAAGATAAAAGTAGGTACCAGAAAATTTGCAGCATTTCACGTTTCCCAATGTAAAGTAGATTAATTTTGGTTGATTCTCTCTCTCTCTCTCTCTCTCTCTCTCTCTCTCTCTCTCTCTCTCTCTCTCTCCCTCTCTGGTATCTCAAACTCCTGAATAATAATTCTACTAAAATATGGACTCAACTTTGAAAGAATAAACTGAGAAAAAAAAAATGTTTATCTAAAAGCTGGCATGGCACAAGTTGAACCTCTCCCAGACCCGCAAATGGAGCAGGGTAAGGACCAGTGTGTTTGCTTTTGGTATGGCACAAAGTAATCCTGTTCCCAGAGGTCTCAAGAGTTCATTCCGAGCAGGTCTGTCACTAGTGATAAACAAAAAGCATGCTAAATAAGAGGGAACAGCTCTGGGAAGTCATCATGAGGACTGTATAAGGAATGAATTGTAAGCAGAGTTAATGCACCCATTAGCGGCTGTAAAGCCTGTAGAGACAGACGTGGGAAGTAACAGCACTTGTTTTTCTTCCTCACGTGTGCATCTTGGTAGCACTGACTTTAAAATCAGGCCTTCATAAGATCTAAAAACAGCAAACCGGCAAGGAAGTACTTTATGAAGCTGTCTTTGATTAGAATTTTCCTATTGAAGGGTTACTATGAACGGTTCAACAAGAACATGAAAGGCATTAACCTAACCTTCCATCTCTTTCTTACCAAAGCTTTTCACAGAGGAGCTTGGTTTAATCCTTTTTTCACGGTGGTGAAAATGCAAACCTACGACTGCTGTCCAGGTGGGGAGAGGGCTGCTGAAGGTACTCATGCACCCAGATACATACTTTGGGAGGTGAGTTCATTCCTCAAACTCTTTGTGTCTTCTGGATACTAGAAGTCATGGTTTCTGCCCTTGAGTAATGGGGGAAAAGATGAGACAGACACAGAAGTATATGACCGGCATTACAAAGCGGTAAATGAAAATAGAGATATGCAAACAGGGAGGGATAGTTAGGCCAATTTGGAGATTCCAGGGAGGCTTTCTGAAGGATAAGATGCCTGACTGATTCACCGGAATGTGAAAAAGAGTTAGCTGGGTAAGGCTAAGTGAAAGGGGGTATTTGGGGGCAGTAGCCTCCTAGGCAGAGGAATAGCCATGTGAAACAATGAACTTGGATCATTATACTATGTACTAGTGGCCCAGGGCATGAAATTCATGCACATTAAAAGGGAATTCATTAGAGAAAATATTTTGATATTGCTATTTGCCCTTTCTCTATAATAGAAGTGTCAGAGATGAAAGAAAATTAATAAAATGTATATGAAAACCTTCCTCCTGTCAGAGTCTGGGGCATGCCACAGGACCCAGAGTCAAGTCCCTGTCCACCCGCGTGCACCTTGAAATTGCGTGAGGCCCAGACCTTGCTGGCCCCACCCCTGTCAAGTCCTGCTGGGTGGGGGGAGGGGGGGGGAGGGGCACAGCTGCAGGTCCCCCAGCCTAGTGCTGGCCAGGGGGTGCAGGCTCAGGTCCCCCATCAAGCCCAGCCGAGTGTGGGAGCGCTCAGCCTCAGGTCCCCTGTTAAGCCCTGCCAGTTGGGGGCACAGCCTCAGGTCCCCCGGTCCAGTGCCGGGGTTGGGGGGTGGGGTCTCAGGTCCCCTGCCCCGGCCCAGCAACACGCAACCTCAGGTTCCTGCTGATCGCTCGTTATGGGAGCCCCGCCTCCTCTGTGGGCACAGCCATCTTGTGATGGGGTGATGGAGTGAGGGTCAATTTGCATATTATCTCTTTATTATATAAGATAGTTGGGTGTTGAGAGGGTACAGCCCAAGGTAGGAATGTTCTAGAAAAGGGAATAGAGAAGCAGCTAGTGGCCATATCATAAAAGACGAGATGTTTAAATGTCTTGATTTTTACCTTATAAGAAATGGGAAATATTAAAAAGTTTTATAGAAAGGAGTGTCATGGTCAAGTTTCCATTTTAAATTCATCATGGTGATACCAATCTAGAAATTACTTATGAAGTACTAAAAGGGAGATCAATTAAGAAGCTATGGAATTGTCTGTGCCAAAGATGCTGAAAATCTAAAAAGAAGAAAGAAGTGGAAATAGGGAAAAAGAATATAGGTTCAGTAAGAGAGGAGGTCCAATTTGAAAAAAATTCGAGATCAAATGAACATAGCCATCCAATAAAAAAGTTTTAGAGGGAAGAACATGATTCAGCAGGTGCATAGGATAAAGTCAGTTTTGAACAGGTTGAGACTGTAGTGCTTATGAGGGACTTCTACCAGCAAGCATTTGAATTACAATGGAGGTCCAGGCTGGAGACAAAACATTCCAAATCCTCAGCAAACACTTAATGGTCTAACACGAGAAAGAATTATATTACCCAAGGATGGCACAGTCATCCACACACATATTTATTTACTTAATGAACACTTAATGAGCACCTGATACACGGCAGGCACTCTTTCAGGCTCTGGTTGAAGTAGTGCCCCACAAAGCTTGGATTCTATAACCTAGATTGGGAAGAGCACTGTGTCAGGCAGCAGTATGGATGCAGGAAGAGAAGGCCTTACGGAGACTAAGGAAAGGAGAGGAGGATCAGGAGAAGCAGGCTCCTAGAAGTTAAGGAAAGAGAGATTCAAGAGAAAAGTGGTCAACATGTCACACTGGCAGAGATGTCCAGGACAATAAGACCTAAAAAGTGTTCATTGGATTTGGAAATATGGAAACGTGCTGACGGAAGCAGTTTTAATGGAGTGCAGGGTATAAACTAGACAGCAGTGTATTTAAGAGCTTAAAGAAAGTTGGAGATAGTGAATATAAACTGCATGTAAGGAGAGGTTTGGATGAGAAGCAAAAGAAATAGATAGGATGGAGGTGAGAAGGGGAAGGACATCTTGAAACTATCTTTTGCCCGATTCCTCATTTCCAGTGGGCTCCGGTCATCTTTACTTTGATACTCTGCCAATAATACCAACTCAGCAACTAACCACAGCATCAGAAACCCCTATTTCTGAGTAGGCCCTCACTATTCCTGGGTACCTTAACGTTAAGCTTGGCCTCCTTTGCCTTTCATCATTTTGACATCTCATCCTTGCAAGCCCTGCCTTTTCTTCACTTTCTAATGTGATTTCTCGACTACAGACCCTTCGTACCTGATCTGTTTTGCCAGCCTAACAAAATTTCGCTCCACTCTTATCTTTTTGCCTGGCACTCCATCCTACCCACATACCAAAATAACATTGCTGAAATGCATTCCTGTTCATGTTACTCCCCTGATCGAATGGCCTTGGTGCCTTTTCTGTGCCAACCAAATGAACTGGAAACACGTCAAGCTAGTATTCAAATTCCTCCACAATATGATTCTAATCAAGCTTCTCTGTCTTATATTCATTTCCCCAAAACATGTACCCTGAGATCCAGTCAAATTGGCCTGATCATTGTTTTCTAAGTTACATTTTTGCTCCCACTTTAGCCATGAATTCTCTTCCACCTTGTCCAAATTTTACCTATCCGTTAAATCCCCGTTAAGTTTTCTTTTTTATAATTTTTTGATCAGAATACCTATACTGCTTTTATCTTTTGAACCCTTATAATATTTTATCTATATTATGCTCTTTGTATTATAGATACTTACGTATTATGTTTATAATCTCTACTATATTTTAAGTTCTATGAGAGAAGAGAATACAGTTAATGTGCTTTCATTGTTAATATCTTGCATAAGGCATGCAGTAGTTGTTTAATATATTTTTACAAATGTAAGTTAACTCCCCAAAATATAAAAGTATACATTTTAGAGCTCAAAATGATCTTAGAGGTGACATGGTTGAACCATTTTATCTTATAGAAATGAAAGAATTTGGGCTAAGAAATGTTAAGTGATCTGCCTGAGTCACATGACTGGTCAGCAACAACTCTCACTTCCTGACTCTCAGTCCAGACCTCTTTCCATTTCACGACAGCATCTGTTTGGGAAGCTTGAGTTGAGCCATCATCCTTGTCACCATTGTCCCTGACGCTGGCATCATCATTAGTGTTAAAGACATAGACATCTTTCTAGTCTCACAAGTTTGTGAGTTCACAACCTAAGGTACTGGTAAGTAAAAACCGGGAGAAGGCTTGAGCTGCCCACCCACCTTACCAGACGAAAGAGAGAAATGGTGTTCTCAGTGATGTTGTAGTGAGCCAGAACCTCAGAATCAGTGCTGATTCCAAATGATACATCTTGGAATTTTTGCACCACACCATGGAATACAGGCACTGCTGGTATTTCTAAATCCTAAAAGCAAGGAGAAATGACAGAGGTTATTTTGGAGGAGAGAGACATGGAAACAGAACATGGAATTGAAATGTGCTCATCGAACTAGAAATCAGAGACTTGACTTAGAGTCTGAGCTGTGTGGGTTAATTGATAGCTACAGAATTGTGGCTAAGCCAGGGACTCCTGCCTGGTCTTACCATAGAACTTGCAGTTTATTAGGAGCTGAGAGGGGCCTCAAAATCACAGGGCCCTGCAAAAGTGGACGGCTTGTCACTGACATACCTGAGAAGGCAAATGTTTTAGGAACAATTGGTGGAAGCAAAAAGAAATGCAAAAAGAAGAAAGTGTTATGAGCCCTAACCAGTTTGGCTCAGTGGATAGAGCATCGGCCTGCGGACTGAAGGGTCCCAGGTTCAGTTCTAGTCAAGGGCATGTACCTTGGTTGCAGGCACATCCCCAGTAGGGGATGTGCAGGAGGCAGCTGATTGATGTTTCTAACTCTCTATCCCTCTCCTTTCCTCTCTGTAAAAAAATCAACAAAATATATATATTTTTTAAAAAGAAAGTGTTATGAAAAGGGCCAAAAATAAAAAATAAATATAGAAGCTTAAAATTTTGTTAACAAAGGTCAGTGCAGGGTGTGAAAGAATAGTCCTCCTTCTACTGTGTGCAAGCCCATGAAAGATACTGTTTATGTGTTGCTCCAACCCAGGATCCCAGGCCTGCAGGAGGGGGCAGGGAAGCCACTTGAGTCGAGTCCAGTCTTACTATAGCAAGCTGACACCATTTTCCCTGCTGTCACAGGAACGTTGTCCACAACCGCTCCAAGTAATAAACAGTGAACATATTCTTCCCTGACATCTCTCTGGTCTGACGGAGATGTGCAAAGAGAAAAGAAAATGGCTAGCCTTGCATCCGGGGTCAAGCAGAGGGGGCTGGCACCCTGCTCATCTGAAAGGATGTGTGGAGTTCATTGAGGCTGTGAACAATTGTTAATCTAGACTTCCCCTTAAAATGCAATTGCTCACAGATCAAATGACGGCACCTGGTGGCTGTCTAAGTTATTGCACACTCCTCCAGTTCCACTTTTTTGCCCCTCCCTGCTTTTCCTAGGGTGGCTGCTTTTGCCTACAGCTCAGAGCTCTCCCTTCTTATCATCGCCCCACGCCCCCCTCACTCCCATACATCTCCTCACAGCTATTTCCAGCTGTGTACACAGAATCCACAGGGTGATGATGAGTTGGAATTAATGAGTGGAAACTGACAACAAGGTCTGCAATGAGAGAGCAGGGGACTTACTTGATCAGCTGTGAGAATCACCAGATGTTACCTCCAGAGAAAGATAAAAATACTGGAACGATGGTCTCTCATTTATGGCTGCTTTCATTAGCCAGGCAGCCAATCTGAAAGACCGAGGCTAACACCTTCGATGTATAACATGTCATCCTTCTTCAACATTTCAGAGCAAACAAAGATACAGAAGAAGGGGGGACTACCTATTTGGTAAGGAGTTAGACGAAAGTCAGTATTGACTCGTGCATTGCCTGGATGGTAGAAGTTGGGTTTACTCTGCCCCTGACTCAGCAATCAGATACTGACTTAGGTTTCAAAGCACCCATAGATGAGGAGACCCGGAGCCTCCTTCGCAGTCTCAGAAGTTTTGGGAAAGACATAATTCAGAGACTGGACATGCCTAAAAATGGAGAGTTCTTGAATGAAAATGCTGAAAGCAAACTCTGAGTCCCATTGGCTGCTAAGGTAGTGCCGCCTGGCCAGCCGGTGGCGGTCATGGCTCCTTTGAGGCCCAGCATTCCTGCTTCTTGGGGGGCGTAACAAGCAGGGTATCTGACAAACCTGGAAGAAGCCTATGACAGCCACCTCAGCAGCAGCAATGAATTCCATGGCAGCTGGGACACCCGTGAGCCGCACAGGTTCCTGGGGAGCACTGGAGCCATCTAGACACACACAGAGAGGGAAGCAGAAGGTGTTAGGGTGATGGCACCCTAAGAGAAGCAGCATCTCTAAATAATAGGGGCATCTACCCTGTTCCTCTCCACACTCAGGCAAGGAGCGCTAGGGGTGCAATGCTTATTTCAAAGCTTCATTTTTTTAGCCAACATATGGAGGGTGACCCCACCTTGTGGCCACTCTCTGAAGGATAATGCCAGACTTCTCTCTTCTCCACCAGGCAACACAGCCATTTCCTGGGGGAATATTCTAGGTTTAGAGGAAAAGTACTCAGAGTGTGACCCTGTTCCCTTTCCTTCTCCTAACAACACGTTCGCCCTCTGGTCACCCAAGTGCCGTTTGCTTTTCTTTGTTTACCTGAGGATTCTTGAATTTCTGCAGCAACATCTGGGGACAGCTTGCACGTGAAGAGAAATAACAGAAACAGGCATCTGGGTGGTGTCGCTTCCATTCTTCTCCTTCTGCTCCTGATCCAACCCCTGGACTTTGTGTTTTGGGACACGGACTCAGGGCAGCCTACTCTGTACTTCATGGGTTGTGGTGTTCTTAGAGCTTTGGGAACCTTGCAGCTGGCTCTAGGGGGACCTTCAACTTCTGAGATAAAAGGCCGAGGTTAGTGACAGGGCCTCCGCACAAAACCAACCAGAAGAAAGTCAATTCATTTAAATAAGAAAACAATGTTCTATGCCAGGTATTGACCTAACCTCTAGGGATACAAAGGTAACTATGATCTGATCTAGCCTCTCCCAGCTTAGATTGTTAATGTGAGAAATGGACAAATAAACATCATTTAAATATAAAGTGAAAAAGAAAGAGGAACTCATAGAGCACTGTGAGAGGTCAGACGAAGGATGTTTAGGACAGTGGTGGGGTTAGCGAAGGTTTTGTTCCCTACAGGGGATGCCCAACCAGAGGCCTGAGCAAGTAATTTTGCCAGACAACAAAGATGGAACCTGAGTTTCATTATCATGAGACAAAGCCCAGCGATGCAAATGTAATGTGAGAGAGAATTATTAGTGATTGAGTATTCCGAAGGGAAGGAAATGATCATTACGGGCAGAAAGGTATGCTGGGACCCGCTCACAGAGGGGCTTAGGAGCCTAGGAGCTTCAATTTTATTTTGTAGGTGATGGGAATCCATGGAAAGATCTTAAACAGGAGAGAAACAGTGTCTGATTGGGGCCAAGATGACTGTGGAACTCCAAGAGACCCCATAGGCAGTGGGAGACATAGGTCTCAAGATCAGAAAAAAACTGTCACATGATAATACCATAAAATAAAACAAATTGCGATTTTCTTCTGTTCTTATTTTGAAGGTTCATTGCCCATTGCAGGAACAGGGGACCCAAACTGTTCCCAGGCATGTAAATGTCTCCTCTACTATGTCCTGCCCCACCTCCTCCCAGGAACCATCCAGTTACAATATTTGTTCAAACAAGGAAAGCAAGGAAATGAGAGTCTCAGTCAGGTCATACAATTGCTTTATTCTCACTCTCTTGTGCTGTTTAAGTGTCTCCCAGGAAAGAAGAACCCACGTGGCAGGGAATGTGGCTAGGGACGTTCACTGAGCCAGCAGCAACCACAGAACAATCCAGGGGTGGGAATGAGCACTGGAACCCAAGGCAGAAGGGTTGTTAGTGATTCCTGGCCTCTCACTCCTCAAGTGGGAATAAGAGAAGACATATTTCATGACTGTGCATTGAGGAACAGAACTTTGAAGATCTGGCCTTGATGGAGGATCAGAGTGGGCAGGACTGAAGCCTGGGTTTTACGCGTCCAGTGTTAAGGATCACTCCAAGAGAGAGAGCGGGAGAAGATGCGTCAACAAGAGGATGTGAGGGGTGTTGGGGAAGGGGCCCAGCTGTGATGAGGGGGAGGACAGGGCGATGAACACGATGTGGAGGGTTCTTCCAGGGGGCAGGGCAGGGACAGGGATGGGCAGATGTGCTCATTCTGTCCACTCCTTCTTAATGGACAGGTTCCACTCCCAGGTGAGGTGGTCGTGCTTGTCGTCATCGGTGAAGAAGGACTTGTTGTGGTAGGTGCCTCGGGCCAGCATGCCTTTGGGAGCCTCCTCAATCGGAGTCAGGAACTCATACTCTTCTGGCCGAGGCCCGTAGCTGCCGACCATAAATGTGGCTTTATCCACTGGGAAGAAAGGGAAGTTCGTTAGGGCAAGTGCCTGAGAGAGAAAAACAAACACTGCGGACTGGAGAACTTGGAGCACTGCTTACAGGGATCAAAGCCAAGAGCAATGGTGTCCAAGCCTGGCTACACATCAGGTTTACCTAGGCACCATTTTTGTTTTTTTTCTTAAAAAAATATTTTTTATTTGAGTGCCTTTTAATACTACAGTTTCCTTTGACCCAAAGACTATGGTTCAATAACCTGCTGTGGGTCCCTAGAATCAGTGTTTTTAAAAAATAGCTGATTCTGAGTATCAGAAAAATTGCGGGATCAGTGCCCTAAATCAATGGAGATGAAGAATGTTTTTAGGGAGATGTAGCAGATTATACCATAAAAAAGTCCCAGGTAGTCAAAAGGTATAAAATTCCACTTATGAGGTAAGGAAGTCCTGGGAATGTAATGTACAGCATGGTGACTATAGTTAATAATATCATACTGTATGTTTGAAAGTTGCTAAGAGAATAGATCTTAAGATCTCATCACAAGAAAAAAATTGTTACTTTGTGTGTTGATGGATGTTAACTAAACTTATTATGGTAATTCATTTTATAATATATACATATATCAAGTCATGTTGCACAACTATAACTAATGTTATATGTCAATTATATCTCAACCAAAAAAATTCAAACTAGTTGAGACCTGAGTTCTTTTCTAAGTCATAATATTTTGGACCTCCATTTCTTTTTTATATAATGAACTTCAAGGATCTTTTATCTACAGATGGTCATTTAATAAACACACCAATTGGGGCAGATAAGGTAACAGCTGGTGACCAGAATGAACAGAAATCATGGATAGAATAATTTGAATGCAAGGGGAAAATCAATAATTTGATTTAAAAAAGTAAGAACTGGTTTTCTTATCCATTTAGGTACCCTATGTCTTTTGATTGGAGCATTTAATCCATTTACATTTAAGGTTATTATTGATAGGTATTTATTTATTACCATTTTTATTCTTTATGCTTATCACAGCAGCCCCTTTAACATTTCTTGAATGGGAGGAAATAGAGGGGGGTCAATGGAGGGAAAAAAGGGGACATCTGTAATGCTTTCAACAATAAAGATACATTTTTTAAAAAGTAAGAATTGGGACAAATGGTGCAAATAGCTAACCAACATTATTAATAGGTGAATAACTGGAATGTATATTAAGAATCAGTAGGGAATTAGAAAATGTAAATACAGGTAGGTAGGTAGGTAGGCAGGCAACGTTTAGTTAGCTGTTAAGTGTTGTGAATAAAGGAACAGCTACAGACACATCCTAGCCCTCTCCCCTCAGTGAGGCAACATAGTCTCCATGCCCAAAAGAAAATGAGAAACTGAACTCTATTTTACATGAGACTAGGTATGGAAAGACCAATTAAAATCTTTCAGGTCAACAATCTTCTGTGGGATCTGAGTAACGGAGTGTTTCTCTATGCAAATTTATCAGACAATTCCTCCCTCTCTCTTGTTTATGGACTTGGTGGAATGGATGCATTACTGTTTCACACCTCTGTGGGAAGAGAGCCCCTAGAGTAGAAAAGGACTGTCAGTGTGCTCCCATCAGGTTTTCACTCTTCATTTCCCCCTGCCCATACTCATGGGAGAGACCTGAGGGCAGGTTCCCAAGGCATGTACAGTTTAGGTACAACTTGTCAAGAATGGCTGCCAATTAAGTAATGCTATATTAGTTGTTTCGATTAGACAGCTTTTCTCAATCCCAGAAAAAAAAATTTTTCGTTCTTTGTTTAGGAAATTAAGCACTGCCCTCCTCCCTCCCCCAACCTCATCCCTCTACCACTCCACCAACTCTCATTCCCATTAAACACAAAATGCCAGTGGATAGGTCTTTGCGTCTTCCTGTTTTGTATTTCTCTGACACTCAGGTTTTATACCTGTGAACTGCTTTATTTATTTATTTGTTTATTTATTTTTTACTTTTGAGAGTACTTTTATGTACTTTATTTTATTCAATCTTATCTTGGTTACTCTTTTCATTTATGAGCAATAAAGTTGAATTCCAGAAGCTGAACGCCGAAGGTGAGTGGCTGACTCATCTAAACTATGTCTCCTGAAGGTAGGTCTTGCCATTAACATCTAGGTCAAAGGTATATGTGTGCCTTTGCCTAGGGTGAGAGTCCACAGCTTTTTATCAGATTCTGAAATGAGTCCATGCCTAAAACTTGCTAATAACCAGAACTTTAAGTATCAGTGAGAAGCAGATTTGGGGACAGTGTAAAGTATAGGTCACTTACCTTTCACCCCAGTCCGGTAGGTGTGCTGAACATATTTCAGGCCTGACACAATATCTCTGTTCACCTGTAGGTGGGAAGGACCCAAGCAATTCAGATTAAAGGGCCTCTTTCATTTTTCCTCATTATCTAGCCTGATCCTACCTAGCTGTCTTCTCTGAGCATAAGAAGACTGAAGATTGAGTTCAGAGTAAGGGTTATTATTATCATTTAGTGTAGTGATAGCGAACCTATGACACGCAAACTCATTTTTTTGGTTGATTTTTCTTTGTTAAATGGCATTTAAATATATAAAATAAATATCAAAAATATAAGTCTTTGTTTTACTATGGTTACAAATATCAAAACATTTCTATATGTGACACGGCACCAGAGTTAAGTTAGGGTTTTTCAAAATGCTGACACACCGAGCTCAAAAGGTTCGCCATCACTGATTTAGTGTGATGGTGTGGCAGAGTTGAAGAGAGGCGTTCACAAGACTCAATGTTGCCAATCTGGTTTTAATCACTGAAGACTGTGATTTTGGGGTTTGTGAAGGGGAGTGGTTAATTAAAACACCGCCTCAATATTCTTCATTACACTTCTCCCTCAGTGGCCCAAAGAATGGGCTTGAGCTCCCTCTCCCTGATTCTACTAGCCGGAAGAACGTCCTCGTCTTAGGAAAGGTTACAATGCTACCAATGGAAAATATTGTGTAAATATCTGAAAATCCCAACCTGAGAAATGATCCACTTAGCCCATGAAAACCAAACAACAAGGAGAAAAGCTGTAATGGAAAGTCAAGCCCAGGGGGTGGTTGTTCCTGTAATGTAGGTATAACTCGAGGTCTCGAGCTGAAAAGATGGGCCACAGAAAAGCATCCTCCCTATAGATAAATAATGGGTAAAAGCCACTGGTGTCTGGCAAGTATTTTGGATGTCTGTCATTTTCAGACGTTGTCTGAGGTGGTGATACTTTCCCAAGCCTTTCAAAGAAAATTCACTAAGGCAGAATGAAAATATAAACAGTCCAGGTACTTTGTTTTTCCATTAGTCATTTTACCTCGGACTGAACTGGGTTGTCTCTTAATTTTATATGGTGCTAATGTTTATACAAACAAATTAAATTGGTCATTGAGTCATTGGCTGGAAGGCTTGGTTAATTGTTCATCGATATGAAGAATGTAAGCATCTTTGAATAATTTCTCCCCACCAATAACTATGGCTCCCTTTTTGTTTTGGACAGAATAATGAAATCAATCTTGCAAGGCTTCATTGTTTTTAATGAGGTAGCATTGCAGTGAATGCTGCCAGCTTAGGTTCTAGACCAGTGATGGCGAACCTTTTGAGCTCGGCATGTCAGCATTTTGAAAAACCCTAACTTAACTCTGGTGCCATGTCACATATAGAAATGTTTTGATATTTGTAACCATAGTAAAACAAAGACTTATATTTTTGATATTTATTTTATATATTTAAATGCCATTTAACAAAGAAAAATCAATCAAAACAATGAGTTCGCGTGTCACCTCTGACACACGTGTCATAGGTTTGCCATCACTGTTCTAGACTGTCACTCAGTAAAATCTGTCGTATAAATCTATCAAAAGCAGATAAAATGAAAACATGCTGAAGAAATTGTGATATAACAAAACCCAACCTTTCTAATGACTCTGACTCCCCCATGTGGCTCATAGGAATAGGGAAAATGAATGGATCTTTCTAGAAGCCTCTAAGCTGGTCCCTTAGGCCCCATGGGAAATTGGTCTGATGGAAATAAGACCTAAAATCAGGAATGATGGTGGCAAAGGAATAAGGACTTCAAAACAAAGAGTTTCATATTTTTCTACTGCTTCATAAAATGTCCATTTTAATGTTTGATATGGATAAAAAATATGAATATTCCTGGTATTCTCTTCTTCTGCCTGGACCCCCTTCCCCATGTCTCTCCACACCAGGAAGAAGAAGCCTTCGGGATGAGAATGGAAGTGAGAGCTGTGGAAGTCAGACACACTATCATTTCCTTAAGAGACAGAAGAAAGAAAAGCAGAAACTAAAAGAACCATAACAGGCCAAATTTTGGAAGAGTGTTGTAAAATTTGGGGGAAGAAAGAGAACACCGAGAGCAACTAAGAGACATAAAAAAGGAGGGTTTCAGGATATGTTGCTGGTGTTATACATGCAAACTTTGTTGGACAGTTTTCAAGAGACATCAGCATAGAATTAAATTGCTTTTTATTTTTAATTAATTTATTTTTTATTTGTTTGTTAATCCTCACCTGAGGATAATTTTTTCCATTGATTTTTAGAAAGAATGGAAGGGAGAGGGACAGACAGAGAGAACATCAATGTGAGAGAAACACATGGATTGGTTGACTACTGCACGAGCCCCAACCAGGGCCAGGGCAGGGGAGGAGCCTGCAACCAGAATCGAACCCAGGACCCTTTGGTCCACAGGCCAACACTCTATTCACTGAGCCAAACCAGCTAGGGCTTAAATTGCTTTTCAATTATTTTTCATTTTGAACTGGTGTTCCTTATAACTGGAGCTCCATGCTGGAATGGCCCCAGGGTGGTTTAACTTCATGAGGGTTACTTCTAGAGACAAGGCCATACCCCTGAGGTGGATGGGAGTTGAGACTCCCCTTTTGTGTCCTCCTCCTCCATCACCTTAATGTGTAGCCCTGACTGCTGAGGCCCCCACCACCGGTTTCCCCCTTGGTCTCCCCACAGAGCAGAAGTGCATGTTCCACACCTTTCTTTCTCATCTCATTCACATCACCATTTACCTGTCATGATTCATTTCATGTGGTAAAAACTGGCTTACTAAATTGGCAGATTAAGGCAGTAGTGTTAATGATTAAAAATTGGATTGCCCAGTCATTGTTGCTCAGTGGTTGAGCATCGACCTATGAACCAGGAGATCACAGTTCAATTCCAAGTCAGGGTTCATGCCCGGGTTGCAGGCTTGATCCCCAGTGTGGGGCGTGCAGGAGGCAGCCGATCAATGGTTCTCTCATCATTGATATTTCTATCTCTCTCTCCCTCTCCCTCTCCCTCTCCCTCTCCCTCTCCCTCTCCCTCTCCTGTCCTCTCTGAAATCAATTTAAAATATATATTTTTTTAAAAAAATTGGACTACTGTGTAACCTATTTTAGGCACATTGAGATACAATGCCTTACCAAACTCTCAGGTGCGTTAGTAATAAATAGTACCACAGGAAACCAGGGAGTGAACCGTAGCTCAGTGCCTATTATAGAGTAGGCATTAACAAATATTTTCAGAATGAAACTATTTTGAGGCATATTTGTATGTGGTGGAGAGTGATTGTTCATGGGGCCCAAGTTACACCCTGCACCCAGGAGGAAGAAGGGCCTGGTGTGCAAATAAAGAAGGAGGTGGGGCTTTCCTTGGTGGAGCCCAGGCCCTGGAGAGTATGACTGGGTGAGAATGAGGGCAACCAAGGGAAATAGAAGCAATTGAGGGCAAACAATGACTTTCTGGCTTATTTGTTTCCAAAGTCAAGGTTTTTTTCTCCTTGATTTGGCTGCTCCCTGGGACATGTACCTATTCATTATATGTCAGTTTATCTCCTATTTAGTTTTGTGCTTATCTGCTCCATAACCAAATTGTAGTTTCCAGTTACTTATCAGGGCCCATGTTCCCTGGCTTTATATAATTATTGAGCAATTAGAGCTGTTCTATTTTCTTTTCCTATTAATTAATTAATTCACCTATCTCTCAATAAATATTCACTAAATATCTACCATTTACAAAGTTTTGTGTAAATGGTTGGAAAGAAGGGCTATAAACTCTTCCTATCTCAAGGTGCTCAGGCGGTGTAGGGGAGAACTGACATACTCGGCACAATACAAAGCAGTGTGTGCCTTATGGGTGGGAGTATCAGGAGTTCACAGAGAGAACTCCTGACAGTGATCAATGAAGGAGATTCTGGGTGGGAAAAGGCAGGAGGAAAGGTGGGTCTCAATGGGTGGAGCCCAGAGTTGGGGAGAAGAAAATCTACCTCCAGGGGGAAAAAAGAAAACACAAAGTTGGCCAACATGATAATGCAAGAAATTTGATTTTTTTCTTTCTTTGATTATAGGGAGGATTTAAACTTTGTCAAACATGTAGGGCAAGATACTTACTTTGAAGCATATTTTCACTCTGTATTCAACACCTTCCTTTAGCACAAAAGTTTCTTTTTTGAGGGCTTGGAGGTCCCCTGTAGAAGTGGATTTAGAAAGAGTTTATTCTCCTCAGAAGGAGGTACAAAAGTTGATGAAGTTCAAGCTCCAGAGCTATTTGCTGGGCCCATCAGAGCATCATGGTCTATTTGGTCCGCAACTCTAAGGATATTTGAGTTTAGTGGCTGTGCAAACACACACTTGAAATGCCTGAAATCTTACAGGCAGATATGAAAGAAATGACAACCCTGAGAAGATACAAAGCATTACCAGTAATGAGTTATGTACAAAAATGTCTTTTCTAGTTGTTCAATAATAGAAAACAAGTTTTAATCAACCACCCTAGAGGACAGACTGGACTATCTCTCTAGTCTCTCTATTGAACATGACACTGCATACACGTGACCAAACAAACAAAAAAAAAACACGATGAAAGAATTAAAGAATATACCCCTACACCTCAAATAAAGAAATACAGGAAAAGTATTGTATAAGAATACCAGCTACTTATATTTTTTTAGATTTGGTCATGTTTGTGGCATTTTCTAGCTTTTAAAAATGTGCTTGTTTTGACTTCTTTCTATCATTCCAAATACATGTTTGCTTTTGTACTTAATTTTGCATTTGCAGTTGCAATTTCATGTTAGTTGTCCTAAGGAGATCACTTAAGTCATAAAAGCTTCGGGTTCCATAAAACTGGGATCTGCCCTTAATCCCTGCACCCTGGTCAGAAGATAATCATTGTCTGTACTTCTCCCGATGTGGACCTGTATCCTTGGACACTGAGG
The DNA here is from genome assembly GCF_963259705.1 of Myotis daubentonii. Lineage (NCBI taxonomy): Eukaryota > Metazoa > Chordata > Mammalia > Chiroptera > Vespertilionidae > Myotis > Myotis daubentonii. The sequence goes on from NC_081841.1 coordinate 27,618,317, forward strand.
AGTGAACGTGTGTGTGTTTTGCACTGCTCTGTGCACATGCTTCATGCACAGGCTGGTACCACCACCCTATATATATCTGCGATTCACCTCAGTAGCTTCTTGGTAACAGAAAACCAAATTTGGGTTTCCTGGTGCTGGGAAAAGGGACAGGGACCAACTCTTCCCTATAATAACATCAAGCAAGACCTTAAAAAAAAAAAGAACAAGTTTCCTTCACACTCATTGAGGCCTTATCTTACAAAATGAATGTTGTATCTGGTCACATTACACAATTGCACACAGGAAGAGGCCCGAGTCCGAGAGAAAGAGAGAGAGAGAGAGAGAGAGAGAGAGAGAGAGAGAGAGAGAGAACGCAAGTGTCTCTCCTGGAGAGATGCTAGACCGTGGGGGTAGTTGAATTTGTGTGTCTGCTCTAACGATTTCGGTTGAAGAGGAAGTATCTTCTCAGCCTCTGATTTCCTCTCTCTGACAAGCCCATATAAGGCAAAGAGTGGGTATGTTCTGTGAGAGGGGAACTGCTTTGCTGCTAAGCCTCTCTGTTCCAGAGCCATGCATTGCTCTGTCTCAAGGGTTCACGTTTTAAATCTGGTGATACTTTTTTTCTTTTCCTTAAAGACCTGCCTTTACTTGTCCAACCTCCTAGCTCTGTGGCCCTTTCCTTATTTCTCTCAGATCCCCACTTCCCGCCCCCCTTCCCCCCACCTAATACCCGCCTTCCCAGCCTCTCCTGTGCTCAAGACTTAAGTCTCAGGAAAGGCCTTGACCCTGGTTTACAGTAAAGTGAAAGAAAATAACATCTTAATTTGTACATATTTTTGAGGGGTTGGGGAGTTGCTTATTTAAAAGAATCAGAGCTTTAAGTTAATATATATTTGGCAGTGGAATTCCTAGCATTATTCAGGAGGCCTTAGATTGCTTCTTGCTTTCAGGCTATAATTGCTGCTATAAGATCAATATTGTCTCTGACGTTTAGATTGTGTAAATATTACAATTTCAGAAGCATACAGCTTCTTAATGTGTCCATCTTTTTAGTAATTTCCATAAGAATTCTGCCATCATGTGCAGATAAAAATCTGAAGTAAATCTGATCCAAGTAAATATATCCAGTACCTATGCCTGCACTCTCTTCAATTAGAGACAGAGGTTGGCTGTCACGAAGCATGGTCAATACTGCGTTCCCGAGAGCAGGGGTTTGTGAACTGATCCCAGAACATGTATCTCAGGGGTTCACCTTACAAGTTTCCTTTTTCTGGGATAGGGAACAAAGAGCAAGTTTTTCCAGTGATTTCATCAGCTCCCTTTGAACAGCACAGATGTGTCCACTTACCAGTGAGGTCCATGGTGATTGGTCCTGGAGCACTCTCACAAACCAGGGTAAGGCGGGTGACAGTGACATTGGGGGCTTTGGGGTCTGCAGGATTCAAAAGGAAAGGTAAGTATAGGGAAGAGACATGTATCTGTGTGTGTGTGTGTGTGTGTGTGTGTATGCATTTCAAGTAGGAGAGGAAGAATATAAAAAGAAAGGTGAGAACTTGATCTGAAGTAGAAATAGAAGTGTATATGGTAGGCTTACCATGCTTCATCACAATGGCCTTATAAATTACAGCGATGTTATTCTCTGCTTTGGGCACTTGTAGGTGCTAATTATAAACAGCCAATATTTTCTGAGTGATTGTGGGTGAGGTACTCTGCTAGTTGGACACTGTTCATCCATATCTTTGGGCCATGTCTTAGTCTGCTACAGTGTATGTGGAAGTGATGAATGGTTAGGTAAGGAGTATGAATGAGAATGAGAAGACAGAGAAAACTGTGAGAATGGAGAGAATACAATTCTAAATGGTAAACTGAAATTCTTTCTAAATCCTCCCCATGTGTTATCTTTTCTTGTTTCAATGCTAACTTGCAACTCTTCTCCAAAGAAGACTTAATTATACAGTTCATCACTTTATTCACATGTAGATCGTGATTCATTCATTTAACCCTGGAGGCACTTGGTACGCTTTCCTTTGCCCTGCTGCTGAGTAGCTGAAATGTATGTCTTCTCTGGGACCCTCCACCTGACCCCCAACCCCATACACACACCTACTACCACAGGGCCATCCCCTAGGAGCGTTTTCTTGTACTTAGTTAGACTTTCGTCATCTTTGTCCATCTCCTGCAGCTCTTGTAGGGACTTCTGAGGTGGAGGCTTATAATTGAGCTTCCCGTCCAGGTCATCCTCCTCCTCCTCCAGTTGTGGTTCTGGTGCCTTTTCAGTCATTTTGATCTATTTCAGAGAGAGAGAGAGAGAGAGAATGATAGTCCATTAGCCAAAGTCAGTGGATCTGAACAACATTTGTGAGGGTGCTGTTAGCATTATCTTTGCCCTAATGGACTTCCATAGTTGTGATTTTCCCCTAATTTCACCTCATTATATTTCATGAATTATGAATATAATGCAGTCCAGTCTTTTCCCTGCCACGCCTGAATTTGTTGGTATTATAATGAGTACCCCCTATTCACTGAATTAAACAGACAAAAGAAAAGTTCGTTTGTGAATTATATGCTACAAGTGAAGCAACATAGCACAAGCGGGTCTGAATAATGAGCCAATAGCATCTGTTTGAATAGTTATAGAAATTATCACAGTCCTCCAAATCCAGCTAGCCTTGCTAGTGTCGAAGCTCTCAGCATGAACAATCCTGCATATGATGGTTTCCTGAGACAGGTGGAGAGCTTGCCAAAGGAAGTTGGTTTCTTTCCATTAACTGACTCTTCCCCGAATGCCGGGAGCCGGTCCATCCTTGCTGTTTCAAGGGACCTGGCATATATGGCATACTGTTCTTAATATGTTTGCTCACCTTCTTGGCGCTGTGTTTTAACCAAAGTCACCTCTCCGAGAAAGGTTGAATCCCCAGGTAGGGATTTTCCCCTGAAGTTAGGGAGGGAATAAAACCCCTCAACTAAGTGCCAGGCGGGTAATTAATCCCTTTAACTACGAACAATCATGCTTAAACTACATAATCTTTTCTCCCTGGAATGGAGATAAGAAACGCCCTAACCTTTGTAATAGAGATTGATAGGATTGAATCAACTGGTATAAATACAGTTGTAACAAGACAGAAACACACAGAACTTAGAACAGAATCAAGAAGACAGAGCCTACACGGAGCCTAGAGACAGAAGAACTTCGCTGGAGAGAGCATGCCGGAGGATCCTGGAGAGGGACTGGCCTCGGAGCCTAGAGACAGAGCCTAGCGGGAGAACATGGCAAGGGATCCTGGACTGAACCTGACTACAGAGATTGGCAGGAGAACCTGACTGGAACCTGGACACTGAACCTGACTGGAGAGCCTGGACAGAACCTGGCTGGAGAACCTATCGAGGGAACATGGCTACAGAACCTCTCTGGAGATCCGGGCTAGAGATCCTGGCTAGGTTGCTGATCAACTGAACACTGTCTCCGTGTCATTCCTTCTTCGCCGACTCCGTCCACACCTTTGGGGACCCCTGGACCTGCTGGGGCTGGACCCCGGCACCCGAACTCCTGCAAAACCTCAAAGAGAAATTGTAGGCCCCCCAATGATACCTGCCTGAGGTGTCTGAGTGGTTTCCACTCAACACAGCTAATAATTTCTTGAGCTGGTATTAGGCTCTATGTTTCTCTTGAATATTCAATAACACTTGACTACTTCAGGCATTTTGTAAACATTCATCAGTTGATTTGCTAGGTTCTATATCTAAAGATCTTCGGTTCTTCTGAAATGACACAAAATAGCAAAGGACTCTAAATTTTTCTAGACAAAATTGCAGCTATGACTTTTGTATCCCTCCACTGATCTCCCTTTTCTGGACCCACTTCCCCTTTAGTAACTCCCACCCCTCCCCAGATTTCCAGTAACCTTATGCTCCAAGACCTCTCCTGAGCATACCCTGGAGTCTGTCTTCTTCCATCATCATCTACATTTACTCATTTTGTGTTAAAAAAAAAAAAAGGACAGATCTAATAAAAGTATTCATGCTTAAGTGTTAATGACTGGATAATAGGCTTAAAATTTATTCCTCTTAAGGCAGGTATAGTCAGAGCTTTCAGAGCTGAAATGAACTTTAGAGATGACATATTCCAACCCCTCATTTAATCATTGAGAAAGTTGAATCCAAGAAGGTAAGAGAATTGCCCAAGTTCACATGGGTGGTTGAGATGCAGTGTCCTCATAGAGAGGGAAAAAGTCTGCTGGAAGAATTTCAGGCTCCATGAGGGGCCCAGTGGCTGGAGCTGTTTGGGCAAACAGATCATTTTCTGATTTCTATCAGTTCTACCCTGAGGGTAACTCCTTCTCTGCCTGTGGGTAAAGGTGTCATTGCTCCAAAATGGCGCAAAGTAAGACAATACCTGTCATCTCTCACCCTGAGTGACTCTGCAAACTCCTGTAAGGTGCCCTGACAGTAAAGTTATCTCTGGCCAAAATCAGTTGTGGTTTTTAGTTTCAAGGTCACTATCCTTGGCAACAGAAAGAGAAATAATTTGGAAATAAAGCCCCCCCAAAAAGTAACTTTAAAAGAAAAAAAGAAAGAAAATGGTATCTCTTGGCTCACTGATTCTCTTCCAGTAAAATAACAAGTCAAACACGATCAACTCTGCAAACATTATCGCAATGCCTAGGTCCACTTCCTGTACAGGAAGGAAACCCATAGGCCTGTTCCTATGGCAACTTTTGCCTCAGCTGAAGAGCCAGCACCACTCAAAGCTGAGCTTCTAGAGAACAGCACAATAAACACAGTGACCAACTCAGCTCATGTTCCAAACAACACTTAGGGAAAATGAATGGACTGGTTGGAAAACAATGAAGGATGCAGTGGATAGAGGTTGTAGGTTGTGGATAGTTTAAGGACAACCATTAAGGGGCAGATGAAGAGCAACCCAGAAGAGACCAATCAGATGAGACATGTTCTCTTCTTCTGACCCAGAAGCTTGGCCAGATCCCCACGGTGGTGGTCACATAACAAACCTGTGGATGAAACATCTGCACAAGAGGGCATCTCAGCCCCATGGACAGGCCTTTCTGGAATATGTTGTTTGCTTCTAACAAGTTATCTGCTTGAAGCCTTAACTATTAGACTTCCCACCCAGCCTCTAACTAGCTCAAGGCTATCTCAATAACCTACAGGGAATTGTAATTCTATATCCTAGAATCTCAATTTTGAAATGAGAATATGAGAGACAGTGAGAGGAGCAGAGAGACGGAGACAGAGAAAAATCTGGTCTGGGACAGGAACTGCTAACCTCTAACAGTATGATGATCATTGATAAGTCAATCTATCTGTCATCTAGATCTTGATCTTCTCATTAGTAAATATGAGACTTATATCAGTTCTATAAAAATGAGACACCAATTTATTTAAAGACATAAAAGAGCAGAGGATAATGTGGGGTTACTGTTTGATTTGTTGTAGTCAAAAGTAGGACATTCAGGACCACCCCAAAAAGAATTTGGTTTAATTATATAGCATAGGAAAAAGAGACAATCCAAAACCAGCTCTCTCTGGTAAGCTGATTAGAAAAAGATGAAAATATCTTACTATAGCAAATAACAAACTGGAGAAGTCGTTCTCAGGAAAAGCCCCTTTGAAGCAAAATTAAAGTCAGAAAAAAATTGGTGAGCACCTACTGTTTGCAAGACACTGTTTTAGCACATACCAATGCTGAAGTTACTCTTCAAAGTGAAGAAGGAGCCCTAGCCAGTTTGCTCAATGGTTAGAGCCTTGGCCTGTGGACTAAATGGTCCCAGGTTCAATTCCGGTCAAGGGCACACTTGATCCCCAGTAGAGGACATGCAGGAGGCAGCCAATCAATTATTGTCTTTCATCATTAATGTTTCTATCTTTCTCTCCCTCTCTCTTCTGCTCTGAAATCAATAAAAACATATTTAAAACAAAGAGACAAACGAAGTGGAGAAGGGATTGGAGGATGAACAATCTAATCATACTAAAAAAGGCCCAGCTGGTTTGATTGATTTTTGGAGATTGCAGATCTCTTTAAACATATAATAAAAGTCATGGTCCTCATAAAAAAGGAAGAAATAAACCAATGAAATTGCGCATGCAATCCAGGGGTTCATGGACCCCCGAGGTACTTCATAGACTTCACTGGAGTCCAAGGTTAGGAACATGACCTTGAAACTGTAACTTTTGGAAATATGAAACAAAGAGTTCCTTCTCTCTCAGACCTGGTAGATCAAAGACACAACTTGGCTTCAAGCTAAGGATCAAGTTCATGAACACAAAACGTTGGGTGTATAGAAGCAGGGAGAGATATCGGGAAGCCTCTTCATCTGAGGGAACATGACTGCAAAGCCTGGACTGAGAGCAAAGGTGCCCAGGGAGCAGGTCTTCAGCAGAAGAGTCCTGTGGTCCATCTACTTGATTTTGGATTCTGATCTCTTCACTGAATTAAGCCTTATCAGGCATGGGTTTGGGTTCTGGCTTTGCTGCTAACTAGCTGTGACCCCACCGAGCAAATGTTCCAACCACTATGGATCTCTTTCCTCATCTTGGGAGGTGAGGGGTGAGAGCAGACCATCTCTCGGTGCTTTCCTTTTCTAAGGCCTCTATCTACATGTTTCTACTGACTTGAAGTCAGTGAGGCTGGCATTCAGTTACCTTATTTCTGTTACTGAGTATTTAAGAGACTACATCTCTGTGTTGTATTTCAAATTTCTGTGAATTCCCCAAAGGTGCTACATTTTAAATTTCGCAGTTTATCTCTGGGGAAACTTGGATTCTCCCAAACTATATAAACCATAAGTGGTTTATATAGTTTGCTGACCATTTCCCAAACTATGTATTTGTGTATATTTAGCCACAAATGTCAGTTTTCTTTCGAGTGCTTATTAAAGTTAAATCAAAATTTGATGGAAATTCTATAGACCATTTTCTAATCTCATCATCTAAAGAATAATTGGCCGAAACCGGTTTGGCTCAGTGGATAGAGTGTTGGCCTGCGGACTGAAAGGTCCCGGGTTCGATTCCGGCCAAGGGCATGTACCTGGGTTGCGGGCACATCCCCAGTGGGAGATGTGCAGGAGGCAGCTGATGGATGTTTCTAACTCTCTATCTCTCTCCCTTCCTCTCTGTAAAAAATCAATAAAATATATTTAAAAAAAAAAGAATAATTGAATTTATTGGTGATGATCATTATCATAACTATCTTACAGTGGTAAATGCTTTCATGAGGTTTACCTCACCTCACGTAGTGCTCACTACAGATCAGGAAACCCCTCTACGGATTCAGGTACACAACGTGCCCAAGAAGACATATTGTGTAAGGGGCAGAGTGTGGGTTGTCTGACCTTTAGCTACTTTGCTCTGTTGCTTCCGTCATCTTTATTAAGGAGTAACAATAAAATTATAAAGCACGTCAGTCATTTTGGGAATCCATCCGGGGTGCACAGGCAGAGGTAAATGCTTCTTTGCACCACTCTGCAGGGATGGCTTTCACAAAGCAAGGAAGTGGCACATACGGAAGGTTTCGGTGCAACTCTGCCCCGTGTCACCTTGCGCAAGCCTCTGAACCCCTCTGAGCTCCGGGTTCATCCTCTGCAAAATGAAATCTTTGCACTAGAAGGTCTCAGAGGCCCCTTCTTAGTCCAGTGATTCGAATGCTCCCTAATGTAAAGAAGTCTATGAAATGAGAAAGAAAAAGAGGAAGTGGAGGTGGGGTGGGGGAGCACCCAGCAGAACATCTGGCCGGGCTTTTCACACCTTTCAGCTTGCCCACTGTTCCACAAAGAGCAGGGTTTTGCTTGCTTGTTTCATTGATGTTGTCTTTGACTTTGGTTCTTTACACAGAAAAGTGAAATGGAGAATTAACAATGATATATATTTAACGAGGTTAAGGTGGACTGTGTCACATTATGGCTTTTTAAATGTGCTTACTGTTTGAGCCATCTCTATTTTCTACATTTGGTATAATTAATCCTATACACTGATGAGTTTTCACAGTGGAAACTTGACACCTCCGGGCCTGCTATTCAGTGAAACAATGACAAGGATTAGATGTGGTGAGGTGGAGACTTAATCATTTCCTCCTCAATTAAAACACCTAATTAAATTAAGATGGTTACTCATGGCATGTGTATGACACAGCACAAATCGATGTTTTCACTTGCAGATTCAGTGGAATTTTCAAGGTACTGAAAGTGAAATATACTTACGAACTGGCAACAATCTCAGGATAGAGCACACTATCTGGTTCATTAATGCAGTTCCAAATAATATGAGGGCAAGGAAAGGTGAAACTCTCTGAGTTTAGAGGAAACAAATCACCTGGTAAATTCAGAAAAAGGTAAGTTTCATGTCTCCTGGAGCATGGACTTTGAGTCTGATGGGTCAGAGATTCAAACTTTGGTTTGCTCTTGAGTTAGTATAAAATTTAAGCAAGTTATTAACCTCATTGAGCCCAGGTTTTGCCATCAGTAAATGGGAGTACTCATCTTTCTTTATGGGGTGGAAGAGTAGGAGAAAATATATGAAAAGTTCTAGGACAATACTGACCAATAGGAGATGTCCAATAACTATCCATTCCCTTCCTCTCCTCCCTTCCCTGCAATGCTGTCTGTTTTGTTGCTCAGCTCCGATGAAGAGGTACCTGACTGCCCAGGCACCAAATGCTTTCCCTTCTATCTGCAGTGTTGACCCTGTCCACTCCTTCCTCCTTAAAAATAGATTTTGTTTCTTTGAGGAGTACAGAAGAGACATGAAGTCCTGGGAATTACAAAGATTGTTTATTAACGGAATCAACCTTAACATGGGACTGTCACTATTTTATTTCTTTAAAAAAGCTTCCACATGAACAATTTAATTTTAGATTCTATTTTTTGCTCCCTATCATAATTGAAGCCAGAGGTCACTCTGCAAGGATGAGAAAGGCACAGCTAATGGAGAGAATTCCCTCTGACTCTGGAGCAAAACACTGTGGGGACTTGACTCGTGTCCCAAAGTTGCCAGATTGTGCATCTAGAAGCACAGACCACAGATATTAGATAAAAGAGGTAGAGACAAGGAGGTGGGGGAGAAATGTGGAAGTACCAGACAGGGGATTTCCATCGGAGAAGGACCTAGGGAAGTAAGCATCAGCATTCTCCAATCCCCCTCCCCACCTCCCACCCCCATCATCTCTACTCCCTGATGACTGGATGACTGATTCAGCCCTACTTTCCCCATATCTGGGGATGCAGCTCTGGAGCAGGGCGCGGAGGGTCAGGCCACCTCTGAAGGACTGCCAACATTTAAGAGCCAGTCAGGGATTTGGTCTGCTTTGCTGCCTGCTTGGTGATTGGGCTTATTCAGGACATCCGAGTCTACCCTTGGGACCTCAGAGTTTCTGCGCTTTGGAGTCCTCCCTGGAGTCTCCGTATTCCCTAGTGACATGGAGGAACCGCTGCTTTCTGGGGTCCTCAGGGCTGCTCTCTACCATCTCAGCTCCAGGAAGAACATCTGAAACTGCAAAGCTGTGTGAAAAGAACCAATCCAGCGCCTGAGAGGACAAGGCCTGGTTAGATACAACGAACACTACCATCAATCCCGAGGAGGGTCCAAATTACTGGAAGCAGAATTCTTTAACATTTCCTTTGGTGGGGGAAACAGTACATTATTTCTTGTCCGTGCGTTCATAGCAATATATACTCTTCTGACCCAGATTCATATGCAAAAGGAGGGAGAACTGAATCCTCCTTAAACTTTTCTCCGTGTCTACCGTGTGAAGTCACTGTGCTAGGCATTTTCACAGATATTTATTTTAAGTAATCTTTAAAGAAAATTGCATTAAGGAAGCCATTATTAGGCAAAAGACTATACTGTAGTATCTCAACACATTTACCGTTTTAAATGAAGCATGAAAAAGTAGACAGAAGTAAAGCCTTTTTTTTTTTTTTTTTAAATGACCACTTGCGCTTAGAATATGTCCCTTTAAGAAAACCCACGTGAATTTTTACCAGCTCTGGCTGTGGAAACCAGAGAGTGGAACACAGCACAGAGCAATCGAGTGCTTATTGAATGAATGGATGTCGAAGTTTTAGTAGCAACAGGAGACCCCTCTCTGGGTTTGCTAGTGTGGACTCCAGTCTAGAATCCTGGGAGGTGATACCACTGACCCAGGAACAGGATGCTCAGAACGTGGGGCTAAAGGAAATTGCTCCCATGGGACATTTCCTCAAATGTCCTTCGGAGACACTGTAGCTGTGCCGCCACCCCCACCCCCTACACATACCAGTACGTGACTTTAGTCGAATCACGAAACACTCCCGAGGCTTGCTGCCCTCCCTGTGTCCAGGATTCAAATGTAAAATTTCTAACGCCAGGCCCGACTCATGGAAGGCACTCCACACAGGTTGGCTCTGTTTCTCAGTGGGCCTGTTTGTTCCTCCCCAGGGCTGCTCTCATCCTGTGAGCTGAAGTTGGGCACTTACTGTGCTCCCACAAACTGGCCCAAATTTTTCTGCCATATTGACTTTGCCCGTCCGAGCTTCCACTGAGAGCAGAACCTTGATGTTGCTCGGAACATGCTTCCCTAAGAGCAAACGCATGCTCCCCCAAACAAGGAAGAGACCAATTTCAGTGCCAGGAAGATGCCAGCCGGGTTTGGCTTGGCTGTGACACGGTCATTTCCCATACATTGGCCTGTGTAGCACGGATGGAGACTGAACCGTCCTCTGAGAATTTCACACATCTCACCAAAGGGTAAGATGATCTCCTTCCTGTGTTTGTGTCATAACTGGATCCGGGAGGGATATTTTCTTGTAAATTGAACAAAGCAAAGCAATGGCAAACAAGAATGATACCTGCCTGTGACTCACCCCTCGATGCCCCTTGCGTGGTCATTCCTGCGGTGAGAACCCAACAGGCTAGCCCTGATTTCAGGGGCTCTTGGGCTCTGTGGGAAGGGGTGACTATAGGGACCCCATGTGAGAACAGCCCGCCTCCCCCACACCTTGAACAGGAGACCAGCTCAGGGTTTATCCGTCCCACCATCCCACAAGTTACCCTACAGCTAGAGTTTAATTACAGGCTCTGTTTAGAAAACATGCCGATGGGGACATCCTTGAGAAAGGAAGCCAGTATTTCAGGTCATGCCTCAAGCACTTCTAATGGCGGCCAAGCTCAGACCAGTTCCTTTTGAAACCCCATGGACCAGGTGTCCTAGCTGGGTCCACTTGGATTTTTCTAGAATCTAGCTCTTACTATTCAATGTTTCTCTCAGATGTAAAGATTTTATTTTTTTATTTTTGGCAACAACAGCAATAACCTTTCGTTCTACCCATTTCACCACAGGAATTTAACAAGAGGTGCTTGGGCGTGGTAGAAATCCTATGTCTGTAGGACCGACGAGTAAATAACTGTGCATTCTATCCACAGTGCTTCCTCCTTATAGTTAGATCCCCTTGTAGGCACTAAGGGAGGCTTTCCCTATGCATTTCTCTTGTATCCCCAGAACATTCTTTAGTGGAAGGCAGTTTAATGTTTGACAGCTTGAGCCACTTTTTCCCCCCTTTTCAACCAGTCTCTTTAAGTCTACTTAAAAACAGGAAACCACACATCTCCACCCCGGCACCACCCCGCCATCCTCCACCACCATCCGTTTCAGTTTGGATCTATAGTCCTTTTGCCTCTGAGCCTGGCCAGATGCCTGCTCCCACCTGGTGGAAACCCCTCCGGACACTCCCCAGGGGTTGTACACGCAGCCCTTGTCCAGGACATTCAGGATTTGGTCTCCTGGGCTGCACGCACTCTCTCCTCCCTCACCGCGCTGTCCTTCCTGAGTCATTGCTACCATTCCTGGCTCTGACTTCCCCTTCTCTGCAGAACTGTTCCAGCAGCCTCCTTAGTACATTCTTATCATAAAGTTTTTTTTAAAGAGGAACTGCCCCCTAAAAAGAGAATACACTGGCAAGGGCTGTAGCCTGTTCTCTGTGCCCACCTGGAGCCCCCCCCCCAACCCCCCAGTATTTCAACTTACATTCAATGTGCTTCACGTCTCTGTCCGGGGTGCCTCTGTCTCTCAACTCTGACTTCTGAGTACTGGCAGTTAGAACAGGAAGGAAGTTACTGAGAAAAAAAAAAAATGTTTTAAACCTACTAGAAGAGGAAACCCTGGGCTGTCTCAAATCCTGTTCTGCACGGCATATCTCTTGATCAGCGAACTCTGAGCAGCATTCTTGTCCCTTAATGGCACATGTGGGAGCATGACCGCCCATGTGAACATGGATATGCATGAATGTTCATGCAAGGGTGTGGAGGCTGCAGCCGGGAGTGCTATGAATAATTGAGCGATGCGGCTACAAATCAAGTCATTTCAGTGCAGGCGCTTACTGAGGCTCCTGGTCTAAAACCAGCAGCAATAATTCCCACAGGCTTCACTCTGTATCACTAACGTCTGTTCCTGCGGGGTCTCTGCCAGCTCCTTTATATCAGCCAGATTTGTTGAGAGTCTGCTGGCAGAGAATGTAGGGTGCTAGGAAGTTATGAACGTTAACTGCATATATTTGGCCCTACATTTTAAAATGTGTCCTCAAACAGATTTTTAGAGGTTTGTTGGACATAGTTTCAAGATGTAGCTCTGTGTTGCAGGGCAACCAAATGTCATTTGTTGTCGTTTTCACTATATTTTTCCTTTAAATAAAAAAATGCTAAAGCACTGCTTTTGATTAAACCTAGGAATGCAGATGACAAAGTAAAGTGAAATGTCTTTAATTCATACTTCTCTAACCCAGAATTTGTGAGAATTTCACAAGTACTAAAATTGACTTTGTACCATATTTGAGGAAATGGTTTGTGAAGTGATTTAAATGGGAAGACGTTGCAGGGGCCATATTTAAACCATGGGAGGGAGCAAGCAGGGTTTAAACACCCAAACCACATTGACTCCACACATTTTCATAGCAGCCACCATTGACAAATTCTTATTCATGCTAATATCTCAGCATTCAGTATTTGCATCGTTTCAATATGTTTAAAGCTGACCAGTTAAGCAGGCATATTTGGAGAGACTGACATTTGTTTTGTTGTCATTTAAATGCATTGCATTTTGTTCACTTGGCTTTATAAATTGTTGCCCCCAGACATACTTTATCTTTAGTCAATGGAACAGAAACAATCAAGGAGAAGGTGGTCATTGGGTGGGAGGAAGGTGATTAATCTATAAAAATATAAAAAGGAAAACAGTATGTAAGTAAAATTAGTAAAAGCATTGAAAAGCAAATACAAATTTAGTAATACATTTCAAAGTGGTATAGGTGGAAGATAGCCCTTGAAAGAAAGCATTTGACTACTGTATTATAGATCAAAGCAAACCTAAATTTACACAGAAGACAGTCGATTTTGCAGCTCAGGACTCTCAAGAGGAGACACGTTTCTTCTTCCGGTAGCATTGGCTGAGCTCCTCTTTCCTCCCAGGTACTGCTGGTCTCGGCACCAGTGACACAGCCGTGGACGACACACAAAATCTCTGTGCTCTTGTGGAAGGAGACGATGAACAAATAGCACAGGTGGAATAAAGTATTTGAAACAAGAGAGATTTAAAAATTGGAGTGAGATTTGTGATCTATGTGCTGCTTCTCCTGTCATTTTTCATGTGATTAGGGAAAAGATCTCACAAAGTTAAACAGGAGTATTTTTTAATGTTTTTGCTAAGCCCAATATGTCCTCACAATTTTTCTTTTTCAACAATTAATTTAAAAAGTTTAATTTATTGGGATGACACTGGTTAAAATTATATAGGTTCCAGGTGTACAATTCTGTAATATATCATCTGTACATTGGATTGTGTATTCACCAACCCCAAGTCAAGTCTCCTTCTATCACCAGTTATCTCCGCTTTATCCTCTTCAACCTCCCCCACCCCCTTTCCCTCAGGTAATCACCATACTCCTCACAATTTTTCTTAATCCAGTGCTTTTGGCACAAACGTTGGAAGGTACAGAAGCCCCTAAAAATGCCTACAGAATCAGAATGTACATGTGGAGCGTGTGTTTATTGGGGGAGAAGAGAGCATTTATAACTTTCACTAAGTTCTTAAAGGGGCCCACGATCTTGAAAGGATTCAGGATTGCTAATTCAGAGCCTCTTCCTGATACAGCAATGGAGGTTCAGTATGTTGGAGGACGACTGCCACGTTCTCCTAAAATATCTACCAGCATCACAGTCAAGGCAGGGATTACCTGCCATTTCTCAGGAAATCGCCATTTCTCATTTTCTTCTGTTGTGGTTCATTGTTCACATGGATTTGCCAGGAGGGAAAACAGATTAAGAAGCTCCTTAAAGAAGATTAAATGGCAGACACTCCTCTTCCAGCTCATACTGAGGTGCGCTGTGGACTGGGGCTCCCTTGCCCATGCCCAGCTTCTGCAATATGCCATGAACATGCTTGTCATGGTAGTAAGAAGGGTAGGAAGGACTTAGCCTTCTAATACCAAATGCAAATAACCAGAAGTTGGAAATCTGCATAGGAATTTCCAGAAAGTAATCAAACCTTTGACGTATTTTTCAGCTTTCCTTTGCTGTTATAAGGATACCACAGTAAGGTGAATTCTAGGCGGATCTTTTATGGGGTGTTCCTTGGCCGTGAGCCTGAAAAAGTGACATAGGCTGCGGACTCCTGAGTCTTCCCCTTTCTGCACGGCTGTATTTCTTGCAAGCTGCAAGTGCAGACAGTAAACGTTTAGAGAAGACTTTCTGCCTTGCAAGCTGTCTGTTCTGACATGTGTCCGGAGGCACAGACAGCCGCCTGGGCCGGAGGGAGGAGCTGCAGTTCAGGCCGGCATCCCGACCTCCGGGCTCTGTCGTTGTCAGTGTGTCCCTGGGCCAGTGCTTTTCATTTCTGAGCCTCGGTTTTTACAAATGCAAAAGAGGAATGGCATCAGCCTTTAGCGTTGCTGGAGGGTTGGAAATAATGTCTGAGAAAGCATCTGACAGAGTTCTGACCTCAGAGCAAAGGCTTAATAAATGGTCCAGGCTAAGAAAATCATCGCCACCATTATTATTTCATGATTTTTCTCAGCACATTTTGCTCCTTATTTCTGCAGAGCAACTCTTAGCACGACTAGAAAAGAGCTGTTTTCCAGAAAGCAACAACAACAAAAAACCGCAACAAACAAAAAAAACCTCATTGATACAGATAACAGTACCAGGTATAATGGTTACCATATGGAAAGGGGGCTGGGGAGAGATTGAAGAGGGTAAAGAGGGTTAAATATATGGTGACGGAAGGAGACTAAACTTCGGGTGATCAGCCGACAGTACAATATACAGATACTGTGTTACAATAAGTTGAAACTTAGGTATTCTCATTAATCAATGTCACTTTAAAAATACATAAATAATAAACTGAAAACGAAGAGTTGTTTTCATTGAAGCACTCACAATCAGCGGGCATAAATCTCAAATATTGCTTCCTCCTTCTTTGAAGCTTCCCTCGGCTGATTAAAAAAGAGTGTGTGTGTTTTTTCTGAACTCCTACAGTGTTCATTGTTTATACAATGTAATTTAGTGCTTTAGTAAACACTGCCTTGTATTATTAGGTAATTATTATTAGGCTTATGTGTTCACACAAATATAAAGCCCATGAGAAAAGGGCTGTGTCTTACATACCTTGAATTCCTGGGAGTGCCTTGACTGAATCCTGCCAGCCTTTGAGTAAAATTCTTCTGCCTGCATTCTTCCCTCTTCCCCTCCCCCTCCACCTCGTTCCTCTGGTGATACCGTTGCCTTGGGGAAGAAGAAGTATGGTCTTGTGTTTGCAGGGGTTACTGACACCAACTTTACTTTTCATATAGATGACATATTACACTACATCGTGCAAGTTTTCATAGCCTTGGCATAAAGGTTCATTTCTAAATACAAATCTCCTGTTGGGTGTGTAACTTGCAAATATTTTCTTCCAGTATGTAATTTGTCATTTTATTCTCTTATGAGTTTTTTAGATAGCAAAAGTTTTGAATTTTGATGAAGCCAAAAATATTCACTTTTTCCTGTTACAAGCTGTACTCTCACTGGCAAATCTAAGACTTCTTTGGTTAGTTCAAGGCCCTGGAGATTTTCTCTTATTGTTTCTAAAAGGTTATAGTTTCACATTTTCCATAGAAGTCTGATACATTTTGAGCTAGCTCTTATGCAAGGTGTGAGATTTAGGTGTGGAGTTTTAGGTGCATGAAGTGTGAGACTTAGTTGTTCATTCTCCAGCTCCAGTTGTTGAACAGGCTGTCAGTGTCCCGTCAATTTATTTTATACCTTTGTCAAAAATTAACCGGGCACATTTGTGTGGGTCTATACCTAGGTTCTCTATTCTGTTTCATTGCTTGTGTGTCTACCCTATGTCAGTACTACACTGTCCTGACTACTGTAGCTATATAGAAAGCCTTAGAATTAGGGAGAGTGATTCCTTCCCACTATACTTTTTTCTTTTGGCTCTTTCTACAGTTCCTGTTTTCATATAAATTTTAGAATAAACTTATCTTTGCAAAAAGTTTGCTGAAATTTTTATAAGAAATTGCAATAAAGGAGAATTGGTATCTTTAGTATGTAGAGTCTTCTAATCAATAAATATGGTATAGCTCTCCAATTATTTAGGTCTTCTTTGATCTCTTTAATCATCTCTTTGTAGTTTTTAATCATATAAATCCTGTACATGTTCTGTTAGATTTACACCTAACTATTTTATTTTATTTAGAGCAATTATAAATGGCACTACTTTTATTATTGTTATTTTTAATTTAAAAAGGATATATTAGAATTTATTTACACATGAGAACAAATGTTTCCCCTTCAAACTTGTTATATGTGGAGGTTATTTGCCCATTTCAATCATCTTTTTCTTTCATTTTTTAAAAAACTGAGGTATAATTGACATTATAACATTATATGAATTTCAGGTATACAGCGTCATTAATGACTCAATATTTGCATATATTGCAAAATGATCACCACAATAAACCTAGTTACCATCTGTCACCATACATACAATTTTTTTCTTGTTATGAAAACTTTTAAGTTCTATTGCCGGGGTCCAACCCCAGCAGGTCCAGGGGTCCCCAAAGGTGTGGACGGAGTCGGCGAAGAAGGAAGGGCACGGAGACAGCGTTCAGTTGATCAGCAGCCTAGCCAGGATCTCTAGCCCGGATCTCCAGCCAAGTTCTGGTCTGGATCTCCAGAGAAGTTCTGCTTCGGATCTCCAGCGAGGTTCTCTAGCCATGTTCCCTCGCTAGGTTCTCCAGCCAGGTTCTGTCCAGGCTCTCCAGTCAGGTTCAGTGTCCAGGTTCCAGTCAGGTTCTCCTGCCAATCTCTGTAGTCAGGTTCAGTCCAGGATCCCTTGCCATGTTCTCCCGCTAGGCTCTGTCTCTAGGCTCTGAGGCCAGTCCCTCTCCAGGATCCTCCGGCATGCTCTCTCCAGCGAAGTTCTTCTGTCTCCAGGCTCCGTGTAGGTTCTGTCTTCTTGATTCTGTTCTAAGTTCTGAGTTCTGTGTCTTGCTGTCTTCTGAATTCTGTTCTAAGCTCTGAGTGTTTCTGTCTTGTTACAACTGTATTTATACCAGTTGATTCAATCCTATCAATCTCTATTACAAAGGTTAGGGCGTTTCTTATCTCCATTCCAGGGAGAAAAGATTATGTAGTTTAAGCATGATTGTTCGTAGTTAAAGGGATTAATTACCCGCCTGGCACTTAGTTGAGGGGTTTTATTCCCTCCCTAACTTCAGGGGAAAATCCCTACCTGGGGATTCAACCTTTCTCAGAGACCTTGGTTAAAACACATAGTGCCAAGAAGGTGAGCAAACATATTAAGAACAGTATGCCATATATGCCAGGTCCCTTGAAACAGCAAGCATGGACCGGCTCCCGGCATTCTATTCTCATAGCAATTTTCAAATGTGCAACACTGTAGAGTATTATTACAATCTTTGTCTTGTTTTGGTGTCAAAAATTTCCATGTTGTTAAAACCGACCTCATGAAATGAGTTAGGAAATCCTCCCTCCTCTCTATGTTCTCAAAGAGAAGATCGTATTTTTAATTCATGTTATTTTTTCAAGATTCACAATTTGCTCTGGAGAATCCATTACCACAGTAGCATATGAAGGGGAAGAGGGGGCAGCCTTGTGCACTGTTTCTTCACATTAGTGCCTTCCTCTCTGGAGTCCACTGTGCTTTAGTTAGAGTTGGAAGCTCAGTTTAGGAGGTTCCAAATGTGGAGGAAATGTGACTTTGATGTGTATCTTTCTCCTCACTGGTATTTTAAGCAACACTAAAGAGAGATTAGAGATTAGCACTTGGGTAAGCAGCTTATAAGACAGCTAAATTTTTTTTTTTTAAATTTTTTTATATGTATTTTATTGAGTTTTTACAGAGAGGAAGGGAGAGAGATAGAGAGTTAGAAACATCGATGAGAGAGAAACATCGATCAGCTGCCTCCTGCACATCTCCTACTGGGGATCTGCCCGCAACCCAGGTACATGCCCTTGACCGGAATCGAACCTGGGATCTTTCAGTCCGCAGGCCGACGCTCTATCCACTGAGCCAAACCGGCTTTGGCGACAGCTAAAATTTTAATCACGTTCTAGTTGCTTAGTATCCGCCTTTTAACTCTTTTCCTGTATATAACTAATAATACTTTCCCATCTGCCAGAAGGGATCAAAAACCAAGGATTATAGAGCTAAGGAATATAGATTTCTTTTTTTAAAAAAAGCATTTATATTTAGTTTCAAATTTTACAAACAGTAAAACACACTCTTCTGTGGTATATCATTCTTTGAGTTTTGACGAATGCATAGAGTTGTATATCAGCCACTACAATCAAGATACCAAATAGTTCCATCACCCTTCAAAAATCCCTTGTATTTGCCCTTTATAGTCAACCCCGGCCACCACTGATCTGTTCTCTAACCCTATCGTTTTGCCTTTTCCAAAGGTCATAAATGAAAACAGACAGTATAGAGACTTTTGACTGGATTCTTTCACTTAATAAAATCTGTTTAATATTCATCTATGTCATTGTATCTATCAATTTATTTTTCTTCTTCTTTTTTTTTTCTTTTTTGGATCAGCAAGTTTTCTGAGCAAGCTTATTTCTCATGTCTGTGAAATCTTTGTGTCCAGCACACTCAAAGTTTTACCAGAGAAGTTCCTTGGTGATTCATCACCTTGTTTAGAGCAATATGACCACATTACTTGGTTGATGGGATTAAAGATAGACAACTGACCAAAAGCCAAGCACCTACTAGCCAGCAACAAATGGTAGAAGAGATCTGTCTAACAGAGGCAGTATAAAGTGACTGCTGATTGGCCAGCCTACTCAAATCCTCTAAGTAGTGTCAGAATGAGCAGCCACTTGGAACTGGGAACAGTGGTTGCATTCCCTGAAGGTACAAGATGACCAGATCTTTAGAACTTCACAGTGGTTTGAGCAATGTTTCATTCTCCACAAAGCCCTACTGAGGGTGGTTGAGTTCCTGCTTTCATACTTCCCCTTGTACCTCATACTTTTGCTCTTTGCACTATTCTTGGTTTCTAGATGTTCAAAAATTCCTTCTGTTATCATTTCCTTGCTATTGCAAGAACTTTGTGTATCATTCACTTTAGGATAGTTTTTCAAATGAAACTCTTGACCTTTTCATACACCGGCTACCCCTCACTCTCCACGCTCCTAGATCTCCCTTAGAGGAACAAGAGTTATGACAAAGTACTGCCACCTCCACCCGCCACCCGCCACCCCCCCCCCCCCCCCCGCCCCCGACTCCCCCTTGAGAATCACTGGGCTACAAATCCTGTTACAAATAAATGTGGTTTATGTCTCTCAGGAGTATCAGAACAGCAAAAAAATTGAGAATGCTGGCATGCTAAATCATTCACCTTACATATGAGGAGACTGAGGCTCAAAGAGGTGGCAATGCTTTCACAGAGCAGAGAGGTGGCAAAACCAAGCCCACACAAGGGTTTAGAATAGCACTTCTCAAACATCAATGTGCAAACAAATCACTTGGTACCTTATGAAAATGCAGATTCTGATGCAGTAAGTCTGGAGGAGGGTCTGAGATCCTGAATTTCTTACCAGTGCCCAGGTGGTGCTGATGCTATTACACTTTGAATGTAACATTGTTGTTGTTTCCACTGCCTTTGTAAATTGCAGTCCTTCATTCTCAAAGGGATGAAGAATGTGTGAGGAATTGACAGGTAAGTATGTAAATATCCATATGCCTGGTGTGTAGAAAGGAGCAGAGGAAGATGGGAATGGGAATGGAGACACAGAGGAGGACATGGAAGGACCCAGCCAGAGACAAAACACTCTGCAGGCTCTGCCTTCAAAACTACCATAAAGTTGCTAAGGACCAATGGGGAAAGTGTATAAAAAAAACAACAACCCGGTAAGCTGTTTAGCTGCCCATGTAATCTTGTTGGGGCTGCACATTAAGAATCTTTTCCTGCCCAGGAAGGAGTAGTAACAATTTAGAGAAGGCACACTGCAGGTCACTGGCAAGGCATCAGAGTGGCCAGTCACACATGCTTCTTGGTCCATGTCTGCTTAGCTGTTGTAGAGTAGAAAGGTCTTCCCAGTCTTAGGCCTTGCTTCTAGCTCTCCTATTAACTTGATATGCAGTCTTGAATAAGTCACTTAATTTCTGTATGACAAAATTTTCAGACATTAATGATACTGGCATATGGGCTAGGTCCCTTTAAAAACTACATAAAGTGACGTACAAATTAATATTAGTGGCTTAATGCAATTGAAGGACTGAAGCCAGGGTTCCACTGACCTGGATTATAACCTGAGCCTCACACTCTGAAGCCTTTGGGTGTGAAGATGCAGCAATCAATTCTCCAATATGTGTCAACAGTGACGAGTTCCCAGCTATCACTTGGGCTCTTTCTCTGTCAAGTATTACTGAGTTTTATGTCATTTCTGCTTGGTGGTCCCGCCTCTCTGAGGAAATGCATACAATACCAAGTAGGAAAAGATATTGTATATTTCTCAGTGTCACTGCTCACATGTTCAGTGTCTCTACTACAGTAGGGGGCACTGTGGTTCACTCTCTTCTTTTCAGTAAAGTCTCATAAAAATTATGTCATGGTGTGTGTGTGTGTGTGTGTGTGTGTGTGTGTGTGTGTGTGTGTGTGTGAAAGAGAGAGAGGGAGAGAGAGAGCGAGAGAGGGAGAGATATTATATACAAGGTGGGGCAAAAAGTATTATGCAGAACATAGAGTTTACTCTTTTATTATTTATTCATTATTGTATTATTTTCCATACGAACCAGCATAAACCTACTTTTGCCCCATCTTGTACATGGGTGAGTGCGTGTCAGGAAAGGGAAGGCATGGAGAGGAGCAAGGACTAAAGGTGGGACTGGAGAAGGCCAAAAGATATTGAAGCATAAATTGCAAATCCACTCTTGGATATAACACTGTGTGTGTGTTTGTGAACTTGATACCTATTTATTGATGAGAGAGAGAGCCCAAGTCAGTTTTGTAAGAGTGTCCAATGACCAGAGAACTCCTCAGCCTCTCCCCATCTCACCCCATTTCTTTGCATCTGGGCTGGGGCTCTAATCTGATGAAGGTGGGATTAGATGGCCTGAGGGTATTACAGAGAGTAAATCAGGATGCAAACAGCCTTTATTCATCTCCTGTGGAGAAGGCAACTGGACGGCTTCTCGGAGCAACATCCAGCTCAGCTTCTGGTAAGTGTAAGCATGGTGTACAATCAAAGGGTTTTGGGAGTGGGGTGGGGGTGGATAGGGCTCTGAAACAAAGAATGGAAGAGGAGAACACCCGAACCCCTGGGCCTGGATTGGCCCTGGGAATGAAAACGGAAGAAAACATTACGGAAATGCACCCAAACTTCCTCATAATGCCATGTGATAAGCTAATAAAAGAAACTTGAGTATTGCAAGGTCCCTGCAAACCTTGATTACAAAATTTATTTAGAAGGAGCCTCCCCCCACCCCCCCTTTTTTTTGTGTGTGGCTCCATAGAAAACAGTTTTCTGGGAAAGGAGTGATCTGAGCACTAAATGACCACAGAGCAAACAGGTCTTGACTCCCAGGATGTGCTTGAAAACTTGGCTCAGGCACCCAGAGGCTGGAGAGAAGGAGCCAGAGCCATCATGGGAATGACTGACCGCAGTGCAGCGTGGGTGGCTTACCCTGCTCCCTCTGAGGTCAAAGTGTTTGTGTGTTCCAATGTGAAGCAAGGTACTTGATGGATTTTTGTTTTTGCTTTTTCATGGTTTTGGTTGGGTTTCCTTGTTTCTCCAAATTATTTGATTCTCTCTGCTTCAGCGGGACCCTGGGTGACATTTATGGGCCCAACTCCCCTGGAGGAAACAGTACTCCTGTACCTACTGCTTCCCCCCTATCTCTTACTCCATCAACAATGAAATTGCCTATGTGCCCATACCTTTGCTGAGGAAACTGGAAGTCTGGGGTGATAATAGCAGCATCAGAAAGGTTGACCCAAGAAGCCTCTGGAACTGTTTTTCCTTAGCTGGAATTTATGGAGGACCATCCTCTGTAGCTTCCTGCAGCTTCCTGCTGCCTTGGTCTAATCCCAGCTGCTTCCCTACAAAATTTTGCCTTGAAATATTACATCATTGCATTCACTTATTTCTGCAGAAGAGTAGTTTTTAAACTTCAAATGTGGGAGGGCTAACATTGCTTAAAAAACAGGAATATATTCTGCTTCACATAGGAATGGATTGTTTGATACTTTTAGAGGCAAAAATGTGAAATGTCCTCTTATTGTCAAAATCAAGTCTGATGCTAGATTCAGGGTCATTTAGCTCCAGGGATGCCCTTGGAATTCATAGCAAAGCATGGTCGGGATAAGTTCAGCCTTCTGTGATACCTGTGATAGGCAGGAGTGACTTCCTATATAGGAAATGGTCATATTTGTTCTGTCCCTTCCAAAGGTTCTACAGGGAGAGCTGGAGGGCAGATATCAGACAGAAACACTCTAGGGGTTGTGATTGTCCTAGGTACTTAAAAGAAATATTGTACATGAGGCACACACAATAAACACAATGACAATTATGATCCATAGTGCAAATCCTTAGGGCTATGAAGATCCAGGGATTAACCAGGCAACTGTGATGTAACTTTTTGTGAGAATATATATATCTAAAAGCCAGAATGATCAGTCAACCAGTCGCTATGATGCTCACTGACCACCAGGGGGCAGATGCTCAATGCTGGAACTGCCTCCTGCTGGTCAATGTGCTCCCACAGCCAACCTCCCTCAGCTGGCCAACCTCCCCCCACCCCCCCATCCCTCCCCTTGTTCCTCCCCCCTGGCCAGCAAGTCCCAATCTGCCCTGTCCTGATTGGCCTGGCCCTGGTTGGGCCTGGGCAAGAGGGCCCTAATAGGCCCTGATCGCAGGCCAGGCCCAGGGTCCTCACCCATGCCCGAATTTGTCCTCCAAGCCTCTAGTTCTTTATATAATGCATCACACTTTGAGTAAGACATGAACTCTGTCCAAGCTTAGAGTTGCAACTTCAAAATTATATAAACATGCAAAAGAAACTTAGAAGAAAAAATAAGTGTAATCAGGGGGAAATAGAAGTCAAGTGCTGTTTTAAAATTCTTTGGCATTAACGTTAGGGGGCTCAAAAGTATCCAAGGAGGGCAGAATTTCTTCTAAGACAGAAACCAGGAATAAGTTAATAGTTGGGGCATTTGAGGGACACAGAGGATCGCTCAGTAAGAGCAGATGACAATCTCCTCTTGGGTACATGACCAAGGCTCTTCAGCCTGTGGCCCAAGAAAAGCCGAACCTGTGTCGCAACCATAGATTTGTTTGCATGGCTTCCTCGACTCCCAGAAGGTCTATTATCTAGTTACTCTTTTTTTGGTACTTTTCACCAAATACTCCATTTACATTATCTCATTTAATTTTCTCTATGACCCAAAAAAGAAGGTATTATTCAATTCATTTTACAGATAGACTAAAGCTCAGAGAAGTTATGCAACTTATTCAAGGTCACTTTGCCAGTTTTGTAGAGCAGGAATTTGAAGCTGTGTTTATTTGATTCTAAAGCACCTACTGTTTACACTATATTGCCCCCAAAGGTTAATTTGACTAATTTGGCTTATCTTAGGCCCTCATATTTCAGGCTCTAGATCTAACATAGTAGGATCCTAGTTAGCATTGTCAGATGAAATAAAAGATTCCCAGTTAAATTTAAATTTCAGATAAACAACAACATTTTAAGTATAAGCATATCCCAAATATTTAATGGTAAATAGTTATACCCCAAAATTATTTGTTGTTTATCTGAAATTTAAATTTAACTGAGTGCCCTATATTTTCACTTGCTAAACCTGACAATCCTAATTTTAGTAGGTTCCCCAGATGAGAGAAAAGAAAGTTTGTGGTTTCTGACCATTGTGAAAGAATTGGGAAGTCATAAAAGCCTGATCTGTGAGAAATTCTCTAGTTTATCTCCATGGCTTTGGCAGAACTGGGATGTGCCAGTTGCTGGTGGCACACTCTGATGCCACTGGTGATTCCCATGGCCTGAATCACACTTCGGAGAGCCACCGACATTGCCTGTTTGCTGGGGCAGGAGGGTGCCCACAGCACAAGAATTGGATTCAGTGAGCAGAGGAGCTGGGAGGGCACTTCCTAAGCCACTGGGAGCTTTGTAAAGTGAAGATCCGCTGATGCCTTCTCTATGGTTTGATGCAGAAGGTCACAGGGTCAGACTCTGTGGGGGCAGAGTTTTAGTCCAATTCAGGGTTTTAGTCCAATTTCTTCATTTGTTTATTTACTCATTTGACAAATATACATGGCATACGTAGTAAAGGCCAGGTACTGTTGTCGGTTCTGGGATCACAGAAATCAACAAAAACTGGAAAAGCAGCCCATATTCCAAAGGGGGATTAAGACAAAATCCTTGTGATGAGTAGGTCATCCAGGGGTCTGGCCAGGTTCACCATCTCTGGTTCCAGCTCACAAACTAGTCAATGTGTTTCTTTGAACAACTTGAAAATTGGCAGGACAGGATGAAAGTAGTAAGTTGGAAAAAAAGTATCTTGGTGGTAAGGATTTAAAATGATTTTGAAAGTAATAAGAAAAAGTTGATGAAGTTATACAACATAATATTTGAGGGATGTGCAGTGTGGTAGAAAGAGAAATAAAAGGCTAGCACAAGCCAAAGATTGTCCAGGAGAATTGAAGCTAAGGATATTAGCATAAATCTATAATGGGTGAAACAAAGAATTCAATGAAAACAAAGCTTCCAGGTAGTGGATTATGAAAGGGGTTGGCTCAAGATGAGGGATTAAGGCTATTTGGGAGTTCTTTGGAGCTTTTCAGGATCTTCCTTCCTAAGGTAAATATTATCAACTTTTTTGATGGAAAAGAAAATTTTTTTTTAGCTTAGCACATTTGTTTTTTAAATATACCTTTGTTAGATCAACTAAAGGACTTGTATGCATGCATATAAGCATAACCAATGGACATAAGACACTGGGGGATAGGGGAAGCTAGGGGACTGTCTAGGGCGGGGGGATAAAATGGATACATATGTAGTACCCTTTGTAATACTTTAAGCAATAAAAAAAATAAATAAATTTATGTATCTTTAAAATAAATAAATAAATAAATAAATAAATAAATAAATAAATATACCTTTGTTAATCATGTTCTTTGATTTGTATATGAAGAGTGACAATGCACATTTCTACAGCTAAAATGAAAGTCTGGGAAAACCATATTAGATAGGCCCATGATTTGGATAGGAAAAAATGTCAAAAATTTCTGAGAAATGTGTAGCTGAAGAACCTCATGTCTGGATATGAAGTTAAATCACAAACTTACTGCTTAATTACTCTGCATCGATTTTCGTGTGTGTGTGTGTGTGTGTGTGTGTGTGTGTGTTGGGATGTATTGCATACTTTCATGGGCGTTGGTACCCTGATTCAGAGCTACTCCTGTCCAGACAATTACATTTCCACACCATCACTGCCTCCTCCCTGCCAGCTCTGAACTAGGAGAGAAGTCTCTAGATCACGTGAAGATTAAATAAAGTAAAGACTATAAAGAACAAAAGACATAACAATGGGTCAGCAAACATTTAGAGTCTGATTATTTTGCAGCTGGGTGAAAAATGTGTAAAGCTTAAATAATATGATAATATGTCAAGGCTGTAAAGACTGTAGATATCATTTAGTCCATTCTCCTCCCTTTACATATAATGAGACTGGTGATCACAGAGCGGCAGTAGGCCATTCTAATAAATCACATGGAAAGCTAGTGGCTGATTTACTAGAACAACATATCTACCTAGATTCTTGAAATCTATTGGTTGTCAATTTGTATTCCACTATATTGAGTGTCTCCATCAATTTATACTGTGATTTATTTAAAATATCTTTAAAAGATGATAACTTCTCCCCTATTGAGCCAACACAAAATACTTAAGCTTCTTTATCACGGTGCTTTTTCTTTCCCAGTTTACAGCAAAGGTCTACTAAGCAACTGTCCTCATACCTTGAAGGGTTTTTTCTTCTCTCACAGTTTAAGGGGCCTGAAGAAGAAACATCGGCCACCAAAGGACCATAAGAATGAGTGACAATGCTACTTTGGTTCCTCCAGCTTCAAACCAGGGTCCCACCACCCCACGCAAAGGGCCCCCAAAATTCAAGCAGAGGCAGACTCGCCAATTCAAGAGCAAGCCTCCTAAGAAAGGTGTGAAAGGGTAAGACAAGGATGAAAAATAAGACTTCCTATTGTTTCTTTTCTCCCATAAGACTGCTTTGTTGTTGTTGTTTTAAATTAAATTTATTGGGTGACTGGATAACAGGATCATATAGGTCGCAAGTATATTGCACTGTGTGCTCACCACCCAAGTCAAATCTTCCCCCGTCACCCTATATTAGGCCCTCTTTTCCTCCCATCCTCCCACCCCTTCCCTTGGCAACCACCACACTGATGTCTGTGTCTACGAGTTTCAGTTTTATGAGTGAAATCATATGGTTCTGCCGGGAGCCGGTCCATCCTTGCTGTTTCAAGGGACCTGGCATATATGGCATACGGTTCTTAATATGTTTGCTCACCTTCTTGGCGCTGTGTTTTAACCAAGGTCACCTCTCCGAGAAAGGTTGTTTCCCCACATAGGAATTTTTCCCTGAAGTCAGGGAGGGGATGCCTCTCCTAGAAAGGTTGTTTCCCCAGGTAGGAATTTTTCCCTGAAGTCAGGGAGGGGATGAAACTCCTTAACTAAGTGCCAGGCGGGTAGTTAATCACTACAAACAATCATGCTTAAGCTACATAATCTTTACTCCCTGGAATGGAGATAAGAAACGCCCTAACCTTTGTAATAGAGATTGATAGGATTGAATCAACTGGTATAAATACAGTTGTAACAAGACAGAAACACTCAGAACTTAGAACACAGAATTCAGAAGACAGAACCTACGCGGAACCTGGAGATGGAGGAGCTTCGCTGGAGAGAACATGGCAAGGGATCCTGGACTGAACCTGACTACAGAAATTGCCAAGAGAACCTGACTAGAACCTGGTGACCGAACCTGGCTGGAGATCTCAGACAGAACCTGGCTGGAGAACCTAGCGAGGGAACATGGCTACAGAACCTCGCTGGAGATCCGAAGCAGAACCTCTCTGGAGATCCAAACCAGAACTTCGCTGGAGATCCTGGCTGGAGATCCTGGCTAGGCTGCTGATCAACTGAACACTGTCTCCGTGTCCTTCCTTCTTCGCCGACTCCGTCTACGCCTTTGGGAACCCCTGGACCTGCTGGGGTTGGACCCCGGCATATGGCGCCCGAACAGGGACCCCTAGGTAAGGGCCCCGCACTCGGGACGGATAGGACTCCACCATAGGAAAAGGGTGGATAGTCTTCGCCGACTCCGTCCACACCTTTGGGAACACCTGGAAAAGGATTCCCCTAGGTAAGCCCCCCCCCCCCATTGAGAACCCCCACACTCGGGACGGATAGGACTCCACCAGGGTGCTACAGACCCCCCTGTAGAGGATAAGTAGGGTAAGAAGGTGGATAGTACAGAACTTAGATTGAGAAGATGTGCCATACTGAGTCCAAAGAAAGAAGACTCTGTATTGATCTTTAGATTAAGAAGATGTGCCATACTGAGTCTAAAGAAATAAGACTCTGTATTGATCTTTTAACACATATGCTTGCTAGCAGAGGAATTAAGGTTACTCCCAGTCAGACAGAACATTTTATACAAGAAATACGTCCATGCTTTTCTGAGGAAGGAAAGGTGCCGGAAAGGTAAATGTAGAGGCATGGGAGAAGGTAGGCCCAAGGAGCCTTATCCTTAACCCCACTGCAGCCTTTCCACCCCGGGAAAGTGCAGGATTGGCGAGCTCTCCCTGGGGTGATAGATCAGGACTCAGGTAATAGCGGAAAGCGCCAATCCTACTCTTAAAATGGATACAAGAGAGCGTTTCAGGTTTTTCTTTTTAATGCTTGTTTTAAAAAATAAAAAAGGGGGAATTTGCCGGGAGCCGGTCCATCCTTGCTGTTTCAAGGGACCTGGCATATATGGCATACGGTTCTTAATATGTTTGCTCACCTTCTTGGCGCTGTGTTTTAACCAAGGTCACCTCTCCGAGAAAGGTTGTTTCCCCACATAGGAATTTTTCCCTGAAGTCAGGGAGGGGATGCCTCTCCTAGAAAGGTTGTTTCCCCAGGTAGGAATTTTTCCCTGAAGTCAGGGAGGGGATGAAACTCCTTAACTAAGTGCCAGGCGGGTAGTTAATCACTACAAACAATCATGCTTAAGCTACATAATCTTTACTCCCTGGAATGGAGATAAGAAACGCCCTAACCTTTGTAATAGAGATTGATAGGATTGAATCAACTGGTATAAATACAGATGTAACCAGACAGAGAGACAGAACTCAGAACTCAGAACTTAGAACACAGGGCTTGGAAGACAGGACCAAGAGAGACAGAGCCTAGGCACAGAACCTACACAGAACGTTCTCTAGAGACAGAAGAACTTCGCTGGCGAGAGCATGCCGGAGGATCCTGGACCGGGACTGACCTCGGAGCCTGGAGGCGGAGCCTGGCGAGAAAACATGGCAGGGGATCCTGGACTGAACCTGACTGCGGAGTTTGGCAGGAGCGCCTGACTAGAACCTGGTGACTGGACCTGCCTGGAGAACCTACAGAACCTGGCAATAGAACCAGGCAAGAGAACCCAACCATGCTGGTCAACTGAACGCTGCCTCCGTGTCATTCCTTCTTCGCGACTCCGTCCACACCTTTGGGGACCCCTGGACCTGCTGGGGTTGGACCCCGGCATGGTTCTTAGCTTTTTCTTCCAAGCTTATTTCACTTTGCATAATATCTTCAAGGTCTACCTGTGTTGTCTCAAATGGCAGGATCTCATCTTTTCTTATGGCTGAGTAGTAGTCCATGGTGTATATGTGCCACATCTACTTTTGAGATTTAATGCCTACCATTAAGTAAACTTACAAAAATTTCCACCCCATCTTCTATTTTCCTGTCTGCCACAATCTTTGCTGAGTCATGCTTTTAGCCTTGGAATACTTTCTCTCTCAGCTCTCAGGTCTAAGGCCAAATATAACAAGGCAAATGGAGCCATTCACAATGACCTTTGACTTGACCTCCCTGGCTTTTCTTCTTGACCACTCCCTTTCACCAATAGACCCCATGTTTTCATCAGGGTTACAGAACCACTGGCCATTTCCAGAAATCACACTTTATTTTTATGGCTTCAATCTTATGTCTTAAGTTCTTTGTTTTTCTCTTTCTCTCCTTGGCAATGTCTTATTTTTCAACACACACTCATAAGTTAATTTCTTTTTGAAGCTGTTACTGACTCTCTTAGACAAATGTTATCATTAATTCCTTGTTTGCCTTTTGTACATTCAGCTATCATAACGTTTACTATTTTGTATTACATTTATTTGTTTTCATTTGTTTCTTGAGACAGAGCTCACTCAGAGAAAATTATTTATTTTTTCTCTCTCCTCCCTGAGCCTAACACAGTGTCTGGCACATAGAAGATGCCTAATACGATACTTTTGGGTAACTAAACAAATGAATAAATTAATCAGTTTAATTCCTTTCATATTGCTTTTTTCATTCCAATTTCTATTTTTAAAAGTGAGGCTTGGCTAAAATTGCCCCACTGATCATTCCTTCTGGCCCTTGATTGTTTCAGGTTAATTTTTTACCCTGGGGAAAATATCTCTCCATGGGACACACTCTTTAAAACCTGCCTGAGTGTTATTTTCTTTACCTTAATTCAATGCAAACATAAGAAGTTTTTCAAATATAAAAGCTTAAGCCTCTTCTTCCCTCCTTGAGTTAGGAAACTTTCCACATGAGTCATTCCAGGACCCTTTTGTTCTGATCTCAGCTAATTTTTATTTTTTCCATAGGTTTGGAGATGACATTCCAGGCATGGAAGGGCTGGGAACAGGTGAGCCATTCAGAGACTAAAGTGAGGACATTACACTTGAAGTTTCATCTTTTTATCTGCTTCAGGCCAATTGAAAGTTACCAGAAAAACCTAAGGCAGCAGTTCCTTTGAAGACCGAAAAATGTGGGGTTTTATTTTTGATCTCCTAAGTACTAGTTAGAATGTGTGTGCCAAGAGGCAAACACTCTAAAAGAAATCAGGTTAGGCCCCATGTTTGTTTAATGAATTCTCTTGTCTTGTTCAACAACTATTGAGAGACTGTAATGGTGAATTGCAGACTTGTTACAAAGATTCTCAGTTAGTCTAGACCAGCTTCTTTATTTTTCGGAAGAGAAAGCTGAGACACAGCAGAATTAAGTGACAATCAGAGGCCACAAGTGAGGTACTGGAAACAAGGGTGGGGCCTGGAGAGCATTTCTACTCTAGCAGGCCAACCACTCCCTCAACTGCTTCCTCTTTTCACACATTCTCTGGCACCCAGAACAGGGCCCCACACACTGAAAGTATCCAATGCAATATTTTTTTTCATTGCCTAGCATTTTTATTCATTGAATAATGAACGCAAATTACTGCCTATTCTTTTAAAAAAATTAATAGGCTTTATTTTTTAGAGCAGTTTGAGATTTACAGGAAATTTAAGTAGAAAGTACAGAGTTCCTATACACACCCTCTGCTCCCCTCCTCCCCTGTACATAGTTTTTCTTATTATTAATGACTTGCATTTGTTACAATTGATGAATCAATAGCGACACATTATTATTAACTAAAGTCCATAGCTTACATTAGGATTCAGTCTCTGTGTTGTTGTCCAGTTCTTTAGGCTTTGAAAAATGCGCAATGCCACATATGTAACATTACAGGTTCATACAGAAGAGTTTCACTGTCCCCCAAGTCCCCTGTGCTCTGTTTATCCCCACCCCCCAAATACGCCAAACAACCAATAATCTTTTTACTGTCTTCATAGGTTTGCCTTTTCCAGATTGTCATATAGTTAGAGACATACAGTATGTAGCTTTTCCAGACTTCTTGCAGTTAGAAGTATTCTTTCACTTAAGGTTCCTCCATGTCTTTACATGGCTGATAGCACATTTCTTTTTATCACTGAATAATATTTCACTGCATGGTTGTATCACAGTTTATTTATCATATTGAAAGACATCCTGGTTGCTTCCAAGATTTGACAATTATAAATAAAGCAGCTATAGACATCCTTGTGCAGGTATTTGTGTAGACATGAGTTTTCAACTCATCCAATACACTTTTTGTTTAATCCTCATTGGAGGACATGTTTTTTGTTGTTGTTGTTGTTTTTTTTTTTATTGATTTGAGAGAGAATGAGAGAGAGAGAGAGAAAGTGAGAGAGAGAGAGAATATCAATGTGAGAGAGAAACATCAATTGGTTGCTGGTTGCCTCCTATACGAGCCCAGATCAGGAATCAAACCTATAACCTGGATATGTGCCTTGACTGGGAACCTGTAAGCTTTTGGTACACAAGATGATGCTCCAACCCACTGAGCTACACTGACCTGGGTTCATCCAATACACTGTTTTAAAAAAATCTACACTAATAAAAGCCTAGGTGGTCCTTGTGCACGACATTGTCACAAGATGGCCACCACAAGATGGCTCTGTGCACAGTGGAGGTGGGGCCCAGTGGCTGCTCTGCGTGGTGAGGCCTGGGGGGTCCCGCAGCTCCATGCAACACAGAGGAGGCCGGTCCCAGTGGAGAAGGCAGGCTGTGGCAGGGGAGGGTAGTTGTGGGCATCAGGGGAGCAGTTAGGCATCAATCAGGCCAGCAGGGGAGCGGTTAGGGGGCGATCAGGCTGAAGGCAGAAGCGGTTAGGGGCAATCAGGCAGGCAGGCTGGCAAGTGCTTAGGAGCCAGTGGTCCCAGATTGTGAGAGGGTACAGGCCAGGCTGAGGGACATGTCCACCTCCCCCATGAACTAATTTTGTGCACTGGGCTTCTAGTGTATATATATATATATATATATATATATATATATATATATATATATATATATATATATATTGATTTCAGAGAGGAAGGGGGAGGGAGAGAGAGAGAAACATCAATTGGCTGTTTCCTGCATACTCCCCACTGGGGATTGAGCCCCCAAGGGCATGTGCCCTTGACCAGAAGCAAACCTGGGACTCTTCAGTCCACAGGCTGATGCTCTATCCACTGAATCAAACCATCTAGATCTCCAATACACTTTTGATAAATGCTGGTATTCATAGCAATGAGTGTCCTTACCAGGCAATTCTCAATGTATTTGCTTTTTGCAATTAAATGTCACTTCTGGAATCTCAAATAAATTTTATAGCCACTTTATAGAGCTCATGTGTTATTTTCCTAAATCAACAGCTTCTATATTTTGACCAGATATATTTAAGACTAGTAAATTCACTCTGGAAGATATCTTTAACTCTGCTAACATATTTGGAATAATAGAAAGAGGTTTACACTAGAAGAAGGTTGAAGCCTTTGATTTGGTTCTAGTCTCATTTCTTCAACTGTGCAATTTTTTGCTAGATGTTTACTCTTTCTGAGTATCTACCAGCTTCTCAGTGACCTGGGGACAATAATAATTTATTTCTGGATTCAAGGGACTGGATTAGAGGATCCCTTGAAATCAGTATGATTTGGATGTGAGTTGGATGTAGGCATTTCAAAATGTAAAGGAGCTGAGGAATAAGTCAGAGAAGCCCAAGGAACCCACCTGGATTGGTAGGGAGTCAGGAGGCTATGGGTTTCCAGACCATGGGTGTTTAAAGCGCTCTTATTTCTCATTTTAACCCTTGACCTGACTAGAATTCTACTTCTGGTCCCTCCTTAGTGGTTGTGCTTTGGGGAGGTCTTGGGTGATCAGTGAGATGTACCCCTACAGGGTAGCCCCAGTCAACAGCCTTGGGTCACCTGCCCAAAAGAAGATGCAGAATAGAGCCAACAAAGATATCTGGAGGAGTGCGTTCTGGGGCCATAGGAGCCCTCAAAGGATTAATTAAGCAATTGGTCTGATCCTCTGGGTCTCAGGGCCATTTTAGATAACTTCCCAGTCACCTGGACAATGAATAGGAGAGAGGAGGAGGTATCCTCTGCCTGAAGGATGTCTTTTTGAGCAGAAAAGGCTCTCCTGGGGGTGAGGCTGACTTATAAATTCTTCTTCCCTTTCTTGCAGATATTACAGTGATTTGCCCTTGGGAGGCATTCAGCCACCTGGAGTTGCATGAGCTCGCTCAGTTTGGGATCATCTGAGGCACTCTCAACAGCATCTGCTATAACTTTGATTTCTTTTTCCCTATTGAATCTTGAAATGCAGTCTTGTTCAGAAGTGGTTCCTTTTTCCTACCCAGTCATTTCCTATAAGTTTCTACTAAGAATTCTAGTGTCAGACTCTCTCATAGAGTACAGTTTAGCTCAGAATAGTGGGGAAATATCAACTTTTGTTAGGGCATTTCAAACCTGACTACATTTTCCTATCAACTGTGCGAAGTCATAAATATTTCTCTAAATATTTGTTTGTTATGTCCTTCAAATCTATTTTTGCTAGGCATTCTTTATGATTATTAAGTAATAGGCTTCTAAAATAACATTTATGTCACTCACCTCCCCTTCTCATTTAATAAAGAAAATATTTACTTTGACTCTTGTGATGAAGTTTATTAAATGCTCTAACGAAATATCTGGTGCCCTGTTCTAAAGAAAATTAAACACAGAAGGCACAGTCATACAGGAAATAACCAGAGTGCATGCAAAAGACCATAGGATTAAGAGTCAAATTCTTATTCTTCTTTGTAAGTTTGTAAAACACATCCTTTCTGGGTCTAAGTTTCTTTGAACCAGGCTGTCCCTGAAGTCCTCTGCAGTTTTAAATGATACAGCTCTAAGTTGGTGGGAGATTGGAGATTTAAAGTCAGGACTAACTATGGGAGCCTAATTCAGTGCCTTGATTCAGTTGATTGAAAGGATTCACGTTAATGTAAGAAACATTCAAACCTGTAAAGAATTTTTGTGAGTTTATTTGACCCAAACTGTCGACAATTACCGGGAAGCAGAATCTCAATGTATTGAGTTAATGCTCCAGAGAATGGCGGTTTTTCCACCTAATTTTATAAATTACTATCAAAGGAGGAGATGTAAGTGGGTTAAATGAAATCCACAGGTGATAGATTAGGGAGGAGGGAAACCTCTGGGGTTGGGTAAAAAATAAAATGATAGGCACATGCTTCTTTTACATAAGTACAGGATAGTTGACAGTCAACAATTAACACAACAATAACAGTGAGGGAATTTGTGGTCTCTGCCCTGGTGCCCTGACCACTGGTTGTGCCCTGAGGAATCCGGAAAAAGGGAAGTTACAAGTTACCCTGACATTCCAAAGGTATGTTATCATAGATGCAAAAAGACAATAGACTCAGTTAAGATCAAAGTTGATCTTTGTCAGAGAAAATACTGGCCTAGGACATGACTATCCACCATAGACTGCTTCTTAATTAAAATTGTTTTAATTTCAGACCATCCTTTGTGGTTTGCAAGGCTGCCAGGTAAGCCTTCCATAAGTTAGTCAGGCCCCTTTTTGTCCACATTTATATTCTTTAAAGTTTAGACTCAGATGCAAAGGCTAGGTAGTTGAGCTCTCAAAATAAAATGACGGTTTGCTTCACCCCTGAAGTTGTGTCAAATATAATGTGCACATAGCTGTCTTTCCCCAATATTTCCAAGGCAATTGTGCAATTCAAATGCGGCCTCTGTCAGACTTGGAGGCTCTGGGTACTTGTATTAATTTCCTCATTTCGGTTTTGTAATCTGGTAAAAGAATGGAGTAAATTAACTGAAAAGAGAGACAGAATGATAGAGAGGAAAGAAAGCTGGGTTCTAATCATGGCTCTACCAGTAAATTGCTCTGTAATTTTGGACAAAGATTCTACCTTCTGGATCTTCCAATTTGCCTAAATTTGATAACCTAAGGTTCATGGCAGCAATACATTCTGTGACTTTGAGGTCCTCAGAGCCTGAACAAGGAAATGAGAGGCTCAACACTCAAGAAAATCTCTTTTGCTGCAGACTCTATGCCATTTCACAAAAATGACCTAGTTACCTCTGGGCCAGAAAACTAGGTGCCTACAAAACACATCTGGATTGGTCGGGGTTAAGGAAACTGAGGAATTCCAGACCATGGGAATTTAAAGTGCTCCTATTTCTTATTTTAGCTCTTGGCTTGACTAGAATTCCATTACTGTTCCCTCCTTCATGGAAAGTAAAGTACGAAAGAAAAAGTGAGGTATAAATTCTAAAGTGGAACCATGACTTGCGAGGAACGTGGTGGTAATGTGTATGTCCCCTTCAGCAGGGACTCCTGCCTCCACCCACACATCCGGGTTCAGTCAGAAGCTCCGTCTGATAGCAGAGCCTTTGGTCTGTATTTGTTCATCCCAGTATGCCTCTCAGTTAGGGAGGTCTGGGCTCTTCAGCTGTGGGTGAGACTCTGTCCACATCTGGCTTACTTTGCAAATGTTTCTGTAAACATGAAGCAATAGCACTGACAAGCAGGACGCACCCAAATGGAACATCTTCAATGGCCAGGATGGAGAAGGATCTAGAAACCACATTACATGGAAAACGATTGAAGAGACTGATAACATTTAACCTAGAGGAGAAAATGATAATTCCCAGTAAATATTTGAAAAGTTATAATGAACAGGACGAAGCAGACCTATTTCATGTAGGATTCTAGCATTTAGTGGTAAGCTAGAATGTATATGGTTTTTTTTAAAAAAATATATTTTATTGATTTTTTACAGAGAGGAAGGGAGAGGGATAGAGAGTTAGAAACATCGATGAGAGAGAAATATCCATCAGCTGCCTCCTGCACACCCCCTACTGGGGATGTGCCTGCAACCATGGAACATGCCCTTGACCGGAATCAAACCTGGGACCCTTGAGTCGGCAGGCCGATGCTCTATCCACTGAGCCAAACCGGTTAGGGCAAGAATGTATATGTTAAAGCCCATTTGAATTCTAGAATTCTTCTCTTTTTCCTCCTAAATTCTATCATTTCTCGTTTTTATTTATTTCAGAGAGAGGAGAGGAGAGAAAGAGAGAGAGAGAGAGAGAAACATCAATGATGAGAGAGAATCATTGATCGGGTGCCTCCTACATGCCCCCTACTGGGGATCGAGCTCCCTGCCCTGGAATCAAACCATCACCTCCTGGTTCATGGGTCGTCGCTCAACCACTGAGCCATGCCAGCTTGGTGATCTTATTTCTAATAAAACAAGAAAACCTCTATTTTGTAAACAGCACATATGAAAGAGATAAAGATAAATCATTGTCTGTGTCCAAGTCCTGGCAGCAGAGATGCATACTCAAGAGTAATTGAGGAAGTTTTAACAAAGAACAAAGGGATTATTTACAAAGGCTTGGGAAAGGTTAAGGAGTATCTGAAAGGTACTTTAGTAACTATATTACCAACCCTTGGCCTGAAGGTACCCCAAAGGTCTACTTTAACTATAAGAGGACCCCCTGAGATGGCTATAGCTTTCAATAGAGAGACACAGCTAACTTATATTGATTCCATGGGTAAGTAGGAAGGATTAGAGGCCAGGATAAAAATACCCCTAATGTTGTTCTCCCATTGGATAAACCCAATTCAAAGTCAGAAGGCAAAGGAGCCCATTGAAGTGGTCAATAAAGTTTACCTCCAACAGCAGAGATCAGGTGGATAACAGTGGAGAGTGGATATGAAGGGGCAAATGGGAAACCCCCTGCTTAGCAATAGTATTGACAAACAGATGCTATTCATCAGCCAGTGATATTTAGCTAGAGATGGGGAATAACATGGACTCGTGATTCTGATGCAAATCACTGATGTAGAGGAAGGACAATGTTTAATGAGAACAATCGCAAAAGAAGAAAATTATCATAGAATTTAAGGGTTTGGAGTATTTTTAAAAAATCATCTGACATTTTCCAGATAATAAGAACCATTGAAGATCTCTTGTTAAAAATACAAAATTTGAGCTCCACTCCAGATTTTATGAATAAGAATCTCAAAGGGAGAGACTTTAGAATCTGTATTTTTAAAAAGGGCCCTAGGCAATGCTCGAATTTGTGTCAGTTTGAAAACATGGATGTGGTCCAAGCCTACATTTTAAACATCAGACTGATGGACTCTCAAATGTAACAGTAAGAATGATAAGCTTGATTGTTTTCATCAGTCATACCACCTCCTTACCACAAAACATTCAGGTGGTCTGTGTTCTGCCTGGCTTTGCTAGACAGCACCTGCTAGATAATAGGCTAATTCCCTTATCTTCTTTGAGAATAAAGCAAGGATATTGGATTAAATGATCACTAAGGTCCCTTTCAGTTTAAAATTCAAGAACCAAGTATACATTTACACCTGTTTCAAGCATGAACAAACTATTCTGTGTATGACCAGAAGTCCCAAGGCACAGAGCCTCAGTTTCCAGCTCTTTTCAGAATGTGTTGAACTACCATCCTTCCACATTTCTCCAGAGCCTCCAAAATCATGTACAGTACTGCCACCTGCTGTAATGAGTGAGCACTTCGTGAACACTTGGAAGACAGTCATTTCTATTCGAAGACATACATCCATTGAGCTAATTCTGAAAATGTTCATCCTCACTGACCAATTTAAACTGGCTATCCATATTTACCATGTGCATGCTTATCCATGCATCAGATAAATGTGAAAGAGTATAAAACTGAACATAGGACAAGGTAAGTCTCATTGCCACCCAATGCCATGATGGCCCACTCCACTTGCAGCCAATCCCTGATATGAGTTTGCTGTGATTACTTCCAGAGACAATCTGGGCACAGACATATTTCGGTGTATGTAGTATTGTTCCTGGTTGTGTACTCAGTGTCTGGTGTGGAGTCAGGCAGATAGTAAGCACTCACTAGTTATTTGTTCCATGAATGAATAAAACATGAATTAAAAGACTGGCTCTAGCATTTCTATCATAGCCGACAGGTACAGAAAGGAACGTGCTAACAGATTTGGTTGACACATGCCCCAGGGATCTCAGAAATAGCTTGTGGGGTACAGTAGTGGGCAGCTGACTGAACTTCCCACATTGGCAGTCGAGATCCAAACCAGAGAAGTATGGCTTTCTGACTGTTGTTGTGAAAATACGTCAACACTCAGGCTGCTATGACTTGTGGCCATGCAGTTCACATGCCGTTGGAGAAATATAGTAAATGCTTGAAGATTGGGGAGAGCTAAGCCTGGTCTCTGGGTGATACTTGTGCTCCTGAACTTTTCCTCAAAGTATTTCCATTGTTCTTTATGTTTTGTAATTTCTGCCAGCAAAACTAGGAGAATTAAAAAGAAAAAAGCCACATCTCTATAGAATTGGACTTAGAGTGCCATCTTGTGGATGTTTAGCTTCATTTTCACTATTCTAGCGCTGACAAAAAAATACATAGCTAACTTACACATACATTCCTAAGAAATGATAAAACTGGAAGATACTTTAGATTACTCACTACATGTCCTCATTTTGAAGAAGAAAAAACTTGAGACCCAAAGGATAAAATGACTGGTCACTCGTGATATTTTCACTAGGCCAATCTGATGGGCCATTTGATACATCAGCTACCTTAGTTCCCCAGATGGTTTGCAAATGTCAGCAGTGAGGGACGTGGAGCGAAGAGAATTTTACTTGCATACATCTTCTCTTTATATTTTCAACAAATTTGTTTCCAGGCTTCAGACCAATCCCTCCCCTGGAGCCCAGAGCCCCTCTGAGATTCTAGTTTACAGATTGTGATCCCCCATTTCCCCACTGGCTTGAAGTTGGAAGGGAGTGGGAGGAGGCACATTATGTGTCAGGTACTGTCTTATCTATGGAAGATACAAAGACAAAAGAAACTCTCACACCAGTAGAAGGAGATGGATTAGTGGATAAGGGATCTGACAGAGGTTCCTGTTGCTCTAGTTCAGGCCTTCAATACCAGGGACCAGGCCCAGAGATTCATTGCTTTTTTTATCCATTTAAAACAGAGGTCTTTGTTTTGTAGGTCTAGCATTTTATATAGCTCAAAGCTTAGACACAATATTCTTTCTAAACTCTACTGGATTTCCTTGGTTGTTTTTTTTTTGGGGGGGGGGGGCTGGGTAGGAACACACACACACACACACACACACACACATACACACACACACTTTCTTCACCTAAAGTGCACACCTGGATCTGTATGACCATCCAGGTTGTTCAGATATTGATTATTGATATTTCTATAACATGGGTAATGACTGTGCTGACCCCCCTCTGTCCCCATGTCCCTGTACCCTTGCGTCTTTGTCACAAGTACAGAAACCAATGGGTTAATGCCTCACATTAACTCATTGGTTAAGGTCTCATTGCATGAAGCCTCTAGGTCCTCACTCTATCACCCATACCTTGTTGGTTATTAAACATTTTTAATATCTCTTTTGAGTTAGTAGAACATAGCGTCTGCAGAACTCAAATGCCTCCAGAGGCCAGCAGGTGATGGCACTGAGTGACGCTGGCTGAGTAGAGCCAGAGGTTGCGCTTCACTCTGGAGGACACCTGCAAGCAGCGGCCACTTGGAGCTCAGGCCCATATTCCCAGAGCCTCACAGGAGCCAGACTATGGGTTTTAGTGTTAGGTGAGAGAAGGAATACGGTAAGGATTTTAAAAATTCTTCAGAAAATAGAGTTTATATTTATGGCATTTGAAAAAGTTAGTATACATAATCTACAGATGTTGCTCAGAGTTTAAATTAGTTAAAGACCAGTAAGTATATAACTTTAGTTATTTTTTTCTAACATAGTTTATCACAACACACACATACAAATTTGTTTAATGTTCTCCATATTTCAATGGTCATGGTGCCTAGAAGAAGCTATAGAAGTTGTAGTGAAGGCATCTATGATACTTATTTTGCCCACAGTAACAATATGGCAGACTATCTTATGATATTCCTTTATCCAGGCTACTAACAGTGCACTAAACACGTGATTTGCCAATGAAGCTTTAAAACAAGAACCGGTTCCTGAAACATCTCCGGATTTTTATTTCTCCTACAAAATTTGCATCTACGGCTCATGTTAAGTCTTGGTGACGGGGATCATTTCAGACACCCACAGGATGGTCTGGAATGTGAGAACAGCGGCAGAAGGCGTGCCCTGCAGCCCACCCACCTCTGTGTGCAGGGCTGGAGCTGATGTGCCTGTACTTGGCTCTTCCCAGGAAGCAATACATCTTAGGCCTCATTGTGTTATCAGGGACATGATGTCAACCAGGCTGCTCAGTATGAGTCACTGACAGTTGAAATGATGGCTTATAAAAGATGGAAAGTTAATGTAAAATGTCAATCCAGGTGAGCTGGAGCAATTCTTCTTTTTTTTTTAAAAAAAAAAAACTAAATAAAATTTCTGCGTGTTCATCACATTAGGAAAAGGAAGTGGATTGACTATCCCTTTCCCCCATGGACCTAGCATGACTGGCCATTGCTTTTGTATTAGTTTGTTGTCCATCTACCCCATTAGAATGAGCTCCACACGGGCAGGGAATTTGTCTCTCTTACTCATTGTTGCAACCATCTCAGCATCTCGGGAGATGCCCGTGTATAGAACCACATCAATAAATGCTTCTTGGGTGAATAAATACATGGATAAATGAATGATACAGCTATTTGTGTGTCTGATGTTGCAGAGATCGATACGGAAAAAGCGGAAGCTTCTCTTCTCTAGATGCAGCAATGTTGGTCTTTGTTTGCAAACTGCAGTGCCAGTTGAAGTAGGTGCTGTGGTTTGTGACTCTGGCTGAGCGTATTGGAAGGGGTGGCTAAGAAGATACTAGTTCATAAAGCTACTGCCTCTCTACTCCAGCTCCCCTTGTGACATTGGAGCTAGAGGCTAGGCCATGTCACTGGGGCTCTATGGAGGGGGAGGGTTAAAGGCAGGCTGTGAGGCAGAGGGAGGGAGGGAGGAGTTCCTGTTCCTGTCAGCAGCATCCCCTAGCAACAGGCCCCTCTCCTGGTAGGAGTGGTTGTCCTGGTTCTATTCTACAGTTCTTTATACTCTGCGCCCCCTACTGTCTGCAGAGGTGCCAGCATGAGGCACTGCCGGGTGGGCAACCAAAGGGCTCCCTCTCCACCCCAACTCTTCTTCCTATGTCACCTTCCCTAGGGTGGTCCCTGCTTCCGGAAATGATCTCCCTATTACCTCAATGTCCCCCCTTTGCATTTTTAGCCCTCTCACACCTTATTTAGCCAGTTTCCTATAACTGATTACAATTACTTCATAATAAATTCCACCTGTTAACCTAATTAGTATGCTTTCTGAACTGGACTCTGGACTGGACTCTGATGGATAAGCATTCTCGTCTTGTCCTTTATCCTACAGCTATTTCTGTCCCTACAAATTCTGTATTTCAAAGCTCTAACAACTTGCCGTAGACTTAGACATAGGACTTCTTTTAATTTAATTCTAATTGCAAGATTTTTTTTAGAACTTAAAAGTGTTTTTTCTGATGGTGGGTATTTAAACACATAAAACAAAAGGAGGTGTGTATGGAATATAAATCCCATAATCCCATTTATCAATTCTAACACATTTTGGTTGGATTTATGTGCTCTTATTTTTAAAAGCACCCTTTTTCAAAACTGCAGCACAAAAAACCTCAATGGTCCATGGATCCTGAGGACATCCCTTTCTATGATATTTGAGGGGAGAAAAGCTTCCTACAGGTTTGTAATCCTTCCCAGATGGGTAATTCGTTTTTTCATATGGAGCAATTTGAGTTATTTGCGTTCCCTTAGAAGTAGTAATAAGTCACTTTGGAATGCTGTGTAGTGTATTACCTTCCCTCCTCCCCCCCCAGATTATAATTGTTTTACTCTTGTTGGCCCTCTAATTTGGGAGAGAGAGAGAAGAGATAGAGATAGAGATAGAGATAGAGATAGAGATAGAGATAGAGATAGAGATAGAGGTAAGATAGAGAGAGAGAGAGAGAGAGAGAGAGAGAGAGAGAGAGAGAGAGAGAGAGAGAAAAGAGAGTTCCACTTTCTAGGCCTAATAGAATTGGCCTTTGTCCTTACTGGGGTCATAGAGAGAAGGATGCCAGCATGCCTCTTCAGGACAATAAAGTTGGTGGCAACAGCTTGTTAGTTCCCGGGCTAAAATTAAGGTAACAAGAGCTAAGAGGGAGGGAGAGAGAGAGAGAGAGAGAGAGAGAGAGAGAGAGAGAGCTACGTAATAATTCTAAATAATGTAATAATTATAAATGAAATCCTAATAATTCTTTAAACAATATAATGATTCCAAATAATAGTAACATGATAGTAGGAAACAGTTATTCATCTCTTATGGTGCACCAGGTCATCCAGTTGTCTTAACTCCTTTAGTCCTTGCGACAACTGTCCATTTTACCAATGAAAATACTGACACAGCTTGTCTAGCTCCATGAAGTTCTATCTTCAGAGCGTATGCAGTTTATCATCACAGAATGCTACTCTTGAGAGAAAGTGAACCTCATGAGGTAAAGTACGCAGATGTTTGTCAACATTTAATACTCCTTAGGGCTGGAAGGCCATTGGGTGTAGCTTTCTGGAGGAGCCCCTCTGAGTGAAGATGGGATCCAATCACCATTCTGTCCTTGTGACACTGTCATTATAGGTAAGACGTTAGAGTGGATATCAGCTTCTTTTTGAGAAACACTTCCATCTACTAACCTTATATAAATGTTACTAGAGCTACTTATGATTTATAATCTTCTATACAATTCCTTGAACTCTTTGCTGAGAAGGTTAAAGCCTCTTCTACCAGAATTGTTTTTATAGGGAAATCTAACTTGGAGATACCTTGAAAAATACCACATGATCCTCTTGGAGGCTGAGTAACCTGTAACTGGCTTCTTCATAAGCAACTGACCTTCACATGTTGGTGTTTCTTTTGAATTTGCGGTAATTCTTGGAGGCTGCTCAGAGCGTGCCATTGTATTCTTAATCTCACTGCTCGCCTGGATGGTCAGCGCAGTTGTTCTTATCTAAGCGGCTTTAGGGCCCAGTAAGAACTTACCTCATGCTACAGGAATCAATTTATGAACTTTGTTTACTTCAAGATTCTAGTTGACACATGCATTCAGCAGCTACAGCATGACAGATAACATTAGCAAAAAGCTATTTGCTATTCTCTTAGAGATAATATTTATAAAGAGAATATAATTACTGCCTGGAAGCATGCCGTTTCCAGAGCTAAAAGCAATAAA
Source organism: Myotis daubentonii (assembly GCF_963259705.1). Lineage (NCBI taxonomy): Eukaryota > Metazoa > Chordata > Mammalia > Chiroptera > Vespertilionidae > Myotis > Myotis daubentonii. The sequence continues at coordinate 27,662,038 of NC_081841.1, forward strand.
ACTGAAGCAATAAAAAATTTTTCTGTTCATTCTCCTGGGAGAAGGAGGTCTCCAGAAGTATGAGAAAGAGGCTGGGGTGAGGTGTGGGGCTGGGATGAGGGAAAAAGAAGAAGAGAAGGGGAACAAGAGGGTGATGAGGCTCTTCCACACCGTGGGTATATCCCAGGCCGCTCCCAGAGAACAGAGGCTGACGTGTCTAGAAAGACCAAAGGTCTCCTGCCCTTACCGCGGGAAGATTTCTAAAGTATTTTCCCAACCTGATAGAAAGTTTCTCACGGGAATGCTTTGCTCACAGATGTTTTCCCCAAAGATGCTTTCTCCTTTTCTTTCCCAGATAACTGGATTAAAAAAAAGTTTAATGAATACAACCCGACAAACTAAATAATAGATAGCCTTTGTCCTTGAAGTATACATTCATGCAGCACATATTTATTGAGCAACTACTACATGCAAAATAATAGTCTAAGTATTTTGAAAGGTACCAAGATGAGTAAGGTCTGATCCCTGTCCCCAAGAAACTTAAGACTTAAAAGGGGAGCAAAGACATGTATCCCTGCAATTACTAATACCAGCTACTTTGTGCCGGGCACTGTTCTCTGTGCTTTAGCTATATTGACTCGTTTAGACCTCATAGCAGGCCTAACAGAGGATGTCATTGTTATTTAACTTAATAGACGAGGAAACTGAGGTAGAGCATTGTAAAATGACTTGTTCAATGTTAGACAGCAAAAAGTAAGTTGAAACTTGCAAGAGCAGGAGATGAAATATTTGCCTGAAAGTCAAATGGTAAATCAATGTCAGAGCCTGGGCTGTGTAATTCAGTCGGAGTCCCCTGACTCGCAGCACCAGGATCCTTCTATTCAGTGAGGAAGTCTTTTTGTGTTCTCCTTAATAATGAATCCCGAAAAAGCAACTGACTTTAACTCAAACTGTGTTTTTCTAAAGAGCCTCAAAAAGTATTCGCTCTGAGTTCTGTAAAACCTTCAGCAAAGAACCGTTTGTACAAACAACACTTTGAAAGCATTTTCTGGCTGGAACAAATATTCACGTGACTTACTGTTGACTTTTAAGATAGCCTTCATCCGTTTTTGAAGTTTACTTATTTATTTTTTTAAAAAGCATTCATTTATCTAAAAATGTATGTTTTAATTTAGCATATTAGATTCAGTTCATTAAATAATGTTTTTATTGGGGAAATTGGTTTTATTTACATAAAATATCTAAAACAAAATTTAAAAGAAATACACTAATTCTTTTGCAGTTTCTTTTTTTTTAAATTAAATTTATTGCGATGACATTGGTCAACATGTTCATATAGATTTCAGGTGTGGGTTTCTATGTTATAAGATCTGTATGTTGCACTGTGTGCCCACCACCCAAACTCAAACTTTCTCCTGTCACCATATACTACTGTGCTCCCTTTGAAGGCTTTAAGGGAAGGAAACTTCCTTGTCCCTTCTTAGCTCTGGTGGCTCCTGGCAATCCTCAGTGTTCTTTGGCTGCAGTTGCGTCCCTTCAATCTCTGTGCCCGTGGTCCCTATGTCTCCTCTATGTCCCTGTGCCTGAATCACCTTCTCCCTTCTCTTACAAGACACCAGTCACTGGGTTTACGACACACTCTAATATAACTCCATTTTAACTAATTATTTCTGCAAAGACCTTATTTCCAAATAAGAGCACAATCTTAGGTTCTAGTAGATGGACATGGATTTTAGGGGATTCAACCCAATCCAATGGGTCATTGTGAGAAGGCAGAATGAAAAGTTTTTCCATCCAAATATTTGTTTAATTTGAGAGAAATCATAAGGTTTCTATGGCCCCGAATTACTTCTATTTTGTCAGAGTTTTAGTCTCCCTTTATGGCTGATTGGAAATGCCCAATGACCTTCTTGGATCTGACATCATTTCAAAAAGCCTATGGTGACAAATACCTGGGCTACTCAGGAGAAGAAGGAGGGTAACCTTTGGTCAGATTAACTCATCAACTTCACTAGTTATCTTCCTGAAGAGCAAACAGAATTAGGTATGTCTTGAAAATAAATGATTGTTAAAAAAAAAAAAAGGAGAGAAGGCAACTTGAGCGTAATGAGATACTAGTATTTGAGTCTTTGGTGTCAGAGAAGCAGTTCAGTTCTCAGCAGTGCTACCCTGTATTTGTTTCCCAATCATGGGCAACTCTCTCAGCAGCAAGCTCTGGGGCAATTAAATTTATGTCCAGGGTTAGTTATTGTTAGAATTGAAGAAACACACAATAGATGTTCTAAAATAATGGCTAGTATGTTCCCAAGAACAACAACAATCTATACTAATAAAAGGGTAATATGCTAATTAGACCGGGAGTCCTTCCGGACATCATCTGGACAAAGTCATGGTGGCGGGGCTAAGGCAGAGGTGGTTAGAGGCAATTAGACTGGCTGGGGAGAACAGTAGGGAAGTGGTTCTCAACCTGTGGGTCGCGACCCCTTTGGGGGTCGAATGACCCTTTCACAGGGGTCACCTAAGACCATCAGAAATCACATATATAATTACATATTGTTTTTGTGATTAATCACTATGCTTTAATTATGTTTAATTTGTAACAATGAAAATACATCCTGCATATCAGATATTTACATTATGATTCATAACAGTAGCAAAATTACAGTTATGAAGTATCAACAAAAATAATTTTATGCTTGGTGGTCACCACAACATGAGGAACTGTATTAAAGGGTTGAGGCATTAGGAAGGTTGAGAACCACTGAGTTAGGGGGATCAGGCCAGCAGGGGAGAGCAGTTTGGGGTGACCAGGCCATCAGGGGAGTTAGGGGGCAATCAGGTCAGCAGGGGAGCTGTTAGGGGCATCAGGCTGGCAGGCAGAAGCAGTTAGGGGAAATCAGGCAGGCAGGTAGGCAAGCGGTTAGTAGCCAGTGGTCCTGGATTGTGAGAGGGATGTCTGACTGCCGGTTTAGCCCAATACCCTGAGGGTTCCCGGATTGGAGAGGGTGCAGGCCAGGCTGAGAGACCCCGCCTCCTGTGTACGAATTTCATGCACCAGGCCTTTAGTAATAAATCATGTCAAAAGGGAATACAGTTACTATATAAAAAGCTGGCATCTAAAATTTTTTTAAAAATATATTTTATTGATTTTTTTATAGAGAGGAAAGGAGAGGGATAGAGAGTTAGAAACATCGATGAGAGAGAAACATTGATCAGCTGCTTCCTGCACACCCCCTACTGAGGATATGCCCACAACCAAGGTACATGCCCTTGACCAGAATCAAACCTGGGACCACTGAGCCAAACTGGCTAGGGTTAAATTCTTTTAACTCTTTATATTTTTGAGGAAGTTAATCCAATATTCCACACCCAAGAAATGGTAGGCTACCTTCGGATGCTGAAACAAAGGATTCGGTGTTTATTGGGGTGGCCAAACCTCTTTTGTAGGCTGTGGTTCAGCTCACCCACATCTCACCTTTGGCAGAGTACCAAGGTTGGACCTGCTAACTCCCAGGGCCCAGACCAAAGCCTTCCCTAACATGGCACAAATTGTACTATGTGCACTTCCCCTTCCCACAATAGCTTTGTGGGGTAGGGAGGGTGACTCTAGAGGTTAAAAAGAGGTGAGAAGATGCCCCTTGTAATGAGAAGGAAATGTGTGGAAACTGGAGAATTTCCCAGCAGCCCACCAGCTCTTTCAGACAAGATCCCGATGGGATATGAACCTCAGGTTTGTTTTTGTTTGTTTGGTTTTTACCACCAGCGCAGGACAACATTGTGCTCATGTCTCTCAGTCACTCCTATGAGTTCCTGGGATGATACACACACAATACAATATACAGATGATGTTTTGCAGAATTTTATTCCTGAAACCTATATATTTTTATTAACCAACTAGAGGACCTGTGCACAAAAATCTGTGCACTCGGGGGGGGGGGGGGGGGGAATCCCTCAGCTGGGCCTATGCCCTCTCGCAGTGTGGGACCCCTCGGGGGATGTCCACCTGCAGGCTTAGGCCTGCTCTCCGGGGAACAGGCCTAAGCTGGCAGTCAGACATCCCTCTGGCAGCCTGGCAGCCCTCGGGGGATGTCCACTTGCCAGCAGGGAGCAGACCTAAGCTGCAGTCGGACATCCTTAGTGCTGCTGAGGAGGTGGGAGAGGCTCCTGCCACCACCGCTGTGCTGGCAGCCATCAGCCTGGCTTGTGGCTGAGCAGAATTCCCCCTGTGGGAGCCCACTGACCACCAGGGGGCAGCTCCTGCACTGAGCATCTGCCCCCTGGTGGTCAGTGTGTGTCATAGTGACCAGTCATTCCCAGTCGTTCTGCTGTTAGGGTCAATTTGCATATTATCCTTTTATTATAAAAGTTGCACGGGTGGGGGCTGACTGGTTTGCCCTGAAGGGTATCCTGGATCAGGGTGGGGGTTCTGCTGGGGTGCCTGGCCAGCCTGGGTGAGAGGATGATGGCTGTTTTCAGACTGACCAAGCCCCCTGAAGACCAAAGCTCCCAGCCTCTCTTTTTTTTTTATTTGCTCCAGCTCCATGGCCGTGGTGACTGGAAGCAGGTATCTGGGGTTTATTTACCTTCTATAATTGAAAATTTGTTGCCTTGAGAGGAGGCAACAGCCGGCCGGCCGGGAAGCTTGGCTTCTTCCATCACTGGGGCAACCAACCCTTCTGCTTGCTCCAGCTCCGTGACTGCTGGTCGCCATCTTGGTTGGGTTAATTTGCATATAGTCGCTCTGATTGGCTGGTGGGCGTGGCTTAAGGTGTAGCAAATGTATGGTCAATTTGCATGTTTGTCTATTATTAGGTAAGATGTCACCCCAATAAATTCAATAAAAATAAGAATTATTATTTTTGTACAGTTGTGCCTCACACATAAGTTGGAAGGCTAATAGGATATAGCTCAAAACTTTGGAGGGCCTGGTGGTAGAGAGGGTCAGCTTCATTCTAGATCAAGTTATGTAGTTTAATGAAAACACAGGTCATGATGCCAAATCTAACCCTGGATCATTAGCATCAGAAACAGTTATATGAAGGGCGTCTGAGAGTGTCAAGTTTTCTCTGAGTAGATAGAGGAGTAAAATTCAACCATTAGCCTCTTCCATATAAAGGAATTTCTATTCATCTCAGTTTATACTTATGGGTTGTTCTAAAAAGGAAATGTTAGCAAATCTTTGTAATAATACCACAGTACTATCTGTACTGCTTGTGTTCTATGGTGGAAAGAAGAGTACTTGCCTGACAAAAACTTAGAAAGACCTTTTAGGTAACTCTGACACAGAATAATCATGGTTTGGTGTGTTTTTTTCTAGTATCCTCTATGGAGAGCTGATAAAATCTCTCTGAAAGCATTTGTTTTTTATGACTAAGGTTGGCTTAATAGACAAAAGGAGAACAAGAGAAAACACCAGGTTGAAAACCGAAGGCAACAAAACCTTTTAGAACTTGCCAAAAGGTTATATTGAGGATCAGTTCAAGTTTTAAGGAAAGATTTAGGGCTTATTTGCTCAACCCTAGTAAAAATAGCTAAACACGTTTGCCCTCGGGAGTCTAGACATTTGTACCTGGCCAAGGAAGAGCCACACCAGCTACAGTGAACGCAGTTTTTACTGGAAAAGCTGTGTGGCGTAACTGAGGAGTGCGGGTACAAGCACAAAGGCGGGATGAACCTCATCTTTGTCTACGTGGGAAGTGAGACCTTATCTTTCCTCACTTTCAATTTGTTGTTGTTGACCAAACCACAAATAAAAATGTGTGGAAATGAGCTTTCTATTTCTGAGATGCTGTTGGACACGACAGTCGTACTACACTGGAATCTGAGAGCTTCATTATGGTGAACTCTATAGTGCAGGAGGTAGCCGTCAGCCGCTGAGATACCCGGCTGCCTTTCTTTGTTTCTGGTCATTGGGGGTTGATTCTAACCCTTCTCTTTTGTGCTGCTCCTTCTTTACATTCCCTAGTCAAGAGAGCTAGGATTTGCAAAGCATTGTTATTGCGGTCATCTTGCGGTGGGTGATTAATAAGTAACCACAGTTGAATGTACAAGGAAGAGAATAGCTAGCTGCCAGAAAAACAAAGGTGACTTAAAGAATGTTTTAAGGTTTTAAGGAAAGTCAGTGCTCTAAACTGGTATTAGGTATTTGCTTTATTTCTGTCAAATGCTAGGATTTTAAAAAATGTATCTCAGAACAGTACATAGAGTAGTGTTAGCTTTTAATGGTGAGATTCATTGAAACATGGAGTAGGCACCCTCAAAATTAGTGGGTTCCCTATCACTTAGTGATTTCTAAGAAGAATGATTTCTTCCATGTTAAGGAAACCCACAAAATAGATGGGCAAAACCTTATGATTCCTACTTAATTTGAAATTGTGCTTTATATGTGTTCTCTGATTCTTTGAACTCCTATGAGAAAAAAAACACCAGAAATATTTAAAATGAGGCACATTTTTTATGGTGCAACCAGGATGCATTTTGAGGACAATGAGACAATCACAAAAAGACAAATACTGTATAATTCCATTTATAGGAGGTACCTGAAGTAGTCAAACTCAAACAGGGGGTAAAATGATGGTTACCAGAAACTGAGGGAAGGAAGAAATGGGAAGTAGTTGTTGAATGGATATAGGGTAGCAGTTTTGCAAGATGAAGAAATTGTAGAGATCTTTTGCACAACAATGTGAATATACCTAACACTAGGGAACTGTACACTTAAAAATGGTTAAGATGGTAAATTTTATGTTATCCTTTTACCACAATTGAAATAAAAATGTATTAAAATTTACTTTAAACTAGTTGGCAAAGAAAAGGGCTTTTAAAAAAATCCTAGCAAGAATAATTGAGTGCTGTTGGGGAGCACAAGAGACTTGGTTGGAAAGTTGGACGGAGGACATTCTGAGAAAAGAGAAGTGTGTGGAAGGCCACCTGCCCTGTTTATCGGAATTTTGACTTAGGGGAGACTTAGGGGAGTGTCAAAGGCAGCACCCCTAATTATTCCTTGACCTTCCCAAACAAGCTTGTGCATATGCAGACCCCCGGGTGTTTACTTATTCTTAATCCTTGGATGTCCTTGCCTAGAGGACAATGTAAACACATGTGTCCTTCCAAGATTACTCACCCTATTGATTGTATCTAAAGATAAAAATTCCAATAGAAGGCTAACGAGGCAGGCAGTCAAGGCTGCTCCTGCCGCTAGAGCCAAGAGCCCCTTAGTCCTCTCTTTCACAGTCAAACTGTGTCTGAGTAATCTGTTCATTTGTTGTTCAGGGGCTGCTGGTCAGCCCTGGCAAGAGAGTATGAACGCAGAATGTAGAGGGTATAGCTGAACAAGTATGATTGTTAGTCTATCAGATAAGCTTTCAGATTAGAGAATGAAAAAAATCACTGAATTTTGAGTACACTGAGAGGAAAGAACAATAATTCTGCTGCTCACTATTTGTTATGTGACCTAGAAAAAGATATATAGTGTAATCATTCAATAAATATATATTGAACAACTGGTGTGGGGGGGGGCAATCTTTGTGCTAGGTGGTGGAGATTCATTCATGAACGAGACTAACTTCCATTTCATACCTCAGTTTATTGCAAATCCCCCCTTGCTGAGATTGCCAATGACCTTCTAGTAACTAAGTGATTAGAAGCATATTTTACAGAGCCTCATTGATTATTTCCTCCTTCTTAAAACTTTCTTTTCTATTGGCTTCCATGACATCACCGTCACCTTTTTTCACTAGAGCTGCTTCCTCTTCCTTCTCCAAAAATATTGGTATTCTTCATGTTCTGATCCTATGCCTATGCCTCCCTCCCCCCCCCCCCCCCCCGCCCCTTCCCAACACATACTTTCTCTGAAATCTCATCAATTAGCTAATGACTCCAAATCTTATCTCCATCTCAAAAATATTTTTCTGGGCTCCAGAATGTTACATCTCACATATGTCCATCTAATAGCTCTACCTGAATGTTCTAAACCCAACATTTTAAAAACTCAATTTATCTTCTTTTCTGGTGTCTTTTTCTTTTTACATGCTCTATATCAGAAAAAGACATCATCATTAATTTAATTACCTGTCAGAAACTGGGAAGCATTCTATATATCTTCCTCTATCTTACCCTCACCTAGAATGACTCAACATGGTTTGACAATTTCATCTTTTTAACAATTTTTAAATATGAGCTGTCACCGCCCTCATTCTACTGTCACAGCTTGAGTTCTCATTTGAATGTTCTCATTTGAATTATTTCAATAGATGCATTCGTTTCCACCTACCCATCTCTGAGGTTCCTTAATCCATCTGACACATTGATTTCAGAATGACCTTAACACACAAGTTTAATTATGTTGTGTGCTCTGTGCAAAAGTCTTTAGAGCCTTCCCATTAGGCTTTGATGGCCTAACTTCTTAGAGCTTGACACACCAAACATTTCTCATCTCTTTACTCCTAAGGCTGTTTCTCTTTTCAAGAGATCTGCACCACTTCAGCCAAGAAGTGTGAGAGACCTTTGCCATAGTTATTTAAAATGCAGATTATAAGAGAACTCTAATTTATCATCTCTCCATTCAGTCCCAGCAGAGGGAAAGCTACATGAAAAATAAGTGCCTGATAATAATTGTTCTCTGCCGTGGGTAACATCTTCCCTTTGAAATTAAAAGAGGGGAAATAGCATATCTCCATATCTCCGTTATGAATGTGGGCATGGGAAAATTCATAAAATGCAGACACTTTTATTAGAGATTCACACAAAACAACATAGTGAATATGTGACTGCTTTTTACAGAACCTAAGCTCCTTTGCTGGCTTAGACTGAACATGAAATGAAGTGATTTGGGTGCACAACTTGTAAAAAGAGAATTAGATATCTTGATATTTTTAACAAGAACAGAACCAGACTTAATACTGGTTACAAAAGCCATTTGTCACTGTTGGGATGCAGAGACAGTTTTGAAGGGGGAGATTAAATGGGTGACTCATAGCCTCTTCCTTTCTACAGCCAGTTCTGTGATTTCAGAATTTTCTCCCTATGAAAACAAAGGGACAAATGCTTGGACATTTTATCATGTTTCATTCTTTCCCAGTCCCAGTCCCAGTCCCAGTCTATCCTCATGTAAATTTGTGATGACAATAATGCAGGCATTATTTGGATAAATTGCTATTTATCCAAGAAACACCAGGCCTGGTGAGGTTGTTTCTCTTGACTGAATTCAGGGAATTGCTAGGGAGTGGAAATTGTACTAGAACCAGGAATGCTTAGGTGGCCAAAGAAAATATAAGAAAAGAATAGGACCTCAGATCTCATACTTCCAAGGTCTGAGTTAGGGTATATGAAGTGTAGAAACAAGCAGAGGAAGAGACCATTCCAGAACCATCAAAATTAACTCCTAGATTTGTGGAGGAAGTGTCTTATTTTAGGTTTTTCAGAAATAGAGCCTAATATAAAAATTTCAATACAAGAAATTTGATTGGGGCTGGTGATTCTAGGAAAACCAGTTGGAGGGTGGGAAATTAAGCAAGGAAAGGAGGGTGGGTACATGATCAAGCCCATTACCACTGTTTGTTACTGGAGCTTAATTCTATGGGAATGCCCTAGGATTCTACATAGAAAATGCACTTCACAGTTTCCTGCAGGAGTGAGGGTTAAGGGGTGCTGCAGAGATGGCTGTAAAGGGAACACTGATTGCTCAGCACTTCTAGCCAGGTTAATGCAGGTTCCACCTTGCAGAGAAAGCCTGCAGACACTGGAAAATTGTGTGGTTTTCACTTCAATGATAAGATTATAAGAGATGTAGATGGGTACAGACAGGTCTACTTCTTCATATTTCAGAAAAGGTCAAGAGTGGGAGGGAAGGACTGAAAGAGCAGGCAGAGAAAATTCTAACCCTTTGATGTAATTAGTATTGTAATTAAGTGAGTTTTCTTATCATCAGAGGTAATATCAGAAGACCTCTTTTAAAATTTTTTATTGAACCTTTGTTGAAAGATTTGTTGAAATGAACCTCCCTCCTCCATCTTTCTTAACCCTTGGCAACCACAGATCTGTTCTCCATTTTTATAATGTTGTCATTTAAAAATGTTATATAGATGTGATCATACAGAATGAACTTTTGGGATTGGATTTTTTAAAATAAGCATAATTCTCTCTGCAAATTTATTCAAAGGAATGTTGCATTTATCAAGAGTTCATTCTTTTTTTATTGGTAAGTAGTATTCTATGGTCTGTAGGTAACACTGTGTAATCATTCAGCTATTGAAAGACATCTGGGATTTGCTGAGTTTCCAGAATTCTGCTTCTCACTCGGATCTGAGAGTTTTAGATATGTGGAACCAATGACAAACAGATTTTACTTTTTCCTGCCAGGGCTGGTCTGTCTTACTTGTGTGAACACATTATATGACTTTAGAGATACTGGATAGGGTCCTAGTAGCATACATGTTCTCATGCTTGCTGATGACTAAAAAATTTTAAGGGGCAAATTATTTTATTTTACGGTTGAAAATAAACAGCTTGAAATGCAAAGCAATTATGGGAAAAATACACTTGGCAGGTTTTAATCTTGGAGAAAGTAGTAATACAGACATCTCTAAATTTCATTTCTGTGAACAGCGACATGTAGAAATGCTGGGCATTTCACACTCCTCTTTGCCACCCATTATCCCTGTATTTCTCATGTGCCACTCTATTAACACACAGTACGTGAAAATCCCATTGCCAGACCCACCTTCAAAATGTTCAAAACCACAGAAACTTGCCTTTAAATATTTCAACATGGACATGTGGCATAAAGAAAACATACAGATCTGAGTTGTTCTGGTAGAAGTGAGATAGCTTTGGGAGAGATTCAAGCCAGACTCATTTTTCTCTGCTAACAGTTTGTAAACTGTTCTAACCCATGTCCCCCTGCAAAAATATGTGGAGCGATTGCCTGAGGGGAGAGGAAATACTCAAGTAAGATAATCTCCTTTTTCTTAGGATTACATAAATTTGAAAATCTGGACAAGGGAGCCTATTCAAAATTACTGATAATGTCACTGTCTGATAACTTTGGAACAAAAATAAAACAGAATGCCATGCAGGACTGGAGAAGGAGAATGTCTCTGCAGAAATTACGTCGCTATCACTGTGATCAAAGTTATGCTACAAATCCAAGTTTCCACAGCAAGCAGGAAGTTTTCTCTGTGGGCCTCAATCCTCTCTTTTCCTACTGTTGCTGCTGTCCTTCTGTACCATAGTGAGTCCAGTGACTTTCATCATAATCTATTTTAGGAGGGGAGATTTTGAGGAATTGCTAGAGCTAAAATTTTAGTAATTGTCACGATATAAATGTGTATAGCACATGTAATACAAACCTAGATGCAGTACAAAGATAGCAGTGATGTTAGGTTGGTGAGGTTGTGGCATTATCTTTCTCTAGAGTTTTGAAAATAATATTCAAATTTAGAGTTTAGAGCTTAGCAAGTTGTACATCTACAGCTTTGATAAGAAAAGAAAGATGCAATTGTAATTTCAGTTAGTCCAATTTACTCCCCTTCCAGAGAGACAGGAACACATGACTTACTGTGAAAGTGGGGCCTTCGGACCATCTCCCCACATTCCTCCCTCACCGCAGAGCAGTAAGGACATTTTCAATCTAGACTCAATAATTGTAAAATTCGAAGAAGGAGGGGACAGTTCTGGCATAGTGGGAAGGGTCTTGTACTTTAGGCATAATGTTTATGTTCAATCCCTGGTCCTGGAATTAGGTACTAACAATGCAAGTTTGAACAAATCACTGCATATTTCTATAATTTCCTCTTTTATAGATGAGACTATTTCCCCCAAAAGGGACAGTGTTAGATGCGCCAAAGTTGCATCTGCGTGTCTCACTTTATAGGAGAGCAATTTCCTGCGCGAAACTGAACAGCTATTTGCTCTGCATGGAATTAATCTCTGGGCATTACTGAAAAAAAAATCATTGGTTCCTGAATTTGACTAAGGGTGGACTTTTAAAAACAGAGATTTAGACCTATTC